>NC_090921.1:1054582478-1055267895 GCF_040938575.1 Ambystoma mexicanum | reverse complement strand
TCTGCCGAGTCTGGTTAGGTTGGACACTGTTAATTGAAACAAGGATTCAGCAAAGAAGAAAAGAACATAAACAGACTTCTGAGACATATCCCTAGCAGGAGGATAACCTTTCCAATCAAATTCCTCATTCACATCTTCCATAACCAATGCTGAAGATCTCAGTATACATCCAAAAGAACCCATCTCAAAAAGGTTCATCCTGAAAGACATAAACAAATAGTCTAAATGTTTAAAGTTCTACAGATCTGTAAATGAAATGAAACAGGATTTTCAATCTAGTGGCCCTAAAAGGACCATAACAGTGAGGTGAGGTTTCACAGGAAAAGGCTGAGTGGGTGTAAATGTGACCGACAACCAACGATTGTCACTGATCGCATAGCCTTTAGATTTCCCATCGGAGCCAGGCAGTGAGACCCTCGCTGATTTCAGAAGCAGAAATCAATATCTGTGGGCAATAACATCAGACATAACCAGGAGATGTAAGACATAGAAATAAGAAAGATATGTTACCACGTCACCCAATGTAAAGCATTATTATGAGCAAGCTCTGCTATGGACAGCAAATACTCCATTTGGACAGGCTGGTAGTCAAAACATATTAGTAGTATTGCTTTAGCACCTGATTCAGCTTCTCGATCTTCCCATTCGTCTGTGGGTGGAAGCAGGAATCAAGAGTTGAATGGTGGAAGGATAGTTCAGGGGCAACGTGTTTGTCTTTGAAGCAAGACAATGCAATGCAACACAGGTTCGAAGCCTGATCCTGTGCTTAGAAACACTCAGTAGGTGTGTTATGAATGAACAATTATAATAATAATGATTATTCAGCCCTCAAACCTGCACATCAGCCTCTAAAACCCAACATTGCACTGCATATCCTTGCACAGTAACTCAGGCAGGGCAGAAACCTGCATGAAACATGTGACCCATTTCCAGTGCCATCTGCAAAACCCGTCAACATTGTAAAATGTACTATTTTAGACATTTTTTCCAGAAGGACCATTATTGTGTTACAAATAAGCGTGGAATGATGTTGGCTGAACCCCAGATCACCAACATTCGGGTGATTTGGGTTAAGCCGTACATTTAAGAGATAATATGCTCATGAAATGTTGCTATAAACTTTGGGTCGAGGAAATTCAGACTTTCCCCGGTCAGCCCATTTGCAAAGCAAATGAAGTATCAAGTTCATGAAACAGGTCAGAAGTTCAGAGCCTTTCCTGCCTGGAATGCTCAAAGAAAGCAAGTGTGTAAATGATTAATGGCTTGCAGCTGGCGAATTCTTTCATATAGAAATCAAAATTCGTTCTTTGTTTGCAGGTAACAAAACATTGTAATCTTTTTGTTTTAAAATAGCACTTGTAATTGCCATTACAGGCGTTTTACCACTCCACCAAATTATGAGTGTCATTTTTTGAACTCATTTTTCTAGCTGGTTTTGTGTGGCAGATTTTACTGACACACTAAAGCAGTACCACATGCAGTAATTACTGGGTGCAGTATTGTCGCATGCAGTACTTATGGGACCTCCAGTGAGCCAGATGGGACTCCACAATGGGTCATAACAGTATGGTCTGCATAACTTGAAATCATGTGGTCCTACCGGGCGGTATTATCAGGTGTAATTCCTCCAAATTTGTAATCAGGAAGGTAAACAAAAAAAGTGCAGAGGAGCACGTTTTATTTGTATTACTTGAAGAAATGTGCAGGTCATCATAATCACAAAGGTGGCGTGTGCATTTCCAATGGGCTGTGCTGCACTGCATATAACGCACTGGTCAGATCCCCTCTGCATACATTAGTGTCAGGAGCAAGCATGCCACTCCCTGCACCCTCATGAATGTTGAAAGTGCATTTCATCTTGATGAGCCCTTAAAGGGCCAGTCATTGAGAATTGTGTAAAGAAAGAAGAAAAATAAACATTTCTATTCTTCTTAAGGGATAGTAATGTAAGTGGGACAGCAGCGCTACATGCAGCTTCTGTTCCACACTTAAACTAAAATGCAGGAATGGATAGGAAATGACCCTATCATGCATTGCAGTTCCCTTCCACTTGTTCCATAGAGGCAAAGGGAAATGTGTCTGCTTTCTGAACATTTTAATGTGCATCCCATTTCGGAATTTGAAATGTGCAGAAACAGCCCCTTATTTCTCGAAACATGCAAAGGCGATGAAAAAGAAAATCTGAAGTTTTGCATTTATGATGCACATATTCAAAGCAATATATTTTATGTGTTTTTCCCAGGTACAGAGCTCATAACATTGCAATCCTACCTCACATAATGGTATTCCTTTAAGGAATGCCAGAGTTTACTTTACATCATGAAAGCTTGACATGTGAATGACTCTGCTTCAGCGCAACTGAGGTCACTGAACTGCAGCAATCACTCTCCCTATTATTAAATAAATAACATCAATGGTCATCATGGAAGCATATTCAGTAGGATGAAACTTCATGCACCCCAACGCATGACTGACTCTTCCCAAGCGCTACAGGCTTTTTATGAGGTCTGTGTCTATTATGTATTCCCTATATTGTAATATCATAAATCTCAATAATGATCAATATGTCAACCTCTGAATGATGGAAATCAGACCCAGGCATGGCTGATATGTGACTGACTGCTGGTCTGACATGCAATCACACCCTGTTCCTGGTGGGTGTACCTGACCCTAGGAGAGGGGTGTAAAGCTTGTTGACTCGGGAAGATATCCCGTTTCTGACATTTAGGAAATACCTCCAGAGAATCTTCATGAGAGAATTAGTAGAACGTGTTCAACCGCTTGCCTTTTTAAATCACACCCAACCTTTGGGAACAAACACATTGTCGGAGCAGGGATAGTCTCGCCCGCTTTCCCTTTTAGACAGGCGTTACTACACCCCTCTCCTAAGGTCAGGTACACCCACCAGGAACATGGTGTGCTTCTGCCTAGGGAAACCTATAGGGTAAGCACTTATTATCAGAAATTGAATGAGTTGAATGCATTTTGATATACCCCTAGGAAGTGTTGATGTGTGATACAGCAGTTACCTTACGTAACACCCCAGGATATAATTATCCTCTGTTTTTCCAAGCATATATTCCCTGATTGTTATTAGACTGACATGCAATCATACAGTTCCCCACTTTAACTTTACAAATGATATTAACTTCAGAATGATGAAAGGCTGAGTTCATCTTACCTAGATTCAAACCTGTGATCTGAGGTTACACATAGATCTCTAAATTACATGCATTTTTCTACTAATATAACGGCACAGTTTAATGCACGGTCCTACTTAGGTAACATTCACAGATGCACAGGACTTAATTACCTCTTCACAACCGCCAACCGGCCTTCCTCAACCCTTCCCTCTCCCCTAAACTTTCTCTCCCTTTCTGAAGCTTTTTAATTTATTTGGTATTTGTTTTTTCCAACAATCAAACAAACATGTCCGAACTTCTGCCAAACTTCCCTAAAGATTTATGCTTCTTAAAGGAGATTTGGGGGAGATACCGGCTGGAAGGAAACCCCAGGGGACCCTGTAAGCCTGCCCGAATCTCCCTAGGTGTTTGGCTGGAGCCCGGGGATCCATTTTTAGAAAGTTCACCCAGCTTTAGATTCAAAACTCAGACAACAGCAACTCCATAATAAAATCAATGTAAATGGTATGCCAAGGTCAAGGAGCAAATTCCACAGCACTCCTTACAACTTTTAATTGACAAGATTATTGGTTCTGGGCACAAACAGTGGAACCAGAAACTTGGCAACTCTTGCCCACTGCATTGCCATTTTCTGTTCAAATTTCCAGTGCTATGCTGATGACACTCAACTCATTTTCACGGTGCCCTCTGCCACCTCCTCTCCCTCTCTCATCTCTGATTGCCTAACTGCCATTCAAGATTGGTGTTCCACCAATGATCTTTGTCTGAATGCCAGCAAGATGGAGATCCTCCTCATCGGCACACCTTCATCATCCTTTCCCCTCACTCACTGGCCGGCCTCCCTTTGCCCTCCTCCTACCCCCATCTGCGGGGCTAAGAACCTTGGGGTCATCTTTGACTTCACCCTTTCCTTCTCTGCCCACATCTCTGAGGTCTCTAAAAAGTCAAATTTCTGACTGCACCTCCTCAGAGGTACTCTGCCTTTCCTCTCCTTCCCCCAGAAGCTCATGGTATCTCAAACTCTGGTTCTCTCTAGCTTGGACTATTGTAACAGCCTCTATCTAAATCTGCCTGCCTCTACTCTACGCCCTCTGCAACTAATCCAGAACAGGACTGCAAGACTTGTCCTTGGCCTCAAGCCCTAGGATCGTATCTCTCCAGCTCTGAAATCTCTCCACTGGCTCCCAGTGGATGCAAGGATTAAATGCAAAACCCTCTGCATTGTCCACAAGGCTTTCTGGGGCCTGGGTCCAAAATACCTTCAGCTACTCTCTTGACACCGTGCACCTGGCCACCCTCTGTCTTTTGGGCCCAGGTACCTGCTCAACCTGCCACCCTCCCACAATGCCTCCGGGCCACCCTTTGCACTGGGGTCTGTATCTGTACTCATACAGCCCCCCCTTTTTATTCCTGCACTTATCAGACCTACCCTGTCTGCTGCCTTAAACCTAGCACTTGCAAATTGCTGGCTGCATTACCACTGTTTGTTGCCTTTATTATTTATTTATTGTTATTTATCTGTTTCTCCTCTGCTTCGCACTTTCCACCTCTCCCCCTTCAATGCACTTTTCCCCTCCCCCCTCTCCCATGCACTTGCACATTCTCAATGTCACTGGGCCTAGTACGATCGCTGTTTTGTTCTCCCCTGTTCGCCTCCCTTGCCTTGTCGCGCTCTGAAACACTCGTGTACGAGCGCGATAGAAATAAAATATCAATCAATCAATTAGTGAATATCTGAGTCACTTCAGGTCACCCAAAAATAATCTTCTACCAGTACTGAGGTTCCTTCACCTACTTATTGTGCAGCAGTCACCTTAGCGCTTATCACATTTCCATCACCTTTCTAATTTAGGTAGACATTGAAAAAGCAGGCACAAAAAACACTCTATCCTTTCTGAGAAGTATCAGCGAAGCCATCCACACCGATATTAAAAAAGACCAATTTGAACACCTTGACAGATTTACTGCTGCTTCACAGGAGTACAAGGATGAGTAGTGGCTAAATCACCTTCTCAGCTCCACACGAGTACTAAACCCATTCATAATAGAACAGGCACAGCCTGGGGCTGAAAGGTACACAGCCGTCACCTCTTTTGGCAACATGGACAGGGGGCAGGCTCTATCTTCAGGAGGGGTGTGAGCTGGTAACAGTAGCAACCCAAACAGCTATAGTGTAATTGTTCCAAAATAAAACAATGTACAATTAAGGTCCTATAAAAATACAGGAACTTTTATCAAAACAAGTAATGCGCCAAAACTAGCTGAAAACACTGCACACCCACCCCCTGTAAACGAAACACAGAGAATGCAGAACTTTGTGTGAAAGGACACATAGGTCGATATTCTGGGTGTTAAAGGATAGTTCCGGGATTTTTTTTTTATTGTCCCTACAGTTCGGCCATGTGTTTTTAAGCATAAATCGGTAGATCGTAGAAAACTTTCCTATGGACCTTACCCGACTTTTCGTCCATTAACGCACTTGAAATCAGCCGCCATTTTCTAATAATCCTATCATTTCCCCCCATCGCCCTGGCTCACCTGCTTTTGCGGCACTAAATCAAATCCCCCGCCCCTGAGCCTGACATCAGCAGACGCGTACTGCCCATTTCCCAACGCCAAAGCACGTTTCGTGTCAACAATCGCTGCGCCTCAGCTAATGAAGTGTCGCCATGGAAATGGCAGGACGCCTCTTTCCTCTATAAGTATAAACACACCGTTTCACAACACACAGCAGCAGATTTTCGATTCCATTACTCTCTCTGTGTTACTTTGAGTATTCTGTGACTCGTTTCTGTGCTCTGGTCAGCTACCTTCGCCGCTTCTAGGCCTTGTGAACACCTGTACCATCTCTGTAAATTATTTTACTTTCTTTACCACACAATGGCTACAATAATGCCGTATATGTACGAGCCCGAGTACACCGAGGAAGAACTACTGGAAAGGCAAGCACGCGAAAACGATGGGGATTCGGACGGCAGTTGGGAGGACCAGTCAACGGATGAAGAGCCTGGACCATGTCGCATGGACGGCGTCTCCACCTGGTGCACGTGCAATCGGTGCGAGCTAATGCCAACTGAGGAGGAGAACTGCTGCTGCCGTGAAAATTCTGGGTGCTTGGCCTACATTTCGGAAGGCGAGCCAAGTCCGCAATGCATCACCGAGCTGCCAGAGTTCAGGGAAGCCTGCCTCTCACGGACCGTGTTGAGGATGATGATGGTGCTTATGCACGAACTTCGCGGCACTGTTCGTCCGCGTAATCCGAGTAACGAGTAAGTATACTCTGGTTGTGATGTCAGTGATGCCACTACTATGTCATGGTCGTCTCCCACATATAAAATTACATCTACATATCATTCGAATGCATGTAAATTGGTTCCATATTGTGCATTTTCTAGATAGATTTTTTTTCAAAGCAGAATGACATTTTTTACCTGAATCGACAGTGATAAGAAGGTTTCGTCATTTTAATACAGTTTGCATCTTTCATTTTCACAGGTGGTGGCCTATCGTTGCTTCACTTGGTGGCTTCACGGGAGGCTCGGACACCGCGTTCGGAGAGTAATACCTGCCTGTGCGGTACTTGCCATTAGACAACATTTCCCCAGCGACAGTGGACAATACCGCGGATTTTCCCTGGATGTGCTGCAACCGGAACTTTACAATGTGTAATGTTTATTATTTATGTTCAATTGAAATTAAGATCTAAAATAAAACCCAACATATATTTTAACAATGGTTGTTTTGATTTTTTAAATGAATCTAGTGTGTCTCCATTGAATAGTCTTCCTGTGCCTTGTCTTGTCACACCACATGTCTCCGGCCAGCATCCTCCCTCACGCTGGCCGCCCACCTTCAATCCACATAACCGTTGAACCCATATGCAGCAGACATACATATGTTATTTTGCGGGTTGGCATCAAGTCTCCCGGCCTTGCCTCCTCCCCCAAAAATACTTACCACACCACTTTGTTCAAGCGTTGGCAATAAAAGGAAGGCCGTTGGATTTTATTGATACAAAACATGGTTATAGGTAAATAATCCATATGGTTAACTGCCAGCAGGCAATCTACTTTGTGCAGCGGCTGCACTTTTTAGTGGTTCAAGTTTTAAAAAGTTAGAGTCTTTCTTTCAGTTTGTGGGAATCCATTTCATTGCGAAAACTCAGTTCTACAAATACCAAACCGATTATCTATTTCCATCCATTAGCGAAGCTTGGAGAATGGAAAACATGTCTATTGATAGTACATTCGCGGGCAAACGGTTCAGGCTAGCCGGTGATGGACAGTGCGACAGCCCAGGATTTTCAGCCAAGTACTGCACCTACCACTTTCAGGACATGGAAAGTAAGAAAATTGTGAGTTCGGTGGTCGTGCAGGTGTCACAAAGTACATCCTCAGTGGCCATGGAGAAAGTTGGCTTTGTAGCATCATTGCAAGAACTACAATCGCGGGGAATGGTGATCGACCTGATAGCCACGGCAGACACGTTTCAATTGCCAAGACAATGAGGGAAGAGTACAAAAATATAAATCACCAATTTGACGTTTGGCATCTTGCAAAAACAATCAATAAAAAAATGTCGGCTGCAGGTAAAAAAAAAGATATGCAAGGTATTTCACAGTGGTCCAAGTCAATCAGCAACCATCTTTGGTGGAGCTCAAAAACATGTGGAGGGTCGTTGGAAATTCTACTGGAAAAATGGCGGTCAGTAATGCTACACTGTAGCAACGTTCACCGCTGGACCACAAACCAACATTTCCACAATTGTGAACATGGCCATTTGTCCACAGAGGAGGCACGGAAGAAGAAGTGGCTGATTCCTTCATCACCCACTCACAAAGCCATTGAAAAGATTGTATTTGATAAAACTATAACAAGAGATTTGAGGGGACTCACGGAATTCTGCCACACAGGAGATTTGGAATTGTTCCACAATATGTGCCTAAAGTACAGGCCAAAACGATTGCATTTTGGCATGGAGGGCATGATAAATCGGACTCTTCTAGCGGTCTTGGCACATAACCATAATGTTGGCCGTCAACAAAGTAGGACGACCGGAACTTTAGGGACGCTTCGCTACAATAAGGCCTTCACTAAAAGAAGTAAACAATGGGTGATCAAACCAGTGTTTCAGGATATGCAATATGAGTTTTTTGAGAAACTTATTGTTGATGTCCTAGATAGGCACATACATGGAGTTGTGAACGAACCTGTGCAGGGGACAACTGCATTGCCACCCAACATTGCCTCTGTTCCATGTCCACCCAAAGCAGAGCTCATTGAGAAATACACATCACGGTTTAAATGATTGTAATTTGATTGTCTGTTCTCTCGAGTCTCCTCATGTTGCAGGCCCATTGAATATGTGTATCTATGTAATGTGTAAATAAAAGTGATTGCTCAGTGTACATGCAATGTGTCTATCCAACCTTGTTCATTTGCGCATTAAATTAAACCAAACAGTAATATAAATCATTTTTCAAAAAATATAGAATGTCTCCGTGTTTATGGTTCTCTGGGGCTGCAAATGCACGCAGACAAAATGCAAAGATGGAGTGTAAATTTCAAGTCCTGTGAGATGGCCTTACACTGAATGTAGCTAACTAGGAATGTGTGCTCGTTCAAAGTGAAGGTCAGCTGCTTTGATTTTTTGCTGGGTGCCGGAATGGCCCACGACTCAGTATAAGGTTCTATTGTTATTTGACCTTGACAGGCCGGGACCATCCCGAAAGACTTCTTTTTGGGGGTGTGGTGCAATAACGTAAACGATAATGAATATAATTTCAGAAACGAAAGCCATTTAATGTTCGTTCATTAGAAGAAATAACGTCGGCATAGAAGGAGTGGTATTTCGGGGCTGCCCTACGCACAGACACAATGGAAAATGCAAATATAATGTAAGTAACTCTTTAGATGAGTTTATACCGCAATTTAATTACTATACAGTAGCTTTAAAGACGGGTTAAGTTGTACTTGTTCGTTCTATGTGGCATATTGTTTTGTACCGCGCACTATCTTGAGGAGAACCATCTCCTTTTACGGAAGCACCTCAAAACCTTCCTCTTTGCTTCTGCTTTCTCTCTCCCTCTCCCCTGCTACAACTGGTCCACTGTCTGTGACCTCGGTCCTGGGCCCTTCCACTCTCCACCTGCACTGCCTCCCTGTCAACCCCTGCACTGGGGGACTGTCTCAGTATCCTACAGCCCCCCCTTGACGTATAATACCCAGTTGCACTGTCCTAGCTATGAAATAATTTCCCGACCTAATATATAAAATGAATAATTTTAATAAAGATCTGATGGTGAGACTAATTTCATTTTGTATGTTTTTAAAACAGGTACATCCTTCATTATTGTATGTGTCACGAGTACCAGACACCGGCGGATGGCTTTTATAACCGCCAGTTGCTTCTCCGCGTGAGCAACGTTAGCACCCTGACCATTTTATGGGACGATCGCCAAGTACAAGTATGCCCTTACGCGGTACTAACGGCTAGATGCAACATACAGACCGTTGTGGTGGCCTAGTGCCTCGTTGTTGGAACAGCCATGCGATTATCAGTGCGACCGAAGAGCTTATTTTATCGTAAACCAACACCCTGTGTACTGCACACGAACGTCGCTTGCCTCAAGACGAACTATTTTGGATCGAGAGCAAAGAAAAATGCAAATCGCAGAATATTCTCTAAACATTTGATGTCCAATGAATGTACTTTGCCAAATGGACAATCTTGCCGTTTGCTTTTAAACCACAGTTTCATATTCCGAATTGTGGCGCTGTTTTGTGAGATGATCTAAGACCCTGTGTACAGCAAAGGAACATCGCGTGCCTCAAAACGAACTTTTTGGAACGTGAGCAAATAAAAATGCAAATCGCTGAATATTCTCTAAACATTTGATGTCCAATAAATGTACTTTACCAAATTTACAATCTTGCGGTTTGATTTAAAAGTACAGTTTCATATTCCGAATTGTGGCGCGCTGTGTTGTGAGCTGATCTGTGTTGGTTTCCGGGTTCTGTGTGTAGTCGCGTAGAAGACGCCTGGGCGCGTTTGCCTACGCAGCACAGTCACGTCACGGATAGAGGCGGGGAATATGAATGTTTTGATAAAGTCTGTTTCAGGGGCGGGGGATTTGATTTAGTGCCGCAAAAGCAGGTGAGCCAGGGCGATGGGGGGAAATGATAGGATTATCAGAAAATGGCGGCTGATTTTGAGTGCGTTAATGGACGAAAGGTCGGGTAAGGTCCATAGGAAAGTTTTCTACGATCTACCGATTTATGCTTAAAAACACATGGCCGAACCGTAGGGACAATAAAAAAAAAGTCCCGGAACTATCCTTTAAAGCAAGAGACTTGGCAACAATACCAATATTCAAGGATATTGTCTCAAAAAGGCAAAGACGGGTGGCTTACAAATACGTCTTCATATACCTTTTGTTCTTACCTTTAGCGCTCAACAGCATTTAGTCAGGCTTTTCAGAAAAGAGCCGGGAGTGTTGGAGCTTTTGGCGCTGGCTGTCGTCAAGTAGGGTAGCAGCTGTGTTGCGTCCAACGATGCAGTGTGGTTCGCCTTGTGGGTCCACGGCGTTGGGGAGGGTACACAGTGTTCGGTCAGCGACTCTGCAAGAATTGGTGGCTTTGGGTGCAGAGAAGTGGAGACTGCCATTCAGTACAAATGGGCTCAGCTGGCCCAACACTATTTTGTTGTCCTGGAGCTCTAATGAGCTGGTGACCACGCAGCAATATTGACTTGGGGACATTAAAAGACACCAGGTCTCCGATGTGGACATGGCTGAACTTCAGAGGCAGTCGAACATCGAGTTCAGAGAGCACTGTGGGGGTTCCTGTGCAGAAGCTTGGACGGAGGCAAAGGTGCCCAAACCAGCATTGATGCAGTTTAGCGATGCAGAGAGGGCCAGGGGTCCCTTCCTTGGTTCTGCGGTTACTGCAAAACCAGTGGTCATTAAGTTTTACAGTTGCTATAGTTTTATTTTAAAAATAAACTGTTCCAAAATGGTTTTGTTCTAAAATAAAAGTCTAGGAAGAAGTTGAAACTTGCACTTTTAACAGCAGGCACTTTTGTTTGGAGTTTGTATTGTGCATGGGAGGGGGCATCGTGAGGGGTTTGTAGGGAGCGGCGGGCAACAAAGTTCGAATACTTCTTTCGTACACTTTGACCACTGTGTGAAATCCAGTCTTGGGTCCCCAGGGCAAGTAAGTGCTTGCCTGCGCTTCCCAGCCAGGACAGGTTGTCAACCACACTTGAAGGATCCTGGCACATACAGTAAGTCGGTTCCTGCGTAACAATGTTCCTGTTGCAAAGGCTTTGCCCACAGCATTGTCACCACCACTGTTTATTGGAGATGGTCAGGGAGCAGAGCTTGCCTTGGATGTCTTATGTATTCAGCTCGATCAGACACTATTTCCAACCGAGGTCCAGTGAATCTTTCTTATCTTGAGAGTAGAAAGATGAATCAATGATGGAGGGGGTTCTCCCTCCTCATAAAGGCTAAATGTTTTGGGGGGAATTATCCAAATCAAGCCTGCTGCAGGTGGACAAACCCAGGCTTTTGCAACATGTGCCCTTCTGACATCATACCCAGAGTGCCTTGTCCTGCAGGAAATGATGGGGGAACAGGAAGTGGTAGAGAACTCTAACAGAAATCAAGATGTCGGAACCCCTCTCTCAGCCCACCTCACTGTTTGGGCTACTCTGACCCCTCCCACTTCCAATGTCTGCTGACTTCAAAGGGACTCCATTTGTCAGCACCCTGATGTGTGTGTGTCTTTGTTAAGTCAGTGCTACCTTTGAAGAACCAGTTCCCAGGAAACCTCCTTGGAAGTGTCCATGTGCCCTGGAGGAAGGTGTTGGCCTTCCTACGGGGGATCATAGAAGCAGCATCCTTCCTATCCATTGCTCTGCATGGCAGTTGTGGAGCCAGACAGAGCAGACACCAATGCAAATCAATTGTGTCATAGCTGGGCCTTCCTCACAGAGCTTTCCCTAGTGTGATATCAAATTGTTGTGGCTGTATAATTGTTTGCTTTAGAAGTCACCATGCTCAAACTAAGCATGGCTTATATTTAGAGTATATGCCACCAGACTAACTAATCAATACAATTATTACGTTTGGAAAAAGAGGCACAGAATATTAAAAGGCTACCTTTGCCTGCTGTCACTTTGTGTTCCAGCAGCTGTCAGAAATGCACATGTGACCTCTGAACCTGCCCTGTGCTACTGCAGTGCTGGTGGACAGGGTGCCCGGAAGCTATCTAAGCAAAGACACGTGTGCATTATAATTTTGACATGGAGCATTTATGAATGGGGGTCTGGTTAGAAGCCCTTCCCCTAAAAGACAGAATTACCTGCATTATTTTATACACTCAAAATAAAAATGCTATAGCTTTTACATCCCCAATGGTGGAAATCCACCACAAACACACAATCTGCTCAGGCTAAATGAAAAGGAAATCCTTCTCGCCTCATTATCTAACGTGGGGTGCCACCTTAACACAACATTGGCTATCAAATTGTCAGGCCTTGGTAACTAAGTAATAGTAAAATCATTCTGTGCAACACATTATGCTCATGGACTTGACCAATATGACAACAAAGCACCGGACGAAATACATGTCTATGATCCGTATGGATCTTACGGGGAAAATTGCCTGGCAATAAAAAAGGCCTCTATTCTGTGCAGCCTTGTTCATTGCCAACAGTTTCCTCCCAATAACTGAGTAATCCATCTCACAAGAAGTAAACATAGAGAAATGTAAACAATGGGATGCTCCAAATTATAGTCTCTTGGAATTCACACAAGACAGTGCCTGTAGATCTAACAGAGAAGTCTGTCCCAACAAAAGAAAGGTTTGGCAGCATCAGCATTTGTCTCAACAGAACTAGATTTATAAACCTAACTATAAAAACCTCTTCACTTAGATCAACCCCGTAGAACCCTAATTTGAAGAAATCGAGGGGCATTAAATAGCCCATTGCAAAAGGATTCTAGTGGCCAAAAGGCACACAAAAGGCAATCTTCCACGCTGGGCAGGCTGAAGATTTGTCAGGGTTCGCGGGGGCCCATTTCACTATGATGTTTGGGCCCCCATTGCAAAACAGTCTGAAGCACCCATGGGAGACTTTAATAATAATGGCTACTAAGGAATGCAGAGGGCATGTTAATCACTGGAGATTATCCTGGGCAGGGAGAAAGCAGGGAGCTGAAACGTTGAATGTCCACCAAAGAGCTACTCATTGCCTTTTGTCAGCAAGGTGCTAATGTAGATGGAATTGAGTCAAAGGCAACAAGGTGATAACACACTGCTGGATGCTGGGCACCAGTAAAAGCCGCTGCTACATTGCAGGGTCTGCTACCATGCAAGCGCAAATAGCGCACATTTATTAATGCCATGAATTAGAACAAGTAACATGTTCTTGTGTGTAGTAAGACTCACAACCGGCGGCAGCTGCTCAGTGCCCCCTGAGTCTCAAGGGCCCATTTCAACTGAAATGGTTGAAAGGCTCTGGCGCCGTCCCTCATCATATGCCAGGCTGTAATAAGCCCATGAAAGGTCGTACTGGGTAAACATACATGCGCGCATTATAAAGGTGAAGTGGCAGCACTGAGCGCATTCATTCGATAACCCGTTCTGAAATGGCAAAGGAAGAGGTCGCGAGAAAAGAAAAAAACACGCAGGTGCCACTGCTGTACCCTCTCTCTTGTACCTTTCTTACATAGGTAGCGCCACGACCACAGAAAATGGTTCCTCAATCTAATCAATTTCAGAGAGCTACAGGTTTAGAACTGAGAAGAGGGTTAACATAACACCTGCGCGCTAAAGGAGGCCTGAGCTGCCAGCTGTCAAAGTTGCAGCTCTAAAAACACGTCTTTCCTTTTGTATAGTCATCAGAAATCCTTAAAGTGCACACGCTTCCTTCATTATTAACTGTGCACACTGTAGGTGGCACAAAGCACTGGCGACAGGGGGAGACCAAATTAATGCTGTTGATCTGTAAAAAGGACGGCTGGCATAACGACCGCCAGAACAAAACTCTCACATAAATACATGAAGCTGCTAGCTTTGCAGAGGCCCGTTTAATGTGCTAACATAGTCTTCCAGTTTATAGTAATGTAACTAGCACGTTTTACTCAAGTGTGTTCATTATTGATCTTGGAATAGTGCAAGGCGGAGTGCGACTAATTACATAGTTGTCCTCATATCTCCAGAACAGGTGTGCCCGCCGGCCACTTCTGTCCACTAGTAAGATAGGTGCATGGACATGCCAACCTCTGTATCATTCAAATAGTTCACAGCTTTAAGTTATTGATCATGCGGGTTGTGGTGTGTGTCCCTCCCATGTGTATTGCCCTTTTAACATGGGTCATGACTGTGTCATGGACAAGCTAATAAAAGCAGCTGCTGCAGGTACGTGCGTCAGAACGACTGCAGACTCCCAAGGCTCTCTCACTTAGGCCTGCAGGCCTACACCATGTGAGCACGGGCCTGCAGGCCATGACGCTGTGGGACCCTCGAGCCAACAAGGGGACAAGCGTCTGCATGGTCATGGGTAAGGCACGCCCTGCCCCCACTGAAGCCTGGGTGTCCCCCGGCAACTCCCTAAGGTGCTGATGAGACCTAGCACCCCTAGGGCCTGCTGGAAGCCCATGGCAGGCCCCCTTATAACACAGGCCACACTTTAGAATCAGACCAATAAAACGAGCACAAATCATTGGGTTGAGTAATGATGTATGCTATGCAATAAGGGGCCACGCGACAAGCAACGCGTTATTGTCCCCTGAATGAATGAATGGTGGTTACATACACAAGCACCCAGACATGTACGCATAACATCCAATGTGCAAAGGCCATTTTCTTTTCTAACCCGTAGACCGGATGCAAGCCCTCGGGCTGCTATTTCTGTTGTTTTTTCAGACATGGTGCTTCCTCGTGCTATCTTTCAGGTCATTTGGCATTTCTGAGACCTTGAGGGGATTCCTTTCTTGCCCCCGTCACCCCCCACTCTTTTACTCCAACCTGTGAAGTGAGGCTACAGCGGTTTTCCTCGAAATGTCCAACATTTCCTGCAGCGCCTAGAAGTGAGGTGGGAGGGTATGTAGTTGCATCCAGTTGTGCTCTTTTGTTGCATCTACTTCACCGTGCCTAAAAATAACACAAGTCTGACTGATGATATTTCGGATTTTCAAGAATAGAGGAGGGTTGGGGGAGGGGGCGGCCATGAAGCTCACGGGAAGTAGAGGGGTAGTCTTTTCTACCCCCAACCCCAGTACCCTCTCTAGGACCAAGCATGATTACAACTCATTCCGTGTTAAAAGGTCTGAACAAACACATCCATTGAAGAGTGGACTGTAGCAGGTACCAACCCGTTTCCGGCAGAATATAGAGAATTATAGATAAGCGTTTATCAACCATAGGGATAGATTCCACTGAGGGGGTTCAGATGGACATCTAATCAACAACTAGGTCGACTTGACTATGACAGGGGTCGGCAACCTGTGGCTTCCTAGATATTTTGGACTACGGCTCACATGATCTCTCCCCATTGTCTGTGCTGGCTAGGGATGCTGGGAGTTGTAGTCAAATGCATCTAGAGAACCAAAGGGTGTAGACCTGTGGTCTATGGTGCCACTCAGAAATCTAAGGTAGAACCCTGTGCTTGAAAGCTACTCATCTATAATGTTAGGGTGTGTAAGGCACACCTGCATCCCCTTTCCACTCAAGTGCTGCCCCTGAGGTTCAGCATTGCAGGGGGCGGGGCAGAGAAACATTAGGGAACTATATTAAACATACAATGCACAGGGTTACTTCGCCCCTCAACCCAAAGTGACAGGAAAAAGAAAAAAAGTAAAGAAAAACTAGCAGAGAACATGGCATAGGCTCCTGCAGTGGTGTCATGCCTGGTGACTATGCATCCTATAATCTGCCATGACGTCACATCAGGAGGAAACCGCGTTCAGAAAGAAAAATAATAGCTACTATACAACAATAGATTGTGTGCATGTCCTCATGCTTCAAGGAAAAGAAAATACCGCATTTGCACATGTGTCCACTTGTGCTTTTGCTTCTATCTCTTGATCTGAGTAATTCTGTGTTTTCATATTTGTATTACTGTGTAGCAACAGGGGAGCTCATGAACATCACAAAACCCGCAAGTAAGCGTTTCTCTTAAGCAGGGGGTGATTCTTAGCGATCACAATATTGCAAAACCTCGGATCGGCCAATCCCAGCTGAGGATCCCAGTAAGACAGTCCAATTTACCAAGGCGCCCTGCTTTTTTCCTCCTGATGGCAGGTACACGTGATGTGTTTTCTTATACTCCTTTCTCCTCTTCCAGTAAGGCATTGGGGGGAGGAGGGAGGCTTCCATCACTCTTGCAATAGTTGCAGTCATTATTATTAATTTGGTTTCCTTTCATTTAATTTCTGCAATTAGATGTTGTACTCATTACACAATAAACTCGGTTTCATTTCACTCTGCTTGATTTTTCAGTGCTGTTTCTGTACTTTGTATATCAGTTAAATGCTCCTTCGTTTAACGCTTCTGGGGAGCCCAGGCCTTTTGAGCTGGCACCTCTTGGCTGACTCGCACTTCTTTTTATAATCACTCTGGCATCCCTCAACTCACGCGATGGTGAATGCTTAAGTGTCTGGCTGTTCACTAAAGCAAATAGGGTTTGGCCATCTTATGTCAGGGGCAGTCCCAAATGCCACAATAAACTTCATACTATTACTAAAGGACAGCAATTCAGTTTGCATTATTATATGTGAAACAATTATTAAAGTATTTCCCAGAAAATTAGCACACAATGCAAAGAAAGGTACAGCAAAACAAGAACTGCTCTGTCAAGCCTCGGACCTCTGAGACTCTTTCCATTAAACTGGCGGCAGGGACAATCTATAATAACTAAGACACACTCATAATGTTCACCTTTCAGCCAATCTCAATACAAGAATAATGAGTAAGGAGGTTTCATGGAGACTATGGAGAGGCTGATAAACGACTGGATGCAGAAGGCCACTTGGTCTGCTTGACTGCCCAGGCCCCCCCTCCTGACATCCAGGGTCTGCCCTGGACTTCTTTTCCTCCCACCTCTTCTCTACTCTTACTCTGACCTCCCTCCCAGCAGCTTGTTCCTCCGCCCTTGGTCATCTGGAACCTTCCTCCTCCTACTGTCTTCACTACCTCGTCTTAAAACGTCCACCTACTCTAAGTAAGTACCAACTTTGTTTGGGTGGTAAATATGTTTTCTGTACAGCACTTTGGTGAAAGCACAGTGTAAATATCAAACCATTATTAATATATGGTGGTTTACCTAAATACTCTCCTCTTCTTTTCAATCTATTTTGCACTCTACTGTTCGGATTTTGTTTTAAGTTTTTCTTTGCATATTTATCATATTTAATCATATCTTACTTGCTTGCATTTCTTACCTATTTCTTCTAGGTTTGAATGTCATTTTTCCAGTATCAGCATTGTGTTATGGATGGACGTTCACCAACAGAAGGAAAGACTGGGTTGACAAGACAATTTTCAAAAACATGCAGTTTGTGTTCAAGTACAATCTATTATTACTGGTCATGCAATGATGGAGAGCCAGGGGCTTAGAGTCGGATTTACACCACATGCTGAACTATTGCCCAGAAATATTGTAGAAAATTCTTCATAGTCTACCATTGTGGTTCAGCCCATTAACTAATTTAAATGAAAATATTGTGTGCACTTTGTTACATTTTGAATATATTGCCATCTTCATTAAAGGCTTATTTCATTATCCACACCCCAATGCCCTCTGTGTATCCTGTAAAAAATAAAGTTTGTGCATTCACTAAATGGAACTGAGGTCGTCATTTTACATATCATTGGCTAACGTATGGTGTATATAATATAATGCCACATTTAATGCATATTTACAATGCCGAATGCAAATATGTTCGAGCAGATTGAGAAACACATTGGCCCTCGTTACAACACCAGCGCTAAACCATGGCGCTATTAGCACCATGGTTGGGGGCCGGTGTTGTAACGGGTCCGCCATGGTTCAATGGGGAATTACCACCCCATTCCAAGGTTGGCGGGGCGGTAATTCCCCATTGAACCATGGCCCATCCCCATTCCCATTTTCACCCCATAGGGCTCTAGACCAGCCGTTCAGGTCGGGTCCCACAAAGGGACCTCGTAGTAAGGCGCTAAGTGTTTAACGGCGCCGCAGCCTTTTACGGCGCCGTTAAACACTTAGCGCGAGGGTCGTAATGAGGCCCACTATCTTTTAAGGTGATTGGTGTTCATGTGCAAGACTGTTCTGTGTTCTGATTTTCTCCAAAGGATGGATCTGACATATATATATATATATATATATAATAGGGACTTGTGGATGCTGCATTGAAGTCTTTGAGTGACTGAAAAAGTGTCCCATGTCTTGGGCACACAGCTTGGGAGGGTCCACCAAATGCTTGCTTTGTTCAAAGTAGTGAGTCATGGCTATTTCCTCTGCAGTGCTGAGTCCATCAGCTCTGAGACCGCGGCATGGCTGTTTTGGGTACACTTCAGTCTTACCCATTGAGCCTGTATTGTATTCTGTATCCACAGTAGTAAGGCCATATCTCTGCCATGATCATTCACTTTGCCAGCAAGGGAACAAGCCCAGCACACATGAACAGAGGTTCAATGAAATAAGGACTTTCTGCTACCATGGTGTGCCATATGTTCCCCGAATGTGAAATTTGATTTTTCCAGGCACAGGCAAATGGTCCTTATGGTACTAGGTTTGGATTTGACCAAGCAATGGTCAAGGCTTGATCTAAGTAGGCAGATCTGTGTTTATAGGCACCTTTACCAATTAAAATCATAGTTGTTTCGCAGAAGTCTTCTGCAGGGTCTTTTTCGGAAGCTTTACTCTACAGACCAATCTCTCTTATTAATGTTGAATGCAACATTTTTATCAACATTTTGGCCAATAGGATTGAATCATCTCTTCCAGTTATGATCAAATCGGATCAAGTGGGATAAGTGAAGGGACAAAACATCTTTGTGAATGCAAGATTTCTATTTGATACCTTCCACACAACTTCTAAAGACAAGAAAGACAAACAGGGCTATGCTGCAATTGCGCTTGACGCAGAAAAAGCCTTTGACCGCATCAATTGTGACTTTATGTTTCAAGCACTCCGTTGGCATGGGTGTGGTGAACAGTTTATATCACTAGTACAGATCCTCTACTCCCAAATCATCTATCATCTTTAATCGTAATTCCTCATCCTTCTTTCCTCTTCGAAGAGGCACCAGACAAGGCTTTCCCTCTCCCCCAATCTCTACATTCTCTCTCTTGAACCCTTCCTAGAAATCATTAGATCCGATAGACACATACCTGGAATCCCCTGTGGAAGTTACATTACCAAAGTCGCCGCTTATGCAGATGACAAAAATTATCCTCATTAAAAACCCCAAACTCCACCTCCCTTGCCTGCTCAATCGACTTCATTCATTTTCCCTTGTGTCTGGCTATAAACTTAATAAAGAAAAATCAGAGATCTTACCTCTCAATTCCTTCTGTGTAAAATTTGACTTAGTTGCCTTCGGGTTCAAATGTGAAAAGAATCAATTAAATATCCAGGCATTTGCTTTGCCTACTCGCCAAATGATACAATCAAATTTAACATGCACATATTGTTAGAAAGACTTAATAAATTGACTTCAAAGAAGTCTGCCCTATATCTTGCCTGGTGGGGCCTCCTTGTTGCCATTAAAGTTATGCTATCCCCTGTCATCTTATATTACTTGCAACTCCTTTCGGTCCCATTACCTTCCTAATTTTTCAAATTCATCTGCTCTACCCTCCTCAATTTCTTATTGGCTCCCGGTAAATCCAAAAGGATTGCCATTGCCGAGTTCAAAGCCTCATACGAGGTGGGTGGGGTCAGATTCCCAGACTTCAAAATCTATAATTCAGCTTACCTTCTTAAACAATCATGTTACTGGTTTTCCCCCTCCAATTCCTCGGATATTCCCAGTTTGTACTTTAGAAAAACACCTAGCATATCCTTATGCGGTTGCTGATCTTTTATTTGTATTTACCCACTGTTCTACAGCCAAGTTGGATCCCACTAAGCCCAGTATTTCAGCACTTAGACTATTTCTCTTCCCACATCCCATGTCTCCTGTCAAAGATGTTTCATATGTGGTTTGGCACAACAAAAACATCACTGTTATGAATAGAATATAATATCGCAAATCCTTATTAAAAAATGGCACCAGATTCATACAACAAATTGTTAATGTCTCCTCCATTCTCTCTCCTTTCATCAATTAAGAATTTGTTTCTCCATCCCTGTTTCGGATTTCGCCTTTTATAATAATCTGGTCAATGCGTGTCTTGATGCGCTTCATCTTTTCACGAGCACCACCCATACACCTGATGCCTCCAGACTTTTGATATTAACCATGGTTTCTGATATTAAAGCCTCAAAGTTTTATAGTTTTGTCTTCTAACAATGCTATTTGGCCTGCACACACGGCATGGGATAATGACTTAGACAATGCTTTAAATGACCAAATATGGTTCCTACTGTACTCTAAGATCAGGGACGTATCCGTATCGGCCAACATAACTCAACATCGGCTCTTCTTCATCCACAGAGCATTTATTTCTCCCGTGTAACTATCCAAATCCAAGATAGACACAGATGACAAATGCTGGTCTTGTGGTTGTGCCCATGCCTCCTATAAACACATGTTTTTCGACTGTGCATATGTATTTGGGTTCTGGCAAAAAGTATGGAAATTCCTTAGACTTATTTTCACTCTAGATGTCCCACTATCCTTTCTAAACGTTGTTCTGGGAAGCTTGGCAGACACAGATATTAACCTGCATACCTATGCCAGGCTATCTGATTTGTTCATTGCCATCGCCCTGAAGCTTATTTCAACCAAATGGAAAGATTCACATAACCTTTCTATCAAGGGGCGGTGGAATAACATATGTCACATGCACAGAATTGAGTTATGTTTGGCCACAAGTACGGATACTATTCCCAAGTACAACGCCAAATGGGCGTTTTTTTATCCATTATCTAGACTGTTGCGCATCATTGCATGGCTCTTGAGCACTAGCTATTGCTCCCCTTCTCCGGATGAGCATAACCTAATACTAACTATGGCTTTTACACCAGTTTTTGCAAATGTATTACTCCATAAGAATCCTATTATTTCATTGCTATTGATACCTCCCACCTCCCTCTCTCCACTACTCCCCTCTGTTCTCGTGTTTGTACTTTGTTTGTCTCCTAGTCCGTTTCTCCCCTGTAAGTCTTTGGATTATCAATTTTAACAAAATTGCAGCTCTCATTGAAGTTGATCCTCACTTAATAATGGTCCATTCTTGGGATATTACTTGTCTACCCTCTAGTTTTTGAGCACACATGTGGATTATTCTCGAGTTTAAATTGTTATCAATGTCTTTCATTTTCATTAATGTCTGCAATGGTTTCAATATGTAATGTTCTACATTTGTATAGTAAAAAAAAGTTACTAAACAAAAAAATAAATCATAGTTGTCAAACCACTGAAGTCATGGAGAATATTTATACCTGACCTAAATAGACAAGATATAGGTGGATGAATATTACAGCACACACTTATGGGATAGGAAAACATTGGATGACAAGAGAGAAAGTTTGGCACATGCTTCGTGTAATTATTTACTGATTGTTGTAATATATCGCCTCTATGAATAACATTTACAGGCACACTTTTGGCTCACTGTTCGGTGACTGCCTAGATCTACAAAATGAACACCAGTGGAGAGAGAGAGAGAGAGACCAAACCCTGACCAACTACCTCTCTCAAATCAATGGATACTGAACACAGCAGCAAGACTACTCAAACTCTGCAAGAGAGTGCATATCACACCAGCACTAAGATTCCAACACTGGCTACAAGTCAAAACCAGGATTTATTTCAAAACACTTTGCATCGTCAACAGAGAAATGTATGGCCAAAGAGCAGAATTGCTGCAGGACAAAATCTCTGGCTATTGACCAAAAAGAACCCTAAGGTCCAGCAATGACATACGTCTTGAACCCAAACAATATTTGATAATGTAATTTGGTGGATCAGCCTCCTCATAAATCTGAAAAAAACTCTGGGACTCACTCGCTAAGGAATTATACACAATAGAGGAACATGTGACATTCAGGAAATCACAAAAAAGGGCTCTTGGACTTGCCAGCCTAACAGCCGAACAATGATTTAAGAGAAGTGCACAACCTCGATACAATGAGGTACACCACACATTATCGGTCAACCACCAAGCTGGGCAGACCCATCGAAGAATTTTTTTTATATTATCTGACCACTGCACAAGAGATTTCAGTCTAAACACCAAACAATACAAGCAACATTGGCATAAGGATCTCCCCTTCCAAGCAATACCCCTACTAAAATTCTCCATATCCCTGCAAACACACCACACACCTACTAAATACAACACCCACACATGCCCGTGTATTGAAATATCCTACAAATCAAATTATCCCACTCAACCAGACAGATCGCTATTCACTATGCATCCTGACTTGGGTCCAAACTGCTTGAGGCCATGGCCATCAAATTAACATTTTAACTTCTCAGCAGAACAGTTCTGATTTAGGTTGACAGGGCAGCCTTAGATCTACAAAGAAGATAACATGATATTTGAATCAGATGTGTTAGAGTCTGGAGAACAAGGGTTGTTTTCATGAGCATAGATTAGTCCAACAATTTGCCTTAAATGGCCAAGAAAGTCTTTGCCAAGAAAGAAACAAGAGAATGATGAATTTTGGAAGTGTATATTGCCCTTTGGCAGTGAAGGCTTGGGTAATAAAGTGCAGTTAATTTCTGCAGGATGTATGTCTGTGGTTATTTACTTTGCCATATATTCACTTTGTCACTTTTACCTCTTCTTACCTTTACTTCTTCAGTCTTTCACTTGTTCTAAAATTCACTTCATTGCAAAGGGTGACCCCTCGCTATCCTGTTCTTTTCCAAAACATATTCTCCCCTCTACGCAATCCTTAATCCCAACCCTAACCTCACAGCTAACCTTAACAATTTTCATTGTTTTAGGCTTACCCCTAACCCTGTACCTCCCCTCTACTTAACCATTTCCTTACCACAATCATTGCATTCAATCCTAATCTAAACCCTCATCGTAAACTTAATCCTAGCCCTACCCTATCTACAACCCTAAATCTAATCTTAAACTCAACCCTTACTCGAAACCTGATCCTAACTATAATCCTGATCTCGGCCCAAGCCCCCCTTCTTCTAAACTTTACTTCTTCATTACCTGTTGGAGACGTCCTTTAATCCTCCTTTTGTTACCCATGTTCTTCCGTGTACCCCAAACTCTTTCCTTACCCCTACCCTTAAATCTAACTCTTAACTAATCACTAACCCCAAACCTATCCTTTTCTAATGCTAATTCTAGCCCTGACCATATCTCTAACCATAAACCTAAGCTTGACCTAGGCTTGATAAAGCGAAGATGCAGGCATGGTAAAAGCAACAAGTAAATGTCTGAAAAAATTAATGGGTGTCGAAGAAGGTTTTGGTTGAAGTAAGAGCAAGTGTGTTAGTCTG
Source organism: Ambystoma mexicanum (assembly GCF_040938575.1). NCBI lineage: Eukaryota > Metazoa > Chordata > Amphibia > Caudata > Ambystomatidae > Ambystoma > Ambystoma mexicanum. Next base: position 1,055,244,119 of record NC_090921.1, on the reverse strand, counting down.
TGTAGGTTGTTTTGTGGGTCTGTTGTGTAGGGTTGGAGTTTAGCGAGTTGTGAGTGTGTGAGTTCATGAAGAAGGTGTGCATTTTGCTGCATGATTTTAGGTTGGTTTTGTGGTAGTCATTTTGGTTAGTTCACCGCTCTAGAGCATGGCTCTCTCTTTCTCCCCACTTTCGGGATTTTCAGCTCATTCCCTGCTCCAGGACTTGGCACTTTCTTTCTCCCCGATCTGTTTTTTGTTATCGTTCCCTGCGCTGGGCCTGCTCGGTTCGTTCTCTGCTCTGGGGCTTGTTACTCTTCCCACTCTTGGATTTCTCTGATCCTTCTTTGCCCCGGGATTGCCTTTTTCTATCTCCTCCTCTGGGGTTCCTTGGTCTCTTCCCCGCTCTGGGCCTTCTGTTTCTCTCTCTTGCCATGCCACCTGACTCCTGCTCTGCTGGAGCCACCATAAACCTGCTGGTGATGAGTGGCGCTCCTAGGGAGGGCTGTGAAGTCTGTTCAGCATTCCTCTCTGCAAAGCTGCTTACGCGAGTCATCCACTGGACTTCTCCAGGCCTCTGGCTTCCCTTCTCTCAAAGTCTCTTGGGGTGAGGACAAGTAGCCGGCTTCTCGTTAGGGCCTGTCCTCAGCCCTTCAAGGTTCTTGGCTCTCACTTGTGGTGTCGGATTGGACGGTTCCCTATCTGCAAGGCCTGGTTGGACTCCCCAGGTCCATACCGTAGTGCAGGATGCTTCGTCTTGTGTTCTCTCTTTCCTGCGGGCCACACTCGCTTTGTGCGCCGCAATGTACTTAAACTCTGCGTTCTTCGTGGATTCTCTGTTGTGATTGACTCCTTAGATGATGTGCCTCCAAGTGTCTGTTCCATCCACCTTCCATCTGTTTCCTGCCTTGGCTGAATAGAGTTTGGGTCAGAAGCTGAGGTAAACATTACAAGGGTCATAGGGTTACCATGCACCGTTATATCCCATAAAGATGTTTGTGTCTGGGGGTGGGGGATGGTGACTTAAGTCCCTTTCTGGGGGATTCCTGTACCCTAAGGGTAATCATCTCCAGACAGATTTGCTTGCCCTGACCTCTGGGTGGTATTAAGTGTAGCAAGCTCACCTCCCTAATCCCAAAGGGGGTGGCTCCCCCTTGGGGAGAGGTGACACACTCCTTGGATTTGTCACAATGTCCATTTTCAAGTTGTTTTTAAATACTTTTCTTTTTCATGTATAGCTTCCAAAGCTCGTGTGAAATATTTGCAAATATCATAATTCTTCCTTTATGCAGCAATCTTTTTTGTATTGAACTGAGTGCACTGTGACTATATTCTTGTATTGCAATGAGTCGAACATATAATTCACTTTCCAATGATGTGCTTCTGAGTTCCCCCTTTTTCTCCTGGAATACACTGTGATAGTGCGTACATATTGTTTGTTATGTTATTTGTTATGTTATTTTGCATTTATATAGCGCCTTATTTTTTGTAATTTTTTTTTATTTCATTTAGTTTTTACAAACTTTTTGAAAACTTTTACTTTTACAATTCTTAATTCCTAGTTTCCGCAGTGACAGTAAAACAAAAAAGGCAGCAATCAAATAACAAAAAAGCAACTGATTGGAAGTGAACTCGCACTTGGCTCGTCTCATTTAGTTCCTGTCTTGTGGCCATTGATAAAGTTCATTGCACACTTTCCTTGATTGCAGTCTTAGTTGTTTGCTGAGTGTGTCTTCTCTAACTTACTGAATGTGACATCTGTTGGGGTCACTCATTCTCCCCATACGGAATAGTCGCCTCTAGTTGTATTTGCATTTGGTCGAGGAATCTCATCGTTGCAATCAACAGTGCTCGGCTCTCACCAATGTGAAGGTGCTTCCACCATTCCTCTAGATCATATGTTTGAACTTTGCTTCTCTCCTTTCCGAGGCATTTTTCTTGTTGGACTTTAAATTCAGTGCACCGCAAGACCAGATGTTTTAGATCTTCTGTTTCAATTTCGCAGAACCTGCATTTCGATTTGTCCATAGGAATCTTCCTGTGATGAATTAAGACTTCCTTGGTTTCGTAGATAGTGCCTTATATACCATTGGTATGGTCTGAAGGCGCTGGTAGGTTGAACGCCCTTGGGAACCAAAGTTCAGATCAGTAGAGGGAGTAGGGAGAGTCAAAGGTGCGTGTGAGCACCAGGTATGTGTGCAGCTTGAGCGTGTAATAGCTGCTTCTTAGCGATAGGTGTGGTGATTGAGGGGTCAGGAATAGGGGTTTGTTCTGACAGGATTTATCCAGACCAGATGTGGCTGCGTTAGGCCTGAGGAGTACGCTTGGCTGGGGGGGTGAAACCAGCAGTGTTTACATAGAGTGATGTGGAGTATGTGGCGGGTGTAGGTATGAGAACAGTTATACCGAATGGTGTCATAGTATCTCTGTGTTCTAGTTGAGTGGTGGTGTAAAGGAGAGAGTAAGCGTATGGTGGGTTATGTGATCATTCCAACGTTTTCAGCATTCCAACTATCCTTTGTACTTCACAACATTCGTTCCATGCACCCAATCCACTCCATGCACCCAGATGGTTCCCAACATTCCGATCCGCTCCACGCACTCATGCATTCCAGTTTGCTCTGCGCGATCTAGTCAGTCCCGCGTGCTCCATACTGCCCCGCGCTCACGAGTCTGGACCACGCAAGCCCAACGTCATCATCCGTTCTATGCAACTTGTCTGCTCTACGTGGCACATCGGTTTGTTCCAGGCACTCCTTTGCTCGTGGTACTGCACTCCTTCGCTCAAGGCACTCCATCGCCTTATGCCCTTACAAGCACTACGCATTCATCCCCTCTCCGCACCCACCCGCTCTCCGCACCCACCCGCTCCCCGCACTCATCAGCTCTATGCATCTATGCATTTGTTCCCCGTGCTCATCTGTGCCCCGTGCTCATCTGTGCCCCGTGCTCATCCCCGCCCCGTGCTCTTCTGCACCCCATGCTCTTCTGCTCCCCGCGCTCATCCGCTTTATGTACTCATCACTTTCCAGGCATTTAACAGCAATATCCCGTTCTACATATTCATCTACACACTCATCCGCTCTACACACTCATCCGCTCTACACACTCCTCTTCCCAGCGTTCTACACATTCTTTCGCAGTCACTCGGTCTACACACTCATCTGCTCTGTGCACTTCTGCATTCTACGCACAACTCTGTACTTACGCACTTATCTGCTCTACGCATTCATCCATTCTGCACATCCAGCCGCTCTACACACTCATCCGTTCAACATATTCATCCGTTCTATACACTCCTCATATCTACACACTAATCCGATCTACACACTCATCTGCTCACCGCATTCAGCCGCTCGGCGCATTCATCCGTTTCACATGTTAAGGCAAAGAAGGTCAAGCTGATGGGACATCATTAGGTTCTGGCAATCTATAGAGTGGGCCACCAGGGACAGTGTGTTTAGCAGGCCACCTTTCAGGCCTGCCGCAGGAGAGTTATGGATTGGATAGGATGCTTAATAAAACCTATAGGGAAGATAGTATTGCACCAACTCTTAAAATATCCATACATCTTTGTGGCAGATTAAGATGTCCAAACTCTGACCTCAGGAGCCATGCTGCCAAGTTCATGGAGTGAGGTTGAGGGTGCACTGCAAGTTACCCCCGCCCCCATGCTGAATGAGCAGATTGTACGGGCAAAGGAGTTTGTTGGGATCGCACATCGCCAGTTGCGCAGATGTGTATACCAGGGTTGTTTTGTCCACATAGGAGCAACTAGGATGAGCGTCACCTGTTCTTTGTGGATCTTGTTCACCACCTTCCTCATTAGAGGCATCGGGGTGTGGGGGGGAGCGTGAGCAAATTTCCCCGACCAGTTCATCCATAGGGCGTTCCCCTTGGAGCCTGGCTGGGGGAACCTGGACGCGAAGTCTGGGCATTTTCTGTTTTCGCTTGCCAGGATTCCTTCTAATATGGTCTGTCATGCCATGTTATCTTGCATTTGTATTGCTCTTGCTGCTATATTTAATGGTGTCGAAGTGCTTTGGTGAGTATGATAGAACATTCATTAGTGGTAGGGAGAAACAAAAAGGAGAAGCAAAGTTGGGGACATAGTTGGGATGATGGTGAGGGACAGATATGATGCACTGGAAGGCATGAGTAGAAGGAAAAGGCAGTGTGCAATTGGACTACATGTATTGTGGGACTCCAGTGTATTCTATGGGGCGCAGTGCCAAGAGGAGGCAAAGCTGGACATGAGGTGTTCTCTGTGCAAGGGGGTATGTCTGGAAATTACTCACTGCATGGTAAGCCAATATCATACTACGAATATACTTTCCTCAGCTGTTTGTGAATATCACGAAACGAGCATCCATTTTATACTTGCCAAAGAAACCCAGGACAACTGAGGAAAGTAAAACAACCAATTTAATTGGCCTTGGAAACGCAAGCCTCTCATTCAGGGATTCAGGAAGCAACCCACGGAGCAGCGGTGTAGAGCCTGGTTCAGCCCATTTGGGCCCTTCTTTGGCGGGTAACTATGCCTGTTTTCCTTTGTGATGCTGCTGCGTCAACAGAGGTGCAGAACACTGTGCACACATGTTGGAAAGAGGGAAGTGGCCTTTCAGGACTGATATCTGCAGCTCTGGAAGATACTCTTTGTATTTGTGCCAGGCAATGGGCAAGCCCTAATAATTAGGATATAGTACCCAGTCCTAACAGACTCTCCCGCCTACAGAGCTAGATTTATTTAACATCTGCACTGGTGCTAAAAATTGAGAAACTGCTTAGATAAGAGGGAATGGAGCCGACATGTTTTGTCACAATCCGTATGATCTAAAACACTTGCACTAGGGTAAAAAAGAATACTCTCTTTTTTGTGCTATGCTTGCTGCATAACTCTTTTCATGTTACACAGCAAACATAGTAAATAAAGTAGTCCGCTTGATTTTTGCCCTAGTGAAAACATTTTTAGATATTACGGATTGGGATGAACCAGTTTGTCTATTTGCGTGTTATCAAAGTAGCAAAATTGGTGCTAAATTGATTTCCTTCAGTTTTTGGGACAAGGGCAAAGTTTTGATAATCTGACCCCAGCAGGGGTTTAAATAAACTGACCAAATCTGATATTCTGAATTGAAATTGTGTTTCACAACGTTAGGAACCATCTCTCTCTCACGTGTAACTTTCCTGGGAAGGAGGGAGCTTTTAAGATCAAATTCGTGCATATTCGCCACTTTTAGCTTTATCCTTATGAATGCTTGAACAGAGGTTCTTCAGGCTCCTCATAGTCCTGATTATTTTATCCATCCAAATCATATCCAAGCAGCTTTTTTTAACTGAAACATGGCTAAGATCTTCACTTGATTCCAATCTTGACTCCTTGGTACTTGATTGCCTGTAATAAAAAAAAGGCTGGACAGGTCATAAACCGGGCACGGCTTTGTGGCCACATGGATTTAACAGCTGAGTATGATGCTAGTGAAGAGGGAAAATCTGATTATGCCTTCCGTCCCGAAAGACCACCCAGTCGGAATCAGCACCAACGACAATATGGCCGCCAATCATATGAGCTCACATCAATTCCCACTGCCCCCACGATGGATAACTACCATCAAAAGTACACTGTCAGCAGGCCCTTCAACCCTGCAGTAATAGGACCCTTAACCAGAGTGGATGAAGACACACAAGATCGAACTGGAAACAAATACATGGACAGAATTGACTAAAGCACCAAGAAGCCATGCCTCAAGTCGCTAGAGACATCACAACGACATAGTCATGTTACACAGGAAGCACACGTGCAATCCGCACCCCCGGGACACTCACACACCCAATCTACACGAAGAACACAGAAGTACAGCTCTATGAGTTAGAGGACAGTGACATATACATACTGTCTGAACGTTTATTATTTTGCCACTTAGGCTTATCGCAGCAACGCAGGAATGCATGCTGATGCTTACATGCAACTAACCCTATGGTATGACAGGAGCACTCAAGGGACCTGGCAGCCATAACACACTAACCAATGGACACTATGGAAGGCATGTATTAGAAGCCAGACTATGGCTTAGGAAATCTAGCAGGCCATGATCGCCTCAGAGAAATCTCACGCCTCACTGCCAAGACCGCAATGTTGCCAACGACATTCCACACGCAGAGCCAAGGTGACACTGGCTGCAGCAAGGAATATTCCCTGCAAAATACAAACTAATTTGGAGCTATCAAGCTCACAAGCATGGTCTCGGAACATGTGACCCAGCCGAGCTGATACTGGGCCAAGACTCAGACTGGCAAGGAACAGCAGTCCCACGACCAGACAGCGGGCTGCAACAACATCTCGACTCTCCAGCTACTTATATGATGGGAACCGAACATTCTCATGGCATTAGTCTTCTACACACCATTGTAAACGTCGACACATAGTTGCACCTTGCTGACACATAGTATACATGTATTACAGCCAGGTGTCTCGCGGGTTGGGAACAAAGTTTGTCCCAGACTTGGGGGCCTGTGGCCTGACCAATCAGAACCCTTGGGTCTAGGGGCAGATAGCAGGGATTGCTGACCAACCACAGGGCTTGCTCATTTCAGAGTAGCAAGTTTCGGGAATTATCCCAGCACATCACTTGACACAGCATTGTCCACTAACCTCATTCTAACTAACTAACCTCATTCTTCTATAGGTTACTATACGGGAACTACCACTCAGTGGCCTATCCTGAGTGGCAATAGGTTTTGGAAAAGAGCCTAGCGAGTGCCGGAGAATGTGACGCCACAAACTGGCCTGCGAGCCAGAGTTCATTGAGATGTGTCCAGACTTCCCTCTGCACATATGACCCCTGTGTGGTTTTGGCTGTAATAAAAACCGCAGTGAGACTTTGCTACTTGTGTGGACCTCACATTCTTTGGGACAAGGGAAAGAGTTAGAGCCTTCCGTGAGCTGGGTGTCCGTGGACTCTGCCTGCCTGGGGGTCCCCCTAACACTAGGGAACACGTGTGTTGGTCCTAAACCCTTCCCTGGAAATGCTTGCCCTCTCCTTACTGCTCTCTGGGCACAGTTGAATGAGGTTGGCCCTTACCAAGAGCTGACTGGCTCACATTGCTGTTAAGGATGACATATTTGAATGAGTCGTAGCCTTTGCTCCAAGGTGCACACAGTGCATTTACTATGGGCTTAATATGGTCTCCTCGGGCTCTGTCCTGGCAGCAGGCCTGTTAGACATCAAGTGCAACCTAGAATCCACCCTATTGGCATGCCTTCCCACCTGAAATCATAACCATAGTCTAATTTTCTCTCAATGCTGGACTACTGCAACAGTCTCTTTCTCAATCTTCCAAACTCTACTTTTCTCCCTCTTCAACTAATCCAGAACAGGACTGCGTGACGTATCCTTGGCCTCAAGCCCAGGGACCGCATCTCTCCAGCTCTAAAATGTCTGCACTGGCTCCAGGTAGCTGCGAGGATCAAGTTCAAGACCCTCTGCACTGTCCACAAGGCTTTCTGGGGCCGTGGTCCTCTGTATATCCAACACTCTCTTCCTAAATAACTCCCTTCTAGAGCCCTGCGCTCAGCTACCTCAAACTCTCTGCGGATCAGACACATCTCCAAACAGAGAGTGGGGGGGTCGATCTCTCTCCTCTGCAGGTGCCTCCCTCTGGAATGACCTCCCTGCCCTCTCAGACTTGAGCCGGACCACCTGAAGTTCCAGAAGATGCTCAAGACCTTTCTCTTCTCTTCTTCCTTCTCTCTCCCTCTACTTTGCTAATCTATCTGTCTGGTTGTCCTGACTGGTGGTGTGGTTGCCCTCAGAATCACACAGGGTGACGCCCCCCTTTGGCCAGCCACCATGCACTGCCTTCTGGCCTACCCAGCACTTCCGGTTTGGGACTGCATCTGTGTAGTCCTCTGCCGTCCTTGCACTTACTCAGAGCGCTACTGCCCTCACTGCAGTTCTCCAACCCCTTCCCTGCACTTGTACCCTCAACCTCACCCCTGCACTTTCTTGTTGCACTTGCACAATCTGAATGTCACAAGGCCTAGTAAGATTGCCTTGTCATCCCTCTGTTTCCTCCCGTTTGTCTTGTGGCGCCTAGAACCACGTGTGTAAAGGCCATTATAAATACCAAGTCATATCATATATTGTATCTTCTTAAATTGCGCCACTGCTTCAAACATAAGTCACCAACCTATCCTTTGGTCCAGCCATTCAGTCAGAAAGATCACCTTTGTTCTGGTAGCATGGCAAGTGGCCATTGCTAAACATCCAGTGGCCTGCATGAGAGGGGCAAAGTCCCTTTTGGGAAAGCTCAATATCATCAACCCTACTGCAACCTATTGGAGCCAAGTGCTTTGCCCACATGTGTGGGAGTGCACTGAATGAGCTCACACAAAGAAAAAGGTTGGCTTCAATCTTATGAGGTTCCATGGTAGCCAAGCCAACATTTGAAATGGCTACAGGCTGACCTATGAAAGGTTTATTCCAATTGACACATGAAAAGTGTATGCAAGCCGACATATGCAACATATATCCAAGACGACATATGAAACGTGCATCCAAACTGGCATATGAAATGTGTATCCAAGTCAACATGTGAAAGGTGTATTCAACCCGACATTAAACATCCACAGGCTGACATAGGAAATATGTACCGAACCAACATACGAAACGTGTATCCAAGCTGACACATGAAGCATATGTGTATCTAAACCGACACGAAACGTCCAAAGAGTGACATCTGAAATCTGTATCCAAACCAACATATTACATGTGTATCCAAGCTGAAACATCAAGCATGTGCTTAAGATGACATATGAAACATGCATCCAAGCTGTCATATGAAACGTGTTCAAGCTAATATATGAAATGTGTTTGCAAGCAGACACATGCAACTTGAATTCAAGTCAATATAAGAAACATGTGCCCAGGAAGACATGAAATGTGCATCCAAGCAGATGTATGAAACGTCTCTATGATGACTTATGACACGTGTATCAACGCCAACATATAAAACGTGACCAAGACCACATGTGAAAAATGTGTCAAAGCCGGCACATACAATTTGTACCCAAGCTAGCCTATGATGCAAAGGCCAGACCTGCCATATGAAACATGTGCCCAGGGCAACACATGAAGTCTGTGATGAGGTTGACACAGGAAACGCGAGCCTGAGCCAACAAACGAAGAGGGTCCAAACCGCCCCGAAGACGCGTGCAGCGCCGCATATGCAAAGGCTCTTGGAAATGAAACGCGTCACAATTCTCATTCCGAGCGCAGCTACTAAGCAGAAGAGCTGGTTTCCATGGAGAAGCCACACTCTTACTCGGGGTGTAGGCATGGCTGACTCAGCGCCAGCCCACGCAGCCACACAGTCGAGGCAGTGTCAGGAGGGCGGGGAGGGAGCGCAGTGCTGCCAATGTTTACATATTTACAAGTGCGCCCTCCAAAGACTGACTGCTGCTGATGTCAAGCACTTCAATGTGCGCGCACACACACACACAAACACGCGCGCCACACACCCACCCCCATCCCCACACACTCCCTCTCTCTCTCTCTCTCTCTCTCTCTCTCTCTCTCTCTCTCTCTCTCCCACACACACACACACACACAGGGACATTCCCACGCACACCAGCACTAGATCCATATAATATGACTCTGGCCTCCGTGCGTCCTATGACCCACTCATACTCACCTCCCGGGACCCATGCACTTCCCTGGAGCCAGGTAAAGTCACGCGCCCTCATCGGTGCCTGCCACCCACACACATATCACGTGTCTCTAAACATGCAGTGGATTCACACTCATTCGGCCAGTGGCATCACACCTCAATGCAGCCTCACTTACTCCCACACCGCTGGCCTCGTGCATTTCATTGGTATCGCGTTCATTTTTTGGCCCCACTGACATGATAGACTTCAATGGAGTCCATACATCACTGGCCTCATACACTCCTGCGGCCTCTGGCCAATTGCCACATCGTGCATCTCAGACACGTGTTTTCATCGCTCTGATGTCCCCCCTTTCTCAGACACGTCTTTTCATTACTCTTTGCCCCCTCCCTCCCCCCTCTTCCACGGCACTGTCCTTGTGAAGGCCGACCGCCTTCCGACCAGAATCCATTCCCAAAAATCGCTTTGTATCCTCTGTCCCCTTATCCATTCCCTTACCCAGAATCCTCTTGGGTTTCTTTCTGTCCTTGCAGTCAGTAAATCCTAGGTGACTGGCATGGCGCCTCTTCCTGGTAGCATACGCCTCGCGTTATCCCTGCCAGGCGAGGTCACCCTGGCTTTAGGGGCGCTTCTAAAGATCTAGAGGATTGCCAGTGGATGCCGGGACCCACAGGTGAATACAGCTCCCTTTCCCTATAGCTCCGCCAGCCAAGGTGTGGATACCAAGCAACACCAGAGATCTGAGACCTGCAAGGCCGGAGGCGCTCATGACACAAGGGGTCTGGCACCACGTATTACGAGTGTTGGCGGTCTCCGATGGGCCGCCTCCGTGAGCCCCCCACCCCCTGTGGTAATGAGACACAGAGACGGAGATGTTGTCGGTGTGGGCTCCCCGGTGAACTTACGTCACCAGGAGCCGCCCCGTTTATTTAAACTGGCACGCGACGGAGTTGACGTCACTCCGTCGCGTGCGTACCCTTAAAGGGGCAACGCCACACTCCTCCTTTTCCATAACAACAAATTGGAAATAGGAGTACTTAACTAGCACACATCTATGACACATATCACTCTATACGTTTCAACAAAAACCCCCATTTATTGACAGCCACCCCGGATCCCCCGTGTGTACCTGTCATGGCCTGACCATTAGTCCCCGGTCAGCCTCCCAGCTCAGTCCGTAACATAGTCACTGAGACGGGCAGGTTTCCCACGCCCTGATCTCAGGGGGTACCTCCTGCCACCGTCCCTGGCTGGTGTTCCTGGACTGGGTCCGCCTCGAGCCGGCGATTCCACTACGGCGCGTTCTCCCCCACCTTCATCCAGAGCGCCTTCACTTTCTCGGTTGTCCGGGTTGTCCACTCTGCGGTCACCAATCTTCCTGAAGAACGACGCATTCCTGGTTACCGATGAAGTTCCATCCGATGCAGTCACCATTGACCCCTTGACGGCTACCACGTCCAGGGGGGCGGGTTCATACGTGAGAGACAGTTTTCCATGAGGGTGACGATTTCTTACCAGCACCTCATCCCCCAGCGCGATGTGTGGGGGTCGGAGCCCCCTCCGGATGTTCTCCATCTGTGTCCTGACCTGTCTGTCCTCTTCCACCTGCTCATTGTCGATGACGGCGGGGTCTCTGTCCCCCACCTCTGGTATGACATCTCTCGGGCACCGCTGGAATAGTGCTTCTGCCGGAGCCACCCCCGTAGACGAATGAGGGGTGGTGCGGTACCCTCGTAGGAATACGTACAGAGCCCTCTGCAAACACTCCCCTTTTCCATGGGCAATGCGGAACACCTTGTTGAGGGTGCGCATCATTCGCTCGGCCTCCCCGTTGGCGCGGGGCCACAGCGGGGTGACCCGCCGGTGTTGAATTCCATACTCTTTCATGAGCTCTGCGAAACTCTCCCCCTGGAATGGGGCTCCGTTGTCCGAGCACAGCACAGAGGGGAGGCCATGAGTGGCAAAGATCTTCTCCAGCGCCACCACCACGTTCTCAAACGCCACTGAGTCTATAAACTCAACTTCCGGGTACCTCGACCACTCGTCTACCACCACTAGAAAATGCGTGCCTCTGGATGTAGACCCAGAGTCGGCGTGCACCACTTCCCATGGTCGAGTCCCGCGGGGCATTGCTTCAATGGACGGTTCCTTCTGGGCCGGGGCCGCCGCCTGACACCACACACAAGAGGCCACGAACGCCTCCACCTTCCGCTCCAACTCAGGAAACCACACCTTCTGACGGAGGCGAGCTTTGGTTTTGGGGGCCCCTTGATGACCTTGGTGCGCCAGCGCGATGACCTGTGCCACTTTGGCCTGGGGCACTACGATCCTTTCCCCTCTTAGCAGTAGCCCCGACTCGGAGAATGTTAGTTCCTCTCTCACTCTCCACAACTGCTCGAGAGTGACCCTGGCCTCACATGTTCTTCGCTCCACCGCCTCCAGCACTGTCTTCCAGGCACCCTTCTGCATGGCCTCCTTCAGGATGGAGAAACACTCGTCGCCTTTCGAAGCCGCCTCAAGTTCCTCCACCTGCATGGAGTTGGGTGTCGCAATCTCTATGACCAGGCAGACGTGTTCGTCGGCTTCCTCCGCCGACGCCGACACCTGCGAGTCGTTCCTGGGGTGTCGAGATAGGTAGTCCGCCGCATTGTTGGCACCGGGACGATAGGTCAATGACACCCCATACTCCAGCAGGGCGAGCATCCAACGCTCAATCATCACTGGCGGGCGAGATGACGAGCCCGCCATGATCGGCAACAGCGGCTTGTGGTCAGTGACCACGGTCACGGGACGCCCCAGAATGTAGAGGCGGAAGTGCCGACAGCCCCACAGCACCGCCAGGGCCTCCCTCTCGATTTGAGAGTAACGTTGCTCAGTGTCAGACAGGGCCTTGCTGGCGTATGCTATTGGCCGGACCTCCTGGTCTTTTCCCACTTGCGTGAGCACTGCCCCTAGCCCATATGGGCTGGCGTCCACCACGATCTCCGTCTGCAGGCTCGGGTCAAAGAATGCCATGGTGTCATGCGCCGCTAACGCCCCTCGAATATCGTCAAATGCTGCCTGTTCCAGAGGGCCCCACTGCCAGGTGGTGTCCTTCTTGGTGAGCGACCTCAGGGGCTCAGAGCGGGATGCGAGATTTCTGATGAAACGGCCGCAGTAAGTGACCATCCCCAGAAAACTCCTCACTTCCGCGACATTTTCGGGCGGGCGCGCCTCCTTGATGTCTCTCACTTTGCGGGGATCTGGTGACACCCCATCCGCCTTGAATACGAACCCAAAGAATTCGATCTCCGTCTTCAGAAATTCGCACTTGTCCTTGTGTAAAGTGAGGCCCAGCAGACGTAGCCGTTCAAAAGTCTTGGACAGGCGTGACAGATGCTCCGTTTCCGATTTGGCGTACACTAGGATATCATCGCTGATATTAAGGACGCCCTCCAGATCCACCAGATCCCTGAGATGGAAAGGGACCCGTCGGTGCTTCAGCGCCACTGGTTGTATGGATTCATCGATATGGAGCCGGACCGGCTCACCCACCAGCTGTCCAATGCCCTCAAACAGGGATCCATGTTTGGCCAGGAGGACCTGGATGTCCTCTAAGTATACTGCGTATGCGAACGTGACAATACCCAGTGCCTCCGCCGCGGCACAGCAGAGCAGGGTGTTGTCGCTCACCGGTGTAACGTAGAATCGAGCCCGTATGTGTGAGTCCCCATACTGCACACCGGCCACGAATACACCGTCTAGAGGCAAAGGCCGGTCCCCGCCGAAGGTGAATATGCGTGCCCTCGGCGCAGCCAGCGCAGGCGGGGCCAGCATGGTCTTGTAATGCTGGCGGGCCATTACATTTACAGATGCGCCAGTGTCCACTAGCATCGGCACAGAGTCTCCATTAACCAGCACGTTACACCTGGGTTGTCTTTTGGAGCGGGACTTGAGCACGCTCACACTGGACACGAAAAACACGTTCTCCTCATCCTCGTCCTCCTCCTCCTCCTCCTGAGGGGCTCCTTCGTCACCTTGGTCCACCTGGGCAACGTTGGAGGCCCTCTGGGGCCGGAAGAAGCCGGCTCGAACTGGTCCCCTCGGCACAATTTTGGGGGCGGCAGACTTACACATTCTGGCGAAATGGTCAGGGCCTCCGCATCTGCCACACTTGACTCCCATTGCCGGGCACTCCGCGGGGTGCGGGAGATCATAGCCACACTTCGGGCAGGAGACATTCGACCCCTGCACGCGCTGGCTCAGATTGTTCATGGGGCGCCTTAACCCGCAGCCTCTTCCGACCGCACAGATCTCTTCCACCTTGGCTGGGCGAATACCCGCTTCCATCCTGGTTGCCCGCAGTTCAGAGACCTCGTGGCACCTCCCCAGTTCTAGGATGCGAGGGAGGGTGATGCCCGGCTCTCGCAGGATCTGGCGTCTCAGTTTCCCAGAGCTGCACCCCTGAATGAGTTGGTTCCTAATCATGACCTCGGGGTCATTCCAGGCACACGGTGCTGCCAGACGCCGCAGCCGCCCAAAGAATACATCCAGAGTCTCATCATCTTTTTGGCGAGCCGTTCCCATAAGAAAACGTTCATAGTCCGCATTGGCCATTGGCAGAAAATGATTATGGAGTGCCTCCTTTGCCGCAGCAAACGATCCGTCCACCGGCTGCAGGGACATAAATACCTCATGCACCGCCGGACCAGCCGAGTACAGGAGGGTGGCCAGCTTGCCGTCGTCCGTTGTTTCCATTGTGGCCCTGAAATACATCTCCAGCCTATCCATCCACATCTTCCACCTCTGTCCCAGGCCCGATGGAGCACCCGAGATATCAAACTCAGGCATTGGCTGTAGGGACCCCGGTGGTTTCGGCGGAGGGGCAGGTGGAAGCACAGGCGGTACCGGACCCACAACAGCAGGAGCAGCAGCAGCAGCAGCATCCTGGTTCATGGTGGAAAGCGCACAGGCTCCCCACAAGATTGGCAAGAAAGGGGCCGCAACTCACCACCAGCCGTGATCTTCGTGAAGGTGTCACTCCAGCCAGCATGCAGAAAATGATGTGTCCAAAAATTGAGTAGAGGAAGAGACAGACTCCTATTGCAACAGCAGGCTCGCCATGGAGTCTCCCTGCCTCTGCTCGACAATAATAGTAAAAATTGTCAAAATTTCCTCACGAAATTGACATGTGCTGTGTTCAGCGACCATCCGCCGCTGAAGTTTCCAAAAATTAAGCCCGGATGACTCACCGACGTTTCGTTATGAAGCCGTGAGTCTCCGAGGCCTGTTCATCAAAATGGCCGCCGGCCGCGTGCGTCGCTTCCTTCTCTGCGGTCGGAGTTCGTCGCGCGCTCACATACGATCATCTGCGCTGCAGCGGAACTCCCCCGCGTGTCCCAGGAAGCGATCCCGGTCTCGTCGCCACTGTTGGCGGTCTCCGATGGGCCGCCTCCGTGAGCCCCCCCACCCCCTGTGGTAATGAGACACAGAGACGGAGATGTTGTCGGTGTGGGCTCCCCGGTGAACTGACGTCACCAGGAGCCGCCCCGTTTATTTAAACTGGCACGCGACGGAGTTGACGTCACTCCGTCGCGTGCGTACCCTTAAAGGGGCAACGCCACAACGAGCATTAGGCTGGCGCATGCGCAGGAATGCCCCTGTCTTTTTGAGTAGACCCATGTGGCTGCTGAATAGGGCCAGTGCCGCCTCGTGGATCGCGGCTCGCAGCTGTAATGCCATGTGGGGAGGGGTCCTTCTCTTGGGGGGGGGGTCTCACTATACTGTGCTCCTGGCCTCAGTCCTTTAAGTAGAATGAGAAATCGAGGGGGTTTCTAACAAGGGGACATTGCGAAAGTGCTCGCTGTTGCTTTTAGAGCCTGTAGGCCACGGGGGGCCGTGGCCTACAGGGGGCAGGGTGGGCGGGGGGGGGGGGCTTAGAGAAAGGCTGCAATACCTCACGAGCCCTTGCAGATCAGCAGTGAGGTTCATTCCGCATGGCCTCAGCCCTTCTGCAGGCGACGAATACACCTCTCCCTGCTTCGGTTTGTAAATAAATCACCGTCTCACTCAGTAAATAAACAATTCCACTTACTTTACAGATAAGTCGCCAGTATGGAAGGGGAGGGGGGCGTACAGCACCGGTGTGGACGGGAACGTAACTATGATTTGTGGGGCCCTGTGGGGCAAATCAGGTGCGGACCTCCCTACTTTGCATATGTAGCGACATCAATGACGTCACAGAGTCTGATGTTCGAGGGGACCCTGGGAAGTTTCATTAAAGGGAGTTGCCAGGAGTCAGCCAAGGAACAAACCCGTGGGATGTCCAGTCCAACACATGAAGGGTCACTGGCATTAATGCATGCAGGGCAATATCATGATTCCTGCTTCTCTAGGAGTCGCAGAGAGTATGAGCCTTTGATAGACTCCTGATTTTGGCAGATAAGGCACATTGAGATAACATGGTTTTCGCAGGATCACAGTTGGGTTAAATGGGGAAGCCAAGACTGGAGGACCAGACTTCCACTCAGGGACTTGACACCCATATCTTTCCAGCTGCAGTTCACCAAAATATCCTTTGCCAGAGGGATTTTTTTTACAAATTTAGTTTGAAAACACCATCTGACTTTGGAATGCAGCGCGAGCAAATCAAATCATGTTTTTGTTAACTGGAGTAAACTGTTGTTTTTGCAGCCGTTTCATGATTGCTTTTATTTCATTGGTCTACATATTTGCCGATATTGCCCAAAGTGGCAACATGCTTTCAGTTCAGAAGCTAGAGATGATGACCAGTCTGACTCTCAAAGGAGCAGGTTCCAGGGACCTCAGGGCATGGATCGGCCCTGTGGGGGGCAGGGCAAAGGGCCTTCACTGATGGATTGCCCTACAGTGTGGCGTGAAAAGAGTCTATATGCCAGGGAGGGGGTGAGGCAACGAGAGTAGCATGGAATTTCACAGGATTTGAAATGTTACCAAAATCAGCAGAGCGCTGAGACCAGGGGAAACATCTTCTCCAGGTGTGGCCCGCACATGGCGCTCTGTGAAAGATGTGTTTGGGTAACACAGGGTAACACTCAGGATAATTGAATAGCAAGGAGTGAATATTGTGTAGTGTGTTATGTTAGTGAGTGATTGGTGTTGCTTGGCTGCACAAACCCAGCATTGACTGATGTTCACTAGTCATTCAGTTGATAAAGCAGCGTATAGTGTGGATTGCTAGGTAAGTGTTCTACGCCTTTACCACATATCTATAAAAACCCAGGCCCTCATTCCGAGTTTGGAGGTAACCACGCCGCTATTTGCGGCATGGCTGCCTCCAAAATCGTTCCAACTCCGGCCTGGTGAATGGAGTAATTACTGGTCCATTCCGAGGTCGGCGGGATGGGTAATTCCCCATTCACCAGGGCCAATCCCCATTCCCATTTGAGCCCCCACAGGGCTCAATGGGAAGAGGGAAGGTGGCAATAACGGTACCGCAAATTGCGGTACCATTATTGACCCGGGTGTCCCTTTGCGGGTCCCGTCCTTAATGCCTGCTAAAAGCAGGCGTTAAGGACGGGACCCGCAAAGGGAACTCGTAGTAGGGCGCAAAGGGATTACCGGCACCTGTGTCTTTACCGGTGCTTAGTAGTCCTTTGCGCCCTACTTGTAATGAGTCCCTCAATCTTTAGGCGTGGTTCATTACTGCTTATTTCCAAAGGTGTTTGGTCTGTCGTGTAATCTAAGGAGTGCCAACATTCTCCATTTGGAGGCACATGCAATTGTTTCGCCTGTACCCGGGCTTTATCAAGGCACAATGAGTTATACAAATATAACAGATTGGTTTCAGCTATTATGCATTCAGTAAGTTCTTGCACACTTATCTCACATACACCTGTTGATAATACAAGCTACTCAATTATTTCTTCAAATCCATTGCAATAGTTGTCACTATTGTCATAAAATGTGTTACTGTTTCTTCACAGTAACATGATATGTCCAACATGATTCTTAGATTTCTTAGCTTCTTAACAGTATATATTTAAACAGTGGTTAGTAGCTTTTTGAGTGGCTTTTTCAGGGTTTAGGACCTTGTTTCATTTGCAGTATTCCATCTATACATAAGGCCTGATCACGAGTTGGGCGGTATCTTTTGTGGGATACCGCCCAACTTTATTAGCGTTAGCGCCAACTCGTCCCCATTCCCCATTGGGTCCTTTGGACCCAATGGGAAATTTATGTTAATACCACCGGCAGTAATTGCACCGGAAATTGCCATTTTTCTGGCTTGTTTACCCCAAGCTCTTGAGATTAGACAGGCCCTTAAATGCTGCAGTAACACTGTTACCGCTGCTTTTAAGGGCTACCGCCCAACTCGTGATCAGGCTCATAGTCTTGTCATAAAGTGTCTTGAACGCTTTGCCTTGTCGATCCCTGGTGGTCTTTCTGCTCATTCCTTTGTCATAGGATTCATCATTTCTTAACTTTTATTCCTTCTGAGGCTGCGCTGTCTTTGGTTGGTGCTTTTCTTGCAGCAAATTTTGCACATTTTTAAACGATTTCTGTTTAGCTAGTTATTCACCCTTGGATACCTTGTCTTTCATCTGGGGCACACTTTCAGGATGGCAGCGTTCCGCGTGTATACATACCGGGTACGGTTGGCATGTTATTGGTTACCAAGCTCTTTAAACCTGCTTCCGGGGAGGTGCATGCAAAGGCACTAGTGGAGGTTGTATGGGCACTGGTGAAGGAGGTAACTGGGGCCCACCCGAGAACAGGCCATAAACATGAGGCTGGGGGGGGGGGCAATACGGGCGTTGGGCATGTTGGTGCAAGCATTTACTTCCTTATAGCTTGCTGGGTGGACTGTACAGGTGTGTGGCCTCTGCCACAGGGACGTGATTTGGGGTTGCCTGGGGTGGCAGCTGCGGCCCCTGAGTTCTCTCTTGTGTTAAAGACTCCAATCCAGCAGTCCCACTAAGTCAGTGCCTTGTCTGGGATTGCTCAAGGGAAGCCCTTATTTATATATTTTTATGTCCAGTTCGTGTACTCTGGATGACCACCCTTATATAACACCCCTCTCTTAGAATCCCCCTGACCCCACTGAGCCAAGAAGTAAGTTTGTTTTGCAAACTTAAAAGGTTTATTTGAGAATTAAACAATATATATATATCACACTTTTATAATAAATTAAT
This sequence comes from Ambystoma mexicanum, assembly GCF_040938575.1. Taxonomy (NCBI): domain Eukaryota; kingdom Metazoa; phylum Chordata; class Amphibia; order Caudata; family Ambystomatidae; genus Ambystoma; species Ambystoma mexicanum. Next base: position 1,055,225,321 of record NC_090921.1, on the reverse strand, counting down.
AATTGATATCACACTAGTGAATATGGGCAGTAATCAGCAATAGGTAATCCTACAATAGCACAGTTCTGGTGACTTATGACTAGGAACAGGAGAATAAGGTATCAGAGAATGCCTTATGGTTTCAAGGAGATGCAAAGATGAATAAAAGGCAATACAGAAATAAACTTGATATGATTTCAGCAAAAGATAATGTGATCACTTTTTCTTTGACAATTCACTCCCCCCCTATGCAATGTAAGGAGATGGAAGTAACACAATTCTCAGGAATACACACAAATGCAATACAAAGTTCCAGTTCCCCCCTAGCAAGCTTAGATCAACAGGTATGATTTTAAACACAGGCAAAGTCCTTTAAATGTGGTATGCAATGAAGTGAAAAATATGCTAAGCATTATTTCAATTCCCTCTAGAGGTTCAGGGTGGGTGACAGCTACTTTGTATTAGTTCAGGATCACTTTAGCAATGCTCTATGAATGATTATCAGGTTGCAAACGAATTTCAGCAAAGGAAAGCAAAACGCTGCTATTTTGACAAGTGAAGAAATTGAGCCAAATCGCAAATCGCGTTGAGCGCGATTACGGAAAAACTATAAGGAATAGCAAGGTTTTAGGTTCGATGGAAGGCTTATAATCGTAGCTTTAAAATGACAGTTAAAACTCGCTCCTAGCACCAACAGTTCAAGAGATACGGACGATTTAGTGGAGGTAGATTTTCAGAATTGAAATGACAGTTTCAGAATGACAGATGCGCTTTGGAAGGTTTTGAATCAACAGGATGGACACGATTTCTGATTATGCAGTTCTAATAGGTTAAAATAGTTTGAATTAGATTATTTTAAACTACGAGATTGGTTTTGCACAGTCCTGGCTGAGTACTCACACTATATGTTGGACAGGAATGCGACTTTGTCACGGATCGGGTCAGGATTGGCTGCGGTTCTCTGGTACTGGTTCTGCGCACAGCGATCTGGGTCAGCTCTCAGAACTGCACAGCGATCTGGTCTGGGTCTGGTCTCTCTGGATAATTCTGCCTTCTGGGTCTCTGGTTCTGGCAAAAGTTCTTGGCAAAAATTCAAACAGCTCGCCCGGCCGTTGAATAGTTTGCAAATAATTTGGAGGCCTGCTGAAAAAGGATTCAGCTTGTGGATTCAGGCCTCTCTGCTACAAGTTCTGGAGTTAATTTCTGGTCTCTGGAGATTGATGGATTTGAAGTCTGAAGTCTGGATGTGAAGTTGTCTGTCAAAATGCTCCGCAGAAAGTGAAAAAGAAAAAAAGTCCCTTTCTGGCTTCCAGTGGCTCTTTTTATGTGTTTTGAAAATGGGTGGGTCGGCTAATTCTGCATGCCCAACCCTCTCAAGATTTGATAGGCCAAATGATTCTTTGGTCCCCGATTTGAGAAAGGATAGTGTGTCATAGTGATGTCAGCCATTTATGATCTATTGAAGAAACGCCCCTTTGCTTTTACCTTAGAAATCATTTTTCATAACTACACATATTTCCCAGATACACAGTTGTTTGACATTACCTGTACATATTACAGATTACTTAAGGTACATTCTGGCCCAACTCTTATCTTCATGGGGGCTTGCATTCAAAAATGACAACTTATTTTCGTTTTTAGTTGATTTACCAATATCGGACGTTTACCAAAAATGGCACACATGTACACCGCCTTTCTACCCATATTCCAGTAAATTTTCATTTTTCTACCGTGAACCCCGTATCTGCAATCTCCATAATTCATGGGGTTTTGCCTCAGAACATCGTACGGAATTGAGTTTAGACTCAAATTGTAGGTACAATTTCCATTTTAAGGATCTCCAAATTGTACATTCCTGTCATCTGGTTACAATTAGTTATCAGTGTTTTTATAAAACATATATTTGCCTTCAATTCAATTCACTTCAGCGTTTGGGTCCGCCCCCAGAAACTTGGGAGTCAGGGATCACATATCTCTTCTGCCAGGCAGAGCTCTGTTTACAGTCCACACCCAAATTAACATACCCCATTCAATTGCAAGAGTCTATTGTGTCGGCTGAGGTCAGCAGGCCAGGGGGCCACTCTGCATTTGGTTAGCATGTCCATGTGATCTCCTGGCTTCTTGTGTGTAGTTCTGAGGTGAGAAGGTTTCCCAGCCTCTTGCAATGTTAATTGAATCAGCCTGTCTTCAGGGAACAGCAGGTGTTTACATTTTTGATTATCCAAAAAGGCTTTGAAGTTTCCAGCTGTCTCAGGAGGCTGGCAACTCCTGAAGTACAGTTCTACTGTAAGAGTTTAGACCGCTAGCGCCGGCTTGTGTCCAAAGCTGGTACTGCCCCTATTTTTTTAGGAGTTGTCTTGAATTTGAGAGGAGGATTTTGCTTGACAGCTCTAATCCTTGCTGCCATTGTTTTGATGGGCATCCTTACAGTAGAGTGGTGATGTGGAACCCCCCCCCAAGAAGGTTGAGTCTTTAGTGTGGTCTTGTGTCCCTAATTTTAGCAACTTGTTGACATCAATTAAAAACGGATTTTGAACACATTGAAATGGGCATTTTGAGCTTGCACTTCAGAGAAACAGCAGTGATTTCAAGGCGCTTTTGATCTAACAGGAACTGCTATTTTTCCTTTGGCACCACCTTTCACCCCTGGCGCTTCGGGTCCATCACACTTGCTTTGGTGGGTGGCAGGTTAGGCGACCATTTTGGTGTGTGCAAAACTGCGCGGTTCTCCTGGTTCTGGGATAGAATGATGGGCGGCGACAGCTCAATCCCCACATCTACCCAATCTATTGATTTAGTTTTGTTCTGGGATAGAATGATGGGTGGCGGCAGCTCATCCCCACATCTACCCAGTCTATTGATTCAGTTTTTGTTGTCGCCTAATAATTCAACATGGGTCAAAACCCTTGACACTTGCTACCCTGGTGGTCTCCCTTGCTATCCCGTAAAAAAGAAAAATCTTTAATTTGTTTACTTTTTTTCATTTGAAGATCCTGGGCTGTGGCCAGCTAGCAAGTACCATGTGGCTCTTTGTTTCTGGAGTGCCTGGCTTTCTTGTTCAGGCCTCTTAAAAAAACAGGGGGTTCCACATGTGTAACACGTTGAGCAGTGACCCTAAATAAGAAAGAATCGGAATAACAAATAGTTTGTCTTTCTGGAATTCTATACAATAATTGCTAGACTCATTAAAGGTTTATATCAGTCACACTTCAGGGGGTGAGCCCCTGATTTAGTCTGTCCTTAGATACATAAAATTCAAAATACAGAAAAAAACTTCCAAGAAGCATTTAGAGTACAATAAGCATCCATTTTGGACTATGTATTTTGCTTTTTGCAAGTTGCAGTTATAGCATGTTTTTTCTGCTGTTGTCTCTGTTACGGTCATCACAAAGATTTCTTCTCGGTGTCCTTAGTCATTTGATAACATCTTTAGCCTAAAAGCTTGGGTACAGTGTAGAAATGTTTCACCATAGCACATAAAGTGTCCCTTGATTTCATTTTCCCACAATTAATGTTTTGTTGTATTGTGTCTATCTATCCTATCTCCATGGCATGCTGTTCAGGATGTTTGTTTGCATGTATGAGGTAACGAGTGTCTAGGGTACGGGATGCTGTGTGAGTGCGCTGCTTTCCCTGCGCTACCCTAAACTCTTTAATGCACAGTTATGAACCCTGCCTATGGTATGCATTTTGCCAACCTCTGAAGCCTGAAAAGTAGATCCATACAGACTTGACATGTGGCTAACTGTGCCCCAGACCTGCAGATGAACTGGCCTGCTGTTAAATCTCAGTTACCAGTGTAATGGTATCCACTACAGAGTGTAATTCGCTTTCTGACTTTGAGAACATTCAGACATGTATTTGCTCATGTTACTATAGCGGTAAGAGATCTATAGCCGCTAAAATAGCTCAGTGGGATGAGTGCTCGCTGCTGCGATGTGTGTGTGATCTGCAGGTTGCAGGTTGGAATCCCAGCAAGGCCAACTCAGCCTTTCATCCTTCTGAGGTTGATAAATGAGTACCAACACAGGTTGGGTGCTATTGTATGTATATTTGTTCTATAAAGAGCGCTTAAGTGTAAGTGCTTTATAATAACACATTATTAGCTTTTGGCCTTGGACTTCTGCTTGCATTCACAGTAATTTGGTAATATGGGCATGTAGACACTGATATTAACAATACATATGGTGATACATTCTTGTATGAAATGTATATCACACTACAGCGATATTGTACCCATACATTTCCTACTGTACTTAGGAACAATGCTATGTGATGCCCCTTCCTGTTTTGTCAAAGGGTGAAAGGTGATGTGCGATCGCTTCCTGTGATGTCACTTCAGGGTAGGGTCAAATGACATCACGTCCTGTGATGTCATAAGAGGTCAAGGGCTGTGTGATGTCACCTCTGCTCCCCCTGGTCCTGAGAATGATTTATGCCACCCAAATGGATAGGCAGAAGGTGGGCGTGGCACAGTAATTACTACAGCCCCCCTGTGCCGTAAACCGGCATCAGGAATGGAGCACTTGCTCAGCTTTCATCTGTTCCGGTGGAGCAGGCTATTAGGCCGCATGCTGGGTGCTGGTTATACAAAGGCTGCTCTGTAACCGGCTGAGTATTATGCTGGCTCTCCCACCAACCTCCACGTGCTTTGCTTTTCTGCACAGGTGCAGGCAGCATCACATGCCTTGTGAATGATCTGCTGACTTAGTAGCCCTTTGATCTCGGCTCACTTGGGAGATGGCCAAAGCTGGTGTGGCATGTACAGATCTCTCTTCCCATTCCAATGCTGCGCCTGAGAGCAGTGGGCGTGGCCTGCAACACAGCCCTCCCTCTCAGGCGGGATGCTTGTAGGTGAAACCAGCGTGTGATTAAGCTTCCAGGGGCTGGGTGTCCGGCGTGCAATCAGTTTTGGGGGGCGGCGGGGGGAGAGCATTATGCATATTTAGTGGCCTATACAAACAGAAGTAATACGCCAATATTGGGGAATATGGAAGCCAGTGTTAATCGCTGCATTTCAATTCATTTCACCAATTTGTGCAATAAGAGTTGATCTAATACATACTGAGGAGTGTGTGTCTCAGTAATGAGTAGAACAACTGGCGTAGTGTTGCAGCCCCAAACAACCAAATGGTGATCTGGGCCGTTTGTTCTCCCTCAAACAGTTTTTAGAAAAAAGGTACATTTTTTACTAGTGATTTGAAATGGTGCTGTTTGCAGCACACTTCTTGTGAAAATAATTTGGTTAAAAGCTATGCAATTTACACTTGGTTCTTTAAAAAAAAGAAGATCGTTCAGGTCACTGAGAGTGCACAGGAGCAATGTTCAATGCATTAGCATAAGGTATTTGCCCATAATAGCAGTGTCATTCTAAAACAAACTTCATGAGGCCTGTACCCACAATATAGGCCAGTATTCTGCCAGTGTAAGAAGGCCTTTTCATGCTAGGTAGACAGATATATGCCTAGTTCACCACTGTAGGAACACATTCATGTTGGCTGTGCGTAACCTGGCCACTATAGTCACTGAAAGAACACACTCGTGTTGCTGTGGTCAGTAATGCCAGGTTTTGCCACTGTAACAACATACTCATGTTGTCTGTACTCAATAATGCTGGTATATAGTTATACACTGTTTCACCCCTTATTACCCTCTGCATTAAAGGAGAAAAAGAAAGAAACTCACTTTTTTTGTTGTTTGTAGAAAATAATAGTTTGTTTATCTATGCAGTTGTAAAAATCAACATAGAGTGAATAGTTCTCCAAACAACATAACATCACACGGTTTAATGAAATCAACCGTACAGGCTTATAGGATATATTTACAAACACATGGGGTCACATAGTTTGACACAACAGTCGTGTAAGTAACACAAACTCAATCAAAATACATAGTTTGTTATGGTGATTCATATACTTCAGTATAAAACAACACAATTAGACAAAGTAAGCAACAACAGACAAAAAAAGGGGTTCGTGAATTGACAATTGGTAGTGGACAGTGACAATGCACTGTTGTTCGGGGTGCGTCTACACCAAGGTGTTTCGGCCGTTTAGGTGGACCAATTATGTCCCAGCATATGTACGGCCTTCATCAGGACGAGGTGCTGCACGGGGTGGAATAGGTGCTGCAGGGGAAAGGGAAAAACTCGTCAGGGGAGTGTGTTTGAGCGTGTTTCATTTAAACAAAGGAATACATCCAATACTGTGAGGCCACAGCTTACCTGTGGATAATTATTTCCACTGGCACGAATTTCTAGTATTACGCCAGGCGTGGGAAGGATCTTAGTGTAATCCTATTAAAAAGCAAAGAAGGGCACTCAATAGTGATCTGGTGTCTTACAGATACTTAAATAACAAATGAGTTATAGGTCAACCAATCTTACCTCACTTGTGAGGATCTTGGAGTGGGATGGACTCTGATTTAAATATGCGGTCCTTGCGCGGGAACCTGAACACATAAATGAATAAGGGGCATATTAGTGGGGGTTCCACTCGGGGAACAAAATGCCTGACCTAATGGTGGTGTGTCTACAAAGATCTTACCTTTGTGCATGAATCACGAATAGCGGGCCAGTGGACAAGTGCAGTTTGGCATATTAAAAGCACCAGGGAAAAAAAATTGCCCTAACGGAAAAAGAAATGCATTTTCACTCCATTTTTACACCATGGCAAAGTTTGCCCTAGTGCTAATATGGAATGGTATTAGCACCTTGGAAAACGTTGCCCTGATGCTAAAACGCATCAAAAATGTATCTTTTTAGCACCAGGGCAATTTTAGCCCTGGTGCTTTTAACATATCAAACTTCACTTATCGAGGTGCAATGTTTTTTCTTGTGTCCCAGCGTTTTTAAAAATCGGGCAAACGTTGCCCTAGTGCCAATACCGTCCAAACTTTGCACTTGCACCAGTGCAAAGTTTCTGTAATCTGGCCTCAGGTGTTTGTAATCATTCAGTCACTTTTTTACCTCGCTGACAGAGGGTTGGCAGGGAATGTTTATCTTCAATCGGTGCCATTTTCCAGTCTGATGCGATTTGGTTCGAACCTCGTCTGATTTCACAGTAATTGTTATTGTTTATTTGTAAAGCGCTTATACACAAGTAAAGCGTTTCAAAGCCCTGTCTATATGTGTTCCCTTTGTCCTGAAAGATGTTGTCCACCTTGAGTTTATTGTGACATCCCTTCAGGGTCGGACTGGCAGAAGAAATAGGCCCGGTCACCCAAAAAAAAGTGGCCCACCCCTCGCCTCAAGACTCTTGACCTCTGATGACATCACCGGAAGTGATGTCATTTGACTCCACCTCAAAGTGAAATCCCGGGAGGCGATGAAACACGACCTTTCACCCCTTAATAAAACAGGAAGTGTCATCAAATAGCATTGTTCCTAAGTACACTCAATTACTCTGAATCCAAGCAGACATACGTCCAAGGCCAAATGATAATATGTTCTTGTATAGAACTTACGCTTAAACTCTTTTTTATGGAGCAAATATGCATAAAATATCACCCATCGACCTAAGAAGGATTAAAGGCTTTTTGAAAAAAAAATAATTGAAAAAAACATTTTTTTTTTATTTCTTTTTTTCAAAACCGGCCCAGGCATGGCCAGAAACCGGCCCCCACTCCCCATGCACGATTTCGGGCCGGCCATTGCCGAAAGGCTGAGGGGCCAATCCAACCCTGCATCCCTTCGCAACAGCTTGCTCCCTCCTCCCTCGTGCATGCATTGGCAATGTCTATCACCACACTTGATTTGTGCACCCCACCTTACCCAGCATTGCCCCTCTAGACCTCCACCAGTGCCACGAGAGCTCTAGCACCGCTTCCTCGGCTTCGCTTTAGCTCTGAGTTATGCACATTGACACAGCTTTGCAAACTGGGCATGATGTAATCTGACACGTCTTCACTAACTGGGCACGCTGCATTCCAGCGATGTTATGCGCCTTGCTCATAATGTCCTCTGGCACTGCTGCGCGCGCTGCGGATAATGCAATCAGGCGCAGCTGTGGTCACTGCTGGTCACGCGGACTGGCCCTGTTGCGCTGTGTGTTGTGGAGGCTGGCCGATAATGCAATCAGGCGCAGCTGTGGTCACTGCTGGTCACGCGGACTGGCCCTGTTGCGCTGTGTGTTGTGGAGGCCGGCCGATAATGCAATCATGCACAGCTGTGGTCACTGCTGGTCACGCGGACTGGCCCTGTTGCGCTGTGCGTTGTGGAGGCTGGCCCTGCTGTGGTAAGTCAGTGGAACTGAATCTGGCACTGAAATGCTAGGTGCTTCTAGTAGAACTCGACACTGCTCTGCTGACGTGGCGCAATGGCGCCGGGAATTATTATGCACATTGGGGGTCATTCATTCTGGCATTGCAATGCTAACTGTGAGTAACAGAACCCGGAAATGCAGTGCATAAGGAGTTTCATGGAATGTGGGACTGCTGATTTAACTGGGTGTAGTGTGATATGGCAATGCCATGCTAAATGGACATACTGGAATCTGGCCTTAGCCCAGAGCAACGCCAGTGGTTAAGATTAATTGTAAACCTTCCAGCCATCACCTCTTTGTTTTTGCTTTATTGTCACTGGCAGCACTAGCTTTAGTTACAACACCCTGTTGGTACTGCTGAGCCACCAGGGCTTTGTAGCTCACATTATGGTGCCCTCCGAAATGTGGAAGCAGCTCTCTGAAGTTGACAGTTTCATGTCCCACTGGGCATCACCCTGGCATCACCCTGGCCCTTGTGCCCCAGCCTAATAATGACAGTGCACTGGCATATTGAATAATTGAGTAGCCCTCTGGCATCATTGTCTCTAGCTTGGGCTGTTTACGCACAATGGCACGCTATGGCAGCTGCTCATATTATTGGCAGGCCCTGGCACTCCAGGTATCATAGTGCCATGTTGGGAGGTACTGTGCTTTCCTGTGCAGCACTGTTCTTTTGTGTAGCAATGTGTCATTTAAAGCAATTGTTTCTATAATAACTGACTCCCCGGGCTGTGTGGTAAGGACCTTGAGCCTGAGTTAAAAGGCTCGAGTGAAGTGAGGGTCTTTAATGGGGGTCTACCAGAAATGATCACCCAGTACAGCCTTGGGGAACTGCTTATTATTGCTATTAGCAGCCCAGGTTAACGTCTAAGGGTGCTAATGGCAATGTATTTGTTTCAAAGAACTGATAGCATTGAGCGCAAGACCTGTTGCTGGAGACAAACTCTCAACCAACATGGCCGCCATTGAAATCGAAGCGAGGCTCCAAGTGGAGGCCCCTCTTCCATTGCCATGTGTGAGACGAGCACCAGGTGGCTTTGCAAGGCTTATAGGTTGTCAAGGGTTTTGACCCATGTTGAATTATTAGACGGGGTAGATGTGGGGATGAGCTGTCGCCGCCCATCATTCTATCCCAGAACAAAACTAAATCAACAGACTGGGTGGATGTGGGGATGAGCTGTCGCCGCCCATCATTCCATCCCAGAACCAGGAAAACCGCGCGGTTGTGCGCACATCAAAATGGTTGTCTAACCTGCCACCCACCAGTGCCAGCATGATGGACCGGAAGCGCCAGGGGTGAAAGGTGGTGTCAAAGGAAAAATAACAGTGTTGTTAGACCAAAAGCGCCTTAAAATCACCTTTGTTTTCCTGAATGCAAGCTCAAAGTGCCTATTTCGAACATTGCAGGATATTCAAAAATCTTACTGAACACCAGCAGACATCTGGCAGAATGAAGTATTGTGTGCATACAAAATCTGGGAAGATGAAGAGCCCAAAACAATGTTTATAACAAAAGTGGCTGAGCAGTGGATGTCAGCATCGTAATTGAAATTGGATTTAAAACCACTAAAATGGAAATGTTTAAATTAAATGAGGGACCTACTTTTGAGTGTCACATAGTTGCAACTGTTACATGTCATGGTTTTGAACTTAGAATCAGCATTCTAGCTGCATGTGTAAAAATTGTAAGTTTGATTTAAACTGGGAACTAAAGTGACATTTAGCTGAATTCTGCCTGACAACTACCCGCGACAGGAGAAACCTGCTCAGCCACTCTTCCCAGGCCTAGCTGCATCCTGCTGCCCCTGGCAAAAGGAGATGACACCTCTCTGATTGGGTTAGGGGAGGAGCACCTGGGGATTGCAGGAAGTTGAACAAAGCCCTGTCCTGGACTCAGGCAAATGTTATATTGGGGGGGCCGTAAAGTGGCTTCCTCTTGGGAGAAACTGGGAGGGGCAGTGCCTGTGAGGGCAAGCTGAGCTTGGGGGGAAGTGGATAAACAAGTTATTCCACCATGTGATGTGGGAAGCCACACCCCTTTTTGACCAGGGCATAATTTTAAAAAGATAGATAACTCATAGTGCGGACTGGTCAAAATTATATAAATAATATCATTATTCTTGGGATTTTTCCGTGCACATTTTAAGAGGTGTTAGGACCCTGTGGTGTATTCTGGGGGGTTGCCAGCGGAAAATAGGGTCTTACTCCAAATGTCTGCATGTTAAAAATCTGACACTTCATCAATTAATGTCCATACTCCTTGCGCACATTCGTGTAATTTTTGGTAAATGTCTGATATTGGTAAACCGACCAAACAGCGCAAAATGTTGTCATTTCTGAATCACAGCTCGCAGGAACATGGGGCTTGAACAGAGACCTGTCTTAATTCATCTGTAATATGTACATGTAATGTCAACCACTTGTGTATCTGACAAATATGTATTTGAATCAAATATAGATTTGTGGGCAAATTGACCAGGAGAGGATCCTCTGACCCATAAACAGACCTCATCATGACGACAATCCATTTCCTTCCCCCAATCATGGGAGAGGGGAGAATTGGGCCAATGACAAGTAGAGAGGGGCAGGCTCAGTTATGCCACGCCCACACCCACTTTCTAAACACATAAAAGCAGACAGTGCAGGACAGGTAGGGACATTCACTTTCCACTTTCTTGCGGGACGCTTTGCCGGGAGACTCCAGACTTCAAATCCATCAACCTCCAGAGACCAGAAATCCAGAGAGACCAGAGATCCAGAGAGACCAGAACTGTGCAGTGCTGAGAGCAGAACCAGAGACCAGACTGCTGTGAAGAACCGCTAGCAGAAGTCCAGCCAATCCTGACCCGATCGGTGACAAAGCCGCATTCCTGTCCAAAATCTAGTGTGAGTACTCTAGGACTGTGCCAGACTAATCTCTTAGTTTAAAATAATCTAATTAAAACTATTTTAACCTATTTAGAACTACCTCATAGGAATCGTGTGTGTCATTCTGTCCTTTTTTAAAGTTGAAAACTGTCACCTGTCATTTTGAACTTTTAAATTTCAAATCCGAAAAACTACCTTCACAAAATCGTCTGTATATCCGGAACCGTTTGTGGTAGGAGCGAAATGTAACTTTTATCTTAAAGCTAAGATTCTAGGCTTTCCAACGAACCTATATCCGACTTGCTACTCCTTATAGGGCCTCTGTAATTACGCTCGACGCATGTGATTAAATTTGCCGCAATTTGACATTTTGCACAATTTCAGCCACGTGTAAAAATCAGCAGCTCCTTGCTTTCCTTTGCTAAAATTTGTTTTAACCTGCTAGTTACTCATAGAGCATTGCTAAAGTGAGCCTGAACTAATATAAATTAGATATCACCCTCCCTGAACCTCTAGAGGGAGTTAAAAGCATTTTTAGCACATTTCTCACTTCATTGTCATCACATTCAAAGCATTTTGGGGCCTGTGTTTCAAACTTCTACCTGTTTTCCTCTAAGCTTGCTGGGGGTGGAACTGAATTTCGTATTGCATTTGATTGCATTCCTGAGAACTGGGTGCTCTGCTTTCCATCTCCTTATATTGCATAAAGGGGGGAGTGAATTGTCAAGGAAAAGTGATTACATTGTCTTTTGTTGAAGCCATATCAAGTTTATTTTCTGTACTGCGTTTTCATTCATCATTGCATTGTCCTTGAAGCCATAAAAGCATTCTCAGCTACTTTATCCTCTCTATATCACTTCTAAGCCATCAAAAAGAGTGTACCACTGTAACATTATCCATTGTTGATCACTATCATCTTCCCAAGTGTGCTATCAAACATTCATTTATTTATTATAAAAGTGTGATATATATATATATATTGTTTACTTTTCAAATAAACCTTTTAAATTTGCAAAACAAACCTACTTCTTGGCTCAGCGGGGTCGGGGGGATTCTGAGAGTGGGGTGTTATACAAGGGTTCATCATCCAGATTATAAATTGCCATAAAAATATATAAATAAGGGCTTCCCTTGAGTATCCCAGACAAGGCACTGACTTAGTGGGATTGCGTAATTGGAGTCACTTACAAGATAAGTGGGAAGGGGGAGGTGGGAGGTGGCCCGGCAGAAGGAGCAAGGAGCGGGGATGCCTGGGAGAGGGAGGGAAGTTAGTGGAAAAATGTCAGGCAGCCATGAGCAGCTGTTAGCTTGCTCAGAACAATTCAGCCCGCATTCCGAGGAACCTGATTGGGTGTTAATGTGTCATATTGTCATATTGATAGGGTGAACAGACGTCCCATTTTTCCCGGGACAGTCCGGGGAAATAGCCCTCCGTCCTGGGTGTTAATGTGCCATATTGATAGGGTGACGAGACGTCCCGGTTTTCCCAGGAGAAGTCTGCGGAAATCGGCCTCCGTCCCAGGGATTTTTTTAATTTTAAAAATCCTGTCCGGGGTTTGCAAGGGTGGGTGGCTACAGTCCTGATTTTTGCCGGCACCGATTTCGAAATCCTGAAATCGGGTCCTGGCGCAACTCTGACTGCGCAAATGGGGTTGTGAAATGGTTTTCACGCCGCCATTTCCTCCCCCTTCCCCTCCCCGGCACTCTCCTCCAATGGCAGGGCGGAACAGGGGAGGGGAAGTGCAGTACATAGGATAGCAGTAAATAAATAGAATAAATAAGAACAATAAGAAGTGCGGCCAACTGGTGGCAAGGGGAAAGGGTAAGTGCAGACAAAAGGCGCCAAGTGCTGGTAGGGGGCTGTAGGGATACAGAAACAACCACCAGTGCAAGGGTTGCCAGGGGGGAACTGCAGGTGTGCAACTGGCGGGGAGGGCTGCAGGGCCCGGGAACAGAGGATAGCCAGGTGACCAGTGCAGTTAGAGTTTCAGCCAGGAGTTCAGCAGGGGATAAGAGGAGGGAAAGCAGATGCAGAGAGCAAGGTCTTGAGTTGCTTCGGGAACCAGAGATGGTTCTCTTCAATTTTCAGAGAGGCAGGGAGGCAGTTCCAGAGGGAGGCCCCAGTCGAAGAAAGAGATCTGCCACCAACTGGTCAGTTGCTTGACGAAGCGACTGACCATGAGGGAGTTGGACGCGGATGAGCGAAGGGCTCGAGAAGGAAGATATTTATGAAGAGAGAGAGTTGAAGGTATTGAGGCCCCAGAAGGCCTTGTAGACAATGCAGAGGGTTTTGAACTTAATCTTCGCAGCCACTGGGAGCCAGTGCAGAGATTTCAGTCCTAGAGATACGATCCCTGGGCTTGAGGCCAAGGACAGGTCTCGCAGTCCTGTTCTGGATGAGTTGCAGAGAGCAGAGAGTAGAGGCAGGCCGATTTAGAAAGAGGCTGTTGCAGTAGTCCAGCCTAGAGAGAACCAGAGCGCTGGAGACAGTGAGGTATGCAGTAATAAAAAATCGTGGCAAAAATATCGCCTTTACAAAAAATCATGGCAAAAATGCTGTGGATAGACCCGTTAAAGGTGTACCCCATTACACTATTTATGGGATGCAGGGGTTGCGGGCGTGTCCCCTGCTCCCCTTAAATGGTATAATGGGTCTGGGGATTGCGGGGGTGTCCCCTGCATCCTTTACATGGTTTGCAGCGGCAAAACCCCAGCCTTTTTGCCGTGATTGTTTGTGTAAACAGCCATTTTTGCCACGATTGTAACACATGGAACCTACAGTGAGTTACTGGGGTAAGGCGAGGAAAGGAAGAATACCTCTGAGGAGGTGCAGCTGGTAGTGTGACTTCTTAGAGACATCAGAGATGGAGAGTGTGGGAGTCACAGGTGGGAGCAGGAAGAAGGCTAAGAGAGGCCGGCCAGAGTGCGACAGGAAAAGAGGAAGCAGGTGTGCCGATGGGGAGAATCTCAGTCTTACTGGAATTAAGGCAGAGAACATTGGTGGCACACCACTCCTGGGTGGCAGACAGACAGTCAGAGATGAGAGAAGGGGAGGAGGTGGCTGAGGGGAGCCTGAAAATGAGCTGAGCGTCATCCGGATAGCACTGAGTGTTGGGGCAGAGAGTGGCAATGCGGTGGGCAAGAAGTGGCAGGTATTGGTTGAACAGCCAGGGACAGAGGTTAGACCCCTGGGGAGCACCACAGGTAGAGATAGAGATAGAGGAGAGGAAGGACCCAAGTTGGACCTGCGAGGGTCGATCGGAGAGCAAAGAAATCAGCCAAGACAGGGCCTGACCGGTGATACCGAGGTTATCACAGAGACGGTTCAGCAGGATGGCATGGTTGACTGTGTCAAAGGCAATAGAGAGATCAAGTAAAATGAGGACACAGGGGGTGTTGGAATCAAGGTTGGAGAGCAGGTCTTCACGGATGTTCAGAAGAGCAGTTTCCGTGTTTCTGGCAGCTCTGAAACCAGACTGATGGTCATGAAGACAACCAATAGATTCAGTGTGGAGATTAAGCTGGGAGATGGCCAGCTTTGCCAGGAGTTTGGGCGATAGTTAGCCGGGCAGGACGGGCCAGCAGAGGGTTTCTTAAGAAGAGGGTGCACAAGTGAGTGCTTCAGAGCGGAAGGGAAGACTCCATTGGCGAAGGAGTGGTTGCAGAATTCGGCCAGAGCAGGAGCCAGGGTGTCAATGTGGTCCTTGATGGTTTTGGAGGAGCTGGGTGAACCTGTTTTGACAAAACCTTCATGGATCGTACTTGTCTAGAAACCTTGTATGGGGAGAACAGGGGAAAGGCAGAGAAGGAGGGAGGAGAAGTGGCTGAAGAAGGGCCAGAGGAAGAGCAGGGAGTAGAGGGAGGAGGGGGAGAGTAAGAGGAAGAGATATAGGACAGAATGTCTTGAGTTTTAGAGATGAAATGAGAAGCCAGTGCCGTTCAGAGGGCCTTGGAGGGGACAGGGGAGGTAGAGACTGCAGCAGGATTGGCCAGTTCCAAGGTCTGAGTCATACTAGGAGTTGCACTTGGCTTTGGGCTTCAGGCGGATCCTCATGGCAGGGGCAAGAACATCAAGAGTACCAGAGATAGCAGTGTGGAGCATGGAAAAGGCTGTGTCAGGGTGTGAGTGAGCCAAGGGGTGGGGTGAGAAAGTGGCGGTAAAATTGTATACTATGCATATGAAGCATTTGATTTGTGGGCCAGTCTCAGTCTATTTGAAGATAGAATGTGCAGTGAACCTACATTTTGAATCAGCTCTTTGGGGAAGGATGGTTACCCACTCTTTTTCAGTTTTGAAATGCTCAGGAGCAATGTATTTGTAAATACATGACTGTCCCCTACTTAGTTTGGTACTAGGGAAGAGTACAGATAACTTGCATAAAGTTTTGTCCCAACCAGAAAGTTATTTTTTATGGAACTTAATCACTGTTATTCTAACATCGGCATGGCAGTATTAGATGTTTTAATTCTTTCGACGCCTGTCTAGTTTAACCCAGTGTCTTGTCGGTTTTTGATCACAAAAATTACAAACCATACATTTTTTCTGACGACCAAAGAAAACATTTTATTTAATCTTTTGGCCGGTTATGTATTCTCAACAATATTAAGCCAAAACAAACAAATAACAATTACAAAAATATACAAAATCATAAAGTCCATAAAAGATCAGCAAAGATAAATGGAGAAACCTATGACCAAACCATTTGTCAATCAAAGTATAGATGCTTCTCTATCTGACTGATCTAAGATAAAATAAAATCAACAAAGTCTTGCCCAATGCTTAAATCAGTGGGCTCAGGGGTCTACGTGGGTCTCAGATATTTAATATAAGAGACCCTCAGCCTTTACAGGCATATCACTGATTGCCAATTTAGGCTGAATACGTTTCAGCTGTGAAAGACAAGATAGGTCCACCTTCCTCAGGACCAAGAAGAACAGGTTATGAAGCAAACCCGGAGGAATTTAATTCAAAAACCTATTATTTATCTATGGACTCTTCCCACTGCACATAAAAACACTAACAAAGGTGTATGTGAATCCCACTAACCAGTAATTAAAGCAAGTGACTGGGATTTGCACGTGAAGAAGGAGCAATGCACAAACCAAAAATTCATGTCTCAGCTGCTCAGCTGCTAATTCTATATAATTGGATGCATTTCTGGGTGGTGCTCCTTGTCCAACGAGTGTGTCTGTAAATGTGAATTTGTGCCCACATTTTGTGTCCACAAATTGAATTCTTTTGCCAGAGTTTTTACACACACACGCACACAGTCACTGTGCCAGGGTCTTTCAACCATTTCAAATGAAAGGGGCCTCTAGGCTCAGGAGGCCCAAGTAACTGCCCCCGTGTTGCCAGTCAACAGTCTTGTAACACTGCAATATATTAATTTCTCTATTTTGGTTCTGGGGCTTAAAATGAGCGCTTTTCAGCACTCAGATTACAAGCTGTGTTTTCTACTCCCACGGGATATGTATCACCTCATCGCTTTCTAACACTCGATCCTCCACACCAACCACTTGCTAACAGAGAAGGATTTGAAGCTCTTCAGTGGACATTTAGTCTTTAAGCACCCTGCTGGTTGGCCGTCTCGTGATAATCGGGGGCTTTTAATATCATCTTTGTCGCCATTGTAATGTGTGATCCCAAGGGGTGCCTCAGACTGTTTTCGCTCTCAGCAGGGGGTCCCCAACCATCATGTTGAAATGGGCCCCCCATTCATCTTCAACCGGGCCCGCGCGCACACACCCACACAAACAGACACACACCCTTGCATGCATGTACAGATACACACACACACAAACACACATACACCATCGCATACATGCACTTGTACATTCTCAAACACACATTTTTTTTTACTTACCTACTGTCAGCCGCATCTGGTCTCCAAGGTGCTCTCCAGTATGGCCCGCCTGATGCCTGAGCAGGAAGCAGGGGGATGTGTCAATCAACAGCTCTCCCTGAGTTCTGGTTCCTGCATGCAGGAAGCATGGGGACGTGTCAATCAACACCTCTCATCGAGTTCTGCTTCCTGCATGCAGGAAGCAGGGGGGCGTGTCAATCAACAGCTCTCCCGGAGTTCTGTTTCCTGCGTGCACGAAGCACGGGGACGTGTCAATGAACAGGTCTCCCTGAATTCTGGCGCCTGCGTGCACCTGTGCCAAGATTTGGCCACCCCTCACATGCCATTATCGTAGCGATTGGTGGTCATTTTTCCCAGAGCAGAGCACCCAGCAACCGCAGCATTGACACTTGTCTGTATTCACTGGTGTGGGTTTAGATGAGGTGGATCTTTTCTGCGACTTGGAATCAGTGGGTTGGTATGTAACTAAATTAAAGGCTGAGTGTCCTGTCGCATTGAGTGCAGGCTTCGAGTAGACCCACTACCCTCTTTAATTTGAAATAGAAAAAATCGCTATCACACAATTTGCGCCAGGTACAGCTATCTGCCCTTCTCTCTGCATACAGGCCACTGGTTTTAACATTAAGGACAACGCAAGTTCCATTCAGCTGGATTAAACATATCACATGTTAAAGCGCCAAGAAAGTATTCTGTTTGTGGTCTGTGCTATATAAATTGTGAATTCAATTGAAATCTCCTTTCTCCTGGCATTGGGGCTGCGGATTTCTCATTCTTGTTCCCCTTAGAGACCCCCGCGCCATCCCCACTTGGCAGTTAGCCAATATTTTACCACATATCGCGAGGTAAGGTTTTACATGAAACAGTACTTTCAACGGTGGCGGTAAGTGCCAGGCACTTACTGAATGAGCATGTAGGATCTTTGTAACTTGGGTTTTAATTCTAGCGCCGCCCTCTTGACATTATTGCGTGATTGTGAGCATGCCACGCCATGTCTCTGTGGCACAGTTCTCCTCGCTGACAAAATAAGGAGTGGACATTATTAAACACTTGAACCGAGCGATTTATACACAATGAAAATGTACAGATTGCCACTTTGGTGCTTACAATGTATCTATACTCTGCTACCTTTCATTTAAACAAAGGAGCTCGTGGCCACTGTATTTGGAATTCCCGCGTTTTAGTTACTAAATTTGAATACTGTCACATCCTTCAGTATTTCTGGAGCACAAACTCCTCTCGAGTAAAAACTTGCCCAAGATCACAGAATGTCAGTCAGATAGGCAGGACCTGCAATTAGTGCATGCCACCTGTCTGTCAGCAGGTGGCACAGCGCATGCCAGGATAATCTATTGCTTGCTTTGAGAAATGGGCAAGATTCATATTGTCTCAGCCTTACTTCTATAGCGTGCCTGCCACCCTCTCCAGGGGTGTTGCTAGGTCTGGAAAAGATCCGGGGCTACGCTAATGTCGGGTCTGTCGGGACTCAGGGCTAGCTAGACTTTCGGTTGTAGCCCCTGAGGTTCTATCCGTGACTACAACCAAAATACCCTGGGCTGCAGCCCCTTCAGCGCCCCCTAGCAACGCCTTTGACCCTCACCATTAAGTATATTGCAGATTCCTGGAGAGGTACCTGCTGCCACATACACCAGCACCCAAGCGTGCCCCCTCGAGAGTACTGTGGGTCATGGGTGCGGCATTCTGTAGTTTGGGGTGGCGGCAATTTAAAGTAACACTTGCTGTGCTCTCTTTTCCAAGACTGATGGAGTTTCCTGCTGAATAAAAAAGACAAACAAAGCCTTGGTTCTAAGTGGAAGAAAGGGGAAAAATGCGCCAGGCCTTCTCCTTTGAGGTGTGCCCACGACGGGGCTCGGCCTTGAGGGGTGGGGACATGTACTTCTTCACTCCCTCCTCCACCTAGAGATCTTCCTTTTCACTCGAGTCACACATTCCAATGCTCTTCATTGGGATCATGGCAAATTCTACAAGAGTGAACAACGTCATTACTCGGTAATAGCAACACGGGAGATTAATGCGGTCGGGTGCAATTGTGAAATCCATGTGTGGGGGCTGCCCTTTCTGCTTAGGGGGCTGGTGCAGATGACCCTTTAGCACTATGTTGCCTCTTCTAAACCTAGCTCCTCCATCGATGATAGATCCTAGGACACACCCAATGTTCTCTTCGCCTTGGTATGTCAGCCTCCGCTAGGTTCGTTGAAGCCCAAGGTTGGGCTGAAGGACGTGCAATGAGGCCCAGATAGGGTTGCAGTGAGTAAAGTCCCCTGCCACGTCTCCCAGTGCAGAGGCTTTATGCCCCAGTTCACCACTGGTTTTCCAAGTAGCCCAGTCAGGAAGAACTCATGCAACTGGGGTTGACCCGAGGCCCCCTGACTCTGGAAGAAAGGAACCACTGCAGAACTTCTGGCCTCTATATGAACTGTGCTTCCAAAGAGCATCTGGTCTGTGACTCCCCTATCGCTCCACCAAGGAGATCAGGAAACGCCAGAACCCAGTCGTAGGGGAACACATGACTGGGGAAGATTGTATGGTTTCCCAGAGTTCAATCGCGATTCCTTTGATGCAATCGCTCCCACAGTCGAATAAGTCAAACATGGTGGTGCTTAAGATAAATTTGAGCTTTTCCAACCTTACACTACAGAATATTCCGGCCCTCATTGTTTCATTGATGACGATTGGGTTACGTTACATGATATTCCCAGAAAAAGATGGTAGTTCTGGTGGAAGGAGTGGAAGGGACTCCTTTGATATCTGTTCCCATCCAAGCACACACAGAAGTCCTCCATATGCAGGATCCTCCCATAAGGAAGAATTGTCTTTTGATCTCATTAAGGCTGCCCATCTTCCCGTTATATTAGGGCTCCCGTGGCTATACGCACATAGTCCCTACATTGTTTGGTGAGCCAATACGTTATTCCTGCGTTCCGAATATTGTGTTACTCATTGTTTAATGGCAGAAGAGCCAACCAAACCCCTTATCTCGTTCTCCCCCATTGAGGTGTCCTCTACGAGACATATCAGCAAAGTCTGGATTCTCCACATTCAGGAAGTGTTTTCTGAAACTCAGGCCAAGACCCTACCGTCACATAGGCGGTATGATTGCTCCATCTCAATACTACCAGATCAACCTGTGCCCTTTGGCAGGATGTATATCTTGTCTGAAAGAGAGAAGGAGATACTCAAGGAATACATTAAGAGCAGTTTTCAGAACAGTCTTATTACAGAGTTCTGATCTCCTGCAGGGGCATCTCTGTTTTTATCCCAAAAAAGGGATCTGATGAACTCTGTCCATGCATAGACTATAGAGAATTGAATAAGATTACCATTCCAGACAGGTATCCCATGCCCTTGATACCAGAACTTTTGCAGGCAGTCAAAGGAGCACACATTTACACCAAGTTGGATCTCTGAGGTGCTTATCATCTCTTCCACATCAGTGCTGGTGATGAGTGGAAGACGGCTTTCTGAACACCCTTTGGTCATTTTGAATATAAAGTCATGCCCTTTGGACGTTCCAATGCCCCTGCACTCTTTCATAGGTACATGGATCACATATTTTCAGACTTCTCGCTTCATTGTGTAATTGTATACCTTGACGACATCCTTATCTTTTCACAAACAATCTCGGAACATATCGCCCAAGTCCAGATGGTACTACAGAGGTTAAAGGATAATAATTTGTATTGTAAATTAGAGAAATGTGAATTCCAGCAGCCGGAAGTTACCTATTTGGGTTATATATTGTCCTCTCGAGGGATCGCCATGGACCCTGGAAAAGTCTCTGCTATCATAGATTGGTTACCTCCTCATTCAGTTGAGGAATTACACCGCCTCATCGGGTTTGCTAGCCTTTATCAGAGATTTATCGCTGATTTTTCCAGAGTTATTTTGCCTTTAACTGCCCTGTCAAAGAAAGGGATATGATTCACATGGACTCCAGCCACTAATCGGCCTTCGAAGCCCCAAAAGTAGCCTTTATTACTGCTCTGCTCCTGAAGACTCTGGATCAAAACAAAGGTTTCATACTGGAAACAGAAGCTTTGTCTCTCGCCTTCAGTGGTGTACTGTTAAAGAGATCTGAGACAGGAGTGGAATTACATATTGCCTTCATGTTGAAGATCTAGTCCCCAGCAGAATCCCACTACACAGTTCTCAAAAAAAACTCCTGGCCATCAAACATGCCTTCCAGGAATGGAGACACCTTTTTTTTTCTAGGATCCAAATATCCCATTGAGGTCCGGATAGATCACAAAAACTTAAAGAGTCTGCAGTATGGCGAGACCAGGAACAGTTGCCAAGCTCGATGGGCCCACATTTTCTCTTTCTTCCCTTACAATATAACATTCACAATCATACCTGGAAAGCCAATCTATTGGCAGATGCGTTATCCTGGAAATCACCCTCCAAAGCCTTTGGTTTTCAAACCAAAAAACTGTTCCCCAAAGCACGCTTCATCTTTGCTGTATCAGATTTCCTACAATCAGTGCGATGAGATACTCGTGAACAGGCCGAAACCTGTAGAGAAATTACTCCCATATTCGTCTTGGTACCCGACGATGGCCTGCTGTTTCATAATCAGCAGGTTTTTCTACCTTCGTTTACTACTCAGAAGGAAGCTATGAAGATGTGTCATGACACAATGACAGCTGGGCATCGAGTGGTCAAAGGCAATTTATCCTTGCTCAAAGACATGTGTGGTGGCCAAAGATGGAGGACGATGTATAAGAATATGTCTCCAGTTGCATCGTCTGTTTGCAGACAAAGACCCCTCGTAGGGCACCTTGGGGTTAATTTATCCCAGTATCTCTTCCACAGAGACCATGGAAGAAGATCTCCACTGACTTAATTACAGATCTCCCTAGTTCTAAGGGTCTCACAACCATCATGGTTGTTAGACCCTATTTTCATTCATCATGGCCTTCCACACACTATTGTCTCAGACTGAGGTCCGCAATACACATCCAGATACTGGAAACTCGTGTGTTCTACATTGAACATCAAGAGAGCCTTGAGCTCTGGATACCACCCGCAAACCAACTGTCAGACTGGAAGGCCGAATCAGACGTTACAAGGATATCTGCGCTGTTTTGTCTCGGCTACACAAGACAACTGGGCTACAATCCTAATACTAGAGGAATTTGCATATAACAACGCAGATCATGCATCGATTGGTACAAGAACTTTTTTTTGCTCCTGTGGCTACCATCCTAACTGTTTTCCTTCCCACTCTCGTTCTACTGCCAATTTCCCTGATGAAGCAGCTCTCCTGGCTGATGTTCAGCGAGGACACAAACTGGCACTGACATCACTTCAGGCTGCCCAGGACTGCTGTAAACGGGCGGCTGACAAACACAGATCTGCAGCCCCTACAATGAAACCAGGAGACAAAGTATGGCTATCCTCATGGTTCCTTCCAAAACATCTGGTTCCTTCCAAGCTGTCACCCAGATTCTTTGGACCATTTGAGATCCTACATACAAGAGGCCCTGCTGCATTTCTGTTTACAGTTGCCACCTACCTGTTCTTGCTTGCATCCAGTCTTCCACTTTTCCCAGTTGAAACCTGATGTCCCTGATCAGTTTCATTGGAACGTTCATGCTCGTCCACTTCCGGGTGCTGCCTTAACCATATTGGAATATGAGGTATCGGGATTTGTGATTCACAGTAATTTACTTGCAATACTTGATTGACTGGAAGGGACATTCCCCAGATGATCGCACGTGGGAACTTGCTTCTACGGTGCATGCCCCATGCTTGATCAGACGCTTCCATCGCCTTCAACCCGGCAAGCTGGGCTTTCCGTCTCTTGGGAGGGGGCATGCTGTTATTTCCAGGTTCTGCCGATATTCCTGTTTGTATCGGTGGAGGCGGAACTGTGCATTTGTTTCAGCTCCTCCCAATATGGCGTCCAATGGCCCATGCACCAGTCTAGTCCCGGCAGGTGAGGAGGAATGACACGTGGCCGTGGCGGCTTCAGCGCCAGGGAAACACAGTCTTTATATGAGAGACGGCATGTTGCTACCATGCTTACAATGCTCGTAAATGTGCTACTCTTACTGCCCTTCTGCTTTACTTACCTCCCTTTCCCTTTTTGACCTTCTTGTGCTCTGCTACCTTCCATCCTTTAGGCAGGATTCCCTTGCCCA
This sequence comes from Ambystoma mexicanum, assembly GCF_040938575.1. NCBI lineage: Eukaryota > Metazoa > Chordata > Amphibia > Caudata > Ambystomatidae > Ambystoma > Ambystoma mexicanum. Next base: position 1,055,202,188 of record NC_090921.1, on the reverse strand, counting down.
CGCCTGTATGCAGAACGTCTTCTCATTCGGTCCTCAAGTCCTTACCATCCAGCATACAGGTATCCTATCTGCTGTCTTGGATGAGCTCTCTTCAGCTCCCTTACGTTAGAGCCTTACCACGCTTTTTCTCTCTACAGCTGCCTCAACCTGTGCCGGATAGTGACCGAGATTATTGACGATGCCGCTGCTGGTCTGAGAACCCATCATCACGGAACAGAAGACCAGGGTTTTCTCCCCTCGAGGGTTTCCCTGAGTTTTCTGTTCTTTCTCTCCTTGATCTAGAGAATAACAGAGAGTTCGGAGAGGTTCTGATTGACAACGGTGAATTGCTGAATTCTGTAAGGTCAGTCCATTGTGCATCTTTTCGTTGTCTATCGCTAAATTATTGACACCTATTTTGGGCAAGTGTGTTGTTTGGATTCCATTGGACCAATATCAATTAATATCAGAATAAAACACAACAATATTCTGTGAGAGATAAACCTGTGAGCATGCTTGCACAAAGGACCCTGGAACCAAATCACAATCCTTCAAATAGGCAGATTCTCCATAGCTGTCCTCAATGTCAGATCAATATCTCAGTTTAGTACCTCTGAGGTTCTCCTTTCAATTTCTTCTGCCTCTTTCACAGATTCTAGAGAACCTTCTCAGGGGTCGAGCGAGCGATCGCTGCCGGGGAGGGCTGTGGCAAAGTTGTCTTTTGTAGTTGCGCTTGTCAAGCCGTTGGTCGCAAACAATGTTCCTCCCACACGGCGGGGCAAGATAGCAGCCAGAGTCTGCAAATCCTGAGACACCAACCATTCTTGCGCTGCTTCTGGTGTTTAGAAGAAATAAGTGTCATATTTGAAAATTATTTTCAGTTTGGGAGTGTAGATAGAGCAGCATATATTTGATCTTCAGGCCTTGGGGTGTTTGCTTGATGGCGCAGAGGGTGTGCCTGGACTTTTTCATGGCTGGGGCGTAATCTAGCGATATCGCTAGTCATGCAGCTCCCAGGTTGCTTCTCTATCTCGAAAATTCAAGATCTTCACGATCAGCGATCTAGGGGAATTTAAAAGGGGCACCCTAGTGGAATCCTTGTGTGCCGTTCTATTGTAGAATATGGTGACAGCTTGGAGACATCCATGGCGTTCAATTTTAATTTCTCAAGGGATAGTGAGATCAGATTCATTTTACTAAATATCTGATATCTAGTGATTTCAGTGACAACAATTTCAGAGAGGGATTTTTCAGCCAAACGAAAACCGTGAAAAAACACTCATCCCATTCATACACACAGAACCCTTCCCTTTGTTCCAGAATTCACTCACTCTAGACGTTCGTTAAGCTGGGATCCGGCAGTGGGGAGCACTAGAATTTCGGTGGGCTCACAATTGAGAGAGTTCCTGAAAAACCCTGTAACTCAGCAAGCTGTAGCCTGCCAAAAAGCTAACGATGAGGGTTCGGGGGGGGGGGGGGTTCAAAGGAAACATATGATGGCTTACAGCAGAATGTCCTTCCTTGATGCAAGTTGATATGCAGAGATCTGTCCTCAAAAGCCGAGTCCTGTGAACATTCTGTCCTCTAGGCAGTGAGGGGCTGAGCCAGAAGACGAGGAAGATTAAGTTTGTCAGCCTTCCTCTAATCTAGGAGGTGTGGAGATGTGCAAAGCGCTCCGCTACACCGACCCGTCTCTAAATCTCAACAAAGTCTGATGGCTCCACACCCGACTAGCAGCAAAGTGTTCGAGTGGCCATGGAGGACCTAGCAAGAGGGCTCCTGGAGGTGTCCATTGCCACAACACCATCTAACAGCTCATTGGCAGCAGCTGGGACGATAGCACCTGCAGCCCTACGAAAGACGGATCTGCCAGAGTGGAAGTAGCAACAACAGTGAAATTCGTATGCAGAGCAGACCACGCAGGAAAGGGGAGAAGTCAGCTGGATAGGACAGTGAGACCCCTGATTGCACCTGGTTCCCTCTACAACTTGAGATGCGAGGGACGCTGGAGTGATGACATCTCCCAGCGTCTCACGGCTTCAGCGAGGGGAACCAGTGACTCCAACAAAAGGAGCTCACATGGGCCGGTACTGGCTTTCAATTTCCCTCTGACCAGGCGAGTAGTTGTTTTTTGTTGTTGCTTGTTTTGTAGGTCCTGGGGAACACAGAGGGACAGAAAGTGGAGTACTAGACAGAAATTGTAGGTATTAAGTAAAATTACCATTTAAAAAAAATCCACTATAAAATGACAGCACGGAGCAGTCTTTCTAAATCTAACTCTCACTCCCCTGCCACACACGAGTGCGCACAGGGGCTGACGGCCATGTCAGGACCCGGAAGCGCTGACGAGGGAGTATGATTGGGTGGGGAACCCCCCTGATTTAGAATTGATCACACCAGAGAAGGGGTGGGGGAATGGTAGGGGTCGGGTGGTGAGGGTGGCGGAGGGCGAGGGAATGTCTTTTTTTGGCCTTTTGCAGGCAGCCTAAAATCCGCTGAAAAAAATCAGTCTTTTTGTTAGGCGATCTACAAAAAGCGAAATTATGACATAGAACCAAATTGAAGCACCAACAATTCGGGCAGCACTTTGCAGCTGGTGCCACAAGGGACAAGAGCAGAACAGACCTGGGCCGGCAGGCAGGCTTTCATTAGTCGAGTTCTGACCACGCAGGCCGCTCGGCTCGTTGGGTTCCCAACATTGCAATCTAAAGGGTTAAAAAGGGAAAGGGGATTGGGGGAAAGGAGTAGGTGCCCACTAGACTATCATGAACATTGGAGCCAAGAGACGACCGCAAGGCCCCACTGTGAGGAATCAACGTCCAGGGGACCAGTGTTCCAAGGATGAAATCAATTTCTAAACCATCAATCAGCCCCACACCTCTAGTACACCACAAGGGATCCGAACAGATTGGAAACACCAGCAAATTATAAACCTCCTTGTCCAATTTTGGGAACGTGGATGGAACGGTAGGCTTATCTCCGAAAGGTCCTCGATCGTTGGTTAGTTGTAAAACACCGAAAATACAATTATTACCCATTGATAACAAGGGACTGTCCAGTCAAGGCTGTATAAACATATCTACTTTATTATTATCACAACAGACAGTTCTAGCAACACTAAGCAATGCAACCCACCCTGTAAAGGAATGCAGAGGAGGGACTGTTTCAAAGAAGGAAAAGGGATGCACTACGGATACTAACAGGAGGGGAGTAGGTATAGAAAATAATTGCAACAGTTCAAGGTTACTTGGCTTTAGCACAAAGGGAGCAATGGGTCCTAAAATGTCTCTAGGGGCCTTTGAAGAAGGACCAGGGTGACGGAACCACAATGTACCTTGTCCTTGTAGATGTTCTTGGTGCTCGACAGGGATGAGTCAGTTTCAGGGCGCTTTGCAGCTTCTGCAACATAGTTCTTGATAGGAGAGTTCTTGATAGGAGACAGCTGCGGGTATCAGGCGGCAGGCAGGTTGGTGAGCGAAGCTGGAGAGACAGTTTTAGGCTGGCCTACACGGCGGCTTGGGATTAGGAATCATTGTCTCAGTGCTGGTTGGTGGTTCTGAAGCATGGGTCGAGGCGTCTTGGATGGTTTTAGCGAATGCAGCATGATAACAGTCAGTGGGGCAGTCGGTTGCAGCTCGAGGGACTCGACTGACTCAAATGTATTTATTCCTTTAAAGCAGGCGTTGGTAGATGCTCATCGAGGCCCTTCTCCTAGTTTCTTCACTGGGCTTGTGTCGTCCTTTAAGGTGGATGGCTCAAAGCTGAGGAGTGTGTTGCAGGCAGCTGCCCTGTCCTTGGTTTTGGGTACAGGGACTATCTGGCACTTCCTACCTAGGACGCTTGCTGCAGAGCCTAGCAGGGCAACCTGTGTGCTGGTTGGGTTCTGAAGCTGCTGGAGGGTCCTCTGGATTCAGTATCTCACTCTGTTCCCTGTGCGAAGTTTAGGGGAGTGATCTTGCTTCCCACTTGGAGGTCCTGTTCTTCGACACTGGCAGAAGATGTAAGGAAGACTGTACCTTCAGCCAAGGTCCAATGATGAGTTCTTCATTCGGCTTCTGGTGAAACCTTCAAACCATCTGCCAAAAGAGGAGCACGGCCCTCCTTTAAAGCCAAATGGACCACAGGGATTGGTGTAGGCTAAGCATACCTTAATTAATCAATTCTGGGTCCCCACCAACAATCTCCTCTATGCATGAGGTCATAACCAGAGTGCTTTGCAACAGAAAAGGTAAAGGGGTAAAAATAAATGTAATGCTAAGTCCCACACACCTTCCTGTCTATTGTGGATTAAAGTGTCCCTCTGGTCCCTCATGGAGCTCTCTGTGGTTCCTGATTAAAGTGGCAAGTCTCCCTTGAAGCTCCAGCGAGACGGGACTTTCTGGCAACCAAATACTCTTACCTTCTGAATGGGGTCCCACTGCGGGATTGGCTACTGTAAACACGCAGTCCCAGACATGACATTTCACTGTTAATCGATACTAAGGGTTGGGAGCGTGCTTCAGGTTGTCACAGTGCATATCTAAGGTTGTTGGGGTTTCCTGTCTCCTTTGTTAGCCTCTGCAGCCAGGCCCATGTATCCCTGTTTGAATTAAACTGTGATTTGTATGCGAATGCTGGCACTAGCTAGAGGCGCAACAAAAAGACATGGCGAATCCATGGAGCCTTTTTTAGTTAATTAGGCTGGCCATGGCAGGAGGATAGTTTGGCCCTCCTCCTTCTGGAGATGCATCGTGTACTCTACCTGTCAGATCCCAACTAAATATGGCAGGGGAGGACTGCACCTGTAGGGTGTGTCCGCCCAGAGTACACGGGTCAATGCGTATGTCGTACGGCGAACATAGGAAAATGTGTGCGGATTAGATACACACATTTTCTGGACGTTGATCTACCATCATTCAATATCCTATAAAATTTCACAAAAGCCCAGGGGAGCGCACACCCATCGTGCGGATTGTCGAATTCCTCACACCCATTACCAGTGATATGCATGGAAGCCCACTTGGAACAGAAAGGAGGGGCAGGCCTCACCACTAGAGCACCGTCCAGGTAATTGGGAAGAGTAGTGTATTGTTTTGCTCACCTCAAATTTGGCTTCTTTCTCCCACGTTTGCCTTGCATTTTCCTGCATTTTCCACATTTCAGAGTTGTGTTGGGGGTTACTTGCATTTTGCTGCTTTTCCTCACTTTTACCCTGCTTCCTACCACATTTTACCATACTTTATGGCATTTTACAACAATTTACTGTTTTGTTACTACGTTTGCCTACACGTCAGTATTTAACTGATAGCATTCCCACTGTTTTGCTAGTTGTTAAGTTGTTCATAATCACATTTTAACTTTTAACCCTCAGGTTCACATTTTGTATTATAATACTTTTTTCTGCTTGTGTACTGTTTTTTAGCAGTGATGCAGAGGGTGGCCCGAATTGATTCTAGAACGGTCTGGGTAGGTTTTTCGTTCACACATTATTGGAATGTTGGCCGTTGAGTGTAATAATTAGGTGTTTACTGGTTAGCTGTGTCTCCTTCATCAAAGGACTCCCCCCAAAACAAATGCCTGAACAGAAGACCTCCCCTCCTGCCCCTGTGGGGTGGGATTCAACCGTGGTGAGTTTTAATGTTCTGTTATATGGCGTTAAGCCCAAATGCCTGGCAGCCAAAGTTATTACAATGAGGGCTGCTGGCCGTTAACCCCCGTTCCAGCCATTGGAACGGGGGCTTAAGGCTATTAGCACGCCTGGTTGACAAAGCGGTTAACTGCGGTGCTAACAAAAAGGATGTTCCTTCTTACAGCACGACACATGTGGCATCCTATTGTAAGAAGAACATCTTTTACAAATATGGCCGCTGTGGAACGGGAAGGCGGGGTTCCGTATGGAGCCCCTCTTCCCTTTCCATGGCGGCCACTGAGAGCAGAAAAGAAGGTGCAGCTGTGGTGGCAAGTGCCGCCGCAGTCGAAATAAGGTAAGTTGGGGGTGGGGGAATTACATTTATTTTTAGAGTGACAAAGGGTGGAGGGGAGATGGCAGCAGGGGGAGTGGGCCTGTACTGGCGGTTCAAGCCAGCGTTCCTAGCCATCTGATTGGCTGGCTCCCCCCACCGGGTGCTAATTGAAAGAAATGGGGATTTTAAATCAGAGCCTGCGCAGGCCAGAGAGGCAATAGTGCCACGGTCAATGACAGTGTCAGAGCTGAAGAAGGACAGGAAAGTGGAGGAAAGGGAAGCAGGGGGGCGTGGGGGAAGGAGACAGAAGAACCAATCGCCTCAGGGAAGTAATTTGGGAGTGGCAGAAGGGAACCCACAATTGCCACAAAGGAGCCAGCCACCTCAGCAGGGCAAATGGGGAGTGGCGGGAGGCAACACAGGCAGTAGAGGACGAGTAAAGCAGGGTTAGCTGAGGAGTGGAGAAAGTAGGGGGCAGAGGGCGGTCAAAAGCGAGAAAGAGGTCACAATCACAGGCATGTGTGGGAACTAGCGGGGCAAGCCAGGGAGAGGCGAGCTGCAGTTAATTAGCATATTGAAGTGTTTGGGGAGATACTCAACAGCTAAAGATAGGAATATGCGTTACAGAAGTTAGAATAAGGAAATTGATTTGGAAGTGAGGCGGAGAGAGCTGAGGAAGCTGGCGTGGCTGTGGGAGTATCAGGTGGCACAGTGCCTGCACGACAGACACTAGAATGATGCGAAGTGATTTTATGATCAGCACTTCCGGCAACTAAAGTAAGCACATATGACACTCAATCATTCGTGGCTGCAAGCGGTCACGAGGACAAACCACATTCAGAGCCCTTTCTGTCCATACTCCTTGGAGTGAGGAGAGAGGGCTTTAGGAAGAAGGGGGTCTGCTGGAAGTTTAATTCCGGAGGGAGGTGTTTGAGGGGGCATTCTGCAGGTTCACACACATACGCATGCAGCAGCTACAGAGGGTTGTGGGGGCTCAACCCAGTCAAAGCTGTAGGGCACCAAACAGGGAGAGGAGCCCACTGACCGGCTGGCAGTGTACCTGAAACTAAGAGACCTTACAGTCACATGTAACCTTCCTACTGAAAAATGTTTAAACACCTCATGTAACAGTGCCACAATGCCTCTGGGCTGCAGGTGCGCTATACAAATGCAAATAAATAAATAAAATAAATAAATAGTGTCTGGAGGGGTGAGGAAATTGCCCCTCTCCCTTCACTATTAGGAAGTAGAAGGAGTAGGGGCGGGTCAGCAGTCAGCAAACCAGCAGCTATCCACTCCTGGAAAGCCGCCACAAGGGAGGCCGTGGAGGGATGCCACAATCAGAGAGCAGGAGAGGTTCTGCTGGAGGGACTTAGTATCCCTCATAAGGGCTGGACGAAAGTAACAGGGGTCAGTAATCTCAAGTCAGCATGGGGAGGCTCAGCAGTACTGGGGAGGGTCTCAGGGCCCCTCACAAGTCTTCCTTTCAATACTTTGAAAGTGTTCCCACTGGGGTTTGTTATACAAAAAAAAGAGGATGGTGAATTCAGGCTTATCCACCAACTTTGATACCCACAGGGTAACTCTGTCAGGCACCATTTGAAGAATACATCTCTGTGGTCCAGGCGGTACAGGTGGTCAGAGCTATGGGCGCTGGGGCCATACTGATCAATGCAGATATTAAATATGCATTCTGATCTGACCACGCAGGATGCTTTGCTCTTTTTATTTATTATTATCATTATTATTATTATTATTATTATTATTATTATTATTATTATTATTATTAACATTTTATTTATTTATTGAATGCAGACCTAGCTTCGAGAAGCAACAGAGTGCTTTTCAGAGGTAACAACGGAACAGATATACAAAGGGGGTAGAATACAGAGGGGCACAGAGGAGGGGTACACCTGTACAGGGTGGCAGGGAGGAGAGGGGTGGATGGCGTCTAGCGAGTCAGGTGGTGCGGGTGCAACGCGATGGTGTTGAAGAGGCGAGACTCCTTGAAGAGGTGTTGCTTGAGTTCTTTTCTGAATTGTAGGTGCGTGGGGGTGAGTCTGATGCGGACGGTGAGCGGTTCCATAGTCTTAGGGCATGTGCAGAGAGGGCTTGTTTTCTGATCCTTTCCTTTTTGCAGCAGCAGATTTCAATTCTGCACGTGACCTGCCTTCTGGTGGTGCACTGTCCACCGGAGATGCTGAGTTTCTCCGTGAGCGAGCTGGGTGACTTGGGGGTGACTGCTTTATAGATGATGCAGCAAGACTTGAAGATGATTCGTGTGTGCACTGGGAACCAGTGAAGGTCGATGAGGGCCAGGGTGATGTGGTCGTATCTGCGTAGTCCATTGATGAGGCATGTGGCCGCATGTAGGACACGCTCCTTGGGTCGCACAGCATCGCATTCTAAAAGATAAAGTGGGGTAAGGTGGTTTGGGGAATGAAATAGGTGCCCACCAGGCCATCATGACCAAGAGAAGCCCACAAGGCCTGCCTAGGCAACCATAGGTATTCATAGAGGCCCGCTAGGCTACCTGGGACCCTAGGAAAGAACATGAAGGAGGTTGCAAAGTGAGCAGCTCTGCTCCGGAACTGTACATGTATGCTGCAGTCGCATCAGCTTTCAGGAAATGTTGCAGAAAAGACTGTGCATAATGCAATAGCTAGAAGTGTGGCTCAGCAGGAAGCTGGGTAAGAACATGAACTTCTTAGAGCTGTTCCCAATTCAGGTGATGGTGAAGATCTGGGGGTGGCGGGGAGCGGGACAACAGCTAGTCCATTGTCCAAGTTCTGAGCAAGTGGTCGGCCAGCTGCCCACACATCCCACGCTTGTTCAGTGGCATAGAAATTAATTGTCATCTGTTTTTCTGCTAAGTTTGTGGTGGGATCCAAGACTGTAACTACAGATGCTTTATCTGGTTTTCGAGTGGGAAACCTTACGGAAGCTGGCACCCGATGCAGGAAAGGGGATGCTGCCACTCCTGCAAATCCTCTGCAGCATTGATGCTCATGTCTGAACGAGCTGGCGAGGCTGCCACAGTCCAGAGGAACTAAAGGGAAGTAGGCTTCAGGAATTCCCGATTACAGGCACTGGCACACAGCAAGGGACAGGTCAGAAAGGAAGGCGAAGGACCGGAGGAAAGAGATTTGGGGGAAACACCTCAGGGCATCGTGGGTTGCGTGGCGGTGGTATGTATTTAGGGCTTTGAACTCCTCTATATCCTGTAGACATTCTTACTAGCTTTCTGTGGCGCCACCAAATTTAGCTAGCTGGCAGTTAAGAAAGAACAAGGGCAATCTGGTAAAGTGGCGCAGTGGAGGGATTGCTGGGTGGAGTAGGACAGAATGGCCTTTAACATACAAAGATCAAAGCCGATCTGTCTGACCGAAGGACATAGCAAGGGTGGACTGTGAGCCAAAAGAGGCCCTGGAAATAATGTTCAAAGTAGACCCATATTACACCTTCTTGGCAAACCCAACCCTTGTCCTATGGGAACATTTGGAAATACCACACAAAAGAGGCCCAGGGTGCAGAGGCCTATTGAGAAATCTCCAGAGTTCCCTATAGGCACGTCCACCCCTGCAGAGGATACCCTGGGAACAGCACAGGTTAAGCTGTGCTGTCCAGTGCATGTCACCATGAACTACCTGCAGGGTAGAGGTGGGCAAAGGTAGAGATTGCTGATAACCGGAACAGAATACCAGTTTAGCAGCATCATGAGGCAGCCCAGGCAGGGCTGTCTGAGGAAGTGATCATGAAGTTGAGGCCATGGACAACAAAATGTGTGTGTGGTTACCTGCATTCCGGTGACAGCCAATCTCTCTGCTGGGCACGTCCCCACAACTCAGCCTTGATGTCTGGTCAGCACAGGACCCCAGGGGAATTTCCCCACAACTCTTTTCCCCACCCATAAACAGAGAGCCTTTCTTGTGATTGGAGTTCTTTCACCCCTGGCATTGCTGCAGGTCATGCACTTGACTGGAAACAGCCTGCACGAATGCATGGGCTGTGGGTGTTGCGGGTTTTCTGTGGCACAAGGGAGCAACAAGTAAAGCAGTCTGCATGCTCGACCCATATCCAGGGCAATAGCATCATGTTGACTTCCTGTAGACTAGCGTAGGCCTTTAGGGCACAATAAAGTGTTGTGTAGCAGGACAGCGTACCAGGGTTCTCTCCTTGGATGGGTGTTTGGCGCGGAACAGCCGATGGCCATTGCTATGCCGGTTCCAGATGGGTCACCTGGTTACACCAATTTCACATGGCGGAGTCAGGCAGAGCAATCCAGCAAGCATTTGATTAGCCAGCGTTGACAGATTGCCATTGTCAGCTCTTCCTTTGCATTGGTCCGGTGGTTGGGTAAGCAGCTGCTTCCTCTGTGGCAGGTACTATAAGGCCTTCATCTGCTCCTTTGGCATTTCAGCCACATCCTCTGTAGGTTTTTGTGGGTGATACAAAAAGTCTCATGTTCATATGAGTCGTAAAGTGAATGCCAGGCGTAAAAAATGTGTGTAAGGCTTTTATGCCTTGTATTTACGTTACGGCTCATATTCAGTCCTTTGTATGGCAGAGAGGAGGGATGGAACACAAATTGCTTTTCTTCCTCTCTGCCTTACAAATGCTGCGACATCTGCGCTGGCCTGGGTTTTCATGCTGCCACAGATGCCGGAGATCCCTGTGGGGTCCGCCAGCTTTATGCACCATGCGAGCATGGGGAGGTTTTCTTTTTAATTGTGAATGCCGACTTTCATGCGAGCATGGCAAGTGGTGCTCACAAACAAAAGTACACGCTGCCTGGCATGTCAGCATGCCAGTCAGCATTTACTGACTTTGCACTGTAGAGTGCAAATGTGAAGGGCAAAAGGTGGCGTACACGTGTGTACGCCACCTTTTGCCCTTTACATTTGCACCCGCAGTGAAAAGGATGAAAATTTAGCTGCAGGGTCCGACTTACGTTAAAGTGTAAACGTAACGGGTCTCCACCACCAAATGACGAATTTTAGCAAAACGTTGTCTTTTATAATCAATATTTAATTGGACTTTGTGGCTGTATTACCCCCTCTAATAAACTGTGTGCCCATGACAACATCACAATCCTGAACACGAACAGTGTAAGGGATTATACTCTTTGTTCTTGGTGAGTGATGGGTGCTTTCCCAGAGCTGCCTGCTGCTGCTGTCCACCTGTTCATTGGTTCCAGACCAGACAAGCAGGACAGATAACAGAGTTATATATCAAACAAGGGTGATGTCCTGAGAAGAAGGGACAACCTTAGTCTGGTGTTCTTTATGAAAGGGAATAGGCGTGGAGACAAGAGGCTACAACTGTACACTTTGATTGATCATTATTACATTTTATTAGTTAATACATAAAAAACATTTTTAGAAAAATATTTGGAGACTGAAATCAAGAACTAATTAGCAGCACCTGAAAAGGCTGCAGCCTCCCTGAAGAATGTTTGAGACAGGAACTTAGTAGGAGGAGAAAATCACCAAAAGAATTGGAACTGCAACACATGGGATTCAACCCTGTTACTACTGCAAACTACTGACTGGGAACTAGAGTGCGCGCCTGACCTACTTTTTTCAATCCTTGTTAGCATACCACTGCCTCATTGTGTTATATGTTTATTTGGTTATAAAATATTATCTGTGTCTACATTTTGCAGCAGTTATTTTTGTCAATATATGAAATTGGTTACACAATTATTGTGACAGTATTAGAAACTTTTGATTAATTTGCTTTAAGTCCATTTCCTGGGCTAAAGGAGAGCCTGTGGTTCTCGCAGGGGCTCCCTGTGAGTATTTTGCTTTGTTCTATTGTGGCCCAGTGCTTTGGGCTTATTTTTTGCCCCAGAGCTCCTTAACGTATACATAGTTTATTTTTTATTTTTAGGATCTATACGTTTTTGAGATTGTTTTAAAGGTATGAATTGAAATCAGCAATGCCCCCCAACTCCCATCCTTTTTGTTTACATTCCATAGGCTAACGCTCACCACAAGCCTCTCCCTGGGGCCCGGTGCACCTTGAACCATTTATAATGCTGGTGCCTTCTCAGGAGCCTGCCCCCCCGCCCGGCTCCAAAAACTGCTTCCGCCGCCCAACTGGACATGGAGGGGGAGCAGTGAAGGGGAGCTCCACCCCTGCATTTGACCATTATTGTAGGTATGCGTTAGGCCCTTATTTACAGCCTAGAAGAGGAAGCGCGGGCTACCATATAGCACAATAATCACATACTCCCACAAACGGTTCACGCACAGTGCCGGATATGCCCTGAAAATGCTCTGCCTGTGGCATAACACAAAACACCAACGATACAATCAAGAGGCTTCGAGGCTTCTAGACACCAGGACTTTGGGGGCCCTGTTCCGTGAAGTTTATAATGATATAAAATAAAATTTCTGGTGCCGCATTGAAATCAATAAAAAAAAATATTACAGCACTCTTTTTCATGGAAAACGTGATTTTTGTTCTATTTTTTTTATATATATACGAGTTGGCTTCCAGATGAACTAAGCAAGTAGATCTGCTGTGTAAACCCTCGCATACTTTCACCAGAACGTCTTCTCTGCTGACGATGTAGTCCCATTTCTGTAACATGTGTAAGCACTTGTAGCCATTTATTGTTTGACATCGCCACAGCAGCACTTCCTGCAGCCTGTACAGGCGCTCCCTCATGTTGCAGGTGCTGTTGCTCTTGCAATAGGAAACGTCCGGCCTAACAGAAATCTCTTGGGATGCCCTGACTTAGGAGGCAGCTAGGCATGTGGCTAGAGTGGCATGTGGCTAGAGTGACTGTTGTATAAACCGGCCCTGAGCACTTTTAAAATGACGGGATAGTGCTGCGTGCAGAGCCCCATGTCCTTACACGGCTACCATTCCCTGTGACGTCTGGCCTAACACCAGTCTCTTGGGACGCCCTGATGTAGGAGGCTGCTAGGCATGTTGCTAGAGTGGCTGTTGTATAAACCGGCCCTGAACACTTTTAAAATGACGGGATAGTGCTGCGTGCAGAGCCCCATGTCCTTACACTGCTACCATTCCCTGTGACATCCGGGCTAACAGCAATCTCTTGGGATGCCCTGACATAGGAGGCCACTAGGCATGTGGCTAGAGTGGCTGTTGCATAAATCAGCCCTGAACACTTTTAAAATGACGAGATAGTGCTGCATGCAAAGCCCCATGTCCTTACACTGTTACCATGCCCTGTGACATCCGGTCTAACAGCAATCTCTTGGGATGCCCTGACATAGGAGGCCATTAGGCATGTGGCTAGAGTGGCATGTGGCTAGAGTGGCTGTTGCATAAACCGGCCCTGAGCACTTTTAAAATGATAGGATAGTGCCGCATGCAGAGTCCCATGTCCTTACACGTCTACCATTCCCTGTGACGTCTGGCCTAACACCAGTCTCTTGGGACGCCCTGACATAGGAGGCCACTAGGCATGTGGCTAGAGTGGCTGCTGCAAAAAGCAGCCCTGAGCACTTTTAAAATGACGGGATAGTGCTGCGTGCAGAGCCCCATGTCCTTACACTGCTACCATTCCCTGTGACGTCCAGGCTAACAGCAATCTCTTGGTACACCCTGACATAGGAGGCCACTAGGCATGTGGCTAGGGTGGCTGTTGCATAAAGCAGCCCTGAGCACTTTTAAAATGACGGATAGTGCCGCATGCAGAGCCCCATGTCCTTACACTGCTACCATTGCCTGTGACGTCCGAGCTAACAGCAATCTCTTGGGACGCCCTGACATAGGAGGCCACTAGGCATGTGGCTAGAGTAGCTGTTGCATAAAGCAGCCCTGAGCACTTTTAAAATGATGGGCTAGTGCTGCACTCACATCCCCATGTCCTTACACTGCTGCCATTCCCTGTGCCACATCAAACCACCGGGTACGTGAAAGGTGAGCCACCGGGAGGGCTAATCATTTTTTAATATTTTGAAATAATCCAGTTGATATTTTCGAGCATGGAGACTTGAGAGTGTGGTGGACTTGAGCATTAATGGGTCGCTGCTGTCGGATGCAGCTGATGCTTTGAGCATTCGAGTTTCAGTGCGGCTTGGCAGCTTAGAGTACGTGACAATGGGCCTCATTCGAAGTTGGGCGCTAAGGGATACTGGCCGCCGGTAAGGAGACCGGTGCCGGTAAACCCATACTGCCCAATTCCGAGGTCCCTTAGCGGGTCTGACCACACGTCCTTTACGGGTCCCGCTAAGGGATCAGGGTGCTAATAACGGGCCTGCTATTCGCGGGCCCGTTATTTGCACCTTCCCCATTCCCATTGAGCCCTATGGGGGCTCAAATGGGAATGGGGAATGGTTGGTTGAATGGGGACTTACCGGGTCCTCCAGGGTTGGAATGACCCGGTAAGTCCCCATTCAACCAGACCGAGACCGGACCCGGTTTGGGAGGCAGCCATGGTGCTAATAGCACCATGGCTACCGCCCAACACAGAATGACCCCCAATGTGTGAGGTTCCTCCCTCTAATCGAGTCGAATTCCAGGGCGCCGCGGTGAGGTGGTACGAGGAAAGTCGCCTGAAATACGGTGAAGACACCGCTTGTGAGCTGGTGAGCAGTTGAGCGAGGTGTAAGGCGTGAGGTGTATGGCTCATCCCCCTCATCCCTGCTGAAAAGACTGAAAAGGCGGAAAAGGCACCTGCCCGCCCGCCCGCACAGAAGGAACGGAACGGAAAGTTTTGTTTTCTTATCAACACGGGTCTGGTTGGTGTCCGGCAAGCATCTGGTAAGCGGCTCTGGTTGCAAACTAAAAAAACAAAAGTGAGCAATTAAGGCTACTTAAGTTGTCAAACCTATCAAAAGCAACCTTGCGACCAAGTCGGCAAGTGGTAGACTGTTGGACCTTGCTCCCCTTTGATCCCAATTTAGATTGAGCTGACTGCATAACTAGGCTTGTATAATCACATGTGGTGGGACGGTTGCTCTAGGTTTGCTCATGCCACTCTCATGCCACTCTCACCGCTGATTTAGTTTGCAGATTTAGTGCGGCCCTGTTATTGTAGAATAGGAGTAAAGCAACATGGAAAGGATTTAAGACTGTCCCCGGTGGCAGCTTTGTTTATTCTTAAGACTTGCTTCTGTTCGTTTGGCCTTACACTGGTCTGTAATCGTATTGTGAAAACAGAAATAAAATATTGAGGCTGAGTACCCCAAAAGGAAATACACCGAACACGGGTTACAAAGGAACATACAAAGCACTTTATTTTATACTGAATCCAGTTACAAAAGCAGAGCTTAATCAGATAGCTATCGGCCCTCAGTACAACACAACAAACTCCAGCGTGGTTCAGTGAGAGACGCTGTACATTACAATGCATTCACTTTTTATACACATTGTGGGCACTATGTCCAGCCCCACTTCGGGTTAATGTTCTACTTTATACATCACCAATTCTAGGGTTCGTGCCGAGTCTCAAATAACCGCATATAACTGGTTTGTCTTTAATACATGTAACAACAAGCGTATGCATTAACTGTGTATTCTAAAGTTTTCCATGCAGGCCTTCTTAAACATTAATACAATGTAGTAAGACAGATGTTCTTTGTTCAGTATGTAAATACATTGTCTCAACATATGCTTGTGGATTAGTTTCATTGCACGAGTAATCCCTTTACACATAGGTCAACGAAGGACGAGGTCTCAGTTCATGACCTCAAAAAGTGGCCTGCAGGCAAATTACACATTAGCTATGTACAGAGGTCAAGACAACCATGTTGTATTCTGCAATGACATTGTCCACCATTTTAACTCACAGGGTGACTTTTGTGCAACGAATCCTAATATGGCGGTTTGCCCTAAAATGGCGGCTTACATAGATTTAAGGTCAGGACCTTGCAACACATATTTCTTTCGCAAGCGACTTTCGAGCAGCTTGGCGTAGGCCAATATTAATATATTTATTATAATAGGAGGCACAATATACTTTCTATTCCGACAAACCCTCCTTTTGGCATATGCCAAGTGCTAAAAACTACTTTGGGTCTCCTTGCAAATAACTCCATGCATCATTATCCATGCACCCTGAATCACTATCCGAAATATCTATTGCCATTAGGTCTTTTGCTAAAATATCCTTTAACACATATTCTTTGGAAGTCTTATCTTGGTCATACACTTTATGTCCTATCGAATCTATCGCTTGTGCGCAACATCCCCCTAGCATCGAACACATACCAGGCAGACACTGAATACAGCAACAAAGAAACAACAGAATTCCCAAAATAATTAATAAGACCGAAAGTACCTTCCAACCACAAGATCGCAAGAAGTCCCAGAACCAAGCGCTAAGATCCCAATTTCCCTCGGGAACATGCACTTCGGAACTAAGGACATGCAGATTCTGTATTACCTTGAAGATAGTTGGGGAGGAATCTGGTACGAAAACGCAGCAAGCGGACCCCACTAATTTACATACTCCACCACGTTCAGCCAGAATGACATCTAATGCCATCCGGTTCTGAAGTGCTACTAATCTTATTGCTTTCTGCTCTAATGTCATGTTGTAGAGTATATCCCTGGTCCGGTTGATGGTTCTCTCCAGTAATCTCGCTAGTCTCCTGATATCTTCTGAATTCACTATCTGCCCCCAAAATGGCACAACTGATTTAGCTATATCTCCCAAGACTTGTGCTGGGGTGTCACCATTCTCGTCCCGCCGTGGACGAGCCTTTGAAATTTCTATAGTACTTGCTATGAACACCCCAGGTAACAGGATCCCTAAATAACAAGTTCCCTGCCAATCTCTGGGCAACCATGGAAATGCTACATTACCGCAAATGAAATAGACAGGTTCGCCTACATACAAAGGTCTGTATTCCCCAGTCAAATTTGCACCGTTGGCACAACCTTTAAAATCTCCCATTGGCCGAGTGCCATTCCTCTGTATGCAGAAAGAAACTGAATCTGGGCTACAGTTAACAGTGTAGGAAGGAGGCATGGCATCCTTATTGCCTATCGGAGCCATTTTAAAGGAAATCAAAGATTGGAAAGGACGAGACAGTTTATCAGAAGGCCTAATAGAAGCAACATTCGGTTTACTCCTATTTGCAAAAAGCGAGCATCCCAGGGGAGTCAAAACACGTTTCTCAAAACTATTGAAATTGGTCCATCAAAGTTCCCTGAGACGCTATCATTCCATCGGCCAAAAAACAGTGCTCTAAGAGAAGCATAGCAGGCAGTTGTCAACGGTAAAGGATGAATATACCAACCTAGCCCCTTATCCCCGTGTTGCGGTAAATGTGAACAGACCCAGCAGTTGGATTTATTAAAAATGGCATGTGTAGCATTCATGATAAGTAGCAAGGTATTATTATGATATCTCTTCCTATGCTGGAAATCTCTAGGAGACAAAGTATGCGAATGTACAAAAGGTGTGGGGACAGTGGGTACATTTTCAGTCGGTAGCAAGAACTCTAAAGGATGAGTTTCTTCAAAATACCAAAGGCCTAAAACAGTGACTATTGTAAAACCAAATATTATCATAAAAACACAGCAATATGTTTTCGGGGCCCAGATTTTCTGTCCATTGTCCTGGCTGGTCACCCGATCATTTACAAGTCCAATACAAGCGGTGGCGGTAGCAGGCATTGTAATCTTCGGATGGAAACCCCAATGTTCGTTGCTGGCGACCCCCCGGTCGCGCGACTTCTTTAGTCCTTCCACAACCCTAGCCAACAGAATCCCCCTCCTCGAATTCGGGCAAAAGCAAGCCCTCGATGATCCTTTCCTTCCTTGAATGCACAGCTGAACCGTGCCGTATGTCTATCAGATGCACAGCAGAACCATGCCGTATGTCTATTTTCTCGAACGCAAATGGTACCTGGCTGTTCCTGGTACTGATTGATCCGGAAACAATGTGTCGTCACTTCCCGTTGGAAGCAACGTATCAGAGGTAAGTGAAGTTGGAACAGCAATTTCCGGGAGCAACATTTTTGGAGAGTGCGGAGACAAAATGGCAGCTTCCCCAAGCCTCACGGGCTCAGAGATATTCTCCGACACACTCTCAGTGCTACTCGCTGTTTGGGATCATTGGTTGCAGCGTTAGCGAGGGGTTCTGTTTCTTCTGTAACGTGTGGCACTGGGTGAGGAAGTTTCTTGACATGCGACGCGTGGATCCAATGCTTCCGGCCTGCGACACGCACCGCTGTCTGGGTGACCAGCAGGACCTGGAATGGGCCCCGCCACCGAGGTGCAAGGCAAGTGGAGCGCTCAAAGGACTTCACGAGCACCCACTCCCCAGGCCGTATGCTGTGACCCGGGCCCTCGTATCATACAGGTAAAGCCTCTCGTACCTGGTGATAAATCAAATACAGGTTTTTAGTCAACTGACTACAATAGTCTGAAAGTAATACATTTTCAACGTTTTTTAAACTTCAACATTTTGGAAGGTT
Organism: Ambystoma mexicanum; assembly: GCF_040938575.1. Taxonomy (NCBI): domain Eukaryota; kingdom Metazoa; phylum Chordata; class Amphibia; order Caudata; family Ambystomatidae; genus Ambystoma; species Ambystoma mexicanum. The sequence continues at coordinate 1,055,183,860 of NC_090921.1, read as the reverse complement.
CCAGATATTAGCAGGTCTCCCCATTACCACCTCAAAGGGAGAGAGCCCAGTCTTAGTTTGAGGGGTCGTACGCGTGGCTAGTAACATGATCGGTATGGCGTCTGGCCATTTTAGTTTGGTGCCGGCACACGTCTTAACGAGCTTGTTCTTGATAATGCCATTGTGTCTTTCCACTAGTCCGGCGCTCTGAGCATGTCTGGCCGAATGGAATCGTTTGTCAATTTGCAATGCCGTACATATCTGTAGGATTACAGCAGCAATAAAATGTGGACCATTATCCGACCAGATAACTCTCGGCAAACCGAACTGTGGAAAGAATTCCTTTAACATGGTCCTTGCAGTGGTCATGGGCGTAGCATCTTTGACAGGGAAAGCCTCGACCCACTTACTAAAAGCACAAATGACCACAAGGACATATTTTAGATTGTTGCATCGTTCCATTTCAATAAAATCAAAGTGGATTACTTCAAATGGGACAAAGGGTGGCCCAAAATTTCCCCTTGGAGTTGCTGTCCCCTTTCCCACATTATGTTGTAGGCAAATCAGGCAGTTCTGGACGTAATGCTGAGCAATTTTTGAAATTTTGTCGTTTACCCAAACTTTCTCTAACATTTTCGTTATCTGCTGGGCACACACATGCCTAGGACCGTGTGCCATGATAACCATCATCATCACATAAGCATCAGGAAGTAGCCATTTTCCATCAACTGTGTCCACCCAACACCCATCGTCATCGAGTTTCCCCAGGCCCTCAGCCCACCTCTTGGATTCTTCTAATGTGGCATCGGCTTGGATATCCCGTACAGACCCAACGCCCTCATCCATTACATAGGCATCTACAGTCTCCCTTGAAACATATATCTCCGTAAAGAGATCAGTGGCAGTTTGTCTAGCTATTTGATCAGCGAAAGCATTCCCTTTTCCAATATTATCTACAATCTTTCGATGTGCTGCACATTTTACAACTGTTAACTGAGTAGGGAGCGCAAGCGCTGAGAGTAGGTGTACTATCAGGGAGCCATGTTGAATCTTGGTGCCATGCGAAGTTAAAAACCCTCTTTCTGACCAAAGTCTCCCAAAGTTGTGAGCCACCCCAAAGGCATACTGACTATCAGTATATATATTTATTGTAAGCCCTTTGGAAAGTTCACAAGCAAGGCTCTAACTTCCTTCTGCGTATTTGGGACAGACATGCCAGAAATGTGTTTCATTCTTTCAGTTGTCAATCTTCTTCTCTCCTTTGACAGGAGGTAGCCTAAATAGGCGACCTCCTGGCAACAATATTGAAACTTTTTAAGCAAAGCTTTGTGACCATGCTTAGCTAGATGGATAAGCAACAATACAGTGCCCTCTTTACAAGAGCTCTCAGAATCTGCAGCTAAAAGCAAGTCGTCAACGTACTGGAGCAGCGTACAAGTAAAGGGTAATTCAAGAGTATCAAGCTGTTCTTTCAGAGCCCTACTATAAATGCTAGGACTCTCGGTGTAACCTTGAGGTGCACGGGTGAATGTGAACGAGCGTCCCCCTAAGGTGAACGTGAACAAATATCTACTATCCTTGTGTATAGGAATACTGAAGAAAGCATTCTTCAGGTCCACAACACTAAAGTAAGTAGCCGTAGCTGGAATCATAGTCAATATTGTCATTACATCAGGCACAATGGGAAATTGCGGTGCCACAACTTTATTAATGGCACGTAAATCAATTATGAAACGGAATGGAATTGCATTATCGCCTTTCTTGTACTCAGGTAAAATTGGACTATTGCACACACTACCTGCAATTTCCTCAATCACCCCGCGATGCACAAAATCGCAAACAATGCATTTCAAAGCTCGCCCTCAACTGAGATCTTATACTGTGGAATGCGTGCCAGCTTAATTCCATGTTTCAAGACTATTTTAACAGGCTCAATCTGTAGAACACCAACATCATTGTTGTCAATTGCCCATAAACACTCTGGTACATCAATGAATTCTGGCAGCAAAGGTCTAGTCAAGAATTGAGAGACAGAAAATTGCTGTGGTGAAATCGTCAAACGTACTCCATCAGAAGAACAATAAATTACTGCATTTAATTCCTTCAACAGATTCAACCCCAACAAATTCTCTCCACAATTCGAAGTCAAAAGAAATGGACAGTGGTCCGTAAAGAGACCCAAAGAGATAGGTACTGGCGAAGAAACCGGACAAACAACTGGTGTGCCAGAAAACCCTACGGAAACATTGGTTTGCCCTGACAGTGTAATGTTTGGAACCCTAGAATGATCAATGGAACACTTCTGTGCTCCAGTGTCTATCAAAAACGGATGTTTCCTATTTCCCACTACCATTTCAACGTAGGGACCTTTCTGATTAACGGGAATAGGTGTAGGTTCCAAACCCTGCTTCGGGCAATCCTAACGAAACAAAATATCATCAAATGGAAGCTCCTCAGATAAATATGCAGCGGAAGGATGATCAAATATGTTCCTAGTGTCCACACTCGGAGTCTGATTGTCCTGCGAAAAAGGTTGCTGAGGGTCCTGTGTAAACTGACTTCTTCCAGGGCACCCTACGCCCGGGCGACCTCTGGATCGCCTACCCATATTACCAAATGCATTATTCGACCTCTGTCGAAGGGCGGGGCATTGTGCACGCCAATGACCCTCCTGGTGACAATAAGCACACTGGTTAATGTTCACAGGACCCAAGGGCACATTCCCCTGTGGGACATACTGACTTCTAACCTGAGAACTACCCCCTCTGGGGCCTCTAACAATTTGTTGTAACAATACTTTAGTCTTTAAATCACCTTTTCTCTTCTCGACTCTATCTTTTTCATTATTGACACGGTTCTCGTAGTACTGAGCCATATGCAGTCCTTCTGTTTGCGATTTCGCCTGCCAAGCACTCTCAGAAGACATAATTTGTGACTGGATGTAAGGCAGCAATCCACGCACAAATGTGTCCACAAATAATCTTTTCCCAGACTCTGTGCCTAAGTCCTGTCCACTGAAATCCGAGAATACCTGCTCGAACCAATTAAAGAACTCAGTAGCACCCTCAGACTTTCCTTGGACACAGGCCGTAAGCTTGTCCCAAATAATTCTCTTTTCGGGAATTATGGTTTTTAATTTAGCAACGATTCTATCAGGCAAAGTTAATATCACCAGAGGCGGTCTTTCGCCAGCTGGCCTTTCCCCATCAAGTCTAATTATATTCGCCCATGTATCCCCCAACCCGGGTACGTCGTCTACAGTTCTAACTTGTTTCCATAAATCTACGGGCAGGAGTACAGGAAATAATAAATCAATGTCACCTAGGGTGAATACTGAGGACTGCAAGACGGACTCTATTTCTTTATAGAACCCTGTCGTATTTTTCCTAATATCAGGAATAGACTGTCTAATGGTGTTCACTTCCTGTCTTTAAAAAGGGACGTGAACAAACTGCGATACATAATGTGTGGGAATGTCCACAGCAGGTGTACCTGCTGCAACATTAGCGGGAACCTCAACTTTCGGGACAAATGTCGGAGGTACCTCTCTCATAGGCAACTGAGAAGTAGGCAACTCTGAACGCTTACTAAGCAACAGAACTAAATCGAGCGCTAAAGCAGTCGAAGAAGTGTCAAGCGAAAAAGCCCTCTTCTAAATACCCAGTAACTCTGTGGGACAACTAATCTTTCTCTTTACACATTCATCCTGCAGGTACTCTACCATCACCTGTATCACTTTCCTCTGCATTTCTAACGTATATTGACTGTATGTGTCATATACCTCAACTGGAGTTATCGATATGTCTGAAATCCATCTAATCGCGTCTTTCTTACAAATTCGTATTTCCTCTGATATCGGTTTGCGACACGGAAGGAACCGTTTCTGTACATACATATTTTCCTCTTCATCATCCTCATTCTGTAACTTTTCTAACTCCTTTCTATACCCAAATAACCTCTCAACATGCTCATTTACCTTCTCCACAGTGTCTCTAGAAAGCGCTAGAGTGTTTAGATCCCTTAACCCTTGCGGAACATCTGCATTATTTAATCTTCCCCACATTATACATAACTGAATCCCTAAACCTTCAATAAAAACATTTTTCTCAGGAAAATTATCTGTATTAAAAAGTGTGGAAAAAACGCTAGCTTGATCATCCGTCTCCATACAATGCTTAGCCCATGCAATCAACTCACGTTTCTTCTCCGGTGGTACAGTACTGCGAGTGACAACCTTTGACGCTGTACCTCGATCGATTACAAGCGGCTCAGGACCACTTGGAAGAGAGGGAGCAGGCAAATTTGATGGAGGTACTATAACTGGTGTGATAAAAAGAGGCAGAGGAGCAGGTGGAGGGACAAATACTGGAGGAATAGGAGCAACAGGTTGAGCAGGAAGAACAGGAATAACAGTAGGAAGAGGTACAGCAGCGGGAAGGGGAACATACGGAGGTGGTGCAGAGGCACCAGGCCTTACTTCATTTATCACATACGGAGGTGGTGCAGAGGCACCAGGCCTTAGCAATTTATCAATAAACTCATCAGAAACTTGAAGATCTTTGGAAGGATAGATTTTCTGAATACCAAGTGAGAAAGCCGTAACCATATTTCTAACTGACTCAGACTGCTTATCCTGGTCATATAACAACGCTTTTTCGGCATTCGTTTTATGCAACATCAATAAAAAACACTATTCTAAATTACTTTCCAGTTAAACGCAGGACCAATCACAAGGTCCCACAATGGAGTAGGAGCAAGCCAGGTTTGGAATCTTCGAACAGTGTACTATCTAAACCCCCTGAGCCGAGCAATGTTTACGGGGCTTCGAATTTGGACCTGGCGGATGAGATGGGCGATTATACCAACATTCCTCCCAATTTTGATGCCTCCTTTGACCTCTCAGCCTGGTAACTCATCGCAGCAGTCTAATTCCAATCAGGAGGAAACCAGGGTGGGGAAGTTGTCAAACCAGGCTCTAAGTGCCACCTCAGTGACTGCACTAAATTTTGTCCTGAGTTCCTTGGTTAAGGTTTTTGAAACCTAAAAACGGAAGTTCATCTGCATTCAAGTTCTCTGCTAGAGATCAACAAAGATCTAGAATGAAAGGAAATTTCCTTGGCGGCGTTTAACTCGGCTGTAAACGACTTTGCTAAAGAAACTTTGGTGGAATTTCACCTATTGTCAGCAAATCAAGGAACAAAATTGGACCAACTGGCGGTGCAGTGGGAAGCAACGAAAATAGAAATTGCATCTCTGAGTGCCAAGTTTTCGGAAGCTACCACTATCCATGGGAATCGGTGCAGTTGCCCATAGACTCCTCCGTGTGAACTTGTAACTATGGGCCTGCATGACTCGCCGTTATCTGCATCCACTATGGAAGAATTTATTAGATTGGCCCAATTGGCGGACTTAAAGGTAGCAGCCCAAGTAGCACGAGAGCTTCCAGATGTGAATTTGGATTTAGCATCTGGCTCTCTGAATGACCAACAAGAGAGAAACCCAAGGAAGAAGACGAATGGGAGGTCTAAAAAGAAAAAGAAACAGAGAGATCAAGAACTCTTTAGGTCGGCAAATGTGGCCGTTCTACTAGCGGCTACCCAAGAAACCTCTAAGGGCAGCGCTAGGTCTAAGAAGTCCAACTCAACAGGGAGCACTAATCGCTTCTTTCATAATCTTCTTGGATCCCAGGGGCCCAAGGGCGAGGGGAGGAAGATAGATAAAAAAAATTATAATTGCGTAACTGCTCCAAGCTCGATTAAGAGTAAAATCCAAGAGCCGATCACAGTTAAGATTACGGTGGGGAGCCAAACCGAACCAGCTAAATCGATTCTAAAGATTGCCCCCATTTTTTTCAAATCAAAAACCAAAGAGGTCCGGGAAACTACTAGTAACATAAATTAATTGGGGGTTTTACATCCTCCTGTACTGGGCCGTGAGTCACAATTGTGCAGTGTGGACTGCTCTCTGGCCCTGTCCAACCAGTCGGGGGGAGTTCCAGATATGAACTATGAAAAGAATCAAAGTATTATACCAAGAAGTGAAGCTTCTACCAAGAATACTAACAACACGATTGTAAATTCGTCTCTCGCCTCAGTAAAAGTGAAAGTACCACGCAAGGTCTAACCTTATACTTATCACTTACTGCTTCGAATGACAGAAACAATTCCCCTCGGAACCGTTCTTCAATCCTGGTTAAGATGAAATCCATTCCTTATTTAAAGTATATTTCTACGGTGGATATTCAGCAGGTTGGCTTCCCGTACTTACCCAATACTGACTATGCAGAATTGCTATTGACATCCAGATTGGGGTATGAATTGATATTAGGGGCCAGTTCAGAATGGGTTCAGATGGGCTTGACCATAATGAAAGAGCTTTGACTTATGCAAGGTGCAACTCTTAACTCTCTGGATGCTCCATCACTCTCGACCTCAACCCAGGTGCAAGTCAAGAATCTGTCAACGTCCTCAACAGTATTAGATCTGCTCCCAGAACTAGTTGCTCAGATTGTCCTGAAACTTGGGGTGGTGGAGAAGAACCTCTAACTACAGGGTCCATAAGGACTCTGTCCTGGAACTCGACGCTATAATTCCTTTTGTACTGAACCCATGAAATCTTATGTGTTTGGATCATTTGACTTAATATTTTTACAGGAATCCTGGGTGAGATCGGCTTTTGATATTGATGGTTTCTCCTCTTATCACCAACTTGCTACCAGGGGGAGTGGGGCGGCCTGTTGGTGGTCTAAGAATTCTATGCAGAAATGTTATCTTTGCTGACTCAGTCCTACTCTCGAAAGAGAATTCGGGCATCCTGATAGTCAGACCCGGGTTCAAAAGTAATTCAGGTAAACAGGTTTGGTTGATGGTTAATGTTTACTGGAACCCAGCCGTGGTGCCTCTGATGATGTTTGTGCAGACTCTTGGGGACCTGCTGATTAGGGTTACAACTCTGTACCCAATGGATGACATCATTCTCATGGGAGACTTCAATTCATACTGCTTGGAAACTCCATTTACGAGCGCTGGTAGGGACAATGGAAAGATTCCAGAGGGGTGTGTCTGGCAGCAATTAATGGAGGAGGGGGACTTTAGGGCCCTTAATGGTAATGTAAGTGGCAATATCCCTGCTGCGCTGACTTGGAGGCCGGGCTCCCTGCATTCGACGATTGATTATGTTTTCGTCTCCAGATCCCTGTTTGAGAATTGTAAACATTTTAATATCATGGAGGGTGGTCTGAGTGACCATGACATTCTGTAAGCCACCTTTGGCGTTACGCAGAAGCAGGGGCCTCGAAGGTATTCCGATAAGCTAGTCGTTTACGCAGCAGGAAATAGACTAATAAGATTTAGTAATGGGGGATGAATTCTAAATGATAACTTGGAAAATTATGTTAGAAATCTCTCGGACCAAGAATTGATTTTACATTGTGCTCCTGATACTTTTGTTGAACTGTTGTGGAATCTTAATCCTCTGAGCTCTGTTTCCCCAAAGTGTACTCCTCGCCACAGTCACTATTTAGACTTACAAATCCTGGAGAAAAAGAGAGAGAGGAGAAAACTTCTGAGGCTCATAAAGAGAAAAAGTAATAGTAACGAGCTCCATTGTAGGAATAAGATCAGAGAGGGCAGCCTATCCAATGGATATCTGCCAGGGTTGTGATTTGAATGTCAAGCAGTCGATCCATCATGTACTGATTGATTGCCCGGGCACTTGGGCCCTAAGAGCTTGGGCCCTAAGAGTCAGTAGACTGAGTAGATTTGTACATAATATCGGCTTTTTAGAATCCGGCATGTTCTGGGAAAGGCTCACCTCTGGTAATGAAGTATTTTTAACAACAGAAGTGGTTCATATTTTGAGAGCCTTAAAACTCTCGATAAAATATGTTACCACTGTAAATAAGGGAAAGTTAGAAGAATGCGTCTAAAAGTCGGTGAATAATGTCAAAGCAATGCTCTGGGCGTATAGCCAGGTGATGAAAGTAGTTGGTATTGTGTACCAGTATTCAGAGTGTTCTGTGGTGTCTCCTTGGAAGTGGCAAATGTTTAGTAATGATTCTTATGTATCAAAGCATTTTTCTGTATTTTCTTTTCTCTTTTTCTGAATTATGTAATTTAATGATGTAAAGTTACATTACATTTTATGTTGTTTTATACATGTTGATGGATGTGTAAGAAGTCAAAATTGGTTTGGCTAATGCACAATAAATAAAAAAAAGTTAAAAAAAATTCGAGCATGCACAGCCAATGCTTTACAAAGTAGAACTAGTCGATACAAACACAAATTCACTAATATATTGTTTATTTAAGTGCCAGGCTATTATGCAAGTCTATGCAAAAAGAACGAGCATATTCATCCTTTGCACTTAAGGGGTTAATCAAATGGTCTGTTATGATACATAACACAATTGGATAGATCACTGATTGTGACCTGCACTAACAACCAAGTACCACTTTACCACCAAACCCCACTCAGCGCCACCATCCGATTCCTGCAATAGACAGGCCGACAAGTCCACCCCATTACTTTTAGAGAGAGGACGTTGGCCCACATAACCCAGCCAAGGAAGAGGGAGACTTTGTCCTGTCCAAGTGTGTATGGGTCAGTGTGACCGGGCACCACAAGCAGGCAGGACCTCCAGGTGTGTAGCAGTTGCCTCGTATCATGTCGTCTATGCCCGTTGAAAGATGGCTTTGCCATCTGGGCATCTGATTCTGAAAGGCAAACCTTCAAACATCCCCAGTTGGCTGCTCAGTATTTATCTTCATTCAAGAAGATAAAAGTGAAATGAAAATAATAAGCTTTTTACCGGTTGGACTGGGGCATAAAAGTGGCTCAGGCACCAATGACAAAGTGGCCCACTTTCGCAAAAGGCAAATCAATCTTTTTGTGGCAGGCTGTTTGAGTAGCACCCACGGGGGAGTTTTTTGATAATATGTGTTCAATAGCACTTGTCGAAACTGCCAGCTACACAGTGAAGCAACTTATAAAACTGATTCAAAAAAAGATTCAGACCTTTTTGTGCATTTTTATGAATTTTGGGTTTCGCCCTAAATTACCCAGGGTAATCCAGACGTGGGGACCCCTTGCTCACTGTGCTGAGGCACAGCTTCAACTCACTGTTGAGGCCCGACTAGGCCAGAAACAAGTGTCTGGAGCTGCTGTTGGTACTCTTGTTCAGAGGAGAATTGCCTAGCATTTCAGTGCTGCACTGGCCTTGTGGGTGGGACAAAGACTGATATGCAAATGGATAGTTCTACTCTGTGAAAGGCACCTTCCCATAGAACAGAGTATTTGGCTGTGTTCGTTCTCACTAGAGAGGCTCCCAGACCTTTTTGTGAACTTATAAAAGTAGCTCAATTTGACAAAAAAATCGGGCCCACACGATCATGTTGGGGATACACTTCAGGCGTCGCCCTGTCTGTTCCATTTCCATGTTGACTACCTAGTTGACATGTACAAAATGTATTTACTTTGTTGAAATTCTGATTTAATCTCATCAGAAGCTGCATGCCCTTGTCAAAGAATGGTTAAAACCAGGAGCTGTCACATAGTCTCCTTGGAAGTGTGTCTTGAAAGTAGCAGGGGAGTATCCAGATTGTAAATGACTGCTTGCTGGCTGTAAACTGTTCAGCCAGTCTTGGATCTTGAACACGCCACTTATCATTCTGATACCTGCAGCGATACATTTATAAAGAGAAAACAACAATACAAGCACATTGTGGGAAGTGAACATGGCACGAGCAAACTAAAAAGCCAGGATATGCCAGGCATCGGCTGAGGGCTCTGCATATTGGATAACAGTACGTGGGAATGATCAGTCCGTGATGGTAGGCGAGGAAAGCGGGGAGTAGGTTTGTCAGTCCCACTCGCTTTATTAGAATTCGGCATTTCCTCCGCGGCGGTACTGTTCCATGCATCTTACTACAGTATGGCACAGTATGGTCATGAGGATCCGCCTGAAGCCTAAAGCCAAATGTAACTCCTGGTATGACTCGGAGCTCGTTACCCTTAAACGCAAGTGCAGGGTGGCAGAGAGGAAATGGCGTGCTTCATGTTCATCCTCTGACAAACTGGCCTGCCGCCTGCTCCAAAGGCAATACCGTCTCTCCGTTCTCTCCAAGAAGAGAGCCCTTATCCAAGCCCGCATCTCTGCGGCATCTAACAACTCGGCCGAACTCTTTAAAATCTGCAAGGAGCTTGCCAACCCTGCTGCAGTCTCTAGCTCTCCTGTCCCCTCCCAGGCCCTCTGCACTGCACTTGCCTCTCACTTCATCTCTAAAACTCAGGACATCCTGTCCTCTCTCTCCTCCTATCACCTCCCTCCCTCTCTTCCTGGCTCTTCCTCTGGCCCTTCTACAGCCATCCCTCCTCCCTCCTTCTCTGCCTTTCCCCTTTTCTCTGCTGATGAGGTTTCCAGACAAGTCCGATCTATGAAAGTCTCATCCAAACAGGTTCACCCCTGTTCCTCCAAAACTATCAAGGACCACATCGACGCCCTGGCCCCTGCCCTGGCTGACTTTTGCAACCACTCCTTCGCCTCTGGAGTCTTCCCATCCCCCCTTAAGCACTCCCCTGTGCACCCTCTTCTTAAGAAACCCTCTTCTGACCCCTCCTGCCCGGCTAACTATCGCCCAATCTCCATCACTCCCTTCCTGGGCAAGCTCCTGGAGAAACTGGCCATCTCCCAGCTTAACCTCCATGCTGAATCTGTTGGCAGTCTTCATGACCATCAATCTGGCTTCAGAGCTGCCAGAAGCACGGAAACTGCTCTCCTGAACATCCGTGAGGACCTACTCTTGAACCTTGACTCCAACACTCCGTGTGTTCTCATTCTGCTCGATCTCTCTTCTGCCTTTGACACTGTCAACCATGCCATCCTGCTCAACCGTCTCCGTGATAACCTGGGTATCACTGGTCAGGCTCTGGCATGGCTGACCTCTTTCCTCTCCAATCGACCCTCCCAGGTCCAACTGGGGTCTTTCCTCTCTGACATCTTTTTCTCCACCTGTGGTGTCCCCCAGGGATCAAATCTCTCCCCCTGGCTGTTCAACCAGTACCTGGCACTCCTTGCCCACCGCATCGCCGCTCTCTGCCCCAACTTTCAGTGCTATGCGGACGATACCCAGCTCATTTTCAGGCTACCCTCGGCCTCCTCCTCTCCTTCCCTCATTTCTGACAGTCTGTCGGCTATCCAGGAATGGTGTGCTGCCAATGACCTCTGCCTTAATGCCAGTAAGACTGAGATTCTACTCATCGGCACACCCACTCCCTCCTTCCCTGCAGCTCTCTGGCCGGCCTCTCTTGGCCCTCTTCCTGCACCTACCTGCACGGCAAAAAACCTTGTGGTTATCTTCGACTCCACACTCTCCTTCTCTCCTCATATATCTGACGTCTCTAAGAAGTCACACTACCAGCTGCACCTCCTCAGAGGTATTTTTCCCTTCCTCTCCTTCCCCCAGAAGCTCACTGTCTCACGAGCCCTGGTTCTCTCAAAGCTGGACTACTGTAACAGCCTCTATCTTAATCTGCCTGCCTCCACTCTCCGCCCTCTGCAACTCATCCAGAACAGAACTGCGAGACTTGTCCTTGGCCTTAAGCCCAGGGACCGTATCTCTCCAGGACTGAAGTCTCTACACTGGCTCCCAGTGGCTGCGAGGATAAAGTTCAAAACCCTCTGCATTGTCCACAAGGCCTTCTGGGGCCTGGGGCCTAAATACCTTCAACTCTCTCTTCCTAAATATCTTCCTTCCCGAGCCCTTCGCTCATCCGTCTCCAACTCCCTCTGGGTCAGCCGCTTCTCGAAGCAACGAGCTGGGGGTAGATCTCTCTCCGCGGCAGGGGCCTCCCTCTGGAACAGCCTTCCTGCCTCCCTGAAACTTGAGGAGAACCATCTACGGTTCCGGAAGCACCTCAAAACCTTCCTCTTTGCTTCTGCTTTCTTTCTCCCTCTCCCCTGCTAATTCTTCGCTGAATCTGCACCGAATCTGCAACTGGGCCGCTCTCGCCGACCTCGGTCCTGGTCCCAGCCACTCTGCACTTGCACTGCCTCGCTGGCAACCCCTGCTCTGCGGGACTGTCTCTGTATACCTACAGCCCCCGTTCCCAGCACTTGTCTGCACTTACCTTGCACTTGCCACCAGCTGGCCCTATTCATTTTATTATATATACTTACCTTGTACTGCACTTGCCCCTTCCCCTCCCCTTGCGCTTTGTCCCTTCCCCCTTCCCCTGCACTTGCGCGATCTGAATGACACATGGCCTAGTAGGATCGTTGTCTGTCTTCCCCCGTTTCCCCCTCCCTGCCTCGTCGCGCCTTGAAACACTTGAAACGCTTGTGTATAGGCGCGTTACAAATGCCATATCATATCATATCATAAAGGGAACACGTTCTACTGTCATAGTGGAGCTGGCATTGCTTTGCTGTGACTTCACGTCCTCTGACGTCACGTCCTGTATGTTGCACATCCTGTATTCTAATTAGTCCTCCCACTTATTTGTGTAGGACTTGTGCCCTGGATTCAGGTAATTTTCGCCCTAGCGCTCCTACCTTCGGACGCCCTTTCCCCACGGCTTCCCACGGCTCCCCACGGCTTCCCATGGCTCCCCACGGCTTCCCACGAACACCTACGAAAACGCTTGCACCTTCTCATCTACACTATGCCTACTAGCTGGGAGGGAGGAGGACAGAGAGAGTGTACATATCCCTCCCACTATCCTACGTAAGAGGGGTGCTTTGGGACCCATCCCCAGCCACACTTTGCTGAGTGGGGGATACACAAGGAGCAGGGCACAGAACTGTGGGTATTACTTTTCACACGTGCCGTCCCAGCTAACAGTCACTGAGAGGCAATGACTATCCATCTGTGTCGCTAACAGTTAGCATTGACCTATCTGAGAGAAGGGAACAGTAGAGCGTGCAAGAGGGACACCTTTTTAGGTACACATGCTGGCAAATTGACCAACATGTACCTTTGAATTTCTGTGCTCAAACTCAGCCAGGTATGAAGCTCCTCTCAGTCAGTCCTATGCTGATCCTTTTCTGCACGGATAAGGCCCTGGGTGCCAAGAACGGGGCTGCAAAGGGCACAACTGCTCCCCTGGCTCTTTAGCAACAGGGGCAAGAACCTAATTTTGCCCGGTAGAGATGTTTACATTTTTCATTTCCCAACTCTAAATCCTAAATGAGACTGCACTCTGCCGTTGTTGCCTGACATCATTTGGATTTTAAGTCATTGAAAGGAACTGTACTAATCCAGTTGTATTAACAGCAACTGATGTTGTATTCTTTAAATGTTGAATCATCATGAGTCACTAAGCCTGAACGGTAGCTCAAGAGGTTGGGTGACTGTGTGTAACCTCCATATCGCTGCACCGGTTTGAATTCTTTTATGGTTGACTTTCCCTTAATCAAGACATGGGTTCATAATTATTTTTGCAACCTTTTTCTATTAAGATTTCTTTTATATTGTCAAATTGATTTACCATATGATTTTGTGCTTTGCAGGTCAGATTTATTGGAGAAAGTGCTAATTTGGGCCTTGAAAGACAACACTGTAGAAAACATGACATGTTGATTCTAAAACTAAAGATGGAACAAGAGAAGGCGTAGTCAGCTCTGCATCTTAGATGTAAACTGTGGAACCCGGAACCCAATGTTCAAATCCTGGCTTCCTACTGGACACATTATATGATCCTGAGCGTATCCCTTAACCTCACTATGGTTTACTTGAGAGTCACGGGTCTACCACAGAAAAGTTAAATAAACTATGTGTTACCACGGTTAATAGCATCATGTTTTCTAAATGTATCTATATAGATGCCTCGAACCGGTTGGCACCTTCTATGACAACAATACACATAAATAAATAAATGGACGCGCATTCAACTCTTTGATGTGTGTTTTCTCTCCTGACATCCCGGATGACGGCCGCAGTAGGGTTGCTTCCGCTTTCTTCTCTCAGCAGCTTCCCTGCCACTTTTAGCATCTAAAGTATTGGGAATATCTCATGCTGTCCTGACTGTCTGCGAATCCTACCCTGTTTTAGCAATTTTTTCTGGATACTGTGCTGTAAAATGCTCCATTTTGCTCCATTATTAAAACAAAAGGGGGAGCCGACGCCTATCTAAGCCTAAAGGCAGCCTGCAGCGCAGGGGATTTTATTGATGTTCTGTTTTGTAAAGGTTTAAATAAACCAAATACAATAAATAAGCAGTCACTGCCTTTCGACGTCCTTTTGCGGAAGCAGATCCTTATTAACCCGAACAAACCCACGGAGAGGGGAGCGGAGTTCGGGAGCCGAGTTTGTGGAGCAGTCTGCAGCAGTCACTGCCTTTCGACGTCCTTTTGCGGAAGCAGACCCTTATTAACCCGAACAAACCCGCGGAGCGGGGAGCGGAGTTCGGGAGCCGAGTTTGTGGAGCAGTCTGCAGCAGTCACTGCCTTTCGACGTCCTTTTGCGGAAGCAGATCCTTATTAACCCGAACAAACCCGCGTAGCGGGGAGCGGAGTTCGGGAGCCGAGTTTGTGGAGCAGTCTGCAGCAGTCCGCTGCAGACCCGGAGCAGGACCGGCATGGAACCCGAGGTCCGGCCGGGGAAGAAATCAGGCAGAGCTTCGAACATGCCTCCCACTAACACCGTAAGAGGTAACAAAATAACCAAAATAACCATCGAGGAGGAGCTGCACGTCGAGCCTGAACGCCTACGTATGGAGGAGAAAGTGCAGGAGACGAACTTGGTTATGGTTAACAAAACGCAGCAAAACAGTTTGAAGCCGGGGGTAATCCCACCCCGCAAGCAAAAGGGTGAAACAGGTCCAAACAAAGCAAACCTTATCGAAACCAGTGCGGCCCAGATGGACAACACTCTCCCCACGGACCCTGCAAAATTACCCGGTGAGAGGGAGCAAGCACCTACTAGCTCCCGGACCCCGCCTCAGACACCTAGGGGAGACGGAGCCAGAGAAGCGAGGCCCGCCGAGACCGATGATGACGCTGACGACGTATTTGCAGAGATTCGAGGCTGCCCGCCCGCATCCAGCAGAGATCTGTGTACCGCCCTAGAGGCGAGTGCCCTGAACGTGGGAGTGGTCGGAGGACAGCCCATGCTCGAGGCTAGCCAGAGCGTCGCAGGCGGGGCGGGCGACCTCCCAGCCATGGACCGGGAAAGTCCGGAGCCGGCTAAAACCATCACAGAAGCCGGTGTCAAACAGGACTCTCAAGAGGTAACGCCCGGGATAATCATTATACAAGAAAGCGGAGTAAAACCCAGTAAAAAGCCAAGTCCGCAGAGTACCGAAGATTTAGGGCTCACGGAGAAGCTAAACGAAAAAAGAAACGACTCAGCGCCGAGACCAACGGGCACAGACCAGTCCAGAAAGGGACATTTAACAATAGCACAATGCCATGGGCTGGACATAGGCGACCCCAGGCTACCTATAACACTGGAAAACCAAGTGCTCAACACAAAGACGACCCCCTCGAAAACGGCAAAAAAGCAGACATCAAAATCAACAAATAACTGCGCAGTCTCGCAAAGCGAGGCGGAAGAAATCGCCACAGAGGATCAGGAGAAAAACGAACCAGTTCCGGCAAGAAACTCTGGGGAAAAACTTCAAGTAGCAGCTCGAAAAACCACACAAACAAAGTGCAGAAAACTAAACAAAAAACAGCCGAGAAAAAGAACCATACCAACAAGGAAAGGAGCCAAAAAAGGTCCATGAACCGTAGGGGAGGAACAGAAACTCCCCCCAAATGAGCATGAAATTGTAAAGATCATTAAAAGAAGTAGAAAAATAAAGGAAAACTTACCAAATCTGCTCTTCTCACGTCCACTGCAGTCTTTCTTCACTAAACAATACAAAAGAAAGTTAACTGCTGAATTAGAAGTCTCCGACGCCGAAATGTTGGAACTAACTCTTGAACAAACAAAGAGCTCCGAACAGAAACACACAGAATCAATTTGGACGTACAATCACCTACAAGCTAGTGTACCCTCAACCGTAAGGGGACGCGAGGGCGAAACCACGAACAACGATAAACCGCCAAGTCTACCAACTCAAAATACGCCGGGGCAAGACAAACTAATGGGGTCAGCGCAAGCAGGAAACAGGACCACAACACCGAAGAGCCCTACAACTGAGCAACCAGCAAACGGGCAAACAGGCCCAATAGAACAACGATACGCATGGACCTTACCGCATCTACCAACAACGTCTCCAATAAACCCCTCAGAAACAACTAGGGAAACAGAGTCCTTACAACCGAGCTGGGCAGGTGAAAAACAATAGTCGACAAAGAAACAAAACAGAGTCGAACAAGATCAAAACAGATCCATTGATCTTGGAAACCGTGACCATGAGATCCTACAAAAAAGGACGGAGAACACTCCCTTTACGCCAAAAAACCGCCGCCTCAGCGACATCGCAGCAGGTTTGCAAAAAGCTACCACAAATGACAAACCTGATATGATCGCAATCATGTCGGCAATGTCAGTGGTCTTAGCTCCTTTCTGCAAGCTATACGAGGCAATGAAAGAAGATATCAGAGACAACACAGCGGTTCTGATGAATACAATCGCAAAGATCACACACGTGGAGAGTTACATAACGGCAATCGAAGACCAGGAAATATGTGCAAAACATCTCAGGACTAAGAAAATCGAAGAGCTGGAAAGAAAGATCGTTAACCTAGAAGGACGCATAGTCGACCAGAGGAGGTCGGGAGACGAGGCAACAAGATCACAGCCGGCGGGAGAAAAAAGGGAAGAAAAAAGGCCGCCAGCGCTTACAAACCATGGGACAAAACAACTCCAAGTAAGCACTTGCCCTGGCTCGAGCATGGCGTCAGGCAGAGTCAGAGAGGAAGTTGTTCATCTTAGGCACACTAGCATAAAACAAACAGTACAGCAGAAAGAAACACAGAAAGCGGACCGGATTACTATAAGCTCACCACGAACAATAGAAGACTTCCTGCTAGATAACGTCCTAATGAATATGTCTCAACATGCGAACATTTCAATTAGCTCAGACGAGGACAACTCCCCCCTAAACACGGGAAAATCATCACCAAATAGAGCAAGCCGTTACAAAATAACACAAGGGACTGAACAAGTTAAATCAAATGGAGCAAAAACGAAAGAACAGTTGGGAGCAACATCGCCTAGAGAGCCAAGACCAGTCCCAGGGAGTTCCCAAGTAAAACCAAGGACGAAATGGAGAAGTAAGGCAACCTCTCAGATTCAACATAATAAGAACAAAATACGCCTTTTCAAATTGGAGCAAAAAGAAGAGGGAAGAAATCACCTGATCCTAAACCGTTCGACGGTAATGTACCTGATGAAGAAAACGAAATCTCTGAGGAACATGGTAACAGAAGACATAAAGCGGGTGGAACCCTATCACAGAAAAAAGTTAGCTAAAGCATATTTACATGTCAAAAGCGAAGCAGTGGAAAAACTTGACGGTACAGCCTTTGAAGAAATGGAGAAAATGGGTTTTAAACTAATAGAAGTGGCAACTGTGGAAAAAAAAGAAGAAACTGAAGGCAATGACCCAAGACAAGGAGAGAAAGCAAGATTGAAAAATACATCAACGAAAATACAGACTCCTGACCTACAGAACCACACAGAAGACACTGACGGGAATAAGCCTTACAAAATGGTGAAGGAGCGCTACCAAGCACCTGACCATGGAGCCAGAGAGGGAAAAGCAGAGAAAGACATAACAAAAAAGAAATCGGTAGATCAAGCCGACGAAGTCCTGGCAAAAACCAAATGGTATGGCCTATTCAAGCTGGAACGATGCAACGCAGCGAAGGAGAGAGCACCGTTAAATCGTCCAAAGATACTTCAGATAATGAACAGTGCAAAGGAGTTGAGACACCTGACGACGGAAGACATCAAATTAGTCGAACCCTACCACAGGCAAGACAGACCGAAAGCATACATACACATTGAAGCAGATAGCAAGAAAATAGGATTAAAAGCCTATCAAGAACTGAAAGAGATGGGCTTTCTGCTAACAGATCTAAATAACCAGAAAACGAAAAATGAAGGAAATCAGCAGATACTATCTAACAGACAAAAACAAAATCCAAACAAGAAAAATCATATAAAAGAAAATAGCCAGAACCGTCAGGACCTATGCCTACAAGGGAATAAAGACGTGGCAGAACACCCAGAAGTAAGGAAACAGAGAGAATCAACGCCGCCAGTGCGCAAACTACAAGGTCCATGGAACTGGTTACGCTCAACGATAAACGCAAAACCATACCAAATAGCAACGACAAGGGCCAGTCCTCCAAAACAGCCAGAGCCCAGTGGGAAAAGAGGAACGGCCCGCAAACGAGATTTACAGCCTGGGGTCATGGAACACCCGAGGACATAACCATCTTACGCAGACAAGCGACGTAAATCTGGGTCGTTATGACATATTATGCCAACAGGAAACCTGGCTATCAGCCAAACCAACACTTGATGGCTTCACGGTTCAGATTTCTCCGGCGGTCAAAGGCCTTCTGGGAAGACCCTCAGCGGGCCTTTTGACAGCGGTTAAAACAGGCCGGGGCATGGATGAGCCAAAGAAATGGAAGGAAGCATACGAGATGCTGGTATCGCTGACCACTTGGCCCGCTCAAAACAACAAACAAAGAGGAAAGTGCAAAAAAAAACTCCCCATTATCAATTGCTATTGGAATCCCCAGCGGATGTCAACCGAAACCTTCTGTCTAAACATGGGGGGCACGATAGATCAGTTATATGAAGCATTCAAGGACATCAATATCATCATATGCGGTGACCTAAACGCGAACTGCAGCGAGACAAACAGCACAACCCCAAAACGTTCAGACCACTCTCAAAACCGAGGGATGCGTGGAACGAACTGATTTCTGGAAGAGACATCCAAAACATCACAACGCTATTCCCAAACCAAATCAATATTCCGACCTGGGAATGTGGAGAGTCAAAAGCCTCAATAGACCATATTTGCATGTCTGCAGGCATGATTGACTCGATGACGAGTTTCAGAGTTGAAAAAACTAGCAACAGTGATCACAACCTGGTCACCTGCTCGTGGAAAGGTACGAAAACAACAAAACTAAGATACCCTCTAGAAACAGAAGCCAATAACCAGAGCACCAGACTAAAGCTCACAGAAAAGGATATAAAGCAAATTTAGGCTTGCATGGGGAAACAAACTTAAGTCAAACAAAAAGGAAGATATAAAAGAAAGACCGGACTACACACCTTTCCTAGTACTCTACAGAAAACAAAGGGGAAAATCCAATCAGGTTTTCAACCACCAACATGCTTTCAACATTGAACTGGTGAACCAAAGAAAACTGAGCCGTACTCTAAAGAGAAGAGCCAAAAAATCAAATGCCAAGTCAGACTGGCACCTTTGGCATAAAGAGAGGAAGAAATATGCAAACTGGCTAAAACAACATAAGGCACTTCAATACCAGATAGATGCAGAGGCGATGATGAAATTTTGGAGTAAAAAAACTCAAGCGCATTTTGGTCCCTTCTTAACAAATCGACCATTGCGAAATCTGCACCTCTGTGTAATGCAGTATCGGAGGAGAAATGGATAGCCCATATCTCATCAGAATTCGAAGAGGCTGAAAATCCAACATCGCTCGTACCAGAAAACATCTGCACAAACTGGATAAATGTAACAAGTCAGGAAGATATAAAAGCAAAGATCATGAAGCTAAAGGCCTTCAGAGCCCCGGGACCGGACGGGCTCAGCAACGCAATGCTAAAACAATTTCCCACACAATGGTCAGAGGTAATAAGCGAAATTTTTGAAGAGTGTGAACATACTAAGAAAATCCCAGAATCGTGGCTCAAAGTGGTTATAGTCCCGATCTACAAAAAGGGAGCCCGCGAAGACCCGGCAAACTACAGACCAATCACCCTTTTAGACGTCATCGGCAAAATCTATGCATCTCTCCTGCTAGACAGCTTCAGGGTCTGGGAAAAAAACGCCAATTTCAAAGACAACCTACAAGTGGGCTTTCAAAAAAACCGATCCACTGGAATAAACATCATGATTATCAACATCCTAACGGCCAAGATAAAAGAAGGGGCCCCAAAGCTCTATTTAGCTTTTATCGACCTATCTAAGGCTTTCGACAAAATAGATAGAAACCTTCTGTGGGCAAAACTCCAGAGCTGGAACTGTCCATCGTCAGTCCTGGAACCTATAAAAGCGCTGCACACAGACAACACTGTCAGAATCAAACTCAGCCAGGAAGGAATTCTGTCAGAAGAAATCAAGATAACACGTGGGGTTAAACAGGGTTGCCCCCTAGCTCCAACCCTCTTCATTTCATTTCTGAGCGATTTCCAACACGCCGAAAAAGAAATCAGGTGTTTTCCACCAAAAATAGGCAACACCACGGTACCAAGATTACTATACGCCGATGATATTATCCTGATAGACCAGACACAAATAGGTCTCCAGTGGAAACTAGATAACCTGGCGAAGTAGATCAACCAAAACCGCCTGATCATTAATAAGAACAAAACAAAAGTGTTGGTTCTCGAAAAAACACAGAGTTCAAAATCCAAACAACGAATACTCTACTTGGAAAAAGAAAAGCTAGAAACAGTTAAATCGATCAAATACTTGGGAGTCGACCTGGACAGCACCAAACAATGCAGCGGACTCTATGGGATAAAGCAAAGCGGCTAGCATCACAGACCCGACTGGTCGATAAAAAGTTTGGGAAATTCTCCCTGACACCTGCAATTAACTTCTATAAAGGAAAAGTGATCCCCGCTCTGACTTATCGAATGGAAGTATCACTCTCAATGCCAACAAACATCTGGACAAAACTGGAAGGCCTAATATGGAAATCAGTTTTGGGAGTCCCAAATTCTACCTCAATAGCAGCGATAAGAAGGGAGCTGGGTTTGGTATCACTCGAATCCATGGTGGATCAAGCAGCAATGAACTTTTTCAGGAAAATCATCCTGGAGGAGCGCTCTCCAGCCATCGCTATGATCAAAGAGGAGATGGATTTAGCCAAATGTGCAGCCTTGGAAGTATGGAAGGAAAAAAGAAGAGCAAAATTACTAGAAAGTGCGTGCTCAGAGAAAGAACTGAAAGAAAACCCTGACAGAATAAAGAAAAAAGTAGTCATGATGGACTGGATCAGAACGCTAGATCTCGCAACAAAAAATAAACTTCTCACCCACCTCCCCCCAACTTTCAATAAAGTAAAATCGCCAATCAAATACTGCAAAAAATTTCCAGATAAAAGGAAACGAAACCTGCTCATAAAAGCAAGATTAAACCTGCTACCTACCAAAGAAATACTTTCGATTAGCTCGACTTCAGAGGAGGCAAACTGTCGATTATGCAACAAACCAGATACAAAAGAAACCTTAAAGCACCTGATACTCACCTGTGAAAATAACAAACAGAACAGAAATACGTACCTACTTCCCTTGGCCGAAAATCCATGGATATTTGAAGAAATAGAGATATGGAATAGACTGATTTCGGGAGAATCTACAAGGTGGTCGATGGCCATGGCGAACTTAATTGAGTCAACTTTTAAGCAGCTAAGAGAAAGCCCTGCAACAGTGACTCCAAGTGTAGTAGAAGATTCGGGCACAGATGATAGGGAGACTCCGGTCCCAAGGATCAACAAACAAACAACCAACAAACAATATCTAACAACTTTGAGCACGCACACTGTGAACAGGGCCACATAGCCAGGGTCCTTATATCCGAGGCGAGATATAGAGACAAAGAAAGAACGACAGAAGGAAACAAAGGGAAAGATAAAGAAGAAGTGTCAAACTGTTCGATACATTTTTCAGATTTTCTTTTCTGAACAAAATAAATCGAAAAAAAAAAAAAAAAGAATTCAGGGGAGGCCCCGAACCTTGACCCCCACTCTCCCGCCCATGTCGGGGTCAGGCCCACTCTCTTTGCTTGGTCGTTTGTTCATATTTGGGAGTGGATTTTTGCCCCCGCCCCCTTCTGAAAAACAAACGTTGGCCCCCCTGGATGAGAATGGCTTTGCCATAGCTCTGATATGATGGGGTGGGTAGGGGAGCTTTTGTGATGTCTTAAGTATAGAAATACCAGGGGTAAGGAAGAACATGGGTTCAAAACTATGTTTAGAGATTGTTACCATGTTTGAAACTGTTTCATAATTCAGTGTTTATTTTGGTGAATGTGGCACCAAACTCTTTTATGGGTGCTTGGTGGCTCGATTCTGGGTCCTGCATCTATAATGTTGGGGTTTGGGTGCGACGTGGAAGTAGCAATGTTCCCAGATTTTCTTGCCACCCACCCCTCAGAATTTCATTGTCTCCTACAATATCCTGCCTAGAACCCCCCATCCCCTTTCCATTACTCCCACCCCAGTCATTTAAGTGGCCCAAGTCTACCTTTATCTGGACCAAGCAAAGCTGGAACGAGCCCTACAATTCATTTATTTATTTTTATTTATATATTTATAAAGCGCCGAAAGACCGCAGGCATCTGGGCGCTCATTTCATTTTCATTTTATAGGATTTACAGAGCACCTTTCGCCAAAGGCGCTGATCAAAATACATCAAAAAGTGGTACAATGGTGATAAAATGTAACCATAGGTAAAACAGAAGAGGGAAAAGTCAGAGGACTAGGGAAGAAGAGAAGATAAAAAATGAGTTTTAAGGTTTGATGGGAAGATACAGAGAGATGAAGCAGAACGAAGCAAAGTGAGAGGGGAAGGGAGTACCAATTTTTGGGGGCCAGGAGAGCAAAGGAGCGGAAACGAGAAGAAGCATAAGGAGGTATGTGAACAGTTAAAAGAAATACATTCTGTGATTTTAGAGGGCGAGATGGGATGTAAAATGAAAGCAAAGCAGAGAGATAAGGGGGGGCCAGGCCATCGATACATTTGAAAACAATTGAGATAAAGTGATAGAGAAGAGATTAAAAAGGGAGTAATAAAATAGAAAGTAAGGAGGGTGTAACACAAGAATGAACGGATAAGGAAAAGAGGAGATGAATGGAGGTATTATAGACTCAGCGAAGAGGGAGAAGATGGGAGGCAGGAAGACCGGGCAATAGAGATGAGCTGTATTCAATGCAGGAAAAGACACGAGAAAAAATAAGAAGTTTCGTGGCATGAAAAGAGAGATGGGGCGAGCACGAAGGATGTTAAAAGGTGCATAACGACAAGAGCGAGCAATAGAAGAAATGTGAAGAGAAAATGAGAGAGAGGGATCAAAGATAACGCCTAGGTCACGCGCAGGTGGTGATAAAGAGAGAGAGAGGGAGGAAATGAGAGAGATGTAGGGTGAAAACTAGGTGGAATAGTGGAAGCAGGAAAGAACAAAACCTCAGTTTTAGACAGGTTCAGATGAAGAAAATGAGAGGACATCCAGTTTTGAACAGCAGAAAGACAGTTTGAGACAATGGCATGTGAACAAAATCAAAGGAAGAAAAAGAGAAAAAGATCTGAGTGTCATTGGTGTATAGATGAAAAGAAAGATGGAAAGAGGAGTTGAGGGTAGAAAGACGAGCAGTATAAAAAGAGAAGAGGACAAAGTATCGAACCTTGAGGGACACCATTTAGAAGATGGAGTGAAGGAGAAGAGTGCCCAGCCCAAGTTACAGTGTAGAACTATTAGGAAAGATAGGAAGGGTACCATTCAAGAACAGACCCAGAAATACCCAAAGTAGAAAAAGAAGAGATAAGAAGAGAGTGATCAACAGTGTCCAACGCTGCGTAAAAGTCAAGAAAATAAGAATAGAGGAGAACTTGGAGTGACAAGATGGGTTATTCCCACCTTTGTAGTGGGAAATCATTTGGAAAGATGGTTCTTCCTCCTCGCCCTCAATTGATCGTAGCTCAGTTATTAAAAATCAAAGCAGCAATTTAAGAATTTTCTGAAGTACAAAAGGGAATACTGTGACTTGGGGCCTGATTCTGAGGTGCATGCAAAAACAAGAAAGTGTTCATCCATGAAGGATGAACACTTTTTTTTTAAAAGCACCATATTCTGATGAAGTGCTACTGTGGTGGTCTGGCATCAAAGCCATGACTTTAGCATGCGCCTGATTTACTGCTTGACAACAGCCTTAGCAACCATGAGAAATGCAGGGCTGGCACCGTGAGGGGATTCTGCTCTCAAAAGCACAGCTTTAGCATGTCATTAAGAGGAGTTAAAATACAACACCAGTGAGGTGCCGTTAAACGGTGCTTCACACTTTTTCCCTTATAAAAATGCCATTTCAGAGGCTGCAGCACCACTTTTCTAGTTTAATAAAAGCTTATGAAAACGTTCTTAAACTAAAAAAGTGGCAGTCTTTAAAGAAATGCTTGTAATGCGACTGGAGCACATGTTTCCTTGGAAAGCACAACATTTCCACTCCAATATTTCCACCCTCCCCAGAATGGTGGTGCTGGAAACTGCAGGGGAGAATGTCGGCTTTCCACACTATAATTAGCACAAGCTCAGAATCAGGCCCTCAGTGTTATAGGATCTAAAGAAAGAGGTCATCTAGTCGGGGAACTCCAGCAGATTGTTCTAATGGGGTATGGATCTATCACACTTGGTGGGAGATAAGTGTAAGTGGGCATGGCAATATACTCTTTCTTGGCTTATAAGTACTCAACCCGCCGCTAACATGTCTCCTGCAACCCCCCCCCGATTACCTGCGTTTTTGGATCACTCTGTGTGTACCGCTCTAGGTGAAGGACTTGGTCAGAAAGGGCAGTAGGTATGACGATTCCCCAAGCCCCTAGGTAAAAAACACTAGCTTACATTAAATTCATACCAAGGAAAGACAGACAACAAAATGCTGGTGCACAGGCTTGTTTAGCTATTGGTTAGAATATAGATATCTTGGCTCAGCCTGCGTGAACCAGCAGTTTTCTAGTTTATTATTTAAAAAGAGGTTAACACATTCCACATTGTAAAACAGTAATTCTAGTCATAAGCACCTGCACTAAAAATCTTTTTAAAAAAGTGTACTCTGAAAATATTTGGAAGGTTCTTATAAATTGCAGGCTCTCTGAAGTATGGTCCTTTGTGCTGCATCAAGTGGTGCATGGTGCTCCTGGGTCTTATAAAAGACAGGCAGGGAAGCAGCAGTGTGAAGGGGCCTCGGAGGTCTCTTAAGCCGGGCTGCGTATGCCAGGGGGAGTCCGGCACAACAGCAGCAGTGTGGGGGAGCCTGGCAGGGATTCCTGGCTGGGCCTGTATATGTCAGGTGGAGCCCTGCATTGATTGCATCTGCCAGCAGCGGCCCTGAGAGTCATTGCGGGCCCACCGTGGCAGAGGGCAAGCCCAACACCAGCCAGTCACAGTGCTCCCCTTCCTGGCTGGGGAGCACAGTAGTTCAGGCAGACCAGGGAGGTGGCAGTGATGTTGGGCCCCCCGTCACCACAGGGAGTGCCAAGTAGTGAGTCAGGCCGTGGCAGTGAAACTGGAGTGGGGCCCCTTATGACAATGGGGTGCCGCATGAATAAGGCAGGATCCAACAGGTATGAGCTGAGTGGAGCGCTGGCCATGACCCTCCAAAGTGACTGCCGGGCAGTCTCTGTCTCCAATGGCTCTCGACTCGCGCCATTGCAAATGCATTGAAATGCATTCAAATGTGTATGAAGGGTCCCCTGTGCGCACGCGTGCAGGGAGAACCTTCATTCATTTTATTTTATTGACACGGGTAGGGGCCGCAATGTTCGCTCTAAGCTGTGTGATTGCCCAGCTTCCTTCTGGGTGCCGCTCAGAAGATTTTTAGCAGCACACACAGGCATTTCTCACCTATGAAAAAAGATTTAATAAGGCACAAGCCAAAGTAATTACCTGACATTTGCTTTCTCTTAAAATAACTAACTAGTCATGATATTCTGTTGTAGCTGATTTACATAACCCTACGATGCAAGCATGACCTTAAAAACCTAAAAACCCTAAAAACAGAATACAGCCACAAGAGGTAAAAACTAATATATTTAGATATTACCAGATATTACCAGACAACCTTGACGCTTCCTCTCTTGGCTTTGCGAAAGGTTATCAGAATTGTACCTACATCCACTTATTTTATGTTTGTTGTAATTTGAATAATGTTCAAGCACCAGAACTTCTGTTATTCATGGTGCCTTATAAAAAGTTCCTTTTTGGAAGGCCTTCCACAGACTACCCGGGCGCCCTTCAGATGTGTTCTGCATTTTGCAGCACGACTCATGAAAGGACTCTGGAAATTCAACCCTGACCCTCCTCTTACTGGTATTGGCTCCCGCCGGAAACCCGTATCATCTTCAAATCCTGTTGCATCATTTAGCTGGCTGTCATCCTGCATCTCCAGAGGCCTGCAATCCACCAGAAGTAAGTAAATGCGAAGGATTGAACTCCGATGGTGCAGGAAGGAAAGAACGAGAAGAACAGCCTTCTCTGTCTGTGCTCCAAGACGCTGGAACATCCTCAGACTTACCCCATGGCTGCTACAGTTCAGGGAAGAGCTCAAGATCTTCCTCATCAAGGAATGGCTCCTACATAACACATAGCTCCACACACCCTTCACTCCCCACCGTACCCAAGATTCTGATCTGCCCCCCACTGTCTCCTCCCCTGGTTGCTTGTAGATCCCTTGATACAAATTGGCCAGCCGTTGCCCTCCCTTCTGAGGTCCCACTCCCCTTTTTTCTGCTTCCCTCACTGTGTTCTTCCCCGTACTCTTGTAAAGCACTCCATTGATTCCTGAAGCCAGGCCCGCTCTCAACAAATAGACTAGTAATATTAATAATAAAAACATGAACCACACTATGTAACCCAATTATCATCTCAAATATCAGATACTGACTGTAGGTGAACAGGCTACTTGGATGTGCAAACTCATGCCATGCTTCCCATTCTTAGTACATATGTCATACATATGTCACACAAGCGCTTTGAAGGGGTCCCTTGCAAGTTAACGCATTATAAAACTCAAATATTAATTTGCTCCTAAGAATTTTGAGCAGACAAATGTCATGCTCAGAATCTCCTACTTTAGCACCGTATAAGTGGAGAGAAACATTGCGATATAATTTACATGGCCTGCAAAGCATAATGGGTATGGGCTACAGCAGGGATTACTCATTTACCGTATTAGGGCAATGGATATTCAGACAGTAGAATGCTCTTCACACAGTCTGCTTCCTTTCTAAGTTTTCAAAGTTGCATTGGGCATAGACCGTAACAAATTATATTGTAACTCACTGCTATACAAAAACAGTTTCACTTTTCAGTTGTATAATCCTACCCAACAATATAAGGGTGGAATAAGTTGCAAACGATCATGTATGCACTGAAAAATAATTGTGTACCTGCAGATTCATGACATTTTCTTAAAATGCATATAATATCATGGCGAGGCACTAAATATGTTTTGCTTGCAAAGTACTATGGCTATGCAAATATCCCAGCAAGTATTTCACTGCTACAATCTCTCATGTTTTATAGTGCCCTGTCAACTAGTATTGGAGGAGAGCACAGGAGCCGGAGAGGGGTATGGGTGAAAGGGCACAGGAGAACACTCCTTGTGGGTGAAGAACAAATCAGTAACTTTGAAAAACCAAGTCAGTAGTTTCGGCAGTACAGTACTGTGTAGAAAATATGTTTGTTTGTTGAAGGAAAGGAAACTTTAGTAACAAGTCTAGAGAACTGCACTTTCTGTTTCTTTCTATGCTTAGCCGTTGAAGGCATTTCAATATAAACCTGTGTTCCGTGTTTATTGACTGTAGCATCCCCCTGCATCTTGTTTAACTGATAACATTAAATTACAGAGGGATTCCTGTTTACAGAAGAAGGCTCTCAAGCTGTTGTACTTCTGATCATCGATGTTATTAACCCAAAAGGCATAAATATGTGATTTACTCCAACAGGGCTCTATACGAAACCTCAGTAAGTCTCTTGTTGAATTTTGTCTAGGCTGTGGTGAAGAAGGCTGGGCAAAACGATAGGCTGTATTATGTGCCTTGTCATTTTACTTCCTACATCAGGGTTACAAGCAAGGCTCTGATAAGAATTCACTTCGTACTTAGAGTGAAATGATTTTTCAGGGAGTAAAAAGAAGTAATTTGATTTGCCAAAAGGGATACTTTATGCTCATTAAAAGATGCTCTTTGCACGGTATCAGGTAATAAAATCGCGGCAAAAATGTCGCTGGTAAAATAAATTGCTGCAAAAATGCTGTGGTTTGACCCGGTAAAGGTGTACCCCATTATGCTGTTTAAGGAGGCTGGGGGCTGTGGGGGTGTCCCACGCTCCTCTTAAATATTATAATCGGTCCAGGGGTTGTGGGGGTGTACCCTGCATCCTTTACATGATTGTGACGGCAAAACAACGGCATTTTTGCCATGATATTTTGTATTCACGGCCATTTTTGCCACGATTTAAAGACATGGAACCCTTTGCGCTAATAATTTGTCTTGAAATCGGTCAGAAATGTTATTAGAGTTCCTTCCTATGCCACTGCTCTGCTGGTCACTGATTCGAAAAAATCTCAGTGGAGCTTTGTGGGCAAAAGCCAAGGGTTGGTTCCTACATGTTCATTGTTTCCCATTTTTATTGGGCACATTTCTCTGTGTTCAGGGATAAAAAATGGACGGTGTATATGTTTCCTAGCTGTAATGCTGGTTGTGAGCGACTCACAGAACAACATAATATGGAAAGTAAGCAGAAGCCAGGGAATTCTGATCATCATATTCCATGGTGCAGTTATACTGACGCAATTATCATCCTTACACAAATTATGAGAGGCATGTTCTGCTGGCCCTTGAATTACTTCATTAAAGTGGCACATTAACCCCTATTGGCATGTTTTCTGACACATTCCTTTTATATGCTTTTATTCCATCTGCAAATATTGTATCCGGTCTGATCTTTTGATAGCCACATCAGTTATGAAAAGCAATATTTGTTTTTTTCTAGTACACATGAGTGTTTTTCCCGTGGTATGAAGCACACCCTTTTCTATGCCCAGGAGTACTTTTGCTAGCTACTGTGTCATATCTCGTGGTCTCGATCTGGTTGATCAGTTTGCTTTATAATCACATATAAAATATATATATTTTTTTTAGCCTATGTGTTTGGAAAAAGTGCTGTAAAATGCACATTTCATGCAGATTTGTAGAGAATTGCACTGGTTTCGAAGGGGCAATTCCTTTCCAAACTCTCTTCAGAGATGGCAGCTCACTAACTATGCATGCTCACAAAGTGCCTCGTTAGTCAGTTGCGCACATGGAAAATAAAGTGCACACAAAAGGTAACCAGTTCCACACTTAGAGAAAAATAATTAGAGGGAACATTGGTAGGGGGTTACATGCTCCCCCACTTTGAACTATCCTCGGCCCTTGAGGATAGCCCTGGAATGACTCCAACCATGATTATGATTTGCAGGCCATCGGTAGCCACCCATTAACCTGATTCTCTGGCCCCTCCCACAGTACGCCCGAACTCCCAGGAACCTGCTATTAAGAAGGAGGAACAGAAACTGCAAGGTATGGGCAATGGGAACCTCCCACTTGTTAATTGCAAAACAAGCCTGCTCTCTTTAGCTGAACAAAGAGAGCAGCCGGGGCCTCATTTTGGTTTTCCCCCTGAGCCGGCAGTCTACCCTATGCTGATTCCGGGTCCCCATCTGCCAGTGGAGGAATGGGCTAGGGTTTCTCTTCCACCTCCAGCATAAATGGAATGATGGGAGCAGGATCAGTATGCATCCCAGGAGGAAGACCTTCGGGTTGGGGATCTGGTTCCCTAGCAGGATCTGAACCAATAGGTGTAGGAACCCACACTAGCGTCTGATCAAGAAAAGGGTCAAACTCATCACCCTCTGCATTTTCACTGGTTTCGGGGTGGCTTTCAATGGCCTCACAGTCTTGTTAGCTTCAGGAGCTCCCTGGGATTGAACCAATGAAGCGTCTTCCTTTTCGGGCCTGCCGGCACAGAGTTGCTGCTGTCTGGTTGCCATCCCCTTCACTGATGCCCCTTCTGTCAATGCTGCTACTAACTCAACAATTTCTCTGACCTGGAGCAGGTGGTTCCGGTGTAAGGTCTTGGTGTTCCTTGGCCGTCCTTCCTCTCGCAGACTGTAGACAGGTAGCTCTCCTAACCGATGCTCTAGGATAAACGGCTGTTACTCCCTCTTATAACCCTCCATCTTCTCTATCCTAGGCCATGGAACAACATACAATCGCCAAGCTGAAGAGTGTGGAACTTGATCTTGGCTTCGTTGCAGCATTTGTTACCTTCTGCAGTCTCCTCCGCAGCAGCAAGGGCAGCCTGATGGGCTTGCTCAAGCTGATGTTTGAGCTACTTCACATAGGCAAGGTGTCCCTTCCAAGCATCAGGTAATACAGTATAAACCCTTTGGAATCATTCTGCATACAGTTGTTAAGCATGGATCACCTATAATAAAGCAATGTTCAGGCTTCATTCCCTCCAATCAACCTTAGATTTGGGTTCCTCCAACTATGGATCGGCTTGTTACTCTCAAACGGGCAAAAGGGCACCTAAAGCCCCTCTCCTCGGTGACAAAAAGTCTTTCTCTTCTGTTTCTCTGTCTCTTGCGTGCACTCTCTCTCTTTCTCACTCTCTCTCGTCCACCCTCTACCCCCCCATTACCCTCTTTTCTTAGGAAAAAAGCGCTCTCTCCTTCCCGTGAAATCCAGTTTGTGTTGGTGCCTCTTTCACCCCTTCCTCAGTCATGCCGCCGGCTCTCTGCTCCTAAGAGGAGGAGCCTTAGAAGGGCTTGTGAATGGCCTAGTACTTGGGTCTTTGGTCAGATAGTCTCTCTCTTCTTCAGAGTGATTCCGGGTTGGTTTTGACACGCCAACTCCTCCAGGCCTCTACCTGCCGTTTAGTCCCATTAACTCTCTCTCTCTCTCTTATTAGGCCAGGGCATTTGCTCCTTATTTGGGTCCCAGGCGCTGAGGTGAGGCATCCCTACCTTCCACTGCCCATCCACTTGTGTTTTTTGTAAATTGTGCATTTATTTTATGCTTTGTCTGAGCGTTGTGCGCTCTGTGTAGCTGTGCCTGTGGACTGCTTCCTGGTATGTTGCTCCTGCCCGTTGTCCCATCCACCCCATTGGATAACAGAGTTCCAGCTCCAACGAGGACCTATTCCTCCACTCGCCACCTCGCAAACGCCACTTGGGTCCCAGGCACTGAGGTGAGGCATCCCTATATTCCACTGTCCATCCACTTGTGTTTTTTGTAAATTGTAAAAGAAAAATTGCTTTGTCTGAGTGCTGTGCGCTCTGTGTGTCGTGCCCGTGGTCTGCTTCCTGGTTTGTTGCTCCTGCCCGTTGCCCCCCTCCATCCTACTGGGTCTTGTGACCTACTTTGGACTTCCACCCAGGGTAGCCCTACTGCCCGTGCAGTCCTGTGGCTAAGGGCCGCAAAGGCAAAGGGCAGATCCCGAAGCAGATCCAGATGGTGTCTGCCAGTGTCAGCCGAGGAACCAAAAAGCCTGCAGCCGTCAACCTGATGCGACTGCAAAAATAAGTGCAGTTGGTCAGGGGGGCAGCAATCACTGCACCCCACTAAACTGACCCACCCCTCTAAATACTCTATTTTCTTTTTTGCTCCACTCATAAGCATCTCTGTGCACTGTATTGCCTGGCCATCCCTTGCATCTCTCTAGGAAAGCCATTTTACCTTTTATATTACTGTTTGAGTTGAAACTAGAACTATTTCCTATTCCTGCTTTTTAGGAAAGTCAAAACTAGGTGTTTTGTAGTACGCTGCCCCCCCAGTCTTCCGTCCACATTGCTGCATGCTTGTTGCCTTCTGTGTGCCTCCTTCTGTGTGAACCCTCCCCCTGTGGTGCTTCCTGTGTTGCTTGGCTGTGGGCTGTGCTTCTTTCCTCCCTCATTCTCCCTTCCTGCCCCTTTGCACCCTCTATGGTGCTCTCAATCTCTCCCATCTTCTGAAATTGCTACTCTATCTCCTATCCTATCCCTCTCACTAAGTCTGGAAGGAAAAGGTTCAAGAGGGATATCCTGGTCCCCTGCTCAGGTCTCCCTATCGCTGAAAACCATATCAGCGCTTCCTCCAGACAGACTTTCACCGACATTCTCTTTGTCGTTCCCTCTCCAGACCTATTGATCCCTCATATAGTCTCTGTTCTCTCTCATTTCTCCTCCTCTCCCATTAATGCGGGTGCACAGTGGGAGGTCCTTGTGGCCCCCTTCCATTCCTCCAAGACTATCATCAATGTCTATTTAAATGGTAGCATCATGGTTCAGGGCTCTCAGCCAAATCTCCTACTTCTTGATAGGCATCTCCTGCGTCTCATCAATTTCCTCCCTTCTCCTTCCACTCCATCTAACATCTCTCTGGCCTCTTTGCCACCTGTATCTACTGCCTCTGCCCACTCACAGGGCTTTCTACCACCTCTGCTGGGTGAAACCCACTCCTACACCCA
The DNA here is from genome assembly GCF_040938575.1 of Ambystoma mexicanum. Lineage (NCBI taxonomy): Eukaryota > Metazoa > Chordata > Amphibia > Caudata > Ambystomatidae > Ambystoma > Ambystoma mexicanum. The sequence goes on along the minus strand of NC_090921.1, from coordinate 1,055,151,451 downwards.
CCCCAGAAATCTTTAAAATGTGGCAACCTGCTCCACGTAGCTACTCTCAACTCTCACTGTGCAGTCAAACATTCCTCTGATATCTTCCACCTCCTCGAAGACCTTGACATGGATGTCCTCGCTCTCACCAAGATATGGTTCTCAGCCAGCTCTGTCATGAGTGTTGACATTCTCCTCCCTGAGTGCTACACGATTTTCTCCGAGCCCAGAACCAACCGGCCCGGGGGTGAAGTGGCCCTGAACTTTCCGGAATGGGTCCCTGCTTCTGTCATTGCTATGCAGGCTTACTCCTCATTTGAATGCCTAGTTTGCAGGCTCTCCATCTCTCCTGGCCTCACCCTCTCAACATCTCCTCCTAAGAGACCTCAGCATCTACCTGGATGCTTCTAATCCTTCCTCTGGGCACTTCTGCAACATATGCGACTCTCTTTTCCTGTTTATTCTACCCTCTGGCCGACACACTCTGCTGGACACACCTTGGATGTTCTCATCTCCTTTGTCATCCCCCTCTCTAACCCTCTCACCACTCCTCTCTCTTGGACTGACCGCCTTCTGCTCTCCTCTCACCTGAAACTTCTTGACCCTCAAGCAAAGCCTACCCCAGCACTGCCACCTTCCTTCTCGGTCATTCGACACATGAAGCGAGTGTCAGTGGACGCCTTTGTCTCTACTTTCTCTGCTCCTCCCCCTCCTGCAGCCCACTTGCACTCTGACACAGTCCTCTTGCATCTTTCTATCTCCAACATTCTGGACATCCTTGCCCCTGTCATGAGAATTCCGCCTGAAGCCTACCTCCAAGTGCAACTCTTGGTGTGACTCCGACCTCGCCGCCCTGAAACGCAAGTTCAGGATAGCTGAGAGGAAGTGAAGGGCTTTGGGTGCATCCTCTGACAAACTGGCCTGCCGCCTGCTCCAAAGAAAATACAGACTCTCTGTCCTCTCCAAGAAGAGGGTCAATATCCAGCCCGCATCTCTACGGCCTCTAACAACACGGCCAAACTAGGAATCCTACTGCAGTCTCCACCTCTCCTGTTCCCTCGCAGGCCCTCTGCATGGCTCTGGACTCTCATTTCACCACTAAAACTCAGGACATCCTGTCCTTGCTTTCCTCTTCCTCTCGCTCTCCCTCTACCTCTCTCAAGCCCCCTTTGGATGCCCCTCCCTCTCCTCTTCCTTTTCCTCCTTTGCTCAGTCTACACCTGATGATCTCTCTAGAGAAATCCAATCTATGAAAGTGTCATCCAAACAGGTACTCCCCTGCTCCTCCAGAACCATCAAGGACCACATTGCCACATTTGCTCCAGCCTGTGCTGATTTCTGCAATCATTCTTCCACTACTGGATCCTTCCCCTCTTCCCTCAAGTACTCCCTTGTGCACCCACCTCCTAAAAAGACTTCTGCCGATCCTACATCTCCACCAAACTATTGCCCAATCTCTATCACTCCTTTCCTGGGCAAACTCCTGGAAAAGTTGGCCATCTCCCAGCTTACCCCCCACACTGAATCTTTTGGCTGTCTCCATGACCATCAGTCTGGCTTCAGAGCAGCCAGAGGCATGGAAACTGCTCTCCTGAACACCTGTGAAGATCTGCTCTCTAACCTTGATTCCACCTCTCCTTCTGTCCTCATCCTCCTGGACCTTTCTGTCAGGATTCGTCCATGGAAGCTGTGGAGCTCATGGCGTCTCCAATAATAGTATACTTCGGTCTAGTCCTCACCCAACATGGCGTCGCTGGGCTATAAGACACAGCCACGCCCCCTTTCCGGCGCGTTGTATCTGTGTTTCCTTCAGACTCTTCAACGCTGCGAGCTACGGATCGTCCTTCCACAGTTCTTCTTAGAGTTTCCCGCTTAGCCCTTGGCTTCCCTTCCTTCCGTTCACTCTGTCCTTCATATCTTGTATTCTCTCCCTTCTCGCCTGTGTTCCAGTTTCTGCCTTCCCCTGTTATATTCTTTCTGTCCTGTCCGCTCGTTTCGCACGTACTCGGTGTTTTTGCAGCGGTATTGTTTCTGTTTTCTTTCCTTGACCGCGGCACTGTTTTCCCTTTTCATTTCACAGCGCCGCGGCACTCCCGTCTTGTTTGCGGTCGCGGAGCTGTTTATTTTGGCGTCCGCGATCACTACTTGGGTACCTTCACTCTCTGGGTTCTGCCAGAGCTCTCGGTAAGTGGGAACTGTTTCTATATATATATTCCCTTCTTCAGACTCCCATCGAAGTCCAAGCTTCCTTATACTGTTTTCCGCATCTACACCGGAAGTTGCTCAGAAAAGACTCCGATTTATCTACAGTCTTTGACTATCCACCTCAAGGAAGAAATACATCCTACCAGGGTTTTTTGTGCCTTTTTGGCTTTTTCCCTGCCATTGGAGGTTTGGCTCCTCGGGGTTCCCCTTGGGCAGGTGTTCCTTCCCTGTCAAGGTGGCCTCTGAGGGAGCCAGGCCTTATTTACGCGATAAGAAGAAGAAGACATCCCAAAGACAGTTGCCTGCCGAAGACAAGAAAGCTAGGAGAAGACCCACCACAGAAACCAAGGACAACATCTCAGAAGGGTCAGGTGAGGAGGAGGTTGGGAAAGGAGGTTACTCACCTGGTGAATTTGACAGCATACAACGCCCAAGGTCCCCCATGGCGTCCTTGGAGCAGTATCAGGAGTTGGTGGTGGCGATGCAGAACCTTACGGTTGAAGTACAGGCATTGAAAGCAGAGAATGTAGCTTTAAGACAGCAGGTAGTCCTGCACAGAGATGACCGGGGAGATCTACCCCCTATGGCCCTGTCGTTTGGGAAATATGATGGGCATCCTGGAGGTCTCAAGGAGTTCTTGGATGCCTGCCAGGTGTATTTCGCATTCCGTCCCTATGCCTACCAGACAGCCCGGGCCAGAGTGGGATTCATCATAGCTAACCTGATTGGTAACGCCCTGGCTTGGGCCACTCCGTTGGTCACAAATAATGACCTTGCACTACAGGATTACGACCGCTTCACACAACTGTTCAAGGAGAGATTTGATCGCCCGGAGGTCCTGTGCACTTCTTTTGAGGCCATTTTGGATGTGATACAGGGCACTACAGATGTCCAAACCTACTTATCCCGTTTTATCCGGCTTGCCACAAAGGCAGACTGGCCGGACTCTGCCAAACAGACTATATTCCGAAGAGGTCTTCATGAGGATATCAAGGACGAGCTGGCTCGGATTGCTCGCCCGTCGTCTTTTCAGGAACTCACTACTATAGCCTTACAGATTGAATTCCGTCTTAACGAACGACGAAAAGAAAGGAGAAGACCTCGTCCACTGACTACCCCACCTCTTTTCCAACCTTCCCGAGAAAACACCGAAAGGGATGAACCCATGCAGATCGGAACAACCAGGGGGCCTTTAACTCCAGAAGAACGAAGAAGACGTCGCGAAGCAGGACTGTGTATGTACTGTGGCTCTTCTAAGCATCTACTTCGCAACTGTCCAGAAGTACCACCTCGTCGAAAGGAAAACTCCAGCCCCCGAACCTATGCAAGGGAGGTGTCGGGGGAACCAGCTACAGCCCTTGCTTCATTACAAGACCAATAACAGGGGGCGAAGACAATAGACTCATGGTATTCAAGGTCCAACTCTGGATAACGAGTCCTGAGCCCATCGAGGTGTTGGCCATGCTGGACTGCGGGCCGCAGGGAATTTTATTGACATAGACTGGGCCAGGAAGAACAAGGTGCCAGAGCGCCTCAAGAACAAACCTATTCCAGTGGAAGGAGTGGACGGTACTCCTCTGTCCTCAGGGCCCATAGTCAAGGAGTCCGTTCCCTTACGGATGAAGATGGAACAGCATACCGAAGACATGGTATTTGATATGATTAAGGCGGCACACTTTCCGTTGGTCATCGGAATTCCCTGGCTTCGAAGGCACAACCCTTCAATTGACTGGTACACTAACAAGGTGTGTTTTGATTCGGATGATTGTCAAGTACATTGCATGGAGGTCCCTAACCTCCAGATTGGAGTAGAAGTGTTAAGCAATCCAATAAAGAAGACAGTATCTTCTATCCCACTCCAGTACCAGGAATACGCTGAAGTCTTCAAGGATATATTGCCAAGAGTACTTCCTCCCCACAGGTCGGAAGATTGCGCCATCAACATCGAGCCTTCCTCTCAAGTTCCGTTTGGTCGGATGTACCCTTTGTCTTTGCCTGAAAAGAAGGCTTTAAGAGATTACCTAGACGCTCACCTCCAGAACGGCCTTATCCAAGAATCCAGGTCATCTTGCGGAGCTTCACTGTTCTTTATACCAAAAAAGGACTCAGCAGAACTCAGACCCTGCATAGATTACCGGGGGCTTAATCAGGTAACGGTTAGAGACCGCTACCCCATGCCCTTGATAAGGGACGTTCTGGAAGCGGTTCAAGGAGCACAATTCTATACCAAATTGGATCTCAGAGGAGCCTATCATCTTTTGAGGATCCGTAAGGGTGATGAGTGGAAGACTGCATTTCGGACACCTTTAGGTCTCTTCGAATATAGGGTGATGCCGTTCGGGCTTGTGAACGCTCCCGCCATATTCCAGCGGTTTATGGACAGGATATTTTCAGACTTATTGTTCGTGTCAGTAGTGGTTTACTTGGATGATATTTTGGTGTACTCACGCAGCCTTCCAGAACACAGGGATCAGGTCAAGGAAGTATTATTCCGTTTACAGGCCAACCAACTATTAGTCAAGCCCGAGAAGTGTACTTTTGAAGCCAGGTCAGTATCTTATCTGGGCTTTATTCTCTCTGCAGCAGGAGTACAGATGGACTCAAGTAAGATACGTGCTATCCAAGACTGGAAAGAACCCCAAAATGTCAAGGAGATACAGAGATTCCTAGGGTTGGCGAACTTTTATAGACAATTCATTCCAAATTTTTCCCAGCTAGTACAACCCATCACTCATTTGCTTAAGAAGGGCGTCAAGTTTTCATTTGATCAAGACCAGAGGGAGGCCTTCAAGCGTTTAAAGGAACATTTCTCTACAGCCCCTATTCTAGTCCAGCCAGATCAGAACCGACCCTTTGTCCTTGAGACCGATGCCTCAGCTGGAGCAGTAGGAGCGGTGCTATTACAAGAGGCAGAGGATGGACTGGAACATCCAGTTGCCTACTATTCAAAGACGTTGTCTAGCAGTGAGCAGAACTACTCAGTCCTCGAAAAGGAACTATTGGCCATGAAGCTGGCATGTCAAGAATGGCGCCATTTGCTGCAAGGGGCAAACCATAAGTTCCTTATTCGCACTGACCACAGGAATTTAAAGGTACTCCAACAAATGGAATGCACCAATTCCCGCCATGCCCGCTGGGCATATTATTTCTTACAGTTCGATTTTTGTCTTACCTACATACCTGGTACCGAAAATCATGTTGCCGATGCCCTATCCCGAAGCCAAGGTGAAGAACCCACCAAGATCCAGGGTCATGAATTACTGCTTTCTAAGGCACTGGGAGTGTCCACCGTGATCCCTTGCTTGCATGAACTTATGGAGCAATATAAAGAGGAAGAAGCACTGCCCGGGTCAGTCATTCAAGACCCGAACGGTTTGTACTACCTAGGGAAGGCTCTCTATATCCCTTCTAAGACCCTGCAGAGCCAGATACTCAAGTGGTGCCATGACTCTCAGTTGTCGGGTCATCCTGGCATACGCAAGACACGGGATCTCATATGTCGACAATTTTGGTGGCCCACTCTCCGCAAGGACGTAGACAAATACGTCTCATCGTGCCCGGTGTGTGCCAGTAGCAAAAATCCTACAGGGAGACCGATTGGCTTGCTACAACAGCCAAAAGTACCAGGAAGGGCTTGGGAACATATCTCCACAGACTTTATCGTGGAGCTACCCTTCTCAAAGGGAATGAATACCATCATGGTAACTATCGATTCCTTTAGCAAACTGGCACATTTTTCAGCCTTATCCCATCTACCATCGGCTCCAGAGATGGCAGCAGTATTCCTAAGGGACATTGTCAGACTACATGGCCTGCCTAGGACTATAGTCTCGGACAGAGGATCCAAATACACCTCTAGATTCTGGACCACCTTATGCCAACAGCTAGGCATCGACAGAGCGTTGTCATCAGGTTACCATCCGCAGAGCAATGGTCAGACCGAGAGGCTAAACTCTACTCTTGAACAGTACCTTCGATGTTTTTGCTCTAATAAGCAAGAAGATTGGGTTTCCTTTCTCCCTCAGGCGGAATTCGCCTATAACAATGCTCTTCATACATCCATCAAGATGAGCCCATTCCTCTGTACTTACGGGTACCATCCTAACCCCTTGCCATGGTTAGGTTTGCCTTCCACCAGGACACCTGCTATTGATAGCTTGTTGGTGGAACTCCTAGAAGTTCAGAAGACTGCCAAAAGGGCCCTGGAGTCGAGCAGACAGATGCACAAGAAATGGGCAGACCGGAGGAGTAGTAGTAATCCGGCCTGGAAGCCCAACCAGTTAGTCTGGTTGTCCACAAGGTTTTTGCCAAAATGGGTCCATGCTGGCAAATTTGCACCACGATATATAGGGCCTTTCTCCATTCTCGCTCAGATTAACCCGGTGGCTTACAGACTTAAACTACCGGACAGACTCCGAAGGGTGCATCCAGTCTTCCATACCTCTTTGCTCAAAGAATACCAGACGGACCCGTATGCACGAAGACTGTCTAACAAGAAACCTTTACACCCACCTGTTCAAGAGGAGTATGAGGTGGCTTATCTGGTGGACTCACGATACCGTAAGGGAAGACTTCAATATCTGGTACACTGGAAGGGTTATCCTCCGGAAGAGAGAACGTGGGAACCTAGAGGTCATCTCCATGCTCCTAGGCTCATTCAACGTTTCCACCGGCTCCACCCGGGGAAGCCCGGAGGGCCCCCGAAGGGAAAGGGGTATACTGTCAGGATTCGTCCATGGAAGCTGTGGAGCTCATGGCGTCGCCAATAATAGTATACTTCGGTGTAGTCCTCACCCAACATGGCGTCGCTGGGCTATAAGACACAACCACGCCCCCTTTCCGGCGCGTTGTATCTGTGTTTCCTTCAGACTCTTCAACGCTGCGAGCTACGGATCGTCCTTCCACAGTTCTTCTTAGAGTTTCCCGCTTAGCCCTTGGCTTCCCTTCCTTCCGTTCACTCTGTCCTTCATATCTTGTATTCTCTCCCTTCTCGCCTGTGTTCCAGTTTCTGCCTTCCCCTGTTATATTCTTTCTGTCCTGTCCGCTCGTTTCGCACGTACTCGGTGTTTTTGCAGCGGTATTGTTTCTGTTTTCTTTCCTTGACCGCGGCACTGTTTTCCCTTTTCATTTCACAGCGCCGCGGCACTCCCGTCTTGTTTGCGGTCGCGGAGCTGTTTATTTTGGCGTCCGCGATCACGACTTGGGTACCTTCACTCTCTGGGTTCTGCCAGAGCTCTCGGTAAGTGGGAACTGTTTCTATATATATATTCCCTTCTTCAGACTCCCATCGAAGTCCAAGCTTCCTTATACTGTTTTCCGCATCTACACCGGAAGTTGCTCAGAAAAGACTCCGATTTATCTACAGTCTTTGACTATCCATCTCAAGGAAGAAATACATCCTACCAGGGTTTTTTGTGCCTTTTTGGCTTTTTCCCTGCCATTGGAGGTTTGGCTCCTCGGGGTTCCCCTTGGGCAGGTGTTCCTTCCCTGTCAAGGTGGCCTCTGAGGGAGCCAGGCCTTATTTACGCGATAAGAAGAAGAAAACATCCCAAAGACAGTTGCCTGCCGAAGACAAGAAAGCTAGGAGAAGACCCACCACAGAAACCAAGGACAACATCTCAGAAGGGTCAGGTGAGGAGGAGGTTGGGAAAGGAGGTTACTCACCTGGTGAATTTGACACTTTCCTCTGCTTTCGACACGGTCAATCATGCCACCCTGATCAACAGACTCCATGTGAACCTGGCATCACGGATCAGGCCCTTGAGTGACTGACCTCCTTCCTCCTGGACTGTACCTCCCAGGTCCAACTTGGGTCCTTTCTCTCCACAGCCTCTCTGTCCACACGTGATGTCCCTCAGGGCTCTATTCTCTCACCTTGGCTCTTCAATGTCTATCTGGCCCCTTTGGCCCACCTGATCTCCACTTTCTCTTCTATCTTTCAGTGTTATAGCGATGACACTCAGCTCTCTTTCAGGCTTCCCTCAGCCTCGTCTGCTCTCTTACTCATTCCTGATTGTTTAGCCGCGATTCAGGCTTGGTGCACCTCCAATGATCTTTGCCTTAATGCCAGTAAGATGGAGATCCTTCGCATTGGGACCCCTGTTCCCACTTTCCCTCTCTCACTCTGGCTGCTCTCCTTGGGACCTCTACTCTAACCTTCCTGTGAGGCAAAAAACCTTGGCATCATCTTCGACTCCACCCTCTCCTTCTATCCTCACATCACGGACCTTGCCAAAAAGGCCCACTTCCAGCTATACCTCCTCATATTTATTGTAACTTTCCTCACCTTTCCCCAGAAGCTCACTGTCTACAGAGTCCTGGTTCTCTCCAGGATGGACTACTACAACAGCCTCTTTCTCAACCTGCCTACCTCTTCTCTTCGCCCCCTGCAACTAATCCAGAACAGGACTGCAACACTTATCATTGGCTTCAAGCCCAGGGACCGTATCTGTCCAGCCCTGAAATCTCTCCACTGGCTCCCGATGGCTGCAAGGATCAAGTTAAGACCCTCTGCATCATCCAAAAGGCTTTTTGTGCCTGGAACCCGCACTACATCCAACTCTCTCTTCCGAAATACCTTCCTTCTAGGGCCCTTCACTCAGCTACCTGGGGTGGGGATAGATCTCGCTCCTACGCAGATTCCTCCCTCTGGAATGGCCTACCTGCCCCTCTCAGACTTGAGCCGGACCACCTGAAGTTTCCGGAAGCAGCTCAAGACCCTTCTTTTTTCCTCTGCCTTCTCTCTCTCTCGCTCCCTTACTAACTTACCTGTCTGCTGAGCTGACCAGTGGCTTGGTTCCCTCAGAGTCTCAATGGGTACCAAGCTCTTCCACGACCAGTCTTCCTTGCACTGCCTCCTGGCCTAACTCACACTTAGGGTCTGTAACTCTAGCGCCTACAGCTTCTTCTGCCTCCTGCACTACCTAGAGCCGCGCTGCCCTGACTGCACTTACTGAGAGCCTTGCTGCCCTGTTAGCACTACCCCCTTTCGTCTGCCTTGCACTTCCCCCTCTCCTTGCCTTGCACTTCTATTGTCGCCCTTACACAATCCCGAATGGGATCCCAATCGGCTCCCTATGTCCCCCCCCTGTCTTGTGGTGCCTAGAAACACTTATGTACAGGCGCATTATAAATGTCATATCATATCATATCCTGTATTTGGGATTTCTAGGTAGTGTCTCCCTTTAATCTGTCACCCCAAAGTCACCTTATCTGGATGGAAAGAGTATTTCTTCCCCCTCAATCTAGATCCCTGTCAGCCAGCCAATATTTATTTATTCATTTAATTTTTATTTATTTTTTGCATTTTTAAAGCGCTCACACAGCCCACGGGCATCGAGGTGCTGTTACAGGAATAGTAATTTTTTTTAGTTGCGTAGTTTTTTTTGGTCTCAGTTGCGTATTTATAACATGCTTAAATACCCAGAGGTTTCTAAGCGCGGACCCGGCAATCGAACCTGTGTTGCTTCGTGTCGTCTTGCTTCCAAGGCGAGCAGTTTGCCGCTGAGCTATCCTCCCAGGAGGATATTGTTACTCTCCTGCAAAAGATGCTTCCCTGGGCAATCCCACCCAGGTAGTACTCATCATTCAAACTTGTTCAAAGTCTCTTGACTCTTCTCACTTTATCCAGACCTTTTCCATGGTCCTCTGTTTCTTCTCAAAACTTCACTTTCTCCTTGGCCTGTGTACATACTCTTTCCCTTCCTTCGGTTTGGGGTTGTCGGATTCCTTTTCTCTGCCACTCCAGATCAGCCTTCTGTGGATGAAAGAGTACTTTTCCACCCTCAATCTGGGTCCTTGTCAGGTAGACAACATTATCACCCTCCTTCCATGGGTCTTCAATTCTTAGGGATCTCTTGGTTCAGGATTCTTTTAGAAGGGCTCAGTCCTCAGGCCTTCCTCCATCTTCAGGTTTCTGTGGTAGAACCCTGTGGTGGGCTCCGACCTCCTTCACAGCACTGGTCTTTGCAGTGTGCTCTCTGCCGCCAGTAGGTAGGCTGCCTCCATCCAAGTTGCAATCTCTGTTTTCTCAGGGAGTGGTGAGTAACACTTCTGGTTCCGACCAGCTTGTGTCCCTCACTGGCTTTCTATATCCTCCCTCTTTTATACACCTGCTGCAACTGATGTCTATGTAAGCTGGACTGGGATTGGCCTTTGCCATGGGTGGCTAGTCTTAGATCCCCTGCGGACTTGGGAGGCAGGCCAAAATGGGGAAGGATGTGTGGGAGACCCCAGGCAGAGTTACAGTTTTGGGCCAGGGATTTACATACCTGGGGACGAAGTGTTGTGTATGCAGGGGAACAACCCCAACCCCTCTGGAAATAATAAAATACCGGCACCGCCTTGGTGGAAAGGGGAATTACCGCTCTATTCCAAGGTTGGCGGGGCGGTAATTCCCCCTTCCCCCATTGCCCTTCCCCATTTTTGCCCCATAGGGCTCTATGGAATGGGGAAGGCACTAATTACGGTGCCGCAAATTGCGGTACCGTAATTAGCACCCTGGTCCCTTTGCGGGTTGGTTTTTTACGCCTGCTAAACAGCAGGCGTTAAAGTACCTACCCGCAAAGGGACCTCGTAGTAAGGCGGTGAGGGTTTACCGGTACCGGTGCCCTACCGGTACCGGTAAACCCTTACCGCCGTCCGTGTAATGAGGCCCAATGTCTCTGGGCAGGAGCATGGCTGGAGTTCAACAGCTCCCCACACATACCCATACTTACATACACGAATACAGACAGTGCAGGGGACACAGAGTGGAAGAACATAAGACTAAACATAATAGCATGCAACACAGGTGCACATATCAAGGCAGGGGCACACATATACACACACTAAAGATACAATGGTCCTCATTACGACCCAGGCGGAAAACCATGGTGATGCCGGTAACTTACCTACTCCGCCATGGAGAAAGGGGGAATTACCACCCCATTACAAGGTTGGCGGGGCGGTAATTCCCCCTTCCTCCATGGCCCTTCCCAATTTTGCCCTATAGGGCATAATGGGAATGGGGAAGGCGGTAATTACGTTGCCGCAAATTGCGGTACCGTAATTAGCACCAAGGTCCCTTTGCGGGTCCATTCCTTAACGGCTGGTAAAACCAAACATCAATGCAGTAACTAAATACAAATTCTGGCATGAAGTAACAAATGGCAAGGAGAGTCAAGCTATAGTGGCCAGGCTTCTGTCATGGACAAAATACAGGGGAACACACAAGCACTTGGCAGAATTAAACCACAAGCACAGGAAATGCCATCAGAGCGTGTAATAAACTGAAATAAAATACAGGGAAACATGGCCATACTGCTAAAATAAACACAAACACAGAAACTGTAGTCAGGGGCGAGTTGTGTAGATTCACGGGCAGGGAAAAGGAAATGTACAGTCACATATAATGCAAGATGGAAAATACATTAGGGAAAAATAAAAGTCACACAATATGTTGAAAAAATTAAAAATACAGAAACCCACAGTAAACTCAAGTGACATGTATATGAAACACAAGTGAAGACTGTCAGATGCCGACACATGGAGACTTCTATTTCCACACCAGTGATTGGCTCCTTCTTGATTGATTGCTTAAATTGAACTTAACACTGTTATTACTATTCCCTTCATATTGGATAACAGGTAATTGCCTTCATTGTTATTAATATTCTTTTTTGTTGTTGCTGGTGTACAGTTCTTAATTGTTGGCTCCACTGCTTTTAATGTACAACATGCCAGTGGCGCCATCTTGGAATTCTCTGGGTGTGTTTCTTCAGTGCTCCGGGGCTGCCTTTGTTCTCTGGGCAAATCGATGCAGCGTTCTTGCAAGACCACGTGATCTGAGGGTGGCCTGGAATCTTGCTACTTCCTTGGTACATGGGTGCGCTTGTTTCTCTAAGCGCTCACAGTGGGCACTTTACCCTGCTCTGTCTACTCTCTAGTCCGGGACAGGGCTGGCCGGCACTTTTAGATCTGTTGTGATGTTGGCGGCGCTGGCGTTCTCTCAAGAGAAAATATAACACTGCATCTCATAGGAGGCTATGAGCCCAGGGAATCCCACTCCATTCACCCTGTGGGAGGCACTTCAGGTAATGTCCGGACCAACCTCATAGTAGAGGATGGGGAGTGCCTCTATCATCACACTTTCTAGAGAGCTTCGGGCAATCTTTTATATATCTATGGATTGTATTATCTATATGGTTTTATTACATTGGAACAAGACATTAAAAAGATTGCAGTTTGGGGCCCAGGCAGTGGCTGAACTAGATATGTGCCAAATAGGTTAATTTCAATCAGTCAACATTAAAACTGCCACAACAAGGCACTACGCAAAGGTCGATTTACCAGTGAGTCTCAGGAGGATAGCTCAGGGACAGTCTAGGGAGGATAGCTCAGGGGCAACGTGCTCGCCTTGGATATTAAGTGCGTTATAAATAACCAATCATATCATTATTTACTTATTTAAACTCTCTGACTTCTCATATCTGGAATTATTTTATTATTATGTTGACTCTGATGTCGCACATTTCTGGTGTTTGCAGTCATATATAAGTTGTATGCTGGACTGGCATAGCAGAATGATGACTGTAAAAGGCCGAAAAGGACCAACCCCCGAAAGGTACCCTACAAGGTACACCAAAGACCATCTAAAGAAAAAACTAACAGATATGTTGGATGGGACAGGCATTGAGTCTACTTGCTGTGCCAACATGTTTTTCAGCCAACTGTTATAGGAGGGGATGTGCAATTTGTAACTGGAAGACCTGTGCTCGAATTCCCAGCTTCCCCAAGTTGTTTGATCCTGGGCAAATCACGTTATGCCATGGTGACTCCCTCCACTTCATCGGACAACATTGTGACTGCATAAAACAGTGGCCACTGTAAGAACTGAAGGCCTCATTCTGAGTTTGGTGCATTTACCTAAGCTAAATCCACCGAACTCAGATGCGGTTATGACCACTCTTTGTGGTGGAATCAAAAGGGTGGATAGTGCCCAGAATTTGCTCTCAAATCTCCTTCTTGATTGGATGAGCTGATCGGAACGTTCTAGTAAGGATTCTAATGACGACTAGACCAAGCCCCTACACTGTTTATGCCTTGCCCCTTTCCTGGAGATTTAGGCCCCCCTCGTTTTTGATCCCACTGAAAACTTTTCTGTGCCCTGCGCCTCCATACTCCATCCAGAGTTGAAGTAACAGTAGAGCCCATCCTCATCCCAGACCCTGCCTGGACTAGTACATAACTGCTGTGCCGTCTTTTGCCCTGTCACTCTCCACGCCGGTAGCTGAGGCAGCTTTTGGTGCCAGGTGGGGCGGATAATAAGGTGCCAGCGGGAAGCTGGGGGACACACTGGGCAGCAGGAGGTAACCAGGGGGGGCGGCTGTCGCCTTTACCCCCATGGCTCCACCACCACTCCACGCTCCTCCCTGCGAGCTGATGTTCCTTGGCATTTCCTGTAAATTCGCTAAGCCTCTGCGTCTGCACAGATTTTCGAAACCAGATGCTAACACTCAAGGAAAGAAAATACTCACAGATGTTCATTTTTGCTGGGGCCTTTTTGTTTAGGCCTTTTGGTGAGGCCTAAAAGATGGCTGGTGCGAGGGGTTCCAGAACGACCCTCTCCCTATGCCCTTAGATGTAATTTAAACCAGCATGTCAAATAGATTTTTTGGAAGTTATAACTGTGTCTATTATTTTAGGTGAATAGGACACGTTAACGGTGTTGTTGGTAGACTGATGTGAGATTGAGATTTTATTAAGGGGACAGAGGCAAGCATTATGCATCACTCCATTTCTTATTTGTACATAGCAGCAGCAAATACAACGTATTTTCATGTGTAAGACTACAATTCCCAAAATTCTGAACAGCATCAAAGAGAGAGGAAGTCTTTCCCCACCAAGTGCTCTTCCTGAACACCCTGGGATCTGGGAAGCAGCTCATCTCGAAAGGAACCCATCACGTCTGATCCGGAAACCACAGCCACCAGGACATCAGCGTCAGCAAGAGAGATCCCGCCACCACAGCCAAGGCTGCAAATGACGCACCATTTAAAGTGGATTTAAAATGTGTCTGAAATCTCAACTTTATGTCATGCTACTGGCAAATTGGTAACTGTGGGGCAGGCCCCGGAGGCTTCCCACTATGCACGTTCAGAGCTGGCCTTATACTGCAGTCGAAGAACCAGAAATCATTTTACCATCGAAGTCTCTGAAAACTCTCTCGTTTGACCAGTTTGTTGACCTGAGGATATCCTTCAAAAGCCTTAGATTCCCTACACCAGATAGTGGAATGATCCGCATATACTGAAGTCTCCACCCGTGGCTGAGACAGGAATGAACTGACCCATCTGTCTAAGGTCGGAGAAGAAACCGAACTAACGGCGCAGTTGAAGGATATATACAGCTGTGAAGTGAAGCTCTTTGGTGCAGTCCTCCTAAACTTTCAGGAAACGAACTACACACAGTAGAGCGAACCCCAGAAAAGCTGGATCTTGAATTGTTCCTGGAATTGGTTTTGGGAAATAGTAAAATGCACACAGGGGGGCTCGTGGGGAGGATCACCCGCCCATTCAGAGCTAAAGCCCTGACATGATGTATCCTCCAAGAGACACGGAAGGGTGGCCAGCTTCACTGGTGGACCTTATCATGAGAAATACTGACTGTCTGCCCATCCTAAAAAAAGCAATATCATAAAGTCCATGTCCCACAAGCAGGCATAGCTTGGTTTAGGGGCATCTAAAAGGCACCCCCTCAAGAGGTGGCACATCAATGGAGGGTTCCCAATTGTCCGGGTGCTCGCCCTATTGTGTTGAGCTAGAATGGCTGACCTGTACCCATTCACCATTCGGAAAGATTGTCAAAGTGCCAGGCCCATCCTCTCTTCTACATCTCCTGCGATGGGCTCCAGATTCCTTGGCAAATGACTACGACCCGAGCTGGGACACATCCAACAGCCTCCCCTGAAATGCCTTTGGGGGTCCATTGTGCCCCAAATCTTCTTGACCATGAGGTTGGGAGAAAGTTTACTGATCACTCCATTGTGAGCCCATGGCAGGATGTAGCTTGTATACTCATGTTTCAAGGACGGCAATATCCCCAAAATATATTGGCAATATGTCCCCTACACAGTTGATGCAATGAATGGCTGCAATGGCGCCCATACAGTGAGGGATGGAACGTTGAAAGTGTTTATTTGTAAAACTATGCATAGCAAAGGGACCGGCAAGAAGTTCTAAATTGTCGATGTGCGCTTTTGGGTCTCAATGAGACCATCCACCTCCCATGGAGGTACCTCCACACCCGTTCCCCTCCTTCTCCCCCACTGGCTTGCACTTGATTCTAAGAGCAGTTCTGGAGAAAAACCAACAATAGTTATTCCATTGGCGGTTATTTCTAGCTTGTGACGCAGTGCCGGGATTGTAATAATGGCACGAAGATGAGTATTAATGCAGCCTCCTTTCTTTATTGGCTCCAAACAGCAGTAAGAAAATTGAACAAAGGAAAACTGTTCATCCCTTAACTCCCCTCCCCTTCACATGATGCGGTCTGACCAGTCCTCATTCATGTGCCCCCATAATAGGTCCTTGCCCCCCAAGTTTGTCCTCTTTTCATAGACAAGCCTGTCAACCCTCTTCCACGACACCTTGTGGAACACACCTGGATGCAGCCAGATACACCCAAATCGAATGAGACCACCAGGAGACACGGCATTCAACCTGAGTAGAATGTTAATGTTAAAGGATATTTATACCATGCACTATCACCACCGGAGTGGTCCCCGGGTGCTCTAAAATGGCTGCCTTGCAAAGATTCCATCTGCTGGGGACCACACCCGAAGACCTATTAAGGTGAGGGAGGGATGATACGCTCTTCTTCACAAGCTGGGAATAATCAACATTCTCTATCATGGCCGAGAGGCTTCCCATTATGTCCCTTCAAAGCCTGTCTAAAACAGAAGGAAAGGCATTTACAATAGGATTACAGTGCAACCGAGGTAAAGTATTAGGGTTAGACCAGTTGGCTGACTGAAGAATGTCCTTAAGTTTGGCAAAGCTTGGGATGCCATGGCACCCCTGACATTATGGGCTCCAACGTGGGAAATGTGCACCCCCGTCTGATCCATAGCCCAACAAACCCACTGACCCAAAGTGGTAGAGGAAACCGGGTCGAAGGGTTTGCGAAAATAAATGAACAATTGATCCCTCGTAGGCCGGCCATTCCGGCTTCATATGCACAGAAGCACTTGACCACACAGAGTTAAGGGAGGTTCAGAAAGCAAGGGCATGAAATAACAGTGGAACCTTTCTTTATCCTACGATGGGCATGGCACCTGACCCCATCTGGTGTAAATAACATCTCCCTGAGAGGTCCAAAGACCTAACATCCAACGCCAAGCTAAAGGAGACTGGGCACATTACCATAACTAGTTTAGGGGCCAAGGCTTGAATAAACCAATCTGAATTAGCCAGCCAACCTCTGAACATAGACCAGAACTGGTTCACATCCCAAAGACAAGAATACTTGGAAAAGGAAAGAGAATGAGAAAGTTCAATGCCCTTCAACAATCTACAAAGAGGTGTGTGCTCCCCAAACAGAAACCCCTCAGCCAGTGCATGCGTGGCTGAAATAGCAGATATGCAGGTGTTAATGGTACGGTATGAAAGTGAAGGGGTCAACCCAGGCAAATAATTTACCACCTGAGACAATCCGACATGAGAAGGATCCAAACCCACTCAAATCCAGTAGCAAATCCACCCTCTCCAGTCATAAGATTAAATTGAACTAGGGTCCAGGATTGCCAGATACGCAGTAATTCTGCCTCTGAAATTCCTTCAGGGGACCAGTGATCCTCAAACTGGCCATACCATTAAATCGAAGATTTGAAAGCTCTATAGTCATTTGCAGATTCATTGAGTACCAATGAGTACCAGGGCTGAGCCCTCCAAAGTGGAGTCACCAGTACCAATGTTGTGCTCTGCAACTGGGCCTGAAGAAGGGTACACATTACCAGAACAAACAGAGTTGGAAGAATCCACATGCGCAAGCTAAAGCAGCCTCCAACTGACACATTTTGGGAGAGGTTACTGAGTCAGGATGCAAACAGAGCCATATGAAAAGGCCCCCTAAAATCCGGAAGCTGAAGAAACAATGAGCGATAAAAACACCAGTCGATCACCAGGCTGAGATACCCGGAAGGTGCCACCCCTGAACCTTGATGCGCAACCGAATGCAGAAATACCCAAAGACTCACGCAAAGGTCTGCCAGGGGTCACAAGCAAGTCCTTTCTAGTTGTTTTTATACAGCGCACTGCTGTCCTGTTGTACATAAGACACACCATGCAATGTGAGGATCTGTGTGTGAGGCACCAGATCATAAAAGGGCCCGCGGACATTGCCAAACAATGTATGTGCCCTAATCACTCTTGTGGGGACCTTAACCCTCATGGGTGTAATTATAGAGGGGGGACAGAGATTTTTGTTCCCCCCAACTTTTGTGGCATGCCATTTTGTCCCCCCCATCTTTTGGCAGGAGGGCCGCATTGTGAACGCTGTGTTTCCCCACTGGTCACGTACCTCTGCTTTGCCTAAGTTGTGGCCGTGCAGGCGCCCGAAGGAACGAAGATTCAATCACACAGCAGGTAAGAGAAGATTGTGATGCACCTCCGGCTGTGGCCCTCACCCACTAAATTCCTTATACGACCATGGCAGCGGGCAATAATGGCACTCCCCTCTGCTCCGAAAGCCAAGCTTACTTTACATCTCAATGAGATGTCTGTTATACGGATATTCCCATTTAATTGGCCCAGTGCATGTCATGTTAATAACAAGCATCCCAGATAACGAGAGGAGTGAAGCGTGTTAACATTAGTGCATGTTTTTAATATGTGACTTGCATTTCAGTGGCTCATAAATCAAGGATTTCTGTCTTTATGATGATTAGTGCTTTATGAATTTTATTTGTGATGGGTAAAGCACATTCCACACTTGTGGAAGGCAACGGCACCGGAGAGAGCAATGCATCCTTGCATTCCAGGTCTTTTACTTTTACTGTTTCTGACTCTGTTTTATTGCAGCCTGTTTTCCACAACGTTGAAGCAACATTGTGGAATGCAGGGCCTTACATGTATATTACCATGTTGTCTACTGCCCTTTTCGGTACTCACGCTCACCAGCCCGCACTGACCGTCGCAGTATATGCGCACACGTCACCTTTTCAATACACAATGTTTTGCTTTGCTGCCATTCTTCGTCTTGTGGCCCCCGCTGCTGCTGCCCCCTACATCTCCCCACGTGCATCCTGCCTTGCTGCCCTATCCTGCTGCATACCCTACAGCCGTCCTTGTTGCCCCCCACTATGTCCTCTGCCTTGTTGTCCGCCTCAATGCCCCCCTCCTTGTTGCCCTAGGAGCGTCTGCTCCTTGGGCGGTTTCTGCTAAATGAAATATCCTGAACGCTTACACCCTTTTACTGTACTCTACACAAGCTGTTCAGTACCTCGAACTCTCACGGCCACCTGTCCCATGTTTCTTGAGGTTAACTGCCCCCAACCCGACAGCCCTATGAAACTAGCGTTCTCTTCCTCCTGTGGTTCGTCTTCTGGTGAATCATTGTGCTGCAGAATCTGCATGCCCCAGGTACTTATTGTGTGTCACCTCGACCCAAACACTGAAAGGTGTGATGTACAACTGTAGTTTTACCACATAATAAACCAGGTCTGCCTTCAGCCACTCGATTTATAAGCATATGCATCACCTTCATTGAAGTTAAAGTCGTGCAAAACCACGCATTGGCAAAGCCAACAGGTTCAGCTTGTAAATAAGTATTATCCATTTGCCAGGGACTGCTATTATATGCCCAGGTGCTCCAACGATTTTGCAGCGGATACCATTGATGGCCTGTTATTACCATTATGGCAGTGACTGTCAAATGCCTGCCCTTTTCCCATGCCTACAAAAAAGCAAATACTGCTGTCATTGCCAGTGCTTGCCGGTGCTTGTTTTTATTTGGGGGTTGTACAGCACAGTACAGCACGGGTGAGATTTGTTTGGCTAAACAGAGCCCAGAGAGTTGGGATTTCAGGCTTTCATTAAAAAGTGTAAATTCCATGTGTGCAAACTGTTTTATTTTTAACGAAATGCTTTACTTACTGCAAACACGCAGTAAAGTGCACGGCTCCAGTCCAAACAAGCATTGCTGCACACATTATTTAATTTCTTTTCACCCTTCTCTGCATAGAAGAGGTAGCTCACTCTACTAACTTGAGGGGTGGGGACACTTACCAGGGATCTACAGGATTGGCTTCTTGCAGGTGTCTAGGTGTAGGACCATATTGCAGCATATGGACCAGTTGTGCAGCTTCATGATATGACCAAGCTTCTGAGAGGTAGGCATAGGGGACCATTAGCCCTCTGTAGGCATTGGATCCAGGCTTTCAACATGCCAGGACGGCTTTCTCAGGGACGGCTCTTGTGTGTATCTGTGGAGCATTGTTTCTCCTCTCTTCATGGGGTTAGGGAATGGAGCAGTCAGCGGGGGCAGGAGTGGGTAGCCTGCTTCCTCTGTATCCATCCGGTGACCCAAGGGTAAACATTTCAAGTTAGTAGCCAGGCATAGTCACTGACCTCCCAATTCTCAACAGGCACACAGCACACCATTTCTGCCTCGCCGATACTCCGATATCTTGCCAATAACAACTGATGAGTCGCATTTTGAGGCCAGGAGTGACCTGTCACTTTTAGCATGCTGATAGTTCATGCTATGTTAAAATGTACAGTTTGTAAATATTTTGATTTGCATCTCTTGTTATTGTAGGGTGCATGATGTAGCAGGCCCTTTACTCACACCCGTAGAATTGCTGGCAATCCCTGTGCTTAACACTACCCAGTGGATCACCACTTTCGTCCCACTGACTACTCCCTGTTTGCTTACTTAGGAGCCGCGTCATTTGTCCCCTGTGCGTGGCAATGTAACCTGGTAGGGCACTGTTGCACAGGACTGTAGTCGTGTGTCAATCTTTCGTAGTGTGCACAATCATGTGTCATGGTCTTGCCCACCTTACTGGCTGTTTGCACATTCAGCATGTTCAGCTGTTTCCTTTTATGGTGCAACTGTAACGGGTGGCACCAAAGGCACATGGCTGCTGTTTAATTCCCTTTTAGTTTTCAAAACGAGTTTCTCTATAAATATAGGATTTCAAAAAGACTCCCCTTTTATTTATAAACTTTCCTTTTGCATGAACATGCTGTGGGGGAACTCCAACTCTAAGAGGGCACTGCCACTATGCTGAGCCCTTGTGAGATGAAGGACTTCCAGAATACTCTGCATCATAACAGCAATTTACTTCAATGTTTACGCATACGACTTCTCCATGTGAAAATGCTTCTTATTAACGGTGGCAGCAAAAATACGAGCTGCAGCATTCCAATTGTTATTTTTGTGGAGGGGGGGTTGATAAAATAGGATGCAAATTGTGCATTTTAAATATTATTTATTCAGCAACACTGATCAAAACTATTAAACGCACAGAGAAGTAGGTAATCAAACTGGCCCACTTTGACCAAAGAAACTGGCCCACACCAGCCTTTGACGTTTTTGTTTCAGCCATGGGCCTATTGTAATATAGGTCAGCCCGAGCCCACTTGATCGCACTCAGCCCAGGCCCCTGCAGCATAGTGATATCAGGGAAGCAGCCCCTGGGATCAGCCACCACAGGTAAAAGTGTGGATTTAGACGTGTCCCCCTTGCTGCTGGCATGCAAGGTGGTAAGGTTTGTAAATAGCTTGCTGCATCCCATAAAGGCTGTATCAATTGCACTAGGACTGCTTAAAGCAAGGACTTTAGTGCTTAAAGCCAGCAAATTGACTTGGCATATAATAAGGATATACTCTGCAAGATTGCATATTGTCTTTCTTTTGCTTTTTTGAACAAAAATGTAAAAAAACAAGTGCGGTCTGAGCTATTAAAACCTGACACTGGCCCCTTTCTTTCACAAAGTGCCCCTTTACACAATGCTCGCCCTACCAGTCTCTATTTTTGTCACACAGTCTCTACTTTACTCACACAATATTCCATTCTCTCACAATACTCTCCACCCTGCTTGCAGGCCCTCTTTAGGTAGAGGGGGCTCAGGTTTTTTTTTACTGTGGTCAATGCACTGAACTCTAAAGACCAACTGTTGTGTTATACATTTCAGAATACTGGCTTGTCTTTAGAATTGAATTTTAAAGATATCCACCAGTCTTATGAAAGTTGTAACAGAACGCGTTGGCAATGGATTCCTGTCGTGTACTAGTTTAGTCTTAGTTATTCCTCGGTGCTAAACGTCTGCCCTCTCCACCCGCCCCTTTCTTTCAGTTGTCATGATGTCCCCCCCAACATTTTCAGCAAAGTTACTCCACTGCTCATCCCCCCAGCCAAGGACGTGCCTCATCTGATGTGCCATTCCCTATTACTTACGTTGGATCCTATTTGAAAATTGGGGAAGTAGTGAAGATATCTCTTCCATACCATTCCTCTATACGCGCCAGCCCCCAAAGCAACTCTTCTCTTGTCTCTGTGGAAAGTGGGACCCAGCTTGAATTACATAGGCCGTAGCCCACATGATCTGGGGCTGCAGGATGATCCAGGCCTATTGGGGAGAAGTTATGGGAAAGCTGAACACTTGGACACATAGTACGCATGAGAGTACTCCAGGTATATGTTTGTGGGGGTTTGGTGCCAGGTGGGAAAAAGGGAAAAGTGAAGAAGAAAGTAGTGACATTCCTGCTTATATTGGCAAAACACGGGATAGCGGTAGCCTGGAAATGCCCAGAAAGACCTAGAGTGCAATCTTGGGCCAGGGATGCACAATGTTGGGGGATGGCCGAGGCGGAGATTCTGAGAGGGAGGGCAGATCCGGGGAGGGCGAAGAGGGGACCTTGGATCAGGAACAAATTTTTAATGAACTAATTTCGACGCCAAACATATGACCACCTTGAACAAGGACAGTTGGATTTACAGCAAAGGTATAAAGGAATATTGGAGGGTGGGCAGAGGGGTAACAGAGAAGGATGGAGGGTGGGGTGTTTGTTGGGGAAATGGTTATTCACTGAAAGCATGGTTCCTATAGGGATACGGGTCAGGATACTGCATCCTGTTGAAAATGTTAACTGTATTAACTACTGCTTGATGATAAGAACATTTGGAAACATAAATATAAATAAAAGAAACAAGTCTATGACCCAGAGCCTGAAGCTTTAACCGATGAGGAGCCTGGTTCTGAAGAGGGCCTGGGATATCCCCTGAATGGAAGACGAGGGAAGTCACGGCTCCAGCAAACCCAACTAAACACGTTTGTACACTGGGTAACTCCAAGTGCACCTGTAACTGCGCACGGTAAGAATACTAGGCAATGCTCTGATTGTTATGTGACCACACAATCGCCCCTCCTAAACAGCATCCATTAACTCGTAGCACGTGCAACTCCTGCCGCTGCTATACCCCCATTCCTTATACGGAGCCCTTATTTGCCATGTATTGCCGCCCCACCACCCCACATTACCTCTGCACTGCTGTTTCAGCCTACTACAATACTCTATATCTATTGTCCACGGGCAAAACACTGGCATTTTTAACTGTACTGCCCCCATTGAGAATAGACCTTTTACCTTAACCAGGTACGGTAACTTGAATATGCTGTGTCACAAGCATATCACAGCGGTCATGGAACCTCCCAAATCAGCAGACATTCCCCCCACCCCCTTCCTACCTTCTTTTTTCTCCAAACCTCTCAACTCTAATGATCTACCTCGCAGGTCCACACTGCGTTACCATAACTCATCAGATACTAGGATCAACAGGCCTGGTAGCCTCGCCAAAACCATCTCTCCCCACATGCGTCCTAGATCAATAGGCACCAGACGCAAACTCCTACGACAGCGGCCCCATCATGCCTCTGCTGCCAATTTACCTGTTTCTAGCCTACTATGTTCACACCACAATGTGGCAATGACACCAGCCGCACATGGGTCTATTAAGGTCAAGACACCTGCCACGACTGACGCGAATAAAGCTCTATTACCACCCAGTCAGACGAAGGCTATGCAAAATCCAATTGTGCTCACAATCCACTGCAATGTGCCTTGATTAATGCTAGATCGCTCCCAGCACATGCCACCGAAATTCACAACCTTATCACCAATTTGGATCTTGATGCCATAGCCATTACGGAAACATGGCTCCATGAAGCCTCTGGATCGCCCATCTCCCTAGCCCTGCCACCAGGTTAAACCATATTCCCACAAGATAGGCCAACTGCTAAAGGTGGGGGAGAAGCCCTCATAGTTAAGGACCCTCTAGCAGTTAGACAAATCACATCACATCTCGGAGAGAACGTGGACTCCCTCGCAGTCAAAATCACTATTTCTCCCAACACCACCATTTCTATTGACATAGCTTATCGCCCGGCAGGACCAATAGCGGACTTCCATGATAACCTAATCCATCTCATTGGGGAAAATTTGAAAGCCACCTCCAAATCTGTTCTTTTGAGGGATTTCAATCTGGGTTTCAACGATCAGAACGATAAACCTTCCAAGGCCCTAGCTAAAGCTCAACAGGAACTTGGCTACCACCAAAAATCCTTCAATCGCACCCACTGTAAAGGGCACACCGTAGATTGGGTAGTAGACCATAACTGCAGTGTCAACATCAGCTCCAATACTCCTACCCCTCGGGCTGACCACCACCTCATCCACTTCCTCATCCCGACCAGCGCCAGCACACTAAAAACACTCAGGCCTGTTCCACCTGCCGTAGCTAGATGTGTACATAACCTAACCAAAGAAAGGATCTTTCCTTATCTAGATACTCCAGCGCTCAAGCACCCACTTTCATCAGACCCTTCTGTGCTGGCTGATATCTACAATACCACACTCAAAGCAGCTGTTGACACCATTGCACCGCTAGAGAACAAAACAGCGAAAAAAAGGAAACACTCTAATTCTTGGTTTTCCTCCGAACTGAAAGAACTACGTGCCCTCAAAAACAAAGCTCTGAGTAAAATGGCAAAGATCCCTACAGGACTCCATGCTAGTCGCTTACAGAACACTAGCTACTCAATACAAAAAAGTGATATTAGTAGCTAAATCCTCATCCTACAACGACAGGATTACTGACGCTACTTCAGAATCCAAAGAATTATTGCTATCTTTAAAGAACTGTCCACACCAATCACCAACTCACAAGAAGTCGTTAAAGACAAAGCCTGGTCCACCTGTGTAACAGCCCTTATTAATAAAATTGAACTCCTACAGAAGAAGATCAATGATCATCACAAGATCCTCTCCAAATACAACATGAAAATGTCTCACATGACTAGCAAGGACTCAAAAGATAGCAGGGACTTAAAAGAGAAAACTCGCTTCTCGTTCACGGAAGTAACTGAGATATCCTATGGAAAATCAAACCATCCAATTGCAAAGGCGATGCCTTCCCAGCCAAATTGGTCAAGGAAAGTGCAGACACCTTAGCCCCTTTCATCAAAACTTTAATTAATGCCTCTTTTAACACAGTCCCTGCATGCCTAAAAGAAGCATGGTTTCGCCCACTTCTGAAAAAACCATCACCAGACGCTTTGATAGCCAACAACTAAAGACCCATCACCAACGTCCCATTCCTGCTGGAAATTCTGGACGAAGTTGCTTATACCCAAAACCAGCAGTGTCTGGAAGTAAACAGCATCCTAGGCAAGAGGGAATCCAGCTTCTGGCCGGGCCATGGGAAAGAATCTGCCCAACTTGATCTCAAAATACAACTCAGTGAAATTATGGACAAAGGGAAGCCGGCACTTCTCCTCTTGTTAGATCTATCTGCTGCGTTTGATCTCGATAACCATGATACTCTCTGTATACAACTTAGAAACGCTGCCCATTTCTCCCCTGACTCCATAGCCTGGATCTCGTCTTTTCTTAAAGGGAGACTAATAAGGGTCTTTTCGGATACTGTTTGCGCAGAACCCACCACCCACCACCATACACTGTGGAGTCCTGCAGGGCTCCTGCACTGCACCCACCCTATATAATATCTTCACCTTACCACTCTTTAATGATTTGACCAATCGCAGCATAGCATACACAAACTATGCCAATGACACCCAAGTCCTACTCCCCCTTACAGGCTCCTACGAACAAGACTCAGCTGCCCCAGCCAGCATTTATGCAGCCATACAGACATGGATGGTAGCAAATGGTTGTTGTCTTAATGGCAAAAAAACAGATATCCCCCTGGTAGTCACCAAAGAGATACTCAATAAACTCGACCCCAATACAGTACTTTCTTCATTGACAATACACTTATCACTGTATCACCCTCAGTCAAAACCATAGGGGTATTCCTAGACTCCGCCTTGTCCTTGTCGCGCCAAGCCAGTGCCACCGCCTCCACGGCAGCACACTCACTACTAAGATCATCAATGCAGTCAAACCGTAACTCTCAACCAAAAACTGCCTCGTAATAGCTAAAAACCTTAATAAGCTCCAAGTCACACAAAACAACACCCTTAGGGCTGCCCTGAGCATCCCTGAAAGGGAACACATCCCTCAGGCCAGAAGAGAGTTGCATTGGCTTCCAGTCAAAGAGTGCATCCTATTCAAAACCATGGCTATCACACACAAGTGCCTCTTTCGCGCAGCCCCCCTATCTATCTGAAAAGACCACTCCCATCACATCATCCAGACCTATTACAATGCACCACTCCAACCAGATCTACGTCCCCTCCTTCAAAAGAAGTAAAGCAGGAGGCGCCAGCTTCCAACATCTAGCACCCAAAAATAGGTATGCGCTGCCCACAGCACTCAGAAATGAAACCTCATATTCAGTCTCCCATAAAGGACTGAAAACTAAACTCTTCAACTAACCACTTGTTAAACCTACCACCACCCGTCTGCAATGTTAAACAGCTCCGGGCCTCCTATGTAATGTTAATAATGTTGTACTAATAACTGTCACTGTTATTTGTCCCGGCGCCACTGTGACCCTGGACCTGTATTGTCATCATGTTCCACTGTAACCAAGGAACCTGTAATGTCCTTCTCCTGTTGTCAATATTGTCTCTATTCTAACTGTATTCATCTCAACTAAGTAAGCATTCTGTAAAAGCGCCACGATGCCTAAGGGCCGTTGTGCGCTTTATAAATACAAATAAATAAATAAATGGATATCAGCCTGACAAGATGCCTGACAACTGCAGGGCCCGCCTTAGCTCCTTCCTGAAGACCAAACGAGTGTTTTAAGGCTAGCAAAGGGTCTCCAACCTGCAATTTATCACAAAACCCAGAAATGACATTGTTTGAGATGGTGTCAGCTCCAATTTCTTAAAGTTTATGATGAACTCCAGAGACTGTAGCAATTGCACCGTCATCTGGACATGACAACATGCAACCTTAACGGAATTCACTCATAATGAGGATTCCGTCCAAGTAAATGATTAACCTGTCCCCCCATGCCCCTGGCCTGAAGAACTCTGCCACCGGTCCAAATATTTGCATGAAACACCAAGGGGCCTTAGAAAGACCTAGAGGGAGCACAGATAACAGCACTTTCCTTACCACAGAAACTGCAATAATTGAAAATCACGACCTTCAGATGTGTATCTTTGAAATCCATTCTCAGGATCCAACCTCCTGGCATCTTGTCTTTCAATGTGACACTCGTGACAATCATCTCCATCTTTAAGTGACACTAGAGCAAGAGGATATTGAGTTCCCTCAGATTAATGACAATTCAGAAACCCTTCTTATTTTCCACCAGAAAGATATTCCTGATGGAACCCTCTGTGGTGCCATAGCTTTCCACTCCCTTCTTTAGGAGGAGCTCCTGCACCTTCTGAGAGATTAACCAAGGATTCTACCTGGAATAATTAGCCCCCTTCCTGGGGAGTGTCTGATGAGAAAAGGCCATGAATGCCAACCTGAAAACCCCCAGCATGGCTTGGAGAATCCAAAGATCTTGAGAAACAAGACACCAATTTGGAGTTCTTAAGTGCCTCACACTGGATCGTCCAGGGGGAGAGGAAGATCACCTACCCTGGTTGAAGGCTCCTCTGCCCAGGTCACCTTTGAATCCACAGGCTCTGCCCCCTTGGGATCTCTAGGGAAGAAGGACATCATGGATCTCTGTGGATTGCGCTCAGCCCCAAACTGTCTTCATGAGATGGGACCTGAGGAGCATCCGGCTGAATGGCCCCTATGGCCGCTGTCCTTGGTGGAGACCTGTGGGGTGAAGATCTTCTTTAATGATGACAGAGTGTTCTCTGGCTAGGTGAAGCCATTAACATATCTCCCTACAAATAAGTAGGGCACTGCGTCTTCTACAAACCTGCCCTCTGCCAGACCCCCTAATTTGGAGCTGATCTAAAGCAAGATGTTTTTTCTTGTCTCTTGCATAACTGAAGCACTGGCATCTCACAGGAAACAATGTGCCCACTGGGCTCAATTGCTAATTTTCACAGGATCCAATGTAACATCTTTAGCCTTGGCTTCCTCCTCTAAATCCAATATTTTCACCAAGGTACCCAAGGTATTCAGGAGCCCATCTCGGCAAGACAGGGAGTGGAACCTAACACCGGTTGCCCTGGCAATAGGCCTGGAGCCTCAATAAGCTTGGCTCTCTTGGCCTGTTTTCGAGTACTACTGTAGGCCTGAGGTTCTCCAGAGTGTCTTTAGAGGGTCCACTGTGGACAGTCCAAGTACCTCCCAAGGCTTGGATTCCCAAAGCGCGCATAATCACTACAGGAGGCCACCTGCTCAGAAAACTTCCTCTTTGCAGCGGCTCTACCACGGAGGAGCATGATCCCATATCATCAACCCTGACCTCTGAAACATGACTGAAGAACAATGTATTCTTATGCACGCCTACATTTAAATTTAAATATTCAATGATCGAAAATTCCCAGAGGTTAAAAGAACTTGGGTGTTAGGGAAGTAAACACAGGGGTGGACTGGGAACTAAAAGAGGCCCTGGAAATAAGTACTGGGGACCAAAAGAGGCCCTGGAAATAAAGTTCAATGTGGCCCCACATGACACATTTTCAGCAAGCCCAATGCTTTTCCTATGAGAACATTTGGAAATACCACACAAAAGAGGCCCAGGGTGCAGAGGCCCACCGGGAAATCTCCAGTGTTCCCTATAGGCCAGTCCAGCCCTGAGTAAACACACTCCTGACACTTAGGGTGTGAAATTATCCAAAAGAAAAATATGTTAGCCGATTTGAAGGACACCCCCTGCCCTGAACACATTTTAATGGAAAAAATAGCCGTAGATCTAAAGATATACATACATGAAATGAGAAAACCAAAGCCCACATTGGCCTCTTGCAGTGACAGGGAGACATGGAGAACAGGCATAGGCGTGCGTGCAACCTGCAATGGTCCTTTCCTGTAGCTAAACCATGCACGTCGTGCCTACAGGAAAAGCCTACCCGGAGGAGAACCTTGCTGTGCACCATGCCCATGATGTGCCCAAATGGAAACCCAAGTGCCCAAAAGCAGCGGGTGAATCCTCACTCATACGCGCACTGCACGCCCAAGACTATGACACATTAAAAGCAGCATTTTCACTGAATGAGTCATATCCAACCCTACAAGTAAGAGTAATACTTATCAATGAATTTGGACAAGGGCCTGGGTAATCATGGGACCACAATCAGAGTAAGTCTTGCCAGATTTCCAGTTTTCCAACCACCCTGTACTAAAGTGGTCCTGCAAATATCACGACAATACGAGCCCCATTATCTGCACGTCAAAAGGTTATCATACACTTCTCCAGAGCCCTTTTCAGATCCTTTTTTATCGACTAAATGTTGGAACAGGAGCAAGGAATGTGGGGGAGATCGAGTCGCGTGAAATAGCAGTGAGGCATTTCAGGGGCAAGACGATATCAATTGTGATGGCACTAGAAATTGTCATTGAACGAACAGCATCGCTTAATAATGGGAAACTGATAAGACTGGCAGTGCTGGGCTTACAGTAGGCTAGGCGGGGTTCTGCTGTAAGCTCCCCTGGCTGTAAGCTCTGTCAGATAAGTCACCAGTGTGATGGAGTCTGCTTCATGCCCTGAGCCTTAGCTGGGACTTTTAACATCAGGCCCACTATCAGGGTAGGAGCCAGCCTCAGCATTTGGGGGAGGGGGCTGGATGGCAGTTTTGAAAACTGGTAGTAAGTGGGGGCCATTAAAACTATGGAGCTTGTGAAGACGGCTTGGGAAAGCCTCCAAAATTACACAGAGGTTCTGGTGTTACATCTGGAGTTAGATCTAGCTAAACACAACAGCGAAAATAGACAAAGTTCAAGGCAGAACCCAGGGATGTCATTTAGTGGTCGCCACCCCTGATGTCTGCCTTGCTACCCCTGTGGTCTCCCTTACTACCCCTAAAAATCAAGTGGGAAAACGTTTTTTGGGAGGCTCCTTTCCTTGCCTGTGGCCAGCAGCACGTGGCTCTTTGTTTCTGGAGTGGCTGTTTTTCTGTTAGCTATAGCCGGTAAGATAGGTCAGTAGGTAGAGCGCTCGCTGCTGCAATGTGTGTGTGATGTGCAGGTTGCAGGTTCGACTTCTGACAAGGTCAACTCAGCCTTTCTTCCTGCTGAGGTTAATACATGAGGACCAACACAGGTTGGTTAATAATGTATGTATATTTGTTCTATGTGAATCGCTTAAGCGTAAGTGCTATGTAATAACACATTATCGTTTGGCCTTAGACGTCTGCTTGAATTCACAGTTATTTGGTAATATGGGCCTATAAGCACTGATATTAATGATAGATATGGCGAGCCATTCTTCTATGCAATGTATATCACTTTCTAGTGATACCGTAGCCATATTTTTCATAGTCTACTTAGAAACAATGCTCTGTGATGCCACTTCTTGTTTTGTCAAGGGGTGAAAGGTCGTGCTCCATTGCTTCCTGTGATGTCACTTCGGGGTCGTGTTAGATGACATCACTTTCTGTGATGTCACCAGAGGTCAAGGGTCATGTGACGTCACTTCCGCTACCCCTAGCATTTTGGTGAAATGACATCCCTGACAGAACCCAGATTAATTGACAGAAAAATAAAGCAGCAACGGCATACACACATTCAAGTCTCGAGGCTCTCTGCATGCTTATCATAAACAACAGCTTTTAAGTCAATCTTTCATCATAATTAGCATCACACAACACCAAAACCTGTGGGGTAAGGGGATTGGTTAAGGGGATTGACTACATGTACATTCTGTAAAGGTTAAACTTCTGATGGGGTCACAACAATCTGATGGCTCCTCCTGAGACCACCTCGAAATTGATAATAATAAAAAGACATCACTTCTACAATATATTATTGGTTTGTCTAATACACACTGAGTGGCCTAACATTGGGGGGTTTTGATTGGTTGGCTTTGTACTGATGAACCTTGGGCAACTGACAGGTCATCAAGACATGAGCCAGACAGGAGTAGGGGGAGAGAGGTCAATGGACTGCTTTCTTTTCAATTAAAAAAGATACCGGGCCTCATCATAAGTTGGACCGTATCCCGGCGGTAGATGCGCCGGAATACCACCCAATGCTAATAGCGTTGCCGCAACTCGGTCCGGCACAATTAGCCAGAACAATTTCTTTGTAGTTGGCCTTGTGCACCGTCTTGTGTCAGAGAATATGCGTGAGGAGTGAGGCAGGTGTCCTATCTGCGTACATTGTTAATGAATAGACAGTGTTTTTCAATTATGAGTCACGTGTGATGAGACCGCAGTTGGATTTATCTCACCCTGCATTGTATACAGATTTGAGCTAATATTAGTGCAAATGTTATGGTTCCTTTTGCCACTGTTGAGTTACTCAATATGGGGTCTCCTTGAGTTGATGATTCACTTGCACCAGACCCACAATGATTGGTTGTCCTCTTCCAAACTTTATTTAGACAGGAGTATTCTTCTTACCCTAGGAATAATTATATTGTGCCTTTTCTGCAGCATTCAGACCCTCACTAATGTCTCAGTAACCTTGGCTTGGGTTGCTAGCTACAGTCTGAGCGCTGGATGAACCTGTATTTCTATGATCTAAGCAGCTCAAATTCTCATGAAGTCTTGAGGGCTTTTATGAATTTGAAAGTGTGCTGTGGCTTCCATTTTGGAAAAGGTGGCTGCCCATTCCTATTGCGTTTCTAGGTTAGTTAGCTATATTCACGTGCCGTTCATGTTGCATTTGGCTAATACATTGCTTATGTTAGTATTTTTCATGTCTTTATGGATGCCATGTTAACATTCTTATTTTATGTAATCCCAATATCTTAGTACCCTTCCTGGTACGCTTTGAAAATTCCTCCTTTAGCCATGGTAACGTCCCAGACATTATGAAACATGAAATGGTCACTCCGATGCCAAAAAAATCAGGCCCTCGCCCCAAAAGATCCAAGTAATCTGCGCCTCATTACCAACATGCTTTTCCTATTGAAAATCACTGCATTGATAAAATAGTAACATTGCAGCTCCAACAACACTTGGAAAACTCCAACACTTTCCATCCAAAACAATCCGACTTCCGTGCTCTCCATGGCACAGCCAGGGCTTTGCTAGACCTTCAGACACAGATGTTTCATATCATGGATGAAAGCAAAGCCGGGCTGCTAATACTTTTAGACTTGTCGGCTGCGTTTGATCTGCTTGATCACAAGCGCGTTTTGGACTGCCTGTCTACCTTTGGGGAGTGCTCCAGAGAAGCAGCCAACTGGATCTGCTCTTTTCCGAGCAACAGGAAATCATGGGTGTGCAGGGGCAACGCTAGCTCAACTACTGAGCACACACGCTGTGGCGTCCCTCAGGGAGCTTGCCTGTCTCCAACAATGTTTCATCTGTACATCAGGCCTCTCTATGACCTTCTTACCAACCTGGACATCCACTTCACTAATTATGCGGACGACACTCAACTCCTTATGCATTATGAGTTTGACGCAACCCGGTTTAACAACATCTATGGCCTTGTGAAGGGTTGGATGTCCTCCGGATGAGTCTAAATACAGCCAAGACTGAACTAATGATCTTTGGCTCTATGCATGCCAGATCCAAGCTAGGTTTGGAAAATTCACACATGAACATCGAAAATAATCGAATAAAGATCATGGATAAAGTAAAAACGCTTGGTGTGCTCATGGATGCCTCCCTTAGGTCCGACGCTCACTTTGATGGAGTAGGTGGTAGCTCATAGTACCGTCTGAAGATGTTAAGACATGTTAAACCTCTTCTATCTCTTAAAAATGGTGTTGTTCTGGTTAGGGCAATCTTTATGCCCCGCCTAGACCACTGTAATGCCCTCCTGATTGATGCAAGTAACAGCTGTGTAAGGAGACTTCAAACTTCAAAACAACGCGGTTTGTTTCATCTATGATAATCCGTATGAGAGAGCACGTTTCTCACGCTAGGAAGACACTCCATTGGCTGACTGTGTCGGCAAGAATACGATACAAGGACCCCTCCGTGGCTCACAGATGGGTTTATGATAGCGCTCTTGCTTACTTACAGAAACAAATGAGATCTTATGCCCCGCCCAGGCAACTTGGTTCCAGTTCAGGTGGACTGCTAACTGTTCCCAGATCCAACAAAGCCAGAGGGCTTGCACGCTCTTTTCCTGTCCTCACTGCTGAAGCTTGGAATACATCACCTCTGGCCCTTCGCTTGGAAACACGTTCCTTAGTGTTTCAGAAACATCTAAAAACGTACTTATTTGACTGACCATTCTTTGACTGACAGCCGATTATTTACCTAGTCTTCCTGGACATCTGTGTTTGGTCTTGTACTTCAAAGCCCCTTGTGTATATATAGCGCCCTGATGCTTGCAGGCTTTTGGAGATTTACAAATAAATAAATAAATAGATGACGTGTTCATCTGCCTCTCAACAAGCTGTTGACGCCCCACCCGTACCTTCCCCCCCAATGAGGCTGAAAAGCTATTACGCCTTCCTTTGACCCATCAGACGCCTCTTCCACCCCCCCCCCCCCCCCCCGCAGACTTTTTAGTGAAGCAAAGCAATACTAATGATTGGAGGCGTGGGCCATCTCACAGCTGAGCCCAGCAATCAGGGGAGTTGCTAGGTCTTGAAAAGACCCGGGGCTAAGCTGATGTCGGAACTGTTGGGACTGGGGGCTAGCTAGTCTTTTGCCTGTAGCTCCTGAGATTCTATCCGGGGCTACAACCAGAAGATCAGGGGCTATAGCCCCCTTAGCCCCCCCTCCCCCCTAGCAACGCCCCTGCCAGCAATGAAGCCTTTAGCTTCATCATAGGGGGGTATTGATATCACCTGGGCAGGCTTTTGTTTGCTGATGCCGTAGGTAAGTAAATACACCGCTCTGAGGTGATCAATTTGGAAAGCTCTTCCCTGGGCTGGGTTTAATGGCAGAGGTATGCCTTCTGCATCTAAGTGTACTTTAGCCCTCCCCCACCCTAGGCTGGCCCCGCCCATACCCACTACAAAACACTACAACGTAAATGGATCCCGCCGCCAAATTCTTGTTGTTTGCGCAGCGAAGTGCAAAAGGTGGCGCACACGTTTGTACGCCATCTTTTGGCCTCCCCTTTTGCACTCTGCCGTGCAAGTAAGTACACGCTGCTTGCCATGTACGCTTGGCCGGCCACATTCACAATGCATCCATATGGAGTCCGCCGGCTTTTTGTTTGCACAAACGTTTGGCAGACTCCATAGGTCTCCTCAGCATTTGCGCTGGCATGCACATGCACGACAGTGCAAATTATGGAATATTTGTATGGCAGGGAGGAAGAGAGCGGCGGAAACGAAAGTGCAGGAACATGCAGGAAAATGAGTCGTGACGTTAATGCAAGGTGCAGTAAAGGCCTTACGCAAAAGCTTTTTTTTTTACGCCTTCTACGGGTGAGATGAAAATGAGCACCTATATGTGTACACCAAGAATAGTTTTCACAACAAATAATCTTACAAATATTAGGATTGCACAAAGCAACCCACCAAACACGTTGGTCATGACTTCTCATAAGATCTGAAAAGAGGGTCGTTTAATATGCGGACAGGGCTTCAAGTCCGGATTTTACAGAGCATTTAGCATCCACTTTGCCACGGTTTTAAAAACACAGCAGGGTACGCCGCTAATTAAAGTAACAGTTCAGAGGGTTGGTGTTTTACGTCCTGTCTGTATTGCAGCCTTTGACAGAGGAACTTTGCTAGCTTATTGTCTGCTACCCTCTAGCGGCCACAGGCTGTAACAGCAACTATTTATACATCCCCAGGTGGGTGCAGGATGTAAACATGCTCTGACAAACATAACCGAAGCCCCAGTGTGGTTCATGCTCTGATTACTTACCAGTAATCTTCATTACTCCTAGTCCTACTCTTCCTCGTCACAGTACTTACTTCATGAGGCCCCTGCCTCCGACACAGGACCTTCTTCTATTTCTTTAAATTCCTATAACTCCTCCCTCACATCCACGTCACTCAGTTTCATATTACCAAGCCAGAGCATGGGACCTTCCCCGCAGGGAGGGTGAGGAGGGTCGTCAGTACTGTGACGAGGAAGAGTAGGACTAGGAGTAATGAAGATTACTGGTAAGTAATCAGAGCATTACCTCCACGTCCACTCTTCCTCGTCCTAGTACTTACTTCATGAGGTATACCAAAGCAGCAACGGGGAAAAAGGTCCCAATGAGAAACAGAGCTAAAAACAGTGCAGCAAACACACCCACAATAACTCTTAATTCACATCCCCACAGATAAAACTCCAACCACGAAGGAACCAACCCCCCGAGTGGGAGAAACTCAACCCATAGCGGTTGATGGAAATCCCTAGACCAGCCAAGGCGGCAGCCATACAAATCTCTTGCAGAGAAAAACCCTCCTTGCATCGGCCCAGGAAGCCGCCAAACCCCTGGCGGACCGCTCCTGATCGTGCACAGGCACAGGCAGGCCAAAAGCCATATAGGCACTGGGATCACAACCCGGAACCATCGGAAAATGGAAACCACAGATGCGTTTTGCCCAGCCCCAGCCGGACCACAAACAATCAGAAGACTATCAGATTGGTGGGAAAAAGCAAACCTAGCCAAATACTCCAACACGTCCCGCCGGACATAATGTTAAGCCAAGCCACCTCCTCATGCATTCTCGGATCATGAAAGAAGTCAGGGAGAACCAGATCCTGAGAGGTATGAAAACCGAGATACAACTTAAGGGAGGAACTTCGGACCACACCTCAGCAGCACCGAGTCTGGCAGCCCCCTCAGGAAAGGAGGGTGACATAAGAGAGCCCCAATCTCCCCAAGCCTACGGGCAGAAGCGAAGGCAATAAGAAAAGCAGATTTCAGTGTAAGATGTTTGATATCAATCTCGGAAAAAGGGCTCAAAAGGAGGCCCTTGAAGGAACCGTAATACAAGAGGGAGATCCCAAGGGGGAAGCCCTTTATAAGAACACCTTCAGAGTGGAGGGTCTAAGAGCATCCATTATGTACTCAACTGCAGGA
The DNA here is from genome assembly GCF_040938575.1 of Ambystoma mexicanum. Taxonomy (NCBI): domain Eukaryota; kingdom Metazoa; phylum Chordata; class Amphibia; order Caudata; family Ambystomatidae; genus Ambystoma; species Ambystoma mexicanum. Next base: position 1,055,115,797 of record NC_090921.1, on the reverse strand, counting down.
TCTGAGAACCCCTGAGATATCAACCTAGACTGAGCAATAGCCACACTGCCCATTGCATCCAGTGGAATTCCAACCGCAGATCCCCTTGAAGGGGACACGGCCACCTCGGAATCAGCCAAGGTTCCTAGGACCGAAGCTCCAACAGAGAGGGGAGCCAACTCTGGCGGGACCAGAACTGAGCTAACAACAACACAGTCACCCAGGACACTCTGATGCGCCAAACCACACGGGGCAGAAGGGGAATAGGCGGAAAGGCATAAAGGAAAACCCCAAGGCCACTGTACAGAGAGGGCGTCCATTCCCCAATCCCCCCGGCCTGAAACCGAGAGCAGAAGAGGCGAACTTCTGCTGAGGCCGGGGATGCAAACAGGTCTAGAACCGGGGACCCTAATCTGACACAGGTCACTGCAAAGACCTGGGCCAACAGGACCAGTTCCGCCAAGGAGTGAAAACCGGCATCTGAGAAGATCCGCTTGAACATTGTCCACCCTTCTGATACGTGAGGCCACCAGAGACACCAGGTGAGATTTCTCCCAGGTGCCTATCAGCGCTGCCAGAGCATTTAAGGAACAGCCGGAACCCCTTTTGCAGTTGACATATGCAAAGGCCGTCGTATTGTCCGATCGGATCAAAACCGCCGACCGTCCAGCAACTCCTTGTAGTACACCAGAGCTTGGACAATGGCACAACTCTTGCCAATTGGATGATCGCCGGCTCTCCCTAGATCTCACAACCCTTGAGCTGAGAGGACCCCTAATGTAGACCCTTTCTGCTGGCGTCGGTAGTAAGAGAGGCCACAGGAGGATGGACCATGCACACCTCAGCCTGTAGACCTGAAACCCCCCGCCACCACAGCAGGGAGACTCGCAGCGCTGGGGACACTGAAAACACAACTACGAAAGCCGAGACGTCGGAAACCAGTGGGAGAGAGTATAAGACACCAGGGGACATAACCGAAGACGGGCTCAAGGAACCGAAAAAACACAAGACGCCACGTGCCCCGTAACTTCAGCAACAGGCGAGCCGAGACACACTGCCTTCTGAGAACCCAGCCCAGACCAGCCAGCAAGCGCCCCCCCTGCACAACATCCAGAGTACACTCTCCCCAGACAAGCAGTGCAGGGTCTTGAGACCCATATGCAGTTGACTCATCCTAGAAGGCATAGGGACCAGGAACACCCGCAAGTAGAAAACTTGACCCTGAACAGGGAGAGGAACGGGCAAGACGGTAACCCACAACAATCCTTCCTAGAGAACGGATCCCATGGCCAACTACTTGGACCGTGAGCTGGGTACCAAAGTCCTAACCATGCAAACCTGGACAGGAGGAGACAGGAACTGCAACCGATACCCCCCTCTGGAAGGAGCCCATTACCCAGGAAGCCGAACCCCACCGGTCCCATACACCTCAGAGAAGATAGAGACGAGGAGCCAGGGAAAACCGCCAGTCACTGCACTTGCACCAGAGGAAAATCACAGGACGTTGAAGCATGCCTGCGCCACAATATAACAGCATGCTTGTCAGCCCACAAAAAGATCCCACTTATCAAAAGGAAGATACAGGACAGCCCAGAAGTCCAGCAGACCAGGCCCCCCCCAGCCGACAGAGGAGCCACCAGGCTGGCGTCAAAAAGGGCAGAGTACTGTCACAAAGCAGGGCAAAGCAATCCATCCCGGATAGCAGACATCAAAGGCAACCCCCCACCTGGGGTATTCCTACACTGGAAAAACCCACTGAAGTGACATCCCCCTCCACCGGCACCAGGGGCTCTGAGAACCCCTCTAAGCACAGACATGTGCCACCATGTGCCATATCACTTCCCACAAGTCTGAGAGGAGGCGTGAAAGCAACACGTCAGCACCGGAGGACCTAGGCCCTAAAAGAAGAGACACTGGGAACCCTCTGAATGGCCATTACTTCCATGATGCATTTTCTATAATTCCATGCCGGACAAGGGAAAAGAAAATCATCTCCTTTGACCTTCCCTCGTGCAGTTCAGAGGAAGAGGACAGGACAAGGAGTCTGCGTCCATAGCTAGCACAGACCCAAACACACCACTAACTCGCCACATTACTGAGAGGTGGCTTGAGCCCTGTATCCAGTAGCTGGTAGCCCCAAGCTCTAAATCGTTCCAATGCGTCGGTCTAGGAAGGATGAAATGCCGAGTCAGCACCGCAGAGACTCGAACCCGAAGTGTAGACTATGCCAAGCCGGTACCCTTCAGGCCGCTTGCAGACGCGTCCAAATCTGCGCCGTTTTCACAGGTTGCACGCAAAGAATGCAGCCAACATCCGGTGCATCCTGGGCTGCGTGTGTCTGAGGAGCGGGTAGTATGTGAGATGCCTGTGACAGAACAGAGCCCCAGCACTTTCAAAGACTCTCTGCCACTGTCAACCCACGACAAGAAGCAGAGAGGCCTCACAACAAAAAGGGAAGGCTAGGCCATACTGCCAAGTGCTTGCCATTATTTCCAATAAAGATGTGTATACAGAGCACAAGGAAACGGCATGTTGAAGGAGTCAAGATGGCCATACCAGCAGGAGAGGGGAAAAATATCAAGCACAGTCCTCCCCTCTCCTTACCTTCCCCCAGAGAATGCAGCTAACATCCGGTGGATCCTGTGCTGTGTGTGTCTGAGGAGCGGGTGGTATGTGACATGCCTGCGACAGAACAGAGCCCCCGCACTTTCAAAGACTCTCTGCCACTGTCACCCCACAAGAAGCAGAGAGGCCACACAACAAAAGGGAAGGCTAGCCCATACTGCCAAGTGCTTGCCATCATTTCCAACAAAGATGTGTACATAAAGCACGAGGAAACGGCATGTTGAAGGAGTCAAGATGGCCATACCAGCAGGAGAGGGGAAAAACATCAAGCCCAGTCCTCCCCTCTCCTTACCTTCCCCCAGAGAATGCAGCTAACATCCGGTGCATCCTGTGCTGTGTGTGTCTGAGGAGCGGGTGGTATGTGACATGCCTGCGACAGAACAGAGCCCCTGCACTTTCAAAGACTCTCTGCCACTGTCACCCCACGACAAGAAGCAGAGAGGCCACACAACAAAAGGGAAGGCTAGCCCATACTGCCAAGTGCTTGCCATCATTTCCAATAAAGATGTGTATACAGAGCACAAGGAAACGGCATGTTGAAGGAGTCAAGATGGCCATACCAGCAGGAGAGGGGAAAAACATCAAGCCCAGTCCTCCCCTCTCCTTACCTTCCCCCGGGCCATGCAGGACCCGGGACACAATGCTCACGCTGCGGTCCGGAGCCCAGCAAAGAACCGAGCAAGGCAATCCCGCTCAACTGTGACCCCATGCCCCGCAGGTGGCCCAGGAGCAGCGCCGCACCTGAGGGAGCCGAGGGCCCCGCCACACAGCCCCCCCCAGGGGGCCAGCAATCGGTGCTCCCCAGTGCCCCGCACCGGGAAGAAAAAGTCCAACCTGCCAGAGGCAGGAAAAATTAAACTGAGTGACGTGGATGTGGGGGAGGAGTTATAGGAATTTAAAGAAATAGAAGAAGGTCCTGTGTCGGAGGCAGGGGCCTCATGAAGTAAGTACTGTGACGAGGAAGAGTGGACGTGGAGGTAATGACTTCAGGAAAATCGCGGACTGGGATTGGCCAGCCAGGATAGAAAGTACTTTCTGGAAAGACTGAGGAAACAGCAGGGCCTGCCCAGTGTTGACAAAAAGCCACTTTGAAACAAGTCCTCGCATTTTGCACCCAGGCTGTCTTAATTTCGCTCTGTTGCTTATCAGTGTGATGACCTTTCAGTGGAGAATGCATTGCTGATTGCCACACAAGAGTGAGCAGGGAAGTGTATTACAGCATTGGGATGCTGGAGGCAACCTGTCCCGGCTGCTATGCGAGGGCGCTCCCACATACATCCAAGTATTGACCTGAAAAAGCTGTTCCCAGAGCAGGAGCGGCGGGGAGGGGGAGCTAAGGATGCTTGGGCGAGTCACCCGTAAATTATTGAAAAACATATGAACTAGATATCCCCAGCGAAATAAAGACAAATTAATCAGGCAATTCAGGAAAAATAAAGATTACATTTATTATAAAATACGTACAGGTGAAATATTTGAAAAAATGGATAATCTGGCCATGTAATTGGGAATGCAAAAGAAATGACCACGTGGAGTATGGGCCGGAAGTACTTGGGTAGGGACTGCTTAACGGCTTTTACTGGAGTCCATTTCGGGAAACTGTTTTCAGGCTTCGAGGGAACTGAGAGGGTCTCTGTCCGTTATGTAAATTAGTATCAGTTTGTACAGGATCACACGGCTGAAAAAAATGCAAAATGCACATGTTGAAAAGCATTGAAGTCGCTGAAGCAAAGGCACCATTGACTCAGTGGCAGATTTAAGGCAAAGGGCCCCGTGGGCAGCACCTGTCACAGGGCCCTAGGTGGAGCGGGTCATGGAGGCAGAGCTTTGGGTGGGCGGAGTTAATTGTGGTCACAGTGCACAATGGCAAACTTTAGGGACAAAAGCAATTTTTTATTAAAGGCATAGTCCAGTAAAAAATGTTATTGTCCCTACGGGTCGGCCATGTTTTTTTAAGCCTAAGTGGCTCGATTTTAGAAAACTTTTCTATGGACCTTACCCGAGTTTTCGTCCATTAAACGCACGCGAAAACAGGCACCAGGGAGCCGCCATTTTGTGATAATCCTATCACTTGCTGCATCACCCTGGCTGACCTGCTTCTGCGGCACTAAATCAATTCCCCCGCCCCTGAGCCTGACATTATCAAAACATTCATATTCCCTGCCTCTCTCCGTGACGTTACTGTGCTGCGTAGGCAAACGCGCCCAGTCGTCTTCTACGCAACTCCACAGAACCCGGAAACCAACACAGACCATCTCACAACACAGCGCGCCACAATTCGGAATATGAAACTGTACTTTAAAATCAAACAGCAACACGGCACATTTGGTAAAGTACATTTATTTGACATTAAATGTTTAGAGAATATTCAGCAATTGCCATATGAACTCCGAAAGCCATTTATTTTCTTTTATCTGTATCCGCAATGGTACACAGGGTGTTGCTTTTCGTTAAAAGAAGCACTTTGGAAGCACGGTGAACCTCAAGGCTGTTCCATCAACTAGGCACTAGTCCATCGTAAAGGTTGATATGTTGCTTCAAGCCACTAGTACAGCGTAAGGGCATGTGGGCCCTTGGCGATTGTCCCATGAAATTGTCAGTGTGCTCCAGTTGTTCACACAAAGCTGCAGGTGTCTGACGAAAAAAACGTCTGCCGGTGTCTCAAACCGATGACAGTAGCAGAAGGGGAGCAAATACCTGTTATGAAAACAAAAAAATTATAATTAGTCTCGCCAGCCGATCTTCATTAATATTACTCATTTTATTTATTACGGCCGATCAGAAACTATTTGCTTGCAAGGATAGTTCAATGGAGTATGTTCGGCTCTAAAATCAATGCGAAAAGTAACGAAATAAATCGAGGCCAGCACACAATGAGAAACGACAGTTAGTCTACATGCGTGTGGAATGATATGATATGATATATGATATGGCATTTGTAACGCGCCTATACACAAGTGTTTCAAGGCGCGACGAGGCAGGGGGGGAACAAGGGCAGACAGACAACGATCCTACTAGGCCAGGTGTCTTTCAGATCGCGCATGGTGAAAGGGAGAGGGGGGTAAAAGTGCTGTACATGGTTAGTAGAATACAAGATAAATAATAGGGCCAGTTGGTGGCAAGTGCAAGGTAAATGCCGGGAGAAAGGGCCTAAAGGATACAGAGACAGTCCCGTAGTGCAGGTAGGTAGTGCAGGGAAAAGTGGCTGGGCCAAGGACAGAGATCGGTGAGACCAGTGGACCTGCATGACCATGTGCCCACTACGAACACATTTTCCTTGCTTTTCCTAGCTCTTCATTCATTCATTTATTCATGCATCCATTCATTAATTCTTCATTCCGGTATAAAAGCGTCTTAAGATTTACTCACATTATATTTGAAATTTCCATTGTGTCTCTTCGTAATGCAGTTTGTAAAACGGACCGTGCTCTTGACAACGATTTTTCGTATACTGAACTAAAATGAAACTCGGTCTAGTTTCTGAATTTTCTGCCTTATCGTCTCTTACGTTATTGCGCACCCCCTTCAAATGAAGTTCTTTCGGCATGGTCCCTGTCTCAAGGTCAAAAAACAATAGACCCTTATTCTTCCAGTGCGACTTGTGGGCCTCTTCTGGGCGCGAGCTGAAAATCAAAGCCGCTGTCCTTCGCATTCTTTATTTGCAACATCACGTAGTAAAGGCATCTGTGAGAACTTGAAGTTTAGAATCCCTCTATGTAGTGCGCCTCAATGTGCAAATGCGAACTGGCTTCTCTCCCAAATGCCACGGCCCGCTTGGCGCGTTCTAAGGCCCCCAATTTTGTCCCCGTTGTCTGCGAGCTTTGCAGCCCCAAAAAATCATAACTATGGAGACATTTAATTTTTGGCGGAAGGTCAGGGAAAGTATAAAGTACCACAGGAGATGCGTTAAAAGTGAGATTTATTGTTTGTTTGTTTGTTTTATTATTTGCAATACGCAAGCCTCCCCTCCGTTAACAGTGCGCAACAGTGCGCAGCATTTACATTTACATATATACATACACATATATGAGGTGAATAGAGAGAATTCAAAGATGACACCCAGCTTGTTCGCCACCCATGATGGTGAAGGTAGGGGTTAGGGTTACAGGTACACTGTACAATAACATTTATTTACAAAAAGACAATCGGATTGCAATTATTTAAACCGGGATTTGTACTTCACAACCAGCTGTGCTTCTGGTGGACATGGCACAGTTGCAATGTTCGGTGGCAATGGATCACTGCTCTGCACAGAAACGTCAAAAATTCCATATCTGTACTTCTCTAACACAGCAACAATAAGGCCTTTCACAAAGTCGAACTGGATTTCATCATAGACTGGTTTGATCACCCATTGCTTACTTCGTTTTGAAAACACCTTAGTGTAGCGAGGCATCCTTACTTTACCCCTAGTCCTAGATTATTCACATCCGACATTGCTGTTATGGGCCAAGACCGCTAGTAGAGTGCGATGTTTCATGCCCCGAAAGGTAAAATGCAATCGCTTTGGCCTGTACCTTAGGCACATATTGTGGAACACCTCCAAATCTCCTGTGTGACAGAATTATGTCAGTCCTCTCAAATCTCTTGATAGAGTTTTGTCGAAAACAATCTTCTCAATGGCTTTGTGTGTCGGTGAAGATGGAATCAACCACTTCTTCTTCCTTGCCTCCTCTGGGGACAAAGGGCCATGTTCACAATGGTGGAAATGTAGGTTTTCTGACCAGCGGTGAACGTTGGTACAGTGGTGCATCAGTGACCGCCATTTTTCAAGTAGTATTTCCACTGACCCTTCACAAGTTTTTGAGCTCCACCAAAGATGGTTGGTGATAGACTGGGACCACTGCAAAATACTTTCAAATCCTTTTTTTTTTCCTGCAGCCGAGATTTTCTTACTGATTGATTTAGCAAGATGCCATACGTCAAGTTGATGATTAATATGTGGGAACTGCTCTCTCATTGTCTTGGCAATTGAAACGTGTCTGTCCGTGGCTATGAGGTCGATGTGCATTCCCCTTGATTGTAGATATTCCACTGATTTTATAAATCCTAGTTTCTCCATGGCCACTGAGGATGTACATTGTGTTACCTGCACGACCACCGAACTCACAATTTTCTTACTATCCATGTCCTGAAAATGGTAGGTGCAGTACTTGGCAGAAAATCCAGGGCTGTCGCACTGTCCATCGCCGGCTAGCCTGAAACGTTTCCCTTCAAATGTACTTACTAGAGACAATTGTTCAATTTTCCAAGCATCACTAATGGCCGGAAACAGATAATCACGTTGGTATATGTAGTACAGCGATTTAGAAATGAAATGGAGTCCCACAAACTGAAAGAAAGCCTCTAACCTTCTAAAACTGGAGCCACTAAAAAGTGATGCAGCTACACACAGTAGATTGCCTGCTGGCATTTTCCCCAGCATCGTTTGTGCAGACCATGAGAACCTATGATTTAATCTACAGGCGGCATTTATTTTGACATTACTGCCTTTTATTTGACGAGTCACATTAATCAATGGCTTCCCACATACTTTCCCTCTAACGGAATGCACACATTTCAGCATACTTATAATTTCCATCAAACAACTGTCGAATACAATGTATTTGCTCTCTTTCATTAGACTGTCATCCTGCGTCAACATTGTTTCGGCCTGTGACGTTGCGGAGATTTCAACACATTGGAAAGTAATATCGCTGATATCAAGTTCTGATGCGTCTATGGATGCTGCGGCTGGTTCATTCTCTGTCATTTCGACATCTGTTACTTCAACATTGATGGGAGAACACAACAATGTCGACAGGTTTTTTGGTGTCAATTTTTTGGCGGGTGTAGATTGTGTGAATTGATCTGCAACTACTTCAGAGCTATCTTCAATACAGTCAATATCATCTTCTTGTGGTGGTGCGGTCGCACTGTAGCAATGGTCCAATGCAACTTTGCTGTATTCTCCAAACACAGTTAATTCATGTTCTGGCCATTGGACATGAGCATCTCGAGCCTGAACACGCCTCGCCTCAATTAATAGTTCCTCCAAAGTGTACATGGTCTGGCAAGCAACATCTCTCGTTCGCTTCACTGTCTGTGTATGTATAGTTCTGACACCCACGGGTAAATAGAGGAGAGATTGGAAAAGGGATGTTCAGTTTAAACACAAGATAAAGTGTAGTGCAATTGACTGGAAAAAAACATAAAATAGTCCCCAGCACAAACATTTTTTAAAGTTATGAACTGTTTGTAACTAACCTTTTTTGGTTTTTTTTCTTTGCAACTTTTTTGACTCGACCTTCAACATCTGCACGCTGTAGCTCTGATTAGTTTCCGCATGTCCTCCCTTCCTCTTGCGCTGCAACGACTATATTTTCTGTATCCGCATAGACAGCACGGAATGAGGCTCCATCGTCTCCCTGAAACATAGTACTTTCATTACTATGTATCAAAATATTGTTAGCATAAAACACACGTGAGGACGAACACACAGGTACATCTCAATAGCCAAACACGATTTAAACATTGTGTGCAACAATCAAACGACAAGTATTCGACCAGTGGTGATCTATTTCGATGGAGCTGTCAGTATCCATACCTCTGGCTCTGCATGGACTGCCATGAATGGTTGTATTGGGGAGGAGGCATCAGCATCTCCCTGAAACACAGTACTTGCATTAGTATGGTTTTCAATATTGGAAACATAACACACACTTGGGGTCGACGGCACAGGTACATATAAAGAGATAACCACAAATGATGCATTGTCTAAAACAATCAAGGAAAATATAAATATGCAGATTTCATCGACTTATTTCTCTGATTCCTTTACATCTGCATCATCAAAATGGGATGTTGTGATTGTAGTGGAAGCTCTGTCGTCTCCCTGAAACACAGTACTTGCATTAGTATGGTTTTCAATATTGGAAACATAACACACACTTGGGGTCGACGGCACAGGTACATATAAAGAGATAACCACAAATGATGCATTGTCTAAAAGAATCAAGGAAAATCTAAATATGATCACATTTCATCGACTTATTTCTCCGATTTATTTACATCTGCATCATCTAAATGGGATGTTGTGATTGTAGTGGAAGCTCCGTCGTCTCCCTGAAACACAGCACTTGCGTTAATAGGGAAGAAAGTATAGCAAATGGAATCACGTTATATGATCACGCATGATGGAGCTGTCAGTATCCTTACCTCGTGCTGCTGAAGAATATCTATGGATGTTGCAAATGTAGTGCGTACTTCCGAAAGCTGTTGCGCCGATTCGTATACGCATGGTCCCGCTTCCACTTCCCCTGGAATTACTTGAATGTCAGGCTCTGCATCAAGTGCAGGGGTTGACGCTCCATCAACTTCCTGAAACATAGTACTTGCATTAGTGAGGATTACAATAGTGAAAACATAACACACACCTGGGGTCGACAGCACAGGTACATATCAACGGCTAACCACGAATGAAACATTGTGTAGAACAATCAAACGACAAGAATTCCAGCTCTGATGATGACGCTCGATGGAGCTGTCAGTATCCATACCTCCTGCTGGTGAAGAACATCTAAAAATGTTGTAGATGTGGCGGACGCTTCAGCATCTCCCTGAAAGACAGTACTTCCATTAGTATGGATAACACTAATTATAACTGAAAACAAACACCAGTGGACAATAACTAAGGTGTATATCAATTGGAAAGCACTAACCAAACATTCGGTAAAATCATTACACGATAGAATAAAACTATTACTTGACATGCATAAAACAAGTCTGTAGCGGATTAACCTAGTAAGATTACCTGATACGCGCTAGAAGTGGTTGATAACTGCGACCACGTCAAGGATGTAGAATGTTCTTGCTTCAGATTCAAGGGATAGTCAAGAAGTTGTAAAGGTAAATTAATGATTGATAATGAAATGCCAATATTAAAAATAGCCATGTAAGGGAACAGGATACTTGAAAAATGCTCAATACAGCACAGTTCCCTGTTCCCATATATATACATTGCGTTTGTGGGTTATGAAATCGAAAAAGAATATATTGATAAATGTCATTATTCAAAAAACTATAAAACTATACACTCATATCAATATCGAAATTATTACAAGGGATAGAACACCTACAATATCAATTAATCCATTCGGCTACCTACACACTACCGCAAGGCCTAAAGCTAAATCTGGACACTTGACTCACCGGTGGCGGAATGTGGACGAATAGAGTGGGAATAGCGTTTTCGAGCAATTTCCGTGTCGCTCGCCGTTTATTCTTCTTTGTTACCCAAGATGTTGTGTACATGTCCAAGGAAAAGTGCCGGCTGCAGATGCGGTATCGATCACCCCTCTTGTCCTGTAAGACTTGTTGGACTCTACTTTCCAGCTCATCCAGTGGATATCCGCAATGTCTGACCCATTCTCTTATTCGATCAACAGTTTTCAGGAATACATGCATTGTAGTGCCTTCAGATTTCGCGTGGGTCTTCGAAGGGCAACCGCTAATCGAGCAGGCAGGCATTGTTGATACATCTGAAAAGTAAATATCGACATTATTATACAATCTTCAAGAATAAAGATTTGATACAAAAGTAAATGAATCATACAATGATCAATGCAAGGTTTGTTTTGGTCGCAGGAACTATACCAGTTCATTATGTGCGGCTTAGTATTTGCATAAGTTGCAGAAATGTTTAAATGATGTGACTAAAATCTGAACATGTGACTCGTCCCTTGGATGTTCTGTCTTGCACGAGAAGGAAACATGCTTACATTATAGACTGGACCACCGAAGGATGCAATTCGATGACAATAGACACAGATGAAAATAAATAGATCTATTGATAGCATAGCAATGGAAACTCAAGTCAATAGCAATGAGACCAATGAACATAGCACTATTGTGTACTCTACTCGCAAATAGATAGAAATTTAAAAATCTGCGAAATATGACTAGGATAAATGGCCTTACCTTGACCAACAAACAGTTGGATTCAGCAGGCAGAGCAGTATGTTGCAGGAGAATAGGTGGGTGGCCACTGATGGGTTTGCTCTAAGCGGTCACAGACGTTCACGGATAGCACGACGACGAGCAGATTAGCGTAGATCTCAGTGGTTGCCAGGTAGCACGTTCAGGAGTTGACTTGCAAAGCACAAAGATGTTCTCATGAGACATATCAAGTGGTTTATAAAGTATTAGAAACAGGGGTGTGTTTGTGAATGAATGACGTATGTATGTCGTGGTATTAGGGGGGCGGCCTGCTTCAAGGGGAGGCCTGGCTGGAGACACGGGGTCTGAGGAGGCCATGTGACCGATGGCCCCTTGGTGTGGGATACCTTTTGAAGTGTACATGTAGTTTGGCACCTTGGCCTTTCGCGCCCCTGACAGCACGCATCCACTGGCGCGAACCGCCTTTGATAGAGGGTGGGTGGGATGGAGGGGCCTGGGGCGTGCAGATAAGGCACCGGAAGACTGCTGAATGGAGACACACTTATGTGGATTGCAGGGGGGCGGCCTGCTTCAAGGGGAGGCCTGGCTGGAGACACGGGGTCTGAGGAGACCATGTGACCGATGGCCCCTTGGCGTGGGATACCTTTTGAAGTGTACATGTAGTTTGGCACCTTGGCCTTTCGCGCCCCTGACAGCGCGCATGCACTGGCGCTAACCGCTTTTGATAGAGGGTGGGTGGGATGGAGGGGCCTGGGGCGTGCAGATAAGGCACAGGAAGACTGCTGAATGGAGACACACTTATGTGGATTGCAGGGGGGCGACCTGCTTCAAGGGGAGGCCTGGCTGGAGACACGGGGTCTGAGGAGACCATGTGACCGATGGCCCCTTGGCGTGGGATACCTTTTGAAGTGTACATGCAGTTTGGCACCTTGGCCTTTCACGCCCGTGACAGCCCCCCATGCCAGCGCTCATCCACTGGCGCGAACCGCCTTTGATAGTATATCGTTGCTTATCAATAACAAATGCCACATACCGGAGATTCTTGTGAGCACAGACCCACACTTCAACCGGTGTATTATAGTGGTCAAGACCCTAAGGTCTGTATAATACAATGGTAATTGTTAGTATAGATATATGTGTGACTTTTATAGAGACATAACCTACTGAAAGACTTTGAACAAGTGTTATTTAGTGCATGCATTATCGAGAATATGTTATGTTAGCTTAGATAGATAGTGACCACCCTGCTTCACAGCGATCCGACCTTCACCCATTCGGAGCACAGATGTCTGACGTCCATCCTTGAATGGAGACACACTTGATTCATTTAAAAAATCGAAACAACCGTTGTTAAAATATATGTGGTGTTTTATTTTGTATCTTATTTTCATGACACAAGAATACAAGACTTTAAAGATTATACAGGTCAGGTTGCAGCACAGCGAGAGAAAATCCCCTGTACTGACCGCTGTCACTCGGGAACGTTTCTCTTATGGCACGAACGGCACAGGTGGGTATCACTCTTCGAATGCGGTGTCCAAGTCTCCCGTGGAGCCACCATTTAAAGGAACGATAGGCCACCAGCCTGTACCACCTGTGAAAAGGAATGAAACAAACTGTTTTTAAATGACCAAGATAAGTTTAATAAACGTTTGTTGTCACTGACAATTCTTGTAACTAATGGCATTCTGCACGGACAAATGCTATCTAGACAATGCACACTATTGAACGACTTTCATGCGTTACTATGATATGAATATATAATTTTGGATATAGTAGAAGACCATGAAATAGGAGTGGCATGACAAGCAGAGTATACTTACTCGGTACTCGGATTACGAGGACGAACAGTTGCGCGAAGTTCGTGTGACCGATGGCCCCTTGGTGTGGGATACCTTTTGAAGTGTACATGTAGTTTGGCACCTTGGCCTTTCGCGCCCCTGACAGCACGCATCCACTGGCGCGAACCGCCTTTGATAGAGGGTGGGTGGGATGGAGGGGCCTGGGGCGTGCAGATAAGGCACCGGAAGACTGCTGAATGGAGACACACTTATGTGGATTGCAGGGGGGCGGCCTGCTTCAAGGGGAGGCCTGGCTGGAGACACGGGGTCTGAGGAGACCATGTGACCGATGGCCCCTTGGCGTGGGATACCTTTTGAAGTGTACATGTAGTTTGGCACCTTGGCCTTTCGCGCCCCTGACAGCGCGCATGCACTGGCGCGAACCGCCTTTGATAGAGGGTGGGTGGGATGGAGGGGCCTGGGGCGTGCAGATAAGGCACAGGAAGACTGCTGAATGGAGACACACTTATGTGGATTGCAGGGGGGCGGCCTGCTTCAAGGGGAGGCCTGGCTGGAGACACGGGGTCTGAGGAGACCATGTGACCGATGGCCCCTTGGCGTGGGATACCTTTTGAAGTGTACATGCAGTTTGGCACCTTGGCCTTTCACGCCCGTGACAGCCCCCCATGCCAGCGCTCATCCACTGGCGCGAACCGCCTTTGATAGTATATCGTTGCTTATCAATAACAAATGCCACATACCGGAGATTCTTGTGAGCACAGACCCACACTTCAACCGGTGTATTATAGTGGTCAAGACCCTAAGGTCTGTATAATCCAATGGTAATTGTTAGTATAGATATATGTGTGACTTTTATAGAGACATAACCTACTGAAAGACTTTGAACAAGTGTTATTTAGTGCATGCATTATCGAGAATATGTTATGTTAGCTTAGATAGATAGTGACCACCCTGCTTCACAGCGATCCGACCTTCACCCATTCGGAGCACAGATGTCTGACGTCCATCCTTGAATGGAGACACACTTGATTCATTTAAAAAATCGAAACAACCGTTGTTAAAATATATGTGGTGTTTTATTTTGTATCTTATTTTCATGACACAAGAATACAAGACTTTAAAGATTATACAGGTCAGGTTGCAGCACAGCGAGAGAAAATCCCCTGTACTGACCGCTGTCACTCGGGAACGTTTCTCTTATGGCACGAACGGCACAGGTGGGTATCACTCTTCGAATGCGGTGTCCAAGTCTCCCGTGGAGCCACCATTTAAAGGAACGATAGGCCACCAGCCTGTACCACCTGTGAAAAGGAATGAAACAAACTGTTTTTAAATGACCAAGATAAGTTTAATAAACGTTTGTTGTCACCGACAATTCTTGTAACTAATGGCATTCTGCACGGACAAATGCTATCTAGACAATGCACACTATTGAACGACTTTCATGCGTTACTATGATATGAATATATAATTTTGGATATAGTAGAAGACCATGAAATAGGAGTGGCATGACAAGCAGAGTATACTTACTCGGTACTCGGATTACGAGGACGAACAGTTGCGCGAAGTTCGTGCATAAGCACCATCATTATTCTCAACACGGCCCGAAATGTAGGCCAGGCATCCCGAGTTTTCTCGGCAGCAGCAGTTCTCCTCCTCGGTTGGCATTAGCTCGCACCGATTGCATGTGCACCAGGTGGAGACGCCGTCCATGCGACTAGGCCCAGGCTCTTCATCTGTTGATTCGTCCTGCCAACTGCTGTCCGAATCCCCATCGTTTTCGCGTGTTTCCCTTTCCAGTAGTTCCTCCTCGGTATACTCTGGCTCGTACATGTAGGGCATTATTGTAGCCATTGTGTGGTAAACAAAGTAAAATAATTTACCGAGATGGTACAGGTGTTCACACGGGCTACAAGCGGCGAAGGTAGCTGACCAGAGCACAGAAACGAGTCACAAAATACTCTAAGTAACACAGAGAGAGGAATTGAATCGAAAATATGCTGCTGTGTGTTGTGAAACGGTCTGTTTATACTTATTGAGGAAAGAGGCGTCCTGCCATTTCCATGGCGACATGTCATTAGCTGAAGCGCAGCGAATGTTGACACAAGACGTGCTTTGGCGTTGGGAAATGGGCGGTACGAGTCTGCTGATGACAGGCTCAGGGGCGGGGGAATTGATTTAGTGCTGCAGAAGCAGGTCAGCCAGGGCGATGCGGCAAGTGATAGGATTACCACAAAATGGCGGCTCCCTGGTGCCTGTTTTCGCGTGCGTTTAATGGACGAAAACTCGGGTAAGGTCCATAGGAAAGTTTTCTAAAATCGAGCCACTTAGGCTTAAAAAAACATGGCCGACCCGTACGGACAATACATTTTTTTACTGGACTATGCCTTTAAGTTGTCTTCATTACAGTTACCTAGGGGTCTGACTAACTGGAAACAGCTGGGCCTCCTCAGCAGGCTTTGCTATTAATGCTAAATATTGTAAACCTAGAGAACATACGCGTACTTGTAGCAGAAAAGTGATGTCATTCTGTTTGTGCTGGCGTTGCTGCAGCCATGCATTGCAAAATGGCAGGATTGCATAGTGTTCAGCTTTTGCTGCACGGGTTGGAGAGTGAAAACCTCGGATCTGTATAAGGGTGTACTAGTATGGAATTTCAGAGCCCTTGACAATATTTTGTATCCGCGTGTACTTTAGATGCAAAACAGATCAATGCGGACGGTGTTAAAAAACAAACAAGAAGATAATTGATGTTTGTGACAATAGTGTGATGAGCTGCTCGTGATCGCTGCATTACATTTTTTCCCCAAAGATGATAGAATGCTGTGACACTCCCCACCATACCACACGCCTATGTGTCCGATTTACAAAACGTTTCCAATGGGATTTTTCCATTGAAAAGTGCTTTTGTAAATCAGGCCATATGCCGCCTTATAGGGTAGGGCTGTGCTCTGTAAACTTCCTAAGTAAAGGAAAAGTAAAATAAAAATAAAAAAAACACCACAACGTGCTGATGTGGATTGTCGTAATATTTAAAAACCTTTGCTTTGCAGCATGTATTTTGAAGGAGATGCTGACATGTATAACAAAGCACTAACCCTGTGACAACCAACATGCAAAACCCGCCACTAGAACTGCGTTGTTTTTTTTTCTTTTTTCAGTGACCAAACCCCTCTTCATTTCGCACCAACCTTGTTTGGCTTTGAAAGCCTGCCCTTGTTCTTTCAGGGCTGACAAACAGTGTTAAGATCCACACTGAGCCACACAGCGATCATCGTGTGCTCTCTGGCAGCAGTCAGGGGGAAAGCGAGCAGAGAACTTGCCGTCGGAAAGCAAGCCCGCCACAGCAGAAAGGGCCCTGTGCTGTGTGGAAGGGGCGGGCCCTAGCACAGGGCCCGCTCGCCATTTGTCTGGCTGACGACCGTTAGATCTGCCTCTGCATTGACTGAAGTTTGCGCGGGACCGGAAAGAAATGGAAACATGAAGAGAGCCGACCTTTTATTTTAGTCTCAATATACTTTTATGCACTTCTGACTGACGGCAGTTTATATAACAGAAGGTTGAGGAGTAAATAACTGGAGTTAAAATGTTAGGAATAATTTGGAAGAAGTTCCAAGTGTTTACTGCTTCATTGCCTTTTTCCTACTGTGCCATAACACCAGTGGTGAGGACAGTCCGCTAAATAAATTGCATTATTGTTCCTTTCAAGGGTTCCAGGCACAGTGGCAAACAGTAGTGTCTGTTTCACAGGTCATGCTCAGGCTTAGGCTGACAGCGGTACACCGTCTTTTGGCGCAGCCGTTTCGGCACAGGCTGGCTCGGCGCAGCTACTTCGCTGCAGCGGCTGATTTGGTGCACCGATTTCAGGCAAAGAAGCCTGTCTGACGATGTTGATTTGGCGCGAGAGACGCTTGGACGTGGCTGACATTGCAGCCACGTCTATACGCCCTCATGACAAATTTGAAAGCATCATTCTTTGCAAATGCTGCAAGTTGACAGGTACAGTGCATGTTAACGTGTTGCATTTGCAAGGAATGATCCATCATTATAAGTACATATAACAGGCATGAAGAATGAGTTAGCATATAGTTATTTTTCAAATGGACTGTCTACAAATATTGTATTTGCGGACACTGTACCATGCACATTTGGGCTACACTGAGTAATGTCAGCTTCGTACGAGGATGCACTTCAAAAGAAGGGCGTTTGTGGGCCTTCGCCGTAAGAGGTAAAAAAAGGCATTCCGTGCGACTTTATTTTTCAAGAATCTGCACCTGTAACTCATTCTTGTCACAGGTTCAGGTGTGCCAAAACGTCCCGGACGCCAAAGGTCCCCACGCCCTGCTGGCTGCTGCGAACAGGTTGCGCCAAAACGGGACCTGCAACCAGCTGGGCGCGCCAAAACATCCTGCACCAAACTGGAGACGCCGAAACGTCCTGCTCCGGGCTGTCAGGGACGGTATATCGGTTAGTCATGCTAATGCTGCCCTCGTGTGGTAATAGTAGGAACTGTTTGCATGGAGAAACCACAATGGACCAGATTCTCTGAAAGAAATGCAAATAAATAAAGCGCGGAGGATGCACTCTTTTCATTTGTGCTTGCTTGAGAAATACACAGCTCGCTTTATTCTCAAAGGCAACCGGTTTATTTCAGGAGGACACCACGGCAGTGGAAAAGATGTGCTGTCCAGCCCCGCAGCAGGCTCCATACACTAATATCAGACTGGCTCCAAGCACCCACGTGAGTGGTGGGAGGGCATTTCACATTGATGGATCCTGTAATATCGAAGCATTTGAATCCCTGTTTGGGGGATAGAAATTCAAGGGTGGCGGCAACGTTTGAAACCATTGCTGCCACAGAGAGAAAATACACAAAAGGGTGAGAAAATGGCCCTCTTATGACAAGCACATACCTCTGTGCCTGGTCGCAGTGGACACATGGGGAATGTGTTTCCTTTCTGCACATGTCAATGCACATTGAAAGGAGCAGTTGCCAATAACGCCCCGTTATTTGTGCAAATGCGCAAAGGGGGTAGAGAGCACCTGAAAGTGCACACCTATCATACAGACAGATGCCTTTTTTTCAAAGGGGACTTTTCCTGGCGCAAGAGATGAGATGCACTCAATGGTTACCCTATTCCCAAAGGTGTCGCCGCATTTCTAGTGGCCTTGCACCTGTAGATGGCCTTTGGAGATAGTGCCCATGTTTTCGTCACTCGAGAAAAGGGATGCTGAGGGCATGTGATAAAGGGCCTCATTATAACAGTGGTTGTCCGGAAACAAGGGTGCCAGTAAGACTACCGGCAGCCTTGTTTCCGTACTGCCACATTCCGAATCTGCCTGCCATGGTCTCTGCGCCCGACAGGTCTGACCCTGCCGGGCACAGCAGTCACGGTAGGCAGACTGATCACAGAAGCACGGTGCCGGTGCTTCCGTGTCCCCACTCCCATGGAGTCCCATGGGAGTTAACAAAATTACTGGCGCTTGATTTCTGGAGCAAAACTATTGGCGCTTGAAAATTACTGGGGACTTGTAATAGCCCGGTGGCACCGGGAAGTCAGGCACTGGTAATCTTTTACAGGTCTGGGGGCAACCCGCCGGTAGCACCGGCAGGGTAACCATTGGACCCGTAATGAGGCCCAAAGTCGGTCTTGGGACACAAGTTTCACTGCTTAGAGTCCGGATGTTATTTGGGTTTCAACTGTAAGAAGAAAATATTCTTTGGTACAGCTCCACAACACATTGAAGGGGTGTTTCTCCTCTTAAGTCCTTTGGACGCCTCTAAGGCTTTTCTGAAAACCTCTTTTTCACACACACGCAAACTGTCTGCCCCAGACGCCTCATGGATCCGCCTGGGCTTTGCATCACTCAGGGCTCACTGTTAACCAGGTAATACTGCCAGACCGGAGGGCGCTAATGCTAATAAAGTCGGGGGGTATCCCAACCGGGATCAGGCCCTGAGTCTGCAGATACATTAGATGTAATTGTAGATCTATGTCTGCCGTTGTGCATTTCAGCTCCTGTCTATGTTGGCTCCAAGTCAATTTCGTTAGCCCTGCTGCTGTTGTAAATCCTACAGCTTCACAAGCATTTTCCATTCACTCCCCCCAGTCAGTACACGCCCTATTAGTGGATGTTTAGATAATAAGGTCCTGCCCATACTGTCCCCCATACTGTCCCCTGTGTGGCCAGTGAAGCCAGGCCCACGTGTGACCAGACACATCCATTGGTACTTCCCTGAACAGCCCTAGCACCTTTTCCAATGTGTTCCCTTCTAGCCATTAATGCCAGCTCAAATCCTGTGCTGCACATACCTTTGATTCGAATAACTCAAGTGCTGTCATTTTACCTGTGTACCTGTGGACCAATGGTGGCAGGCTGTATCCCCCGCGGCAATTATCGAACCTTTGCAGGACCATCATTGCATTTGAACATTTGGGGCCTCATTACATGTTTGGCAGTAGATCGGTGCTAAATTGGCCAATGTACAGTGAAACTCGTTTATCGATAGCCCTCTCGCTCCCATGGCATTGCCATGGTGGTGTTAGGGTGTTGCAAATACCCATTTTTGGAGTCCGTAGGACCCCATCAGGGATTTTTTTGGATTTACCGCTTTACGTCCGCCGATTTTGCTGAAGGTGAATCTTCTACTTAACCTCCAAACTCTGAATTCAGCGGTGCAGTAAAAGTGGCAGTACTGCATTTATCACCCAGAAAAGTGCGGCACCGCCTCACTCGTGCTGCGGCCCTTGCTTTACAGAGTTTCCCAGTGCATGGCCTAGTTCAGCTCGTCAGCGAATATTAAACACAAGCATTGGCAAGGTCTAGCCACCTCCATACCTGTGATATGTATGGTCCATTTAAATGTACTGACATTTCTTTAGCTAAACCACATTATTTTAGTCTTAGACAGATTTAATTCAAGATCACAGTCAACAGAGAATTCCTGTGTACTGTGAGGGTTTGCTACAAATCTAGCAGGGTTGTATCAAAAATGACCACTCTCCGAGGTGGCGCCGGCCATTCAGGGCATTACAACGTGGGCGTGCATGGAAAGTGTATGTATGCCCATGTCCGCTCCTGTCAGCTCTATTTGCCCTTGACCCACCCTGCCCTCCTGCCCATTCCTGCAACCTCCCACCACCCTAACCACCCCCTTCTCTCTGCCTCTTTCCCACTGCATAGCTCTGTACCTGCTTCCCTACACCCGGCAGGGCGCTGTCTTTCCCTTCTGTCCTTGGCCAGCCTCAATGCCCTGCGCACACGCCTCCTCTCACCACAGAAATGAAAGAGCAGCTCTGCGTGGAACCCTAGCTTTCATTTCTATGTCGGAAATATTACCTATAAACGCAAGCCCCCTATTGGCGCCTGGGACCCATGTTGTGTGCTAATAGCGTTAATTGCCGGCTTGGCATGCAGGTTTGGCTATTAACACCCCTGAGCACTTGCCAAGGCCCTCGCTTTGCTCGTGCCTACTTTGGCTCAGGCTGGCAGGCTGTTAAAGGCTAAGCCCACCCACCAAGGTGGCAGTTAATGCTATATTATACTTACATCCACCAAGCCCAGCCACTGTATAGGTGTACCTCCTAAACTTGGTGGTAAGGATCATGTTCGTGACAAAGTCAAGCACACAGTGATGTATAGGTTGAAAACATGGACACCATTTCTTGGTCGCAAGCTCAGCCTGATCTGTTTGGGTTGGCGTAGGACGGGTAAGTATGCCACAGGTCCACACACTCCAATATCTTTAAAACCTTTCTGGCTACACGCTACCTTAGGGGTGCTGTTTCTGTTAGGTGCATCATCAATTGTTTGAGATGCCCAGCAGTGCCGTGTTTTGCTATGTGCCAGTACTAGGCTATATTGTCATACTCTGACGTGTTTTGAAATACTACACTCAGTTAGGTTTGGTATGCTACACCGTGTTATGCTATGCTATGCCATGTCATGTTTTTAGGTTGTGGAAACATGTTGCACAATGTCTTCTTCTGTTGGGATCAATTTTCTCAAAGCTAAATGCAAGTTAACTATAATCCTACCTGAGCGCTGCTGTTTTTTTACTTGCATTTATTTATTTATTATTTGTAAAGCACCAGGTAAGACATTCAAGCACACAAGCACAGAGGCATCAGGGTGCTACAAAACAGACAAAGAACACATAAACACATTGACCCGAATAGCTAACCCAACACAGACGCCAAACACCCAGTCCAGAAGTACCAATTCTGCCATGAACCGTAGTCAGAGCTCAAGCAAATAAATAGGTTTCCAAGGTCCGTCTGAAGATACCCACAGAGGCACAAGCCCGGAGGTCCCCTTGGGGCAGTGTATTCTACAACTTGGATGCTGCACATTAAAACACAGCCCGACTGACCAAGGACCATTTTGACCTGGGCACGGATAGTAAAATGGAACGATTCGATCTGAAGGTCGTTCAGCTGGGTAGCCATGAAATCCTTTCAGACAGTCAGTACTATAGCCAAATAGGCATGTGTGAGCCAGTCAAAAGCCGATATGAAATTCTCCCTTCAATTGGGAGCCAATGCAATTCCCTTCTGGCTTGTGACACATGTTCACGCCGGCCTAGTCCTTCTACCCCCGACCTGCGCTGTTTTGAATGACTTGTAACATGGAAATGTCTCCGTTACCAATGCCATCAAGAAGACTACCACAATAGTCTAGCTTGGTGTCAATAATGGCCCTTGCAATACTGGCACAGTTCTCTTTGGTATCAAAGGGGCGTAATTGAGTGAGCAGTTTAATAAAGTAGGCTGATGTAGTCAGGCACAAGATTATTTATTTACCTGTGCCTTCATATTCATTTGTTGGTCAAAATAGACCCCCAGTGTTTATCCTTAGGTAAGGTAGGCAGTCTGCTATAACCAAGTGCCGATACTCAAATCCAAGCTTTCTTAACCTGCATGCTGTGCCTGCATCCCATTTTTTGTTTTGGGTCGGGGGGGGCTATAATGTTGGTTTTCTTTATACTAGCTGGTTCGGTCTTGTTATATTAGGTTGAGGTTTCATTATAATGTTTTGCTTAAAATGTCTAATGTTCAAGCATCCTGAAGAAGCCATAAGACATCAGGTAGCAGCCGCGAACGCGGACAGCCCGGCAATACACAGATTACCTTTCCAGGTATCCCTCTCAGAAATAATATTCTCCCATGCACACATGTACATGCTTATTGCGGTCTCTGCCTCCAGCACACAATCAGAACGAATGCCCCTCAAGTGGTCAAAAGAGCGAATGATATCATTTAAGAGATCAGAGAAATGAATCCTAGAAACTAAACTCAAGCCCTCCTCTAAGAGCTCCACTAAGTCTAAGTGAGTTGCTGTAGTGACGCGTAGTCTGGTACAAAATGAAATGAAATGTCACGATTGCGGTACGATGTGGAGGAGGTACTTCATCTTCGGGGATACATCTATCAGTCTCATTTACCTTAAGTGTCTCGCATGGACTTCTACCTTCTCTGTTCCGGCTCAGATTGCATATGTACCCCCTTAAGCGCAGCTCGAGATGGTTTTGGTGTCCCCATATTAGATACCTCATTGTGTTCTAATTGTTCTGTTTCTGATAACCTTGCCATAGAATGTAGCAGCAATGAGCTGTTGTCACTCTTTTTTTTTACAATCTTTATTTTTTGCTTTTATAATATCACAGAAGCACCTTGAACAGATTTAACCCAGAACATAACCCCCGCTGCCCATCCCCATCTCGCAACACCCCAAGCTGGCCCCCCGGCTACTCCGTGGCTTTAATCTTATTGCATTATGAAACAGAACCGTGGTCCCAATTGAAATGGCATAGAAATACTGACCCAGGGTCGGACTGGGGCATAAAATTGTCTCGGGCACCAACAAAAAAGCGGCCCAAAGTTACAAATGGGAATTCCTTCCTTTTGTGACACTCTTTAAATAGTAACCAAGGGGGAGGGTTTTTTTTTAATAAAACGTGGTGCAAATTGTACATTTTAAACAACATTTATTCAGCAGCAGTGGTCAAAACGATTAGCCGAATAGTGAAGTAACTCATCCAATTGGCCCAAATTGGGAAAAGAGTGCCCCACTTTGACCCAAAAAACGGGCCCACACAAGCATTTTGCGTTTTTGGCTTTGCCATGGGCCTATTGCCCCATAGGCCAGTTCGAACCTGCATGGTCTTATCAACCATCTTCTGGGTACCAAGCCTCCATATCTATAGACTTATTTTGTCTGCCCAAGTTTCTGCAACATAATTCCTCATATGTAGAAACCAGTGACATTAAGTCATTCCATTCCCCAAGTGTCCTGTTTCCAAGGGTGTAGCGATATCCTACTTGCTATGGCCAAAGCCGTGGCCCTCCATAATGCCCCTTCCACGACTGTGCAGCCAACTCCAGGGAAAGAGTGGCTCTTGTACACAGGAACCCCTTAATCCAATCTGAAACCTCGGACAGAAAAGACGCCATTTTGGAGCACGCCTACACTCATAGCTCTCAACTCACACGCTTTTGGCGGGTGTCACCCGCCTTGTAAAGGGCTGACTCACCCGCCAAGCCTCCTGCACGCCCATTCATTCCAATGGGCGTTTCACCCGCCAAAAACAAAATCGTGTGATTTCACCCACCTTTGCGACACAAATCATTGAGAGCTATGCACACTGTGTGCAAAAAGGATCCCACCTTGTTGTGCTGCCTCCCACAGGCTGCAGGAGACAAACTGTTGAAGTGTGCAAGTCTAGAAGGGTGCCTGTGTGCTCTATGCAAGAGGCGGACAGAGATCCATGTTGTACGGGAGTCTCTCGCGCATGCGTGCCTTTCCAACAGATCAGGTGTCCATTCCTCCGGGGTTATTTTCCAGGCCCAAATCGCTCCCCTTGTGTTCTTTTCTTTAGATAAACCAACAGATCTTCTTCTGTGGTTCTGGAGTCTGGAAATGCGTATTTATCCACCAAGGTGTCAGTTGGTCAAATACAGAAAATAAAAATCGAATGAATACAATCGTTTGGCTACTCCCAAACACCACGCTCTGCTGCACCACACTAACCAAGGCTTTCTCTACCATTGCTTTCCTTTCCCAGCAGGCTTTTTGTTTCGATGTCCTATTAAACATGGCTTGAGGCAATGCTTGTATTCTAGTGAGCCTGGTCCAACATGACAGCGACGTCAGGATTGGCAAACTAAGTGCAAACACAGTGGCAGAGTTATAAACATCTCTAAATATCCTTATTATTAATGCCAAACGTCTGCTTCAGTTGAGCAAACGATACAGATTGCAAAATCCCAAGACTTCCGTTCAATGATCTTCCGGTCTATGCGACGGTCAGTGTCATGCCAAGTGAGGGCAACGGGGAGACAGCGCTGGATTTAGTAATATATTTTTTCTCAATCTGCTTCCGGACCTTTTCCTTATGTGCAAGAATCAGATTGTCCTAGAGAGGTTTGAGGCTTGACTGACCCAGTGCAGAGTGGGAATATATTTCTCAAACTGTTCTCATATAGGTGTTTAAATCCTGTGAATGTGTACTCTTGGCAGCTGAGCCAAATGAGTAGCCAGCAATCACATGTAATCTGAGATGGGGTAGTATTTTGTATTTATTTTAATTTATATAGCGCTTTAAGCCAAAGCGCTCTACAAGAGGAACAAGCAAGATACATCAAGCATTACATAACAATTGAATCAAAACCAGAAAACAGTACAAGGAACAATTTTCATTTTTGATGAGGTTAAGCGCTATTGGAGAGGGACCAAAGTTAGAGAGGGAGTACGAGGAGTGGGTAGAGGTAGAATCAGAAGTAAGAGAGGAAGCAAAGAGAAGCTATGGGGGTGAATAGAAGAGATAAGATTTTAGAGACATGCGGAATGAAGGGTAGGAGGTAGTATAGCGGATGTGGAGGGGAAGGCGGTTCCAATGGAAAGGAGCGAGAAGGTGAAAGGAGTGGAAGCGAGAAGGGGCGCAGAGTGGAGGAGGAGGAGAGAGAAGGAAAAGATCAGCAGAACGCAGTGAATGAGAAGGAGTATAGAAGGTGAGAAGGGAGGATAGGTAGGGAGGGGCAAGACCAAAGAGGGATTTGAAGATTAGAGAGAGGAAATTCAATTTGATCTGGGAGTGAAATGAGAGCCAGCCTTGTGAGTTAAAGGCATGGTCTAGTAAATTATTTTATTGTCACTACGTGTCGGCCATGTTTTTTTAAGCCTAAGTGGCTCGATTTTAGAAAACTTTCCTATGGACCTTACCCGAGTTTTCGTCCATTAAACGCACGTGAAAACAAGCACCGGGGAGCCGCCATTTTCTGATAATCCGATCTTTTCCCCGATCGCCCTGGCTGACCTGCTTTTGTGGCACTAAATCAATTCCCCTGAGCCTGTCATCAGCAGACTTGTACCGCCCATTTCCCAACGCCAAAGCACGTCTTGTGTCAACATTCGCTGCGCTTCAGCTAATGACGTGTCGTCATGGAAATGGCAGGACGCCTCTTTCCTCAATAAGTATAAACAGACCGTTTCACAACACACAGCAGCAGATTTTCGATTCCATTCCTCTCTCTGTGTTACTTTGAGTATTCTGTGACTCGTTTCAGTGCTCTGGTCAGCTACCTTCACCGCTTGTAGCCCGTGTGAACAGATACCAGTACCACCGCTATAAGTTATTTTAGTTTGTTTAACACACAATGGCTACAATAATGCCCTACATGTACGAGCCCGAGTATACCGAGGAGGAACTACTGGAAAGGGAAGCACGCGAAAACGATGGGGATTCGGACGGCAGTTGGCAGGACGAATCAACAGATGAAGAGCCTGGGCCTAGTCGAATGGACGGCGTCTCCACCTGGTGCACATGCAATCGGTGCGAGCTAATGCCAACTGAGGATGAGAACTGCTGCTGCCGAGAAAACTCGGGATGCCTGGCCTACATTTCGGAAGGCGAGCCACGACCGCAATGCATCACCGAGCTGCCAGACTTCAGGGCAGCCTGCCTCACACGGGCCGTGTTGAGAATAATGATGGTGCTTATGCACGAACTTCGCGCAACTGTTCGTCCTCGTAATCCGAGTAACGAGTAAGTATACTCTGCTTGTCATGCCACTCCTATTTCATGTTCTTCTACTATATCCAAAATTACATCTACATATCATTGTAACGCATGTAATTCGTTCAATAGTGTGCATTGTCTAGATAGCATTTGTCCGTGCAGAATGCCATTAGTTACAAGAATTGTCATTGACAACAAACGTTTATTAAACTTATCTTGGTCATTTAAAAAACAGTTTGTTTCATTAATTTTCACAGGTGGTACAGGCTGGTGGCCTATCGTTCCTTTAAATGGTGGCTCCACAGGAGGCTTGGACACCGCGTTCGAAGAGTGATACCCGCCTGTGCCTTTCGTGCCATTAGAGAAACGTTCCCGAGTGACAGCGGTCAGTATAGGATATTTCTCTCGCTGTGCTGCAGCCTGACCTGTATAATCTTTAAAGTCTTGTATTTTTGTGTCATGAAAATAAGATACAAAATAAAACACCACATATATTTTAACAACGGTTGTTTCGATTTTTTAAATGAATCAAGTGTGTCTCCGTTCAAGGATGGACGTCAGACATCTGTGCTCCGAATGGGTGAAGGTCTGGTCGCTGTGAAGCAGGGTGGTCACTATCTATCTAAGCTAACATAACATATTCTCGATAATGCATGCACTAAATAACACTTGTTCAAAGTCTTTCAGTAGGTTATGTCTCTATAAATGTCACACATATAACTATACTAACAATTACCATTGGATCATACAGGCCTTAGAGTCTTGACCACTATAATACACCGGTTGAAGTGTGGGACTGTGCTTACAAGAATCTCCGGTATGTGGCATTTGTTATTGTTAAGCAACGATATACTATCATTGATATAAAGGCGATATACTATATATTGATATAAAGGTGGTTCGCGCCAGTGGATGCGCGCTGGCATGGGGGCTGTCAGGGGCGCGAAAGGCCAAGGTGCCAAAGTACATGTACACTTCAGAAGGTTGAACTTTGCCCCGCCAGCAGCCCTCAAATATACTTTGAAGGCATCCACCCACTGCTCCCAAGGAGCAACAGGCTCTCCAGGATTTGGCAGAAAGGCTGGCGGAGGCCTTGCAGCCGTATGCAACATTGCTGAAGAAAATCCTTGTTCTTTAAACCCCCACCAAGAATCTTTCCCCCACGCTAGTGAGACGCTCCAGACCCCTTGTTCCCTTGAGATGATCCGTCAGTGGCACCTTGTGCACGTGCACCCACACGTAATTGCAGTACAACCGTCACAATGCCCCGGGTGAGTCACAAGCAAAATATTTAACTTCCACTTCCAGATCGCAGCCCAAGCCGTATGCACAGTGTTCCACAGCAGTCATATGCCCCACCTTACCACCAATATCCTGACTGATGGCACGTAGAAGAACTCAAGCTCCAGATGCCCATATGCAGCGTTTGTATGAGGCTCTTGCCAGCAGAAATCAGCTGATCCTTATTATACGCCGCGCAGCGCCACCACAGCCCCTCCTTCCTCCCTCAAGCAGGCAGCAGTGATCTGGGCATTTGCGCATGCGTTGCCGTGGGCGGAGCTATCCGCCGACATACAATCTCTTGTGCCGAACACAACACTGGGATCCAGCCCTCCGTACCACGTACCGCTATACCAGTGCTCCTCCTGCGACCCCACAAGCCTCTCTCTCTGCCACCTCCATCCAACGGCCACCGTGGAATGTTCTCTTCCGAACAATCCTAACATTCCACGCGTGTCCCTGCACGAGCCCGTGCACATTACGACAGTATCCCACGCTAAGAGTCCATCGGTCGCATGGCCTCCTCAGACCCCGTGTCTCCAGCCAGGCCTCCCCTTCAAGCAGGCCGCCCCCTAAGTCCACGACATACATACGTCATTCATTCACAAACACACCCCTGTTTCTAATACTTTATAAACCACTTGATATGTCTCATGAGAACATCTTTGTGCTTTGCAAGTCAACTCCTGAATGTGTTACCTGGCAACCACTGAGATCTACGCTAATCTGCTCGTCGTCGTGCTATCCGTGAACTTCTGTGACCGCTTAGAGCAAATCCATCAGTGTGCTACCTGTGGCCACCCACCTATTCTCCTGCAACATACTGCTCTGCTTGCTGAATCCAACTGTTTGTTGGTCAAGGTAAGGCCATGTATCCTAGTCATATTTCGCAGATTTTTAAATTTCTATCTATTTGCGAGTAGAGTACACAATAGTGCTATGTTCATTGGTCTCATTGCTATTGACTTGAGTTTCCACTGCTATGCTATCAATAGATCTATTTATTTTCATCTGTGTCTATTGTCATCGAATTGCATCCTTTGGGGGTCCAGTCTATAATGTAAGCATGTTTTATTCTCGTGCAAGACAGAACATCCAAGGGACGAGTCACATGTTCAGATTTTAGACACATCATTTATACATTTCTGCAACTTATGCAAATACTAAGCCGCACATAATGAACTGGTATAGTTCCTGCGACCAAAACAAACCTTGCATTGATCATTGTATGATTCATTTACTTTTGTATCAAATCTTTATTCTTGAAGATTGTATAATAATGTCGATATTTACTTTTCAGATTTATCAACAATGCCTGCCTGTTCGATTAGCGGTTGCCCTTCGAAGACCCATGCGAACTCTGAAGGCACTACAATGCATGTATTCCCGAAAACTGCTGATCGAATAAGAGAATGGGTCAGACATTGCGGATATCCACTGGATGAGCTGGAAAGTAGTGTCCAACAAGTCTTACAGGACAAGAGGGGTGATCGATACCGCATCTGCAGCCGGCACTTTTCCTTGGACATGTACACAACATCTTGGGTAACAAAGAAGAATAAACGGCGAACGACACGGAAATTGCTCGAAAACGCTATTCCCACTCTATTCGTCCACATTCCGCCACCGGTGAGCCAAGTGTCCAGATTTAGCTTTAGGACTTGCGGTAGTGTGTAGGTAGCCGAACGGATTAATTGATATTGTAGGTGTGCTATCCCTTGTAATAATTTCGATATTGATATTTGTGTATAGTTTTTTGAATAATGACATTTATCAATATATTCTTTTTCGATTTCATAACCCACAAACGCAATGTATATATATGGGAACAGGGAACTGTGCTGTATTGAGCATTTTTCAAGTATTCTGGCGCCTTACATGGCTATTTTTAATATTGGCATTTCATTATCAATCATTAATTTACCTTTACAACTTCTTGACTATCCCTTGAATCTGAAGCAAGAACATTCTACATCCTTGACATGGTCGCAGTTATCAACCACTTCTAGCGCGTATCAGGTAATCTTACTAGGCTAATCCGCTACAGACTTGTTTTATGCATGTCAAGTAATAGTTTTATTTCATCGTGTAATTATTTTACTGAATGTTTGGTTAGTGCTTTCCAATTGATATACACCTTAGTAATCGTCCACTGTTGTTTGTTTTCAGTTATAATTAGTGTTATCCATACTAATGCAAGTACTGTCTTTCAGGGAGATGCTGAAGCGTCCGCCACATCTACAACATTTCTAGATGTTCTTCACCAGCAGGAGGTATGGATACTGACAGCTCCATCGAACGTCATTATCAGAGCTGGAATTCTTGTCGTTTGATTGTTCTACACAATTTTTCATTCGTGGTTAGCCGTTGTTATGTACCTGTGCTGTCGACCCCAGGTGTGTGTTATGTTTTCACTATTGTAATCCTCACTAATGCAAGTACTATGTTTCAGGCAGTTGATGGAGCGTCAACCCCTGCACTTGATGCAGAGCTTGACATTCAAGTAATTCCAGGGGAAGTGGAAGCGGAACCATGCGTATACGAATCGGCGCAACAGCTTTCGGAAATGCGCACTACATTTGCAACATTCATAGATATTCTTCAGCAGCACGAGGTATGGATAATGAGAGCTCCATCATGCGTGATCATATAACGTGATTCCATTTGCTATACTTTCTTCCCTATTAACGCAAGTGCTGTGTTTCAGGGAGACGACAAAGCTTCCACTACAATCACAACATCCAATTTAGATGATGCAGATGTAAATAAATCGGAGAAATAAGTTGATGAAATGTGATCATATTTAGATTTTCCTTGATTCTTTTGGACAATGCATCATTTGCGGTTATCTCTTTATATGTACCAGTGCCGTCGACCCCAAGTGTGTGTTGTGTTTCCAATATTGAAAAGCATACTAATGCAAGTACTGTGTTTCAGGGAGATGCGGATGCCTCCTCTCCAGTACAACCATTCATGGCAGTCCATGCAGAGCCAGAGGTATGGATACTGACAGTTCCATCAAAATAGATCATCACTGGTCGAATACTTGTCGTTTGATTGTTGCACACAATGTTTAAATCGTGTTTGGCTATTGAGATGTACCTGTGTGTTCGTCCTCACGTGTGTTTTATGCTAACAATATTTTGATACATAGTAATGAAAGTACTATGTTTCAGGGAGACGATGGAGCCTCATTCCGTGCTGTCTATGCGGATACAGAAAATATAGTCGTTGCAGCGCAAGAGGAAGGGAGGGCATGCGGAAACTAATCGGAGCTACAGCGTGCAGATGTTGAAGGTCGAGTCAAAAAAGTTGCAAAGAAAAAAAAACAAAAAAAGGTTAGTTACAAACAGTTCATAACTTTAAAAAAATGTTTGTGCTGGGGACTATTTTATGTTTTTTTCCAGTCAATTCTACTACACTCCATCTTGTGTTTAAACTGAACATCCCTTTTCCAATCCCTCCTCCAGTTACCCGTGGGTGTCAGAACTATACATACACAGACAGTGAAGCGAATGAGAGATGTGGCTTGCCAGACCGTGTACACTATGGAGGAACTATTAATTGAGGCGAGGCGTGTTCGGGCTCGAGATGCTCATGTCCAATGGCCAGAACATGAATTAACTGTGTTTGGAGACTACAGCAAAGTTGCATTGGACCATAGCTACAGTGCGACCGCACCACCACAAGAAGATGTTATTGAATGTATTGAAGATAGCTCTGAAGTAGTTGCAGATCAATTCACACAATCTACACCCGCCAAAAATTTGCCACCAAAAAACCTGTCGACATTGTTGTGTTCTCCCATCAATGTTGAAGTAATAGATGTCAAAATGACAGAGAATGAACCAGCCGCAGCATCCATAGATGCATCAGAACTTGATATCAGCGATATTACTTTCCAATGTGTTGAAATCTCCATAACGTCACAGGCCGAAACAATGTTGACGCAGGATGACAGTCTAATGAAAGAGAGCAAATACATTGTATTCGACAGTTGTTTGATGGAAATTATAAGTATGCTGAAATGTGTGCATTCCATTAGAGGGAAAGTATGTGGGAAGCCATTGATTAATGTGACTCGTCAAATAAAAGGCAGTAACGTCAAAATAAATGCCGCCTGTAGATTAAATCATAGGTTCTCATGGTCTGCACAACCGATGCTGGGGAAACTGCCAGCAGGCTATCTACTGTGTGCAGCTGCATCACTTTTTAGTGGCACCAGTTTTAGAAAGTTAGAGGCTTTCTTTCAGTTTGTGGGACTCCATTTCATTTCTAAAGCGCTGTACTACATATACCAACGTGATTATCTGTTTCCGGCCATTAGTGATGCTTGGAAAATTGAACAATTGTCTCTAGCAAGTACATTCGAAGGCAAACGATTCAGGCTAGCTGGCGATGGAAGTGCGACAGCCCTGGATTTTCTGCCAAGTACTGCACCTAGCACTTTCAGGACATGGATAGTAAGAAAATTGTGAGTTCGGTGGTCGTGCAGGTAACACAATGTACATCGTCAGTGGCCATGGAGAAACTAGGATTTAAAAAAACAGTGGAATATCTACAATCAAGGGGAATGCACATCGACCTCATAGCCACGGATAGACACGTTTCAATTGCCAAGACAATGAGAGAGCAGTTCCCACATATTAAACATCAATTTGACGTATGGCATCTTGCTTAATCAATCAATAAGAAAATCTCGGCTGCAGGGAAAAAAAAAGGTTTTGAAAGTATTTTGCAGTGGTCACATTCTATCACCAAGCATCTTTGGTGGAGCTCAAAAACTTGTGAGGGGTCAGTGGAAATACTACTTGAAAAATGGCGGTCACTGATGCACCACTGTACCAACGTTCACCGCTGGACAGCAAATCAACATTTCCACCAATGTGAACATGGCCCTTTATCCCCAGAGGAGGCAAGGAAGAAGAAGTGGTTGATTCCATCTTCACTGACACACAAAGCCATTGAGAAGATTGTTTTCGAAAAAACTCTATCAAGAGATTTGAGAGGACTGACAGAATTCTGTCACACAGGAGATTTGGAGGTGTTCCACAATATGTGCCTAAAGTACAGGCCAAAGCGCTTGCATTTTAGCTTTCGGGGCATGAAACATCGCACTCTACTAGCAGTCTTGGCCCATAACAGAAATGTCGGACGTGAACAATCTAGGACTAGGGGTAAAGTAAGGATGCCTCGCTACACTAAGGTGTTTTCAAAACGAAGTAAGCAATGGGTGATCAAACCAGTCTATGATGAAATGCAGTTCGACTTTGTGAAAGGCCTTATTGTTACTGTGTTAGAGAAGCACAGATATGGAATTTTGGACGTTTCTGTGCAAAGCAGTGATCCATTGCGACTGTGCCATGCCCACCCGAAGCACAGCTGATTGTGAAGTACAAATCCCGGTTTAAATAATTGCAATACGATTGTCTTTTTGTAAATAAATGTTATTGTACAGTGTACCTGTAACCTAACCCCTACCTTCACCATCATGGGTGGCGAACAAGCTGGGTGTCATCTTTGAATTCTCTCTATTCACCTCACATATGTGTATGTATATATTTTTGTCATGTCTCATCTCATGTAAATGTAAATGCTGCGCACTGTTAACGGAGGGGAGGCTTACGTATTGCAAATAATAAAACAAACAAACAAACAAACAATAAATCTCACTTTTAACTCAACTCCTGTGGTACTTTATACTTTCCCTGACCTTCCGCCAAAAATTAAATGTCTCAATTTGGGCTGCAAAGCTCGCAGACAACGGGGACAAAATTGGGGCACTTAGAATGCGCCAGCCAAGCGGGACGTGGCATTTGGGAGAGAAGCCAGTTCGCATTTGCACATTGAGGCGCACTACATAGACGGATTCTAAACTTCAAGTTCTCACAGATGCCTATACTACGTGATGTTGCAAATAAAGAATGCGAAGGACAGCACCCAGATGAGGCCCACAAGTCGCACTGGAAGTATAAGGGTCTATTGTTTTTTGACCTTGAGACAGGGACCATGCCGAAAGAACTACATTTGAAGGGGGTGCGCAATAACGTAAGGGACGATAAGGCAGAAAATTCAGAAACTAGACCGAGTTTCATTTTAGTTCAGTATACGAAAAATCGTTGTCAAGAGCACGGTCCGTTTTACAGACTGCATTACGAAGAGACACAATGGAAATTTCAAATATAATGTAAGTAAATCTTTACATGCTTTTATACCAGAATGAAGATTTAATGAATGGATGCATTTATAAATGAATGAATGAAGAGCTAGGAAAATCAAGTAAAACGTGTTCGTAGTGGGCACATGGGCATGCAGGCCCACTGGTCTCACTGATCTCGGTCCTTGGCCCAGCCACTTTTCCCTGCACTGCCTACCTGCACTACGGGACTGTCTCTGTATCCTTCAGCCCCTTCTCCCGGCATTTACCTTGCACTTGCCACCAGCTGGCCCTATTATTTAATTTGTATTCAACTAACCATGTACAGCACTTTTACCCCCCCACCCCCCCTCCCCATGCACGATCAGAAAGACACCTGGCCTAGTAGGATCGTTGTCTGTCTGCCCTTGTTCGCCACCTGCCTCGTCGCGCCTAGAAACACTTGAGTATAAGCGCGTTACAAATGCCATATCATATATCATATCATTCCTCACGCATGTAGACTAACTGTCATTTATCATTGTGTG
Source organism: Ambystoma mexicanum (assembly GCF_040938575.1). Classification (NCBI taxonomy): domain Eukaryota; kingdom Metazoa; phylum Chordata; class Amphibia; order Caudata; family Ambystomatidae; genus Ambystoma; species Ambystoma mexicanum. Next base: position 1,055,081,471 of record NC_090921.1, on the reverse strand, counting down.
TTGGCCTCGATTTATTTCGTTACTTTTCGCATTGATTTTAAAGCCGAACATACTCCATTGAACTATCCTTGCAAGCAAATAGTTTCTGATCGGCTGTAATAAATAAAATAAGTAATATTAATGAAGATCGGCTGGTGAGACTAATTATAATTTTTTTGTTTTCATAACAGGTATTTGCTCCCCTTCTGCTACTGCCATCGGTTTGAGACACCAGCAGATGGCTTTTACAGTAGACACCTGCAGCTTCGTGTGAACAACTGGAGCACACTGACAATTTTATGGGACGATCGCCAAGGGCCCACATGCCCTTACGCTGTACTAGTGGCTAGAAGCAACATATCAACCTTTACGATGGACTAGTGCCTAGTTGATGGAACAGCCTTGCGGTTCACCGTGCTTCCAAAGTGCTTCTTTTAACGAAAAGCAACACCCTGTGTACCATGGCGGATACAGATAAAAGAAAATAAATGGCTCTCGGAGTTCATATGGCAATTGCTGAATATTCTCTAAACATTTAATGTAAAATAAATGTACTTTACCAAATGTACCGTGTTGCTGTTTGATTTTAAAGTACAGTTTCATATTCCGAATTGTGGCGCGCTGTGTTGTGAGATGGTCTGTGTTGGTTTCCGGGTTCTGTGTGGAGTCGCGTAGAAGACGAATGGGCGCGTTTGCCTACGCAGCACAGTAACGTCACGGAGAGAGGCGGGGAATATGAATATTTTGATAATGTCAGGCTCAGGGGCGGGGGAATTGATTTAGTGCCGCAAAAGCAGGTCAGCCAGGGCGATCGGGGAAAAGATAGGATTATCAGAAAATGGCGGCTCCCTGGTGCTTGTTTTCGCGTGCGTTTAATGGACGAAAACTCGGGTAAGGTCCATAGGAATTTTTTTTTAAATCGAGCCACTTAGGCTTAAAAAAACATGGCCGACCCGTAGGCACAATAACAATTTTTACTAGACCATGCCTTTAAGAGAAGAGGAGATGGAGTCGTGAGGTGAGAGAAGGCAGAGGGAGTGGATGGCAGAGTGGTAGACAGATTTGATGGGGGAAAGGTGAGTAGAAGGGAGTCCAAAGAAAAGAGTAGAGCAGTAGAAGAGTCTGGAGAAGATGAGGGAGGGAGTCTGATGCCTCCTTGGGAGCAGTCGCTGTATAGCTCTGCTGTCTTCTTTCTAGGCATGGCACCTGCCCATGGAAAGTCGAGCATCCATTGTTCCAGCTTCTGGAAATCGGTGGCATTAATAGTCGGGGGAGAGTAACTTAACAAGCAGTTAACCTGTGGGTTCGTGACCTTTTAAAATAGAGGAACCCATCTCATTAAAAAGAGACTGGAATTCTCACCCACATATCAAAATGTATGCACATCTGTTCCTGCCTTTAATAGTCAGAGGAATACAACGAATCAAGTAGTGAATATCGGAGGCATGGAGCAATAGTCCAGCACCCTGTGCAAACTGCCGCAACTGCACCTTTAAAACAGCAGACCTAAAACACTGTATGCAAATCCACAAGTCCTTTCAGCCGGGACCCACCGAGTTCACATTATTTCCAAGATATTACAAAGTTTATTGACTGTGGAGCAGCTCCAAACAGGTTCGTCACTGCCGTGGTGATGGAGTAGGAGAATATGAAGCAGAGGCAGATCCTGCCGGCTCCACTCACATCCTGTTTCCGTGATTCTAACAAATCCAAAATGGTGACGCAGCCTCTTAGAGGCACGGCCCATGTCACAGAACACACTGCTCCAAATGAATAAAGCATGCCTGAATTCTTAAAACTGCTACGGCTTGCAACCCCTGCCATGACCCCCTACCCCTGATAGCCATTTATGAAACCCAGCTGCGTAGTATTAGTAAAAGCCAGGCCCAGAGGAGGTAATGACATGGTACAAGAACCCAATCAGGGAGAGTAGTAATGGGGTAGTATGGAGCAGCATAGTGGCATGAAGCAGAGAGGTTCTCCAGAGGAATGTGTAGGAGGAGGTGGTGAAGGAGAGGTTGGAGGAGGGGAGAGGCAGTCATGAAGCAGGAGTGGCTGGAGGAAGTGCAACTGCATGGAGTGGTGCTGAAGCAGAATACATTGAAGGGCTGAAGGTGCAGTAGAGGGTGGACAAAATCCATGTGCAGGAGGACAGGTGTGTGACATTAAAAGACCTAGGAACTGAGGAAGAGAAGGTGTTGAAGAGAAAGCAAGGTCGAAGGAGAAGTTTGCAGAGAGAAAAGCTAAGAGCAAGAGAGAGAAAAATGGCAAACTTCTTTGCAATGGTCGGGAGAACACCAGATAGGGCAAGAGGCAATGTAAACTCACACATTGTCTGGGAGAAGGAGGAGGAGAAATGAACATGTGTGTAGTGGCAACGAGAACATCCGAAAGCCATCTCCTGGGCCAGACAGAGAGCTTCATGATGAGGGGGAGGCTTGCTAGATTGGCTGTGCCACCAAAAGATTATTGACCCCGAGACTAAGAGTTGAGGCCAAGCTAAGGTCTACACCTGTACAACCGCCAAGACTACCTCACCTCTGGAAGGAGCTGTACAGCCTAGTTTATTATTAGGATTGACCCGATTACAGACTAAGAGATAAACTCTTTTTTACAATTTAATGGATTTCTGTATAGAGGGTCAGAGAAACGTCTTAATCTCTTAGTAATGAAGACGCCTCTAGTGCAAGGTGAAACTTCTTTTCTCTGACAGTATTGATATACATATATATATATAAAGTGAAAAAAATGTTGTTAAAGGGACGTTATGGTTAAGTTGCGCTACTAAAAACGTATGAAATTCACAGTTAAAAAACATTGTTAAAGGGACGTTATGGTTAAGTTGCGATACTAAAAACATATCACCTTTACTGAGAAAAATATGCTAAAGGAATGTTCTAACGTTCTGGTTACAGTGCCCTACTAAAACCCTATGAAATTCACTGACAAAAAAACGTTGTTAAAGGGACGTTATGGTTCAGGTGCCCTAAGAAAAACCTATCAACTTCAGTGCCACAACTATTTGAAAGGGACATTTTAGTTACTTTGCACTAATAACAAACTATACACATTATGGTTACACGTAGGACCGAAAAACCCTAGAAATTCGCTAGTTATGGTAAGCTAAGCAACCATAACTCGTGCCACCACCGTGCACTGCTAAGACTAACACCCAGGACATCAAAGATGACATCACAAGTGTAATGGTGCCCCCATGGGAGTTTACTTCTTGGTGACCTACTACAATTTTGCACCTCTGTCGTTTTACTTCTGGGTGACTGTAATTTTTTTCCATGTATTTATTCATCAATTTTGGTTGAAATCAAACCTTCTACTATATACACATACAAAACTGCAATAAATCGACCAAGTACAAAGACCAAAAACAAAGAGAAAAGCAGAAATACAGACAGAAAAACAGGCAGAAAAACAGACACCCCCCAATTCCCAGTACAAAATAGACATTATCATTTCATACGTTTCATTTAGTTCCATAAAGAAATCATTTACTTCAAATCTTCCTGTAGTTAAAGTATACAAAACAAAATAGACATTTTCATTCCATGCATTTTATTTCACTGCATAAAGAAATTATTTTCCTCTAAAATCTTCCAATAATTCAAATTAGCAATGATGGATATTTGATTACCATTATATAATCCTTGCCAGAAAACGTCCTTGTCTTGAATACTCATATCACTCATAAAGCAGTGGAAAATATGTGCTCTTAGAGGTTCTAATTTGTCACATTCAATGTATAAATGCCTTAACGTTTCAATTACCTCTTTACTACCAAAAGACCTGCATGTTCCAAAATTGCAGGCAATTATTTTCTCCAGCCCACAGTCTTTCCCTTGTGAGAAGAACATTTAGTCTAAAACGCATACAAACCCGCTTTGCTAGGACATGTTTTACAGTATACTTGCAATTTATTGTTTAGGTGCACATCCATATAAGATATGACAACAACCTTTAACTTTCAAATGCTTGTAATCGCATTCCCGATACCATAATTCTATCTTTTGAAAAACCACCCTTCTAAAGATCCCAAGACTCTGCTGATCCTTCCTCTCTTGCAAACTACCACCCGGTCTCTATCACTCCTTTCCTGGTCAAAATTCTGGAAAAGCTGGGCAGCTTACTCACCATACCAAATCTGTTGGTTGTCTCCATGACCATCAGTCTGGCTTTAGAGCAGTCAGAAGTAAGTAAAACTCCTCTCCTGAACAGACGTGAAGACCTGCTCTCAAATCTAGATTTTAGCCTTCCTTCTGTCCTCATCATGCTCAATCTTTCCTCTCTTTTCGACACAGTCAACCACGCCATCCTGATCAATCATCTCTGTGACAAGCTGGGCATCATGGATCTGCCCCTAGCCTGGTTGACTTCCTTCCTCTCCAATCGACCCTCCCAGGTGCAACTGAGGTCCTTTCTCTCCACCACCTCTCTCCACATGTGGTGTTCTGCAGGGCTCTAGCCCCTCACCCTGGCTCTTCAAACTTTACTTGGCACCTTTGGTCCACCTCATTCTACCTTCTCTCCTAACTTTCAGTGTTATGCAGATGACACCCAGCTTTCCTTAAGGTTCTGTTCTGCCTCCTCTCCTCATTCCTGATTGTCTATACACAATTCATGAATGGTGTGTGTGAAAATACGAGAGAGGCAGATGAAGTCCTGCTAGAGCTTACGAGATAGGCTACGTCCAAGGTTCCATCGCATTACAACACGTCTTCCCCCCATAGAAACCACAATAACACAAACACTTAAACACTTAAAATAGCAATAAGTTTAAAATTAGCAATTGACCAAATATCAGCCAACACCACTCATTCACACATGCACACACTACACCCCCCCCCACACACCTGCCATCCGGACAGTACACACTCCCAAAACCACGTGGGCAGTTCACGTCTTGGAACTTCCCATCACGCAATCCTTGTACTTAACAGGAAGTACCTTACTTTGTGCGGGGTGACCCCTAACACCATCCTCGACACACATGGGAGGGACCTCATCCACATTCTCAGGCACGACCTGGACCTCATCACTCTCCGATGCGACCTGAACGTCATTTAACCCTTTCCTTCTTGGTGCCACAACACAATCACTTGCACCACCACCGACACCACCTGCTTCTACACTTTTAGCAGCCGCACCACCCCGGTCTGTCTTTCTGCCAGCATGCCCAGAGATATCGCAAAGATTGCCCATGCCTTCAGGAATTAGGGGTCCTCTCTGTACCGCTCTATCTATCACCACCACCCACCTGTTACTCCACCTGGAACCATCGTCTAACACCACATATCCTCTTCCTACCTTCATTACCAGACGGGGATCCATATATACACTGGCCCCCTTGGGCACAAATCTAGGATTCTTTACCTGCACATGGTCACCCAGAGACACCACAAGGGGCTTCCTCCCCACATTCACCCCACTGACTTTCTCCTGTCTCAACCGGCCTCTCGTCAATACCGCCTGCATGTCCACCTCAGTGCGCACTCCTCCACCCAAAGAACAACTCTCAGCTTAGATCCTGGCTTCCTGCCCCTCATAAGCTCAAATGGCGAACATCCCGTAACAAGTGAAGGTGTGTGACAAAACATCACTCCAACTCAAACCATTGGACAAAGCCAGCTGTTTGGCACCCTTCACAAACCTATTCATTCTCTCTACCAACCCGTTTGCAGCAGGGTTATACAACGCGGTTCTGTGATGACGTATGCCCAAACCTCTCATGAACTCCTGCATACACTTAGAAACAAACTGTACTCCCTTGTCTGTCACTATACTTGCTGGTACCCCTTCCCTATCGAATACTGTGCTAAGAAATGCCACCACCCTTTCAGCAGTTACCATCTCTAACGCAGTTGCTTCCACCCACCACGAGGTGTAATCAACCAGAACCACTATGAACCTGAGACTATTACCCAGTGTATCCATTTGACCCATAATGTCCACAGCTACCTTTGTCCACACTTCTCCAGGCACTTCCACTGGATAAACTGGCTGCACCCTAGGCGACTTGCTTTTGTCGCTCAGCACACACATGGCACATTCCTTCACAACATCCTCCACACCTCCATCCATGCCGGTCCACCAATGCGATTCTCTCAGTCTCCTTTTGGTCAATGACCTGCCCAAATGCCCCTTGTGTGCTAAATTTACCCAAAAAATTAGTGCGCACACAGTGGAGGAAGTGCAGTGGTGAAGTGTGGTGCTATCTGACTGCTCTCCCGTTGCCCTCCGCTGTGTTGTTTTGGCCGGACTCCAGTTCCGTGATCCCTTGAGTGACATGCTTCAAGCTGCGAGCCCATTGGCTGTTTGAACGTGGTACAAACTATTCTGCCCTACTGACTGAGAAACTCTTGTAAAGCAGAGGCTGAGAAACTCTTGGTTACTGATTCATTGTTTGTTTATCGTAGAGGACACGTTCCGCCCATGCTCCGCCTCTCCTCCAAGAGTTCCATATAGCTAAACGTACCCATGCAGTGGAGGAAGTGCAGTGGTGAAGTGTGGTGCTGTCTGGCTGTCTAGCGTACTAGCTTACGGCAAAGGCAGCCCTATCCACGCTAGCCATGCGCTCTCAAGGTGGGCAGTTCATTTTAATAATTGTTGCCCACTCATAGGCCTTTACATTGTATTTATTTTGTAATTATCTTTTGCAAGTGTACTTGAAATAATGGTGTCGCGAAAATACACTTTGAAAATGGGCACGCCGCGAGTTGCCGGGCAGCTGTCCTCCCCAGTACAATTACAAATGGTGCCAGCTAAATGCCTTGCGAAAAAATCAATGTTTTTCCCAGCGAGTTTAGCAAGCACCAGACTACAGCGCTCGCTTTCTCTTACTTTAGACATCCATTCTTATTACTCCAATGACTTACCCATTGGAGTTACAGGTCCACAAGGCCTAAGCAAAATAACAAATTCGCAGAACTGTGGACCTGTCATAATTTCACCATTAGCTGTTGATATAGCGTTGCCTGTACATTCTTATCACCATTCTAAATTGATTCTATCTGAAACATCCGCTGCACCAGCAATACAAACCCCCCCCATTGACCGTGACTGATACATCTTGTATTAAAAATCTAGACTGTATCTCCCTAGCAGGTGAAGTTACAGATACAACCCTAGAGTCAGTCTGTATTGCGGGCGAGCTGCAACTTATAGATCAATCGCATTCGAACCCAAGCACTGTGATGAAACCAGCTCGCACAGATGGTGAATCTCAGTCTAAAAACCGCCCAGTGCTGGAGGGTAATATGAACCCACCTCAAATCATGGAGCCCATTGGATGCTCCGTGGCAGCCCAAGTAAAACTCTGCAGAGCTCATGAGCTTTTAACGTTGGCGGGTGAAATAGACGAGGGCGCCCTGGACTTTATGGATATGTCGAGCAAATCTGAATCTCCTGCGCCTGACATTCTATATATCTGCTCGAACTCCGGCGATCTAATACAATTGCAGGAGGAACACATGTACAACATTGTAGATGAGCCAATTGAACTTCCACCCATTATGAAAACATCTCTTCCGCCCAAGACTTTCAAAAAAAAATTGCAAACACCAGAAGTCTTAGAAAGATCTTATAATCAAGTGGTTGATGAGTCTCTCTCATTTATAGCGGCCACTCCACGGCACACAAGATTTCAAGAAGCAGCTCAAGACTCTGAATTTTTTATCCAAAAAAGTCAATCTAAGCGCTTCTCATTTCCAGAAGCTCCCGCCCTCAATAAAACACTGAGTGCCATGAATACTGCACTGTTGACCGTAGAAAAATTGTATGAAGTCTTGGATAATCAAATGATCTACCAAACCAAGCTGTTAGAAGAGCTCATCAAAGAAAGAGCTACTGTCCAAGTTGACAGCGACATCTTACCTAATGTTATTGATTTAATCCAAGACGAGAGCAGAAATGTAGGGGAGTCCCTTCGAGTATTGGAGCCAATCCAAATTGAAGACACCCTTCAGCATGTAAATGATCCAGCAAGCCACATCCATGGTTCAATGGATAATCAGAATATGACTGAGTCCCAAGTTGTTGCCAATGCGAATGCCCAGATGATGAGTGGCATTGAACATTTGACGAGCGACTCACAACCCAAACTCGCCTCTCTCGAACTAACTAACAGCCCCGTCTTGCCCAAATCAAAGAATGTTTTCGAGCTTTTTGCCTCGGTCACTAACATCTCGACAACCAAATTGCTACCACCTCGTCCTTCGACGAATGGTGGAAAGAGATCTAAAAGACCGATTCTAAAATATCGATGCGCAAAGCCCAAAGGCAAAAGGCGAAAATATTTAAAGGCTCATACCAGACTAGAGAGGGAAAGACTAACTGTTACCGATGAAACATCAGCCTCAACAAGCCTCTCAGTAATGACTTACAAACCACTTGATGAATTGGTGCCTCTTAGTACACAAGCAGCCTCTCAAAATGTTGAGCTTCCTTCCCTAATTCAGGGTCAAATTGCAGTGCCTTTGGTTATTTCATCTGACTCCAACGAGACAGACCATTTGAAATCTCTAGGCCCCCTGGGTTCCTCTGATGTAGGAATCAATTCAGTCCATGCAATCATTTCAGACCTCTGAGAGGAGATTAGAGCTTCTATCAATGCTTATCAGTCACAGAACACACTAACACCTCAAACATGTGATCCCTCTCAAATAGAGGTTGCTAGACTTTCTTCTCCACCTGAGCCAACCCATACATCACATCTCACTACCATGACCGATAGGCCAGTTACTGGCCCATCCTCTTCAATGATATGCCCATCTATGCTATTTGAGAAAGAAACATGTCATAGGAAAGCTTCGCAACAGAATTCCTCAGGAACTGTACAATTTCAAACACAACCAGCACAGAAGGACACAGACGCTTGCATAAGTATTAGTGAGCCATCAGTTCAAACAATTCTGCTCAAGCAAGACCTGAGAGAAATGATAAAATCGTCAATTGACTCTTACCTAATGGAATCCCAAAGTGGCACCATAAATGCTAACATAGCATCAAACATGGCATTCCCTGACGTGAGGCCATTGTTACAAGGGCCCGTAGCCATGAATAGCCCACAGATTCAACAAGATGCAAATCCTCATTCCTCTAATCAAGTGCAGCAATCTTTATTGGTTCCGCAGAACTCAAATCATCTGGCTTATAGCACCATAGATAAACAACCAGGCCCCTATTGCCTAAATCTTAAGTGTCGGGCTGTGCCTTTTCCAAAATATGTTCTCAACAGAACAAGTGTGCTTAATATTTGCAACAAGGTTCCAACTCTGAGGGAGCTGGCCACAACTGATATCGAATTAGTCGAGTTTGCAAATCAAGATGATGTTTCTGAAGCGAACATATATGTGCGGTCCGGCCTGGTATATAACATGCTATGGCAGGCCAGAATGACCCTGTTCGATCTAGGCTTTATACTATTACAGGATATCCACTAGAACAATCGTCAAGTTGAGAAACCCCAAATAAAGATATATAGATCTAGTCTGGGTGATCCGTCCATGGGCTCGGAAGCTAAGCAAACACATGCACCAATGTTGCAGACTTTTGGAATGAGATCATAACAGATAGCGGCAGAAGATACGATTAGCCTTGTCTCCTGGAATACCAGAGGCCACAGCCACTTTATACATTCAGGTGGTAGTGACTTCGAGCATTTTGACATTATTGCATTACAGGAGACGTGGCTCACCGAAGTAACAATTTGGGCATCCCATACAATCTTCACAACTTTGGCAAGCAAAAAATGAATGGGCCGTCCATCAGGTGGACTCTTACTAGCAATTAAAAAAGCCTGTGGCTTTGTAGGCGAGAAATATCTATCTCCTCCCCCTTACTTTCAAGCTGTGAAGCTCACTAGAGCCAGTTTAAGCATCACTATCATTAACATATACTGGAGTAAACAAATCTTAACATCTGATTTGTTCTTCATATATCTATAATGGCACTTGGATAATGCGGCTTTAGACCGGCAAATTACGAGCACACCCATACTAGGTGATCTAAATTTACACCTGCTTCCTTAGGACAACACAAACCAGACGAGTGATGAAAGTACCTGGACCAGAATCATGGAAGAAAGAGGTTTTGTTATGATAAACAATGCACGAACTGGTGAAGTCTTAGCTCTCTTCACCTGGCAAAGAGGTACACAGTGCGCCATACTAGATTATATCTATGTGGATAACAAATTTCTAACCCAGGTACAATCCATGAAGGTGGCCCCATCTTGCGCTAGTGATCATAATAAATTAATTATGTCCTTCAAATTTCCATAAAGATGGCAACCAATACATAAAAGTTTACACCTGTCACATATAAAGATAAATAACAGTGGCACTCGCCTAAGATAGAATCTACAGAAGTTAACCCAATATGAAAATAGCCTTAGTAAACTGTTTAACTCTCCAACAACCAATGCTTCAGACTGCTATGTCCAGAAAATGCAAATCTTAAAACAAATTAACATGCCTGATCTAAGCATCAGGCATAAGCACCAGCATTCCTTTGATCTAGACATTCAACAGGCAAAGGCTGTTTTGAGACGTGCCTTACGGAACCTGATGTACTATCCTGCAGATGTTAGACCACAAATGAAAAGGCACTTGAAAATCACTTATAAAAAATGGCTGAAAGGCTGGAAAACCTGCCTATAACAGAGAGATGGCGAGCAAATGTTGAAACAAATAATGAGCAAATCTACGAGTGGCATTGGGGCTTGCCTGAATGAAGCCACTCTGAAGACCGAAGAAGCAGTACTAATCAATGTGATATCAAACGAAGACTAGAAAGTGTATTTCAGAGACCTGTATTGCTCTCCCTTTCCTGACTTAATTTGGAATCTCAATACATCAGCAATGTCTCACTCGTTCCCAATAGGTAACAAGGATATATTGTACTGTATCAGGACACTAAGCCGCTCTTGAGCAAGTGGCCCAGATGGGTTGCGTAATGGGATGCTTAAGGATTATCCCGAAGAATGGGTGTCCATTCTTTGTCAGATCTTCAAACATATATTTGCGGTAGGACACCTACCAAAGTCCTGGAAGCAGTCGATAATACTTCCAATCTTTAAGAAAGGCAATAGGGCTGATCCAAAAGCTTATCGCCCTATTCCCTTGTTGGACTGCCCAGGCAAAATATTTGCTTGCCTGATCCTGAAGCAATTCAATCAATTGCTAAATACAAATGGTCTACGAGATCCATTCCAAACAGGTTTTTTTTTACCAGGAATAGGCACAGCAATAAACATCATTACCCTAAATAGCGTCATCCATTATGCACGTCAGCGGAAACAGGCCATCTATACCGCTTTCATTGACTTTCGCATGGCGTTTGATGCCGTTCCGTGAGAGCTATTGTATAAAAAATGGATGGATAAGGGTTGTCCATGGTTCATACTGAAATGGATCATTGACTCACATACTGGTACCACCATTTGAATTAGGTTAGATAACGATGGTCTTCTTTCAGAATTCATTGACACTGCACGAGTCCTAAAATAGGGATGTCTGTTAGTATCCGCAATGTTCAACTTCTTTATTTCGGATATAGGCTCCCAATTCGAATCAGTTGTGACCGACTCACCAAAAATTTACGGTGTGCAAATTAAATATCTACTATACGCGGATGATATGGTATTATTTCCCAAGACCCCTAATGGCCTACGAGCGCTACTGAATGCTCTGGACTTATATTCCAGGAGCAATTGCATAACAATTAATATTGCAAAAACCAAAGTGATCCAATTGGGTACACCGAAACTGCGGGCCAAAGTTCATCGGTGGCCTCTGCAATCAATGACCCTGAATTCAGTCCCATAGTATTTCTACTTAGGTACACTTATAACCAATCAAGTGGGTTCTAATGCTAATGATCATTATTTGAAACAAGAGGTTTTAACGGCTGTGTCCCAAGCTCGCCTAAATAAAGCTAAATATTGTACATTTTCATTGATACCTATCATTACATATTACAAACAAAAATGTATTCCGGTCATCACGTATGGTGCAGAATCATTTACTGTCAAATCATATGAATATTGGGCACCCATAGAGGGATGCTACTGGAAATGGATCTTGAACTTACCATTATCTGAACCCATATGCATACTCAGGCATGAGTTAGGCTTGTTGTCCCTGTACGGCTCCTATAAGTGGAAAATCTGTTTACTTTACCGGAAATATGTAATGGCTTCTAATAGCACTGTCATACTAAATACTGTTGCAAACTATCTACTATACTCAACAGATGTTTTTCCAGCAGCTTGAAGGAAAAAAGCGCAAAAAATTATCAGTGACATAGACACATCAATTTCATTGTTGTTCGAAAATTGAGATAAAGCTAAAAAACATTTATGGGAACACGATTGGATACAAACAAGGAGTGCATGCTCCAGATATCGTGCTTTTATTGATAATCCCTTTATCTTGAAACGGTACGGTTCAACAGAATCTTACTTAACAATATTTCCTAACTCACGTCAGAGAGATGATTTCTTGCGCTTTCGTTTAAACATTTTGCCAACACATGAAGTTCTATTTAGATGAAGAATGTTACCAGCAAATGAACTACTATGTCGTTTTTGCAAGTCCACCTGTGAAACACTGAAACATCTGTGCACCGAATGTTTAACATTGCTTCCTCAGAGGATCTTAACTTTCAAGCCTCTGTTTCAGGGTTCCTGTATTATAACTAGCGCAAATGTGTGGGAGCTGTTATTTCACTCTACAAGAAAATCAGTTAGATATGCCATTTTAAATTTCTTACTTGGCTTAAAATTGTCGGGAAAAATAACAGCTGAGAGTAAATTGTGATCCTTGAAAGACATGTCTGATCAATAAGTATATGCATCGACAATTAATGTATTTTAACAAGACACATGATGACTTATCACTGAAAGAAATTTTACAAGAACTGTATCCGATTGATTTATGTTTTATTTTAATTTCTTTCCTCTCATTTTTTTTTTCCTTTTTGATGAATTGTAACAAATTGTGTAATTTGATTTATATTGTATTTTATATTGTGTTTTGGAAGTTGAAAAATCAAGTTTCTTGATTAAAACAATTAAGTAAAAACATTTTAAAAAAAAAGATTTACCAACCTGCACCTCAAACTGTGTGGCGGTACCAACCTTTGACCTCTCACAACACCCATGGACCCTCCGAGATTTCGTTCCACACATGCTCGTACCCTTTGTCCAACTCCTTGTCACCAACTTCTGCCACTCCGCACCTCAGACACTCTTTAATGTTTGCCAAAGTAGTATCCACGGCACACTCCTTGTCCCAATCCTCCTTGTCAATTGCTGGAAATATGCTTGCCACCCTCGTACACTCATCCCAAACCTCTTGCACATCCTTCCCTTCGCTCTCAGGGCTGGGTAAACACGCCATGCAATCAGCAACAGCATTCTTGGTGCCCAGAATGTATTCCACCGTGATATTATATTCTTGCATATCAACCATCAACTTGGCGATCCTATGGGAGGCAGTAGACAACCCCTTAGTGGTCAAAACATACATAAGGGGTTTGTGGTCCATTCGTATAGTATAAGGAACACCCCACAAAAATGTCTTAAAGTGTTTGGATGCCCACACAACGGCCAAAACCTCTCTTTCTATTACTGCATATCTCCTTTCGGCGTCCCTCAAAACTCTCGAGGCAAAGGCTATGCGATGATAACTACCATTGTCCCACTGTTCAAGCACTGCCCCTATGCCCACCTCAATAGCATCAACTGTTAACACAATTTAGTTTTTAGGAGAAAATTATCCCAAAGATGGGGAGTGAGTCAAGTCACCCTTAAGTCTCTCAAATTCCTCTTGACAACTCTCTGTCCACACAAAAAGAACATTTTTCTCTAATAAGGTTCTCATATTAACTGTCTTCTCAGCATAAGAAGCAATAAACCTCTCATAGTATTCTGTCATTATCAGGAATGACCTGAGCTGCTCCTTGTTAACAGGAGCAGGCTCATCCTTCTTTACCTTCACTAAACCCTCCATGGGATGTATGCCCATCACGTCCAAAGAGGTCACACTCGGCACACCCACATGACACTTGGCCCATTTAACTGTTAAACCACTCTCCTTCAACATCTTCATTACACTTAACACCCTACTGTTGTGCTCTCTACGGTCCCTTCCCCACACTGAAATATAATCTTGGAAGTACTCTACCCCAGACTTTCCACCGAACAAACCTTGCATAAGCGTTTGAAAAACTGCTGAGGCTAAGCCGAAAGGCATGCAGCAAAAACAAAATGCCCCGAAGGGCGTGACAAATTATGTGAATGCATGTGAATCCTCATGCAACACTATCTGGTGGTATGCGGACGATAAATCAAAATTGGAAAAACACTTAGTTTTTCCCACATATGCCAACAACTCATTTATATTGGGTAAAGGATGCCGGTCTATCCAGATATTGCCGTTTAACTCTCTGAAATCTATGCACATTCTCATCCCCCCCATCAGCCTTGCGCGCCAACACAACAGGTGATAACCATTCGGAACTCTCTATCCCCTTTATAATCCACGCTGCCTGGAGCTTGGCAAGTTCATCCTTCAACCCATCCCGGGCCATCGCGGGCACCCTCCCTACCATGTGCACTCTAGGTATAGCCCTTCTCTTAAGCGCAATCTTATGTGAGAACCCTTTAAGCTTCCCCAACTCTTCTGAAAATATAGTGGGGAAAAGCCTCTTTGAGGTATTCAGCCGTTATCGCACCCTCAGTTCTCACTCCCTCCACAACCCCAACACTCAGTACAGGCACGGGTTTCCCCGGGCGTATTTCCATTTCAAGGGCAGCTTGTTAATCCCAGCCTAGAACAGCATCACCCTTATGTGCAACATATAACTTTCCTTGGGTTGTGCACCCTTCAAATTCAATTCTTGCCCACTCATAACCCAACACCTTGATGGGAAAACGACCGTACGTGTAGGGATTTATGTCAGCTGGTAACAGAGTGGCCACATCCTTGCCATAACTCTCTACATTCAATTCTGGGGAAATCATGGTGTACGGAGATGCAGTGTCCACCATCATTCACATCTGCACCCCATTCACAGATAACACGGCCCACGGCCCTTTCTTTTCCTGTGCTCCAGCCACACTCAACAACACCCCTTCGTGGGAACCTTTGTACCATGCGCCACGTGCTTTACCGCCCATATAACTCACAACAGTTTCAGAACTTCCAACCGGTTC
Organism: Ambystoma mexicanum; assembly: GCF_040938575.1. NCBI lineage: Eukaryota > Metazoa > Chordata > Amphibia > Caudata > Ambystomatidae > Ambystoma > Ambystoma mexicanum. The sequence continues at coordinate 1,055,066,263 of NC_090921.1, read as the reverse complement.
TAACATCTTGACAGTTTGTCTGTTCTCGGTGTTGCTCTTGCACATAAAGGCAAAATGCCCCTTTCCTCTGCATTTCCTACATTCCGCATTCATTGCTGGACATTCTCTTGCACCCGTGACGTGCCCCCTCCAGCTGCATTTCCTGCACATTTCTCTTTGGCAAAATGTCCATTTGTTGCCCCTGACTCTTCCTCTGTATTCGTGAACAAGATAAGTTCCTGATTAAGGAACTCCTGTCCCCTGCACACTATCCCAAGCTCATAAATGAGCTAAACATTTAGGAAAATTTATGAAGTACATTTCAATTCATACATTCAATTATGATTGCTGGCATACAAGCATATTGTAGTTTCCAATGATAGATCTCAAAGATGAGGCTATTTCTTCAAAGGTATTTTTATTGTTCAAAAGTTCATAGAAGGCCCAACGCGTTTCAAGATAAACATCTCTTCTTCAGGGGTATATTCAACATTATGCAACACATCTATAGATACATTTAAAAAAAACATAATTACATTTATAGTAGAGTACTTTTTGTTACTGTTTTGCATATATAATGGTTACATTTTTATGTTCAAAAGGAAAAAATAGAAAAAAGTGGTTCTTGTGATACTATATACAGCTGTCTAGTCATTCTAATAATTGTAACTTATTTTTTCAACTTATTTTCAACATTGACTCTGCTAATCTCAAATAGAGTACTTGTCAACATACTTGTCTAAGCAAAATATGGTCCAAAGCAGACCGTTTAGTCTAAAAACCAAAATGAAATCATCAAACAAAAGGCTATGGATTATCTGTAGGTACTGTATCATACTTGGTCAAGGGGATAGTCTCGTGTGAGGGCATAGTACCCCAATAGTCTTACAAAAGTTTGCTATGGAGTATAGAAGTGCGTGGTCTTAATGGCATTTGTGCCCGAGAGAGTTTATACATAGGTCAGATTGGATGTTGGTAAACACTGATGAAGTGCCTGTTGGTAGTGAGAGTCAGTAAGTTCTTACCCTAGGTAAGGTTCCAGAAATCGCTGTTGTGTGCGGTGTACAATTTAAGGTGAGAGATACCAGGTAAGTCAATGCGTTCTTATGGCGTTCCTTTTGCTAGGGAAAAGGTGAGTTTTTCGTACCGTTAGCTTAAGTGATAGAAGAACAGGTAAGTGAGGATAAAGGGTAGGGTAGGGTCTTGTCAGCAAAGGTTGAATGCTGCTTACCTCTGGCTATGATCCCAAGAGTGTGGAGGTTCTCTGCGCGTCCGTAGCGTGATGTTAGTAAAGATCAAAATGGCCGTATATATTACGGCGCTAAGTAATGGCGTCATTACATTGTGGCGTGATGTGACGTCACGGATATAAACAAAAGAATTTTTTGTTCTAAATACGACAGAAGATGCTCATGTGTAATAAACAAAAAGATTTTGATAGTGGTCCGCTTGGACACGAGGAGTTTGTTATCCGTGATCACGGAGTAAATTACCATGCCGTAGAAGAGAAAGTAACGCGGTTACTAGACAGAGACAGAAGGTTAAATGGGTTTATGGGTTTAGGGTACTGGGATGGTAAGGGAAGAATTTCCTGGTATAGATGTCTGATGGTGAATAATCAAGTATAACAAATTGATAACCTGTAGGATACTTTACATTGTGAGATGTCTAGGTAAAGCATGGTCTCACAAGTGATAAATCGTTTCAAACTTGTACAATGATTTCCTGTAGGAGACTTACATTCTGTCAGGTTATACACATTTTATGTACAATATGATGTACTATTCAACAAAAATGACCTTGTCATTGTGACTTACATTCTAATGGGAAACACAACTTGGTCCTGTTATGACATCTATATTGTGGTTTGAGGGACCTTGTCCATTTTCTCCCCCATATGATATATGTATTAAATACTCTGTGGTGCCTAAAACAATGAGCACCCTATATCTGAAGAACAAACTAATCGTGACCATTCCAGAAATTGTTATCTATTGGTTTTTTGGTTGTTCTATAAGTATGCACCCAAGTAGAAATCTTTGTTGAGACCTAATGGGGTCATTGCGTCCAGAGTATGGATCCAATATAATTCTCTTTGTGCCAATCTTTTGGCCATATCTCCTCCTCTGGGTGCTGGTTGAATCACTTCTAGTACAACTACTCTGAGTTGGGAGATATTGTGTCCATTTTCCTTAAAATGTCTTGCTACTGGGGATTTGATGTTGCCCGTCCGTATGTTGGACTTCTGTCCATCTATCCCGTACTTTTTGTATGGTCCTCCCTACGTAGTACTTGCCACAAGGGCATTTCAGTCTGTAGATGACGTTCTTGCTTTCGCAAGTCGCGAAGTCTTTCAACATAATTTTCTTGCCACTGTTGGGGTGTCTTATGTGGTCACCTTTGATTAAATTGGAGCAATGTTGGCAATTTAGACACGCATGGGTTCCTGTCTTTTGTTTTTTCAATGTGGTTTGTGTGGCTTTTTTTGGTCTTTCTGCCCTAATAAGTCTATCTTTCAGATTCTTACCCCGTTTGTAGGCCAGCATTTGTGGGTCAGGGAATAGTTTGTTCAGGTTGGGGTCTGATTTTATAAGGTCCCAGTTCTTATTGATTATTCTTTTCACCTGGTAGCTTTGGCTAGAGTATTTTAAGGTGTGAATTCATCTAGTCTTCCTCTGTATTCTCCAGGTCCCTTCTTGGCCACTATGGCCTGCACTGTATCACTTTTCCCGGTCACCTCTTGGACACTTATTTTGGACTCCTCGATGGCTCTTGCTATTTCTATCAATTTGTGCAACAGGGGATCCTTTTCGATCCACAGTCTTTCTGTGACCCTGGAGTTGCTGGTCTTCATCATTACTTGATCACGGATATACTCATCCAGGACCCCCATAAATTTGCAGGAGGAAATGAGCGTCCGCAAAACAGTCACATAGGCGTCTATCCCTTCGCCTACCACCTGAGCTCTGGAAAAGAAATGGTACCTCGGCAGCACTATATTCAGCCTTTTTCCAAACCGCTCCTCCAATTTCTTGAGGGCCGTCTCGTACGCCCTCACAGTGCACTCACTGCTTTCACCTTCGCCATCGCCAGGCACTCGCACGTCATCACCTGGAAGGTGCCTGAATACCCTTACACCCGCGGTGCTTTCGCAGTTCAGAAGTGCAGCTTCCTTGTCGTTGTCGCTGTACCTTGCACCATCCGCTGCTCTCAGATAAACCTTGAATGTGTCCACCCAGAGGTCCCAAAGGATGGGAGGTTCCCCCGGATTGGGAAGGAAGGCAGGAGGTGGACGGCGTTGCTTTGCTGCATCTTGGATGTGCACTGTAATGCCCTTCACCTTTATAGTCGGTCCAAACCCAATGAGGGTCCTTCTCCAAGGATTGTCTGTACAGTAACTCCTCCTTGCAGTGACTTTTCTTGGTACCACCTCTCCAGTGCCCATAGTGTCTCCAGTTGCATCTCCCCACCGAGCTGTCTTTGCAGGAAATTCTTCCTGCAGTCTCTAATTTCCGCCTTTTTTTTTTTCTTTCTTCCTGATCTCCAGCCAACACTGCACTAATTGGGCTGCGCACCTGATCGAGCACCTGGACTCACTGTTCTGTGCACCTCAATTATTTCAGCTCTCCCCCCGGGCTCGCTGGAATGTACGCCATTGCCAGACCAGCTGCGACCAGCTGCGTGTTGCCTAGCAACAGCTGCATGCGCCCAGGGCCACGTTGCTGGCACGTGCCACCTCCTCGTCTGTTTGGGTTGGCCCCCTTTTGACCACTGCCAATGGGAATCATGCTGACGTGCTTTCTTCGCTTCCTCCAACCTCTGGTGCACAGCGCGGAGACACTTGCGCTGGGAGGACCGCTTACCTCCCTGAGCGTGTTGGGGAAATGCTCAGACCAGCCCACTGAGGTCCTGCTGTGCCGTTCATTTCGCGGCACCGAGTCAGTGCTACCCCGCCCTCACACTCCGCCAGGCACACAGAGGTGCTGCAGGGTTGGCGGATGGGCGGCGGAACTCCGACGCTGCTGGGCTCTGCTGCCGTCACTGCCTCCATGACAGAACCGCACCCGCAAAGGAGCAACAGGGGAACCGCACATGTGGCTTCCCATGGGGTTTGCCCAAATCCTTGGCGCCAGTGTGAAAATACAAGAGAGGCAGATGAAGTTCCGCTAGAGATTTATTGTGGGCAAACCCCGGCCCCAGCAGGTAACTCTGCCAACTGACCCTTGCCAGAATGTGGAACCTTGGACGTTACTAAAAAGTCAGGCTATGTCCAAGGTCCATCGCATTACAACAGTGTGCCTCTAATGATCTCTGCCTGAATGCCAGAAAGACTGAGGTACTTCTCATTTGAACTCCTGCTCCCTCTTTCACTCTGTCCACTCTCCTTGAGCCCTCTACCTGCACCTTTCTGTGAAGCAAAAAACCTTGGTGTCATCTTCGTTTCCACCGTCTCCTTCTCTCCTCACATCATGGAGGTCTCTGGGAAGTCAACTATCAGCTGTACTTCCTCAGAGGTATTCTTCCCTTTCTCACTTTCCCCCAGAGTCTCACTGTTTCCAGAGCCCTGGTTCTCTCTGGGCTGGATTGCTGCAACAGCCTTGTTCTAAATCTGCCTGCCTCTACTCTTCACCCTCTGCAACTAATCCAGAACAGGACTGAAAGACTTTTCCATAGCCTCAAACCCAGGGATTGTATTTCTACAGCCCTGAGATCTCTCCACTGGCTCCCGGTGACTGCAAGGATCAAGTTCAAGACCCTCTGCATTGTCCACAAGGCTTTCTGGGTCTGGGAACCACACCATATCCAACTCTCTCTTCCTAAGCACTTCCCTTCTCGAGCCCTCTGCTCATCCACCTCCAACTCTCTTAGGGTTGGGCGCTTCTCCAGGCAGAGAGTGGGGGGTAGATCTCTCGCCTCAGCTGGTGCCTCCCTCTGGAACAGCCTCCCTGCCTCTCATAAATTGAGCAGAACTACCTCCGCTTCCGGAAGCAACTGAAAACCTTCCTTTTTGCTTCTGCTTTCTCTCTCCTGCTGATGTTCCTGTGTACTGCAATACTGGTTACCTGGCCTCCCTCAGAAACTTATGGGGACCAGGCTCCTTCACAACCAGTAGCCCCATGCACTGCCTCCAGGCCTAACGCGCACTAGGGACTGTATCTGCAACTCTCCAGTCCCCTGCATCTCTGCACTTAGAACCGGCCACCCCGGTGGCACTTACTTGAGCATTGCTTGCACTCTCCCTTTCCCTCCCCCTGGCACTTCTCCTCTCCCTTCCCCTTGCGCGATCTGAATGACATAAGGCCTAGTATGATTGTTTGTTTTGTTCCTCTTTGTCTTCTCCTTCTGGGTCTTATCATGCCTAGAATCACTTGTGTACAGTCGCGTTATAAATGACTTATCATATCATATCAAGTTGTTCTAGAACGATATCCAGAGATTTTATAAACTCCTTTCATTTTATTATCAAATTATTAAGGTTAAACAAGATCCCTGAATTCTGATGCTATTCAGGGTACCATATAAGGAAGAGGAGCAATTCTGACCTTCATAATACATCTTACCAATATTAATTTATCTCCTCTGCATAACCTGAACACAGAGAATTTAGTACTAGTTCAAGTCTAATAGCTTGGACCAGCGTGTCCTTAGGTAACCCCCATAATGGTCTTAATATGAACCCTTCTACTCTGAAATCCTTCCATGAGTAAAGGCCATACCTTCCATCACAGTGTTTTTGCTTTGGAAATTGAAGGGAAGGTTTTCTGTTTTAGGCTTTTTCTGTACATTTGTAGAACCCAAGTTCTTAGCTATGTGGAAGCCCAAATATCTCTTGAACCACCTCCACAACTTTATCATTGAGTTCCCACTTAAAGGGTTTCAGAGTCTGTCTTTTTTCTTGCATAACCATGATTTGTGTTGCTCCACGTTCAATATCAGTGAGGTCTCCTGCGTGTAGTTACTGACCGCAGCTAAACTACACTACAGGTCGAAGTGCATTGTATCCAACAGAATCAAGTCTTTGGCATAGGCAAACCCTGCAATTCTCAAGGTGCCTAGCCTTGGAGGAAAATTCATTGATAAAACTACTATCCTAGAAAAATCGGCAAATTAGTGGTTAAACAGAAATCGAGTTAAGATTCACCTCTGCTTAACGCTTCTTTCCAAAGGTATACCCGACCAAGAGAAAACCTTTATCATTTAGGCAAATCTTTACACATTTTATCATAAAGCCTTATTACCAATTTTAAGAGCCCTACTGGCACCTTTGTGGAAATCAGTTTCTTCCATAGTCTCTCTCTGTTCACAGTGTTAAAAGCAGACTTAAAATCCATAAAGGCAACACCCAGAGGCCTCCTCTTTAGAGGGCCAAGTTCTTCAATCAGACTATTAACTATGAAGCTGCAACACTGCCTACATAGCCCCTTCCTAAACCCAATTTGGAAAATGTGTAGAGTATGTTCTTGTCTGGACCATCTATTTAACGTTTGCAGAATACAGAAAGCAAACATTTTTCCCACAGTATCTAGTAGTAAGATGGGTCTGTCATTATTTATTTCTTCCCTAGATAGAAACTAATAGTCTCCTCTTCCAGGACTCTGGAATAACTGACTTGGTCAAACAGTTTTCAAACAGGGCGATCAAGATGGGAGTCCATAGGAATGCAGGAGACAGGACTACTTTTTACAATCCAAGGTGGCAGACCATCCGGTGCTACAGACCTAGAATTGTTAATATGCTCAATTGCCAAACTAACCTCCTCCTGTGAAAAGGTTTCCACCACCCTAGGTAAACTGACTATGTCATTAGGATTATCCTTTTGCTTTAATGCACTGAATTTAGCCTTGAACTACTACACCCATCTTTTTTCCTCAATGGGTATTATTAAAGAGTCTTGAGTTCTTCTAAGTTATCAGAAACAGATTTCCAAAATAATTGATGATCCTTTATGGCCATTATCCGTAGCAACTCCCTACTCTACTATTGTTAGAATATTGAGATTTCTTATGTGCAATCAGACAGTTTTTACAAGCTTGAAGAATTCATGGTTTTATATATTTGCGCTGTGTACTATGACCCTTATGTCCTTTTGGATAAAGGCACTTTATATTCTTCCTTGTAATCTTTTTCCTTTCTCAAATTAATTTCCTGAACTCCCCCTTCTTCTTTCCTACATTTTCAATAAAGCACCGTGCTCCTCTTGAGCTGTGAGAAGGAACACGGGTCCCTTACGTTGCTATGGAACTTGATATTTGCATGACACAGGGCTGCGTTTAATGTCAAATTGAAATGCCAATTGTTGATCTTTGACGATTCTAACCAATTTTTACCCATATTTTAATCAAACGTCCCTTTGAAGAGATCCCTTGACCCACTGTTCTGAGCCCACTCAAGCCCCATCCTTAATTGTTTATGATCGCTTGTCCCTACATCTAAAATATTTAGTTCTTCTGCTTTTTCTCACATATAAATCTAAACAAATACATAATCCAGTGTGCACTTAATGTTGCCTTTGGACCAGATCCATGCCTCGGGATAATCACTATTTCTGCGCCCGTTCAACAGCAGCATATCCTATGACTGAAAGAATTCAGCCCGCGGATTGCTATTGACTAATGTCAATAATGTAAAGAGAGAACATTTGTTTGTTGTGACCGGACAGTAAGTGTCCCAGTTATTAGTGTTGGTGCTGTAGAGATCGGGGCATAGGGCATTAAAGTCAGCAACAACAATTACATTAAACATGGTTCTGCTACCTTCAAACTCTTTGAAATAATGATTTATGAACTGTTTTATTCTAAGGGCCAAAGCCCCTTGGACAGGGATTATAGATATTGATGATAAATATCGGCCCAGAAGGCCTTATAGCTACACCACCAAGTATTTCTCTCATTTTGAGGCAAGCCTTTTCATGCTAAAATGAAAGAATTGTTTATCATTATGGCTAAATCCCTGCCAGGCGTCCTCTAGGGCCCTAGAAGGCTGGATTAAAAAAATAAACACACAAAATCATCAACAATTAATTCATCACACAACCAAGCCTCCTGAATGCAACTAAAATCAAAATCTCTGCAAGTTTGCCAATTCCGAATTTTGTAAAAGAAATGTTGTAGCCTCTGGTATTCCATGATAATATTGTCAAATGATTCTGGCAATGACCTGGAGTAGAATTCATGGATTTAATTCTGACAACACCGGTAACCCATTTGGTAGACAGGACTGTTGGTTGGTAGCGTGGCTCTATCTTTTGACAACAGAACCTTCCGACCAGAGCTGTCGCCATTAGAAATACATATCTTCACGTCGGAACAAGCACCCATCATGTCATCTTGGGAGCTAGAAATTGGACCTACCTGTCATTACGTCAAACCTCTCTTTTTCCCCTGCGAGATTAAATTTACACTCACTAAGTGGAACTGCCAAGACATCGGTCCCCAGCGTTAGAAATGAATCCTATTCATATAATAGCAACTGAGTTGTGAAACTGTTTCTCAAATGTAAAATAGCAGAATCCCCCCTAGTTACCCTGCTCCAGATCTGCCCATTCAATATCTGAGGAATTGCGAACACACAGGGCCTCATTACGTGTTTGGAGGTAGCCATGCCGTCATTACTGGCATGGCTACCTCCAAACTCATGTACGGATCCCGAAAAAAGGGAATTATCGGGCCATTCTGACTTTTGCGGGCCCGGTAATTCTCATTTTTGGGACCCAGACCCGGTACGTCCCCATTCCCATTTGAACCCCTATAGGGCTCAATGGGAATGGGGAGGATGCTAACAACGGAGCTGTTAATGACAGGTCCGTTGTTAGCATCCTGGTCTGCTCGCGGGTGCTGGTATGCACGTCTGGCCAGACCAGATGTGCATACCACCACCTGCGAGCAAACTCGTAATGTGGTGGCCCGGTATGAACGGTTCCGGTACCTTACCGGCACCGTTCATGCAGTGGCCACAAGGGTCATAATGTGGCCCACAGTCTTGGAATTTCCTTAAATAATGATAAAATCTTAGCTCCATTTAACCAACCCGAATTTGTGTCCAAGATTTGCTCAAAATGTTACCACACCTGGTTAATTCTCTTCTTCGTGTTTGTGGCGGGTACGCTTTTCAAGAGGAAAAATATCTGAAGCCTTCTGGCCGGTCTGTAGAGGATAAACACCGTGATTAGTAAATTTCACCCATTATCTTTGTAGAATCCAACAAAACCAAGCTCGAGTCTATTTTAGAAGGTATCTTATTTACACAAAAACTTTCGTTATTCAAGAGTTCACATCTATTTGTCTTTGGCTAGTTGTTTAAAAAAAAAAGAAAACTCTAATGTCCTCTTGTCTATTCTTGATCACCTGAACATTGGGAGTTTGAGCTCCCTTGTTTTTACTCTTGGTTGTTTTCTGCCGGGCCGCCTGCTTGAGGACTAGCTGCTCCTGTGGTATCTGGCACACCCTCGATGTTTCAGAAGCAACTTCCAGATCTACCGTCCAAGCTTCGTGACCCTCACTGATACACCGTCACAAGGGATCGGAAATGGTACCTCCCTTTTACCTTTATTTGACCTTTTGTGTCTCCTGCAATGCGTCAGTTTTTGTTTAATTTTTCTCTTGGTACATTTCTGGCTATGTAAGGGCATGGGAGAGAAAGAATGACAAGACAAGATTGTGGGGGCAATCCCCTGCCCGGACTCAAGAACCAGGGGAGAGGAGGTTATTTTTATTAACACTGGTGTCGCACTCAACAAGGCCGAGAGTCCATACTAAGAGACAGTTGGACAGTTTGAATTTGCAGATCAGAACGAGTGTCCACCAGTAGGTTTTTCACGGGTGCATCTGTAGTTTTAGGAGGTGAGCCGGATATGTGCGTTTACAGTCTACAAGAGACATCAGAAATCTTGTCCAAGACCACTCTCTGCAGTTCCGACTCTTTTTTGGTGTTTTCATGTAGTGCCACCAGAGAACCTAGCCCTCCCTCGTCCCTTCTCTCTCTCTCTCTGCACGTGCACGTTCTGATTGCTCACAAGGCCTAGTAGGTCCACCTCTATCTTTCATTGCTTTATTTGATTTCCATTCCCATGTTCCCTCCCTGTTGCCCTGTGGGTGCTTTGAAACACAATTCACTTGATGTATAAGTGCCTTACAAATGCACAATAAAAGAAAAACAAAAAAAAATGCACAGCTCCAAGAGGGGGAGGGGTGGCAGTATTCAAACACTTGGCCATATTAGCCACCAGAGTTTGTGCATTTCCCTGTATGCTCGGAGATAGAAAAGGATCATTTTCAACGTTGGTTGCATTGAAGTTAAGGCTCAGAGAATGCTTCCCCCATGTACTGCATCTGTCTCCTTGTTGTTGTGGCTTCGATTCAGGCTCTGACATGTTTGCAGAAATGAGATTCCTGGCGACACCCCCTAAGGGAAATAGGGCCATAAACGTCTGCAGCCAAATGAGTGGCGGAGTTGATTCTGTCCAAAGATGCGCCCACATTCTCCCTGGGCTTCATCCGAAGAAAGAAGTCTGGGATTTTACAAGGAAAAGAAGGAAAAGAGAATTACTCCCCTTATTCCCTTTTACAGAGAACACTTAACCACTCTAGAGGAGCCTGTTAAGGCAGCTTTGTCACTTGTAATACTGTCAGCCCGATCCCTTCAAAAACTTACCTTAGACCTGGAGCCGCAAACACAATAAGTCGTAGTTTGGTTGCCCGCTTGTTTGCACGACTGCACTTTACCGCGCTTCATGGTGCTTTGCGGCGAACGCAGGCATTTGTATTGGCGTTAGCTGGTGATCGGGCCTTCCTGGACATAATGATGCTGATACAGCAGACAATAGGGCTAACGCTGGTTTTCTGTTTCCAAGCACTCCATGGAACCAGGCCTTTACTCCTTGCATGCTCAGAAATGTCGGTACAGAGAGACAAATAGTCCTGCTCCTGCAATACTGCACTTTGCCACATTTTGCAGTACTTTGCGGCTGCCGCAGGCTTTTGTCACCGCTGATGTTCGGGCCTTCCTGGAAACAAAGATGTCGATGCAGCAGACAATAGGGCTAACACTGCTTTTCCATTTACCATATGCTAACAGAAACATGAGGGGAGCTTGAAGACATACCGAACCACTGATGCAGTTGCCTCCAGAAGTCTACTATGAGAAGGGATAGGTGACGGGAGCACTGGTCAGCTGTTCATCCCGGTTCTACTGTCCTGGAACGCTACCAACCCACGCAGGATTGCCTCTGCCCTATTGTAATTTTGCCCCTCAGTGTCCCACTTTAGTTTTGCCCACTGTGATTTTTCTCCCAGTTGCTCCACTTCTATTCTACTCCTAGATTTCCCGTTGGGATTTTCCTTTGGAGCGATTTCACTCCAGTATTCGTATGGTACATACTGCGATCTCCTCTTGTATGTTATCACTTAAAGTGATTTAGGAGCGGGCACTGCAAGCTGGCCACTGCTAGGAACACCATCGCTTTGCTGGGTGCCTCTGGACTGCTCCACACAATCATCGTCTCAAGGGTGCACCACTAACAAGATGGTGGCATTGCTACAGGGAACGAATGCCCAAATACCAATCAAGGTCTCTCCAATGACTGTTCCCCACGCTTACATACTCAAAGTCTTCATTTCCACATACAGTAGGACACACGTACCTCAAGTGCTCTCGACACAAACATTCTAGAAGCAAACACAGACAAAGCACCGAGGTACTTCCAAACTGCACACAACCACACAAGAGCAAAGCTATCTTGCTTTTTCCTTCTTTCTCCACTAACCAAACCTATTCTCCCTCCCTTTCAAATGTTTTAGACCACCAAGAAGCCAGGCAAATGACAGTGAGGAGTAGTATAAAAACCCAGTACCATAACATAAAATAACAAAACATAAGTAAAGAGCAGATATTATGTGCAGTTTAAGAAAATTTCATAAATATGCATGTGCACAATTGCTATGAATTGCATACAAGATTGCTTGCAACATACCCCACCTTTCAATTGTTCAGTAGATTTCGACAAGTGCTCAGGGAAACCATTTCTGTATAAGAGTGAGGTAACCTAGAATTTGTTAAGGTCTATCCCCCATGGAATTCTGAAAATTTTGAAAGGTTGCAGATTGTGTGAAAAGCATTCTAGTTATCTGAATATTGTTGCCCTAATTTTATATATGAATAATGATAGGCAGAGTCCATACCAATTATCCCTTACAGGCCAAGTAAATGATATTGCAACGTTGCTCTCCACTCGTAGGGTAATGTTAGCAATGCTAAAGTAGGAGACGCTGAGCATGACATTTGCCTACTCCAAATCCTTAGAGGGCAAATTCATATTTGAGTTTTATAATGTGTTTACTTGCAAGGGGGGGGCTCTTCAAAGTTCCTGTGTGACACATGTACAAAGAATAGGAAGCATGGGATGAGGTTAAATATCCTAGTAGCCTGCTTACTTACAGTCAGTACCAGATATTTGAGCTGACACTCAGGTTATATAATGTGGGTAATGCTTTTAGTAAGGCACTATGAGTAACAGAAATTCTTGTGCTTCAACCTTATTCATATTATAACATAAACCAAGACTTGTATCTAAGTCTGGTAACCTTTTGCTGAGCTAAAGTAGGCAGAGTCAAGGTTGTCAATGTGGCCTGGGCGGAGTTCGAGTCATACAGTCTAAGTGTGGTAGAGTCAAGAAGAGGATCCTGGGTGGGGAGGGAAGATGATTTAGTTAATGTGTGTTGGCATATCTTAGTTATATCTTCTGTTCATGGAGCCACTTTGTCATATTCATTTTTAACTTCATGTGGACGTATTCTATTTTTAGATTATTTTAGGTTTTCAATGTCAAGGTTGCATAGTAGGGCAATGTCAATAGGTACACACGAATATCAAGAATAGTTAGTATAATTTAGCTTTGCTTTGAGAGAAAGCAAATAGTAGGTACCTGCTGTGGCTTGTGACTTATAAAATCTTATTTGAATAGCTGGGAATTGTCTGTGTGCTCTGCTAAAATTCTTCTGAGCGGCACCCAGAAGGAAGCTGGGCAAGCGCACATGCTCACAACTTAGAGGGAACATTGATCCTGGGTAGAGCAGGGACAGTTATTTGGGAGAGTGGGAACAGAGATATTGGGTAGAGTGCATGCAGGTGCCCGGGTCCATCATCATTCTTCAACAAATGGTTAATATGACGCATAACACTGTGGTGTAAGGCAGCAGTCTGTGACATATTAGTAACATGAATCATGGTTCTGCCGTGTTAGGATCCAGCCTTTATAATTGGGGGCTCATTAAACAGCTTGTGTAAGTAACCAGTGCGGGACACTCGAGTGCCAAGGGAAATTGATTGGCTCTGACACGAAAATCAACAACAGGTGCAGCTCTATTCTAAGAGGGTAATTCATAGAAAATCGCACAAAAGTGGCGCACGCGACTGGCACACGGCATGCCTGTGCGAATGTCTGCGCCAGCCACGTGCGCTAAAATCGATTTCCGCGCACAGCGTATTCATGGATTTTCGCATCCAAAACCAGCCGTGGCGCAGCGACCCTGCAGCAGCGCCAGTTACGCCCCCAAGAACGCCCTCGCGCAAGGAAAAGCCTTCAAAATCCCCAAATAATCGCAAAGGGCTGCGCTAACCCTGGACCAGTTCACAGGGCTGGCAAACAGCAAACGCCAAGCGGGGAATGTGTATAACAGGGGTTCGTGGGAAGTATCACACGCAATTCCAGCAGGGTCCGTGTATTTCAGGGGTGCGCGGGAAGTTCCACACGCGATTTCAGCAGGGTATGTGTATTTCAGGGGTGCGCGGGAAGTTCCACACGCGATTGGCCCTGTGCGAGCAGGGTACGTGTATTCCAGGGGTGCGCGGGAAGTTCCACACGCGATTTCAGCAGGGCATGTGTATTTCATGGGTGCGCAGGAAGTTCCACACGCGATTGGCCCCGTGCGAGCAGAGTACGTGTATTCCAGGGGTGCGCGGGAAGTTCCACACGCGATTACAGCAGGGTACGTGTATTTCAGGGGAGCGAGGGAAGTTCCACATGCGATTGGCCCCGTGCGAGCAGGGTACGTGTATTTCAGGGGTGCGCGGGAAGTTCCACACGCGATTTCAGCAGGGTACGTGTATTTCAGGGGTTCTGGGGAGTACTACAAGTGAATTGGCCGTGTGGGTCCTCCCAGGTGTTCGTTCTACAACCTCCACGGCCCCTGCAGGCAGCCCACACCACGGGGGACTACCCTGCACCCCTGCTCATGTCCCGCACGCAGCCCATCCACCATGGGCATGCCCCCCAGCCAACCCACGTCACCTTGCACTACTGATCAACAATGCATGTCTCCCACCACCCCCACCCCCCAGCAGTGCAGGGGCAGCCACCACCAGGCCCCCACCCATGTCCACCACCACCCCCACCCCCCAGCCACCAGGGGAAGCCTCCACCAGGCCCCCACTCATGTCTCCCACCACCCCCACCCCCCAGCAGTGCAGGGGCAGCCTCCAACAGGCCCCCACTCATGTCTCCCACCACCCCCACCCCCCAGCAGTGTAGGGGCAGCCTCTACCAGGCCCCCACCCATGTCTACCACCACCCCCACCCCCCAGCCACCAGGGGCGGCCTCCACCAGGCCCCCACTCATGTCTCCCACCACCCCCACCCCCCAGCAGTGCAGGGGCAGCCTCCACCAGGCCCCCACCCATGTCTGCCACCACCCCCACCCCCCAGCCACCAGGGGCAGCCTCCACCAGGCCCCCACTCATGTCTACCACCACCCCCACCCCCCAGCCACCAGGGGCAGCCTCCACCAGGCCCCCACTCATGTCTCCCACCACCCTCACCCCCCAGCAGTGCAGGGGCAGCCTCCAACAGGCCCCCACTCATGTCCCCTATTACCCCCACCCACCAGCAGTGCAGGGGCAGCCTCCAACAGGCCCCCACTCATGTCCCCTATTACCCCCACCCCCCAGCCACCAGGGGCAGCCTCCACCAGGCCCCCACCCATGTCTACCACCACCCCCACCCCCCATCCACCAGGGGCAGCCTCCACCAGGCCCCCACTCATGTCTCCCACCACCCCCACCCCCCAGCAGTGCAGGGGCAGCCTCCAACAGGCCCCCACTCATGTCCCCTATTACCCCCACCCACCAGCAGTGCAGGGGCAGCCTCCAACAGGCCCCCACTCATGTCCCCTATTACCCCCACCCCCCAGCCACCAGGGGCAGCCTCCACCAGGCCCCCACTCATGTCTCCCACCACCCCCACCCCCCAGCAGTGCAGGGACAGCCTCCACCAGGCCCCCACTCATGTCTCCCACCACCCCCACCCCCCAGCAGTGCAGGGGCAGCCTCCACCAGGCCCCCACTCATGTCCAACTCATGTTCCCCTGCACCCCCACCCCCCAGCACCGTGGGGCACCTGCCAGCAGGCCCCCACTCATGTCCAACTAATGTTCCCCTGCACCCCCACCCCCCAGCACCGTGGGGCACCTGGCAGCAGGCCCCCACTCATGTCGAACTAATGTTCCCCTGCACCCCCACCCCCAGCACCGTGGGGCACCTGCCAGCAGGCCCCCACTCATGTCCAACTCATGTTCCCCTGCACCCCCACCCCCCAGCACCGTGGGGCACCTGCCAGCAGGCCCCCACTCATGTCCAACTCATGTACCCCAGCCCACATGTCATCACAATCTAGATCCCCGGTCCCCATGGGCAGCCTCCAAATGCAAAACACCCACCAGAGTATTGCATCCACCCACTAAGAAATGGAAATAACATGATAGAACTGCAATTGCAAGTTTGGAAACGAACACATGTCCCTCACATACACCCAATGGGTGTCAGTGAATCTCCAAACCCGTATCATGATATGTATGAAACCAATGAGATGATACTACACATTGAAGTTTGATCTAAAAATATGTATTAAAGAAAACAAGAATTGAATCAAAAATAAACTAACAGAAATGGGAATTTAAAAAAAGTAAAAAGAAGCATGTCCATGAAAAAACGCTAAACCAAAAATCAGAATCCAAAGGAATGGTGTCCAAAGTCACAGTCCATAAAAGAAAATCCAATGTGAAATTATAATAGAAAGCCATTGCTCCATGGGTAAATGGTAAAAAGAAACGAAAATCCAACAGATAACTATGTACAGGTGAACAAGCCAGGGTCCATGATCCCAACAAAAGAAATGAAACCTATCTAACAACACTACCTAATAAAAAATAACTATATACAAAAATGTGGCCCATTGTCCAAAAGGTCCAAAGAAAAAGCAAAAACAAAGGAAACCTAACACTAACTACATAACTATTTACATGGGCAGTGGGCTAGTCCAACGGCTCACTGGATGTTGTCATGGGCCAGGGCATCATCGAACTCCTGTTCAATGGCTTGGAGGCGGGCATGTTCCCTGGCACCGAGGTCTCGCAGGGATAAAGCAGTGTCCAGCTCCAACTCCCTGCGAAGACCCTCGAGGCACTCAGCCCGCCTCAGCGCCCTCCGCATGGAGTGCTCTGCCCTGACCATTGTGAGCCGTTCCTCCTCTGCCCGCTGCTGCTCCGCACCTATCCGCTGGCCCAACCGCTCCCACACGGAAGCCACTCCCATTCCAGGGTTCTCCTGCCCTCTGGCCGATGCCTGCACCCCTGATGTTGATGGCCCCGAGCCATGATGCCTCCCACGTCGAGCCTGCCGCTGCCTCCGACGCAACTGCCTGTGCCAGCACGACGACATCCAGGCTGATGGTATCCACCGACGCTGTCGTGCACGTGCCCTGCCCGATGATGCCGTCACATCCTCTATCTGCTGGGGTCCAGTTGCTGGTGTGTCCACTCCTGCTGGACCTCCGACTCCCGACTGTGGCAGGGATGGGATCCCCACCGACCCGCTGCATTGGTCGGGGCAGGTCCACAGGGGGCCCCGGTGGCATCTGGGCCGGAAGACGGCATGGAGAACGACTGGTGCATAGTCTCCACAGAGGAGGAGAGGGTTGCCAGATTGGCCGACACATGTAGGAAACCCCCGACCATGGCCGTTCCCAACTGGGCCACGTCGGCACGGTGCTCTCCGTGATGACGTGCATGCTCCTCCCGGGTAGCACGCACCTCATCACGAATTGCACCTGTGCGCAACGCGACACCAATCAGGACCTTCTCCATACGGCCAGGGGTCCCCTCGTACGCAGGTGGAGGGGAGTCAGATGACATGGACATCCCCCCCTACCTGCGGACGGGCCTGGGATGGGGCATCCCTGCTGGTGCATGGTGGTGCAGTCACAGTGTCAGGGACAGTGACATGCACAGGCCCCTCCACGGTGACCTGTGCTGCCTCTTGCCCCTGCCCCTGGACTGCAACACTTGCACCAGCAGGGATGCCCCCACCAGGCCCCATGTGCGCCTCAGTAGAGGCCTCCTCCTCCTCTGTGGAAACTACCAACCTGGATGGCTCCACCCCGTCTTCCGCCATTGCAAGCCCCTGTGGGGGCTCACCCACCCCTTCCGCTGCAGCCGTGGGGGCGTCCCCGCCGCTTTGCCCCACAGAGCCGTCTCCGCCCTCTTCTTCAGGTGGCGCTGTGTAGAGGGAGACATAGAACACAAGCATCAGGGTACTGTACAATGGTCCCCTAGACAGGAAGCAATAGCAGATGAGTGGCACTGTCAAAGATCACTTCCATCATGTCCCTCCACAACACATGGCTCAGTGCAGGTAAAACACATGCGGTAACAGGCATGGCGCATGCTATGGACATTAGCATACATGTCCAAGTTATTCTTTAAACATACACTGTTGTTTTGGAACTCACATGCATCATGTGCCATGCATATCACATGCACACACTTCACCCTAGTTTCATCCATCTGGCCTCGTACACCACAGACACAGTGGATACAAGGATGACTAGGCTGCATCAGTGAACCGGAACATTGCCACAGACATGTGTCATGCATCCCAGGCATTCACAAGTCACAGACACGCTGGTCAGACACACAGACATGGACAGCATATATGTACATGGCATCAGCACCCATCCCTCACCCATGTCCAGGAACAGAGACTGGCATGCTTTCATGTGGCCATTCCGCATAGGGCAACCCATGTTGCATTTGAACACATGCACCAACCGTGTGGTTCACACATTACTGGTCTCACATGCATGACGTCCCTGCACACACACATGCATACATGGGCTATGTCACACATACAGGCAGGTATCAAACAACCAGCACACTGCGACATGCCCTGTCTCACACAGCAATGCTTGGCCACTTACCGCTCAACTCCAGACGGGTCTGCCTCTCAAGGATCTGGCCATGGAGCGCTGGGCCTACGCGTTCCAGGACCCTCATCTGGATGGTACTCCTGCGGCCCCGGCCCCCCTCCACGAGGCGCCGGGCCTTCAAGAGGGTCCTGGACCTGCAGTCATCCCAGCGCTTCTTGACATGTTGGTTGTCGCGGACTGCCACCCCCTCCGCGTTGATGGCAGTCACGATGTCCGTCCAGATCCGAGTCCGTCCTTCCTTGTTGGCGCGCTTACTTCCGAAGAGGGCATCATACTGCCCCAGGACTTGCTCCACCAGGACACCAACTTCGGTGGCACTGAAGCTGGTGCCCCTCTGCCTCTCTGGCCGGGGGTTGCCAGTGGTGCCAGATGTAGCAGTGCCCGACATGGCAACCCCAGAGGCAGGAGTGGGTGGGCAACTGGGTCCAGGGGCTGGGCTGTGGAGCGATGGTATCCCAGTCGGGAGTACTCTGTTCCAGCAGGGGTGGACACAGCAAATGGACCCCTGCAGATGGCTGATGTGCAGGCACCAAATGGCAGGGCACGGTGGCAGCAGGCAGGTAGGCAGGCAGCAGCAGATGGCTCGTGGGAGGCTGCTCGGGGCTCTGGGGGGCAGTAATTCGGCCTTTTGGGCAGGAGCGTGGTCTTCCGTGTGCTTATGCGTGGCCAGCTTGATACGGAGTCATTTGGCACGTGAAAATCCTGCACGTCTGCGTGTAAATCGAGGAAAGGCCCTTAGCGCGTATGCACGTCAGCACGCATATGCGATTTCATTGGACCAAAGGCCCTTAGTGCGTGAGCGCGTCTCTGACGTGAGGCGCGCGGGTGTTTCCCTCATTACACGTGATGACAGAGCACACGTGGATTTCCACCAATCACGTGTGGAACTTCCTGCGCACCCCAGAAATACACGTACCCAGGCCAATCGCGTGTACGCTCACATCCCTCCGAATACACGCGATGACACTCGGACGTGCAGTTTCATTTCATTGGCCCAAAGGCCACCATGCGCAGCTGTGACGTCACGCGCATGGCCGTAGAGAATGGCGCGTGTAAAAATGAAGAGATACACGTCCGAGTGTCAAAGCGCGTAATTGGTGGAAATGGCCTCATCGCGTATGCGCGTCTGTGATGTGTGTATAAAAGGTACGTGTAGGACGCCATTTCCTTGTACGTGCTTTTCGTGGAGAGCGAGTGGGTGAAATCTGTACTTCTTGTCGGTTCACATGCGATTTACTTCACAGCGTTTCCAGTTCGTACTCCCTGTTACCTCTGACAGTTTTTTCTCTTTTCCTCTTTTCCCTTGGCCTGTTTCCTCAAACAGCGTACAATTCTTCTTTTGGCGGGGGTTTTGCCAACGCGCACACGCGCATATTTTTCACGCTTTTGTTCCTGGCAGACGGTGAGTCGCGCACGTATCTAACATCTGTGCTTGCCCCGTGTGTCGCGTACCCCTTCAGAGGTCATTCTAGGCTGCGTGTGACACGCATACGTTCATTTTTGTGTTCCTGGGTGCCACAGCGTGGTGCAGGTTTTTTTTCCACGCACATGGTCTAAGAGGGGTTGCATGCACCTAACTTCCCTTTTTTGGGCTGCCTGTGCGTTGCGTGACCCGTCATCTTTCCCCAGGGGTGACATACAGCCTTGCTAGAGCACTAGGGTACGATTATCATCTGGTACCCAAGCCCTTTGACCCCCAATTGCCCAGGACAATAGTTCACATCAACTCCCATACGCACAATAACATCAGTGCCATGGCTGTGAGGCGAACAAGCCATAAGGGTGGCAAAGGTGGCCGAGCCCCAAGTGGTGGCCGTGGTGGATCCGGGAAGGGACGTGGCCGTGACTTGCAGGGTGCCCCTAGCCCCCCATGTGTGGAGGAGCAGTCAGGGACACCCATGTCCCCCCCGCCCCCGTGGTTGAGGTTACCGTGGCTGACACCATCCATGCTCAGCCCTTGTTGGACCAGCCCACAGTGGAACCAGACCTGGCACAGGGTGACTCCATGGCTGACTTCCAGGTCAGCAGGTCTAGGCCACGTGCGCCGGTGAACGTTGGTATCATCAGGCCACGTGGATCAGGGGCAGCCAGGTCATCTGCTGCCCCGCGTAGGCAGGCTGGGGAGGCTGCAGGGGCAGCTGCGGCTCCATCCACCCCTCCTCTCACACACCCAGCCAGGACAGTGTCAATCCAAGTCCATCATGCTGACATTCCCCCTGACACCATCACACTTGAGATAATGCCTGCACCAACTCCCATGCTGAGTGTGCAATCCCACGCTCCTGCCCCTAGTGTCTAGAGCGGCGCAGGACACTCCGGATCCCCACCACCTTCCAAGTGGAAGAGGAAGAGTGCTCGTCCAGTAGAGGCTGATGCCCCAGACACGGCTACACAGTCCGGCCCGTCAAGGAAGCCCAGCTTCAATGAGGCCGAACTGAATGCACTTGTAGAGTATGTGTCCGCACATGACCGCAAAATGGTGATTGTTGCAGGATCCAAGACCACACCTGCACAACGTCAGGCACACTGGCAGACCATTGCGGACATCATAAGTGCCCTTGGAATCGTGAGGCGCACAGCTAATGATTGCTACAAGCGCTGGAATGACCTGAAGCGCAGGGCAAAGAATAAGCTGGCCTCAAGTCATGCCGCAACTCTAGTGACTGGAGGTGGGTCTGCAGCAGACGACATAGAACTCACTCCACATGAGCAGGTTGCTGGGACCTACGTCACGGAGGAACAGATCCAAGGCGTGGGAGTAGTGGCAGATTACGAGGCATTGTCCGGTGAGTGCACATGCATGTGTGTGTCATCCATGTGCATTCTGTGTGTGGGAGGGCTTCTGTTTGGGTGCCAGGGGAGGGTGTGTGTGCCTGAGTGGTTTGGCTCACCCATGTGCCTCTTCCAAAACATTCTTTGCACCAGCATTTGGGTATAGCAGCATCCCTTCGGCCAACATTAGACATCCAGCCCAACAGCACGCCAGTTGCCCTTGGAGTGTCATCTTGCCACTACACTGTTGCTTATTTACCTCTGCTTTTTCAGGCAGATTGTTTGCATACCACCACTTTTACTCAGGATTTCTCAGTCCTATTGTCACATGTCTGACATGGCTATGGTACAGTGGACTGGCTCAGTTTCGTGGACATGATTAGTTTGGACGTGTCCCTGTGCTATAGGCCCATTTTTGACTGGCAGCTGCATGTTAAACATTAGAACCATTACAATGAAAATGATCAATCATATGAACAAACTGGACTGAATGAACAATTGGTGACCTCCTCTCCCTCTTCACTTCATGGCTAGGGTACATGCCATCTGTGTGATGGTATGTGTATTTGACCTGCCAATCACTGGCCAATGTGTGATGGCACTGCTAGGCAGCATGCAGCAAATGTGTTCATCTTCCATCTTGGTGTCATCAATGTGTGGCATCTGCCTCCCCATCACACGCAGTGACGGTGCATGCATGGGAGTGTTTTAGTCATGTGGGACATGTTTCAATCAAGTACTGTTTCTGTAGCCTCTCAGCCCTCATTGTGTGCCACGGTGCTAATGCCTGTTTCCATTTGTTTTCTTTTATGTCTTTGCAGGGGAAGACGCACCTGATACTGCTGGAGTTGTGGAGATGGTGCAGACCCAGGGAGGGTCTGAGGGCCGACCGACCACCAGTGAGGGACGTGGTGTGGTGGTGGGTGAGAACCCACAACTGCTGCAGGTCGTGCTCTCAATGGGTGTCTCTGGCTGCACCTCCCCCGAGCTGTACTCAGGTGTTGATTCGGATGATGAGACCTACGTGCCGTCGCAGGTGAGTGTTCCTGGGAGGGATTCTGTTCTGTCCGACCCACCTGCACCAGGGTTAGAACCCTCAATGGGGATGTCAGTGTTGGCAGGTACGCCTTTGGTGGTTGCGGATGCAGGGTCACACTCCGTGACATCTGATCCTGTTCCTGGGCCAGCAGATCAGAGGGGGAATGCAGTCCTGCAGCCTCAGGCAGTGCCGGCACAGCAAGGCGCAGTTCGCCTTGCCCCAGACAGGTGTGGTGCCCGCCGACGTGGTGGCCGTCAGCCACCTGGCAATACTGCATGGGAGCAATCCATATACGGTATGGCAACCCAACAGGCAGCATCATCAGAGATGATGGCTCAGGCCATGGATAGGGTGGCCACTTCCATTGTCCCCCCCGAGAGGCTGATGGAGCGACTACAGCAGGCAACCGACTCCATCTGTCAGTCACACAGAGAGGACATGTTGGCGTCCAACAGGGACAGGCGGGCGGCACTGGCGACTCTGCAGGAAGCCATCTCCATAGAGTCCCAGGGCCACAGGGAAGCCCTGAGGCTGGAACTCCTTCACCTCAGGACGACTCTTGTTGAGCTTGAGGCTTCAACAGACCGAAGGACAGAACAGCAGCTGGAGCGTCTTACCCGTACGCTCTCAGCTGAGATGCAGGCAACTAGGGCGGAGGTCCGGGCATCCCGTGAGTTGTTGCATGGGGACCTCCGCACACTCATCCTCCAGAACGAGACCTACCACACCCGCATGCTTGCAGCCATGGAGGAACAGACTAGGGCCTTGCGTGGGCTGCCTCCCATAGTGCCACCACCTCTGGATGCAGCTGCACAGGGTGAGAATAGCGACAGCAGTGATACTCCCACAATAGGGTAGCCGTGTGGGCCATGAGCCCATGGAGGTGTTTTTTTTCCCAAGATCCACACAGGTGGGTTTTGGTGTGCACCCTGTCCTCGGACCTCCTGGGTGGCCTCCCAAACCCCCCCAGGCCCATTAATGGACATTTTTATTTTATTTTTTTTAATTTTTTTTTTTATTTATTTTTTTTTTTTGGGACAGTGTGTTGCCTTGTGTGGCTCCCGTGGGCATACGCTGCATTGGGGCTGGGCACATGCAGGCTTGTCATGGATTTGGTTCAGATGCTTGGGTTTTTGTCACACACACCCCTCCTGCTTCCCGTTTCCATGGGCTTGCAAAGGGTGTGCCCAAGTGACATTGACGTACATGGTGACATTGGACTTCCATGAGCTGTGTGGGCAGTCTGTAGTCAATACTGTGATACATTCATAGTGCATATTGTTGTTGTATTGTACACTGCGTGGTGTATTCATATGTGCCTCTGCATCCATCTCATCCTCCATATTTGCAGGTCCATTCCTCATGTCTTCACAATGCATGTTGTAAGCAGTGCACCTACACTCTTGCGTGGCACCAACACTGTATACTTGCAAGTGTTCGGAGGGCTGTCATCATCAGGTGGTGAGGCTAGCTAATTTTTAAGTCTGTAATGTCATGTTTAAGGTGGGTTGGAGGTTGTGTATGTGATTGGTTTTATTGGTAAGTATTTGGTAATGTGGGCTGTAGGTCCTGCATTACTGTGAGCATTTCATGTGTGGACAGGTTTTCATTAGGGACACTGTAGCTGCTGACACTTGGGGCATGTTGTGGGGATTCATTTCTTTCCTCTCACATTGCATGACATGCCATGGTGTGTTGTGTGGCCGTGCCGTGGAGGGGGTGGGTGACATGGCACTGTTTTCATGTAGTATTTTGCAAGTGGGTATTCATTTATGCAGCATGGAAGTGTATTTTCATGACACTGCATTGGTGGTGTTTGTGTAGGTAGGGATGCACACATTGTGACACTTCCACATGAACAATCTCAGGCTGCTATGGTTCTGACAGTTGACAGTCCCTTTGTTCGTCTTAATTGTCAGGCCGAGTCATCATTGCTAATCAGATGGTATGTGCCAGGCCTGTGTGCACTCCACTGGGGTGTGATTTCTATGTGAAGTAATTAGCCACCAGCTGCGTAGGGGCTGCCTCACCCCGTGCCCTCTCCCCTCCCATGCGCAGCAGGCGTGCATGTGGTTGGGGATGTGGGGGCACCACCATGTCCACGGCCAGACCCCGGCGTGTTGCAACATTGTGCAGGACACATGCTGCCACTATGATCCTGCACACTACTGGGGGCGCATATAACAGCTGCCTGCCAGACCGGTCAAGGGAGCGAAAGCGTGACTTGAGCACTCCGAATGTGCGCTCCACTATGCCCCGGGTTGCTATATGGGCTGTGTTGTATCTCACCTCTGGAGGCGTGATGGGGTTCCGAATTGGTGTCATCATGTGGGTGCTCAGAGGGTAGGCACTGTCCCCTGGTGAGGAGGTGATGGGTATCATTAGTGGGGTAGTGACATTACTCTGCATCTGACATGCATGCATGTGCAGTGGCATTCATACTCACCAAGCAGCCATGTATCACCATGCCGCCCAGCTTCGAGGTCCCGGCTTAGGGTAGACATTTGGTAAATGAAGCTGTCGTGGGTGGACCCTGGATAGTTTGCATATACTGAGGTGATGATTCCCTTAGCATTACATACTACCTGCACGTTGATGGAATGCCAGTGCTTGCGGTTCCTATAGATGTGCTCAGATGCCCTGGGGGGACGTAGTGCCACATGGGTGCAGTCAATGGCACCTAGCACTTTTGGAAATTGTGCCACACCGTAGAAATCGAGGGTGGCAGCCTGCCTTTCTGCAGGTGTCCTGGGCAGGTATATGTGCCTACGGACTGATGGGCGTGCAGTGATGATGTTCAAGACCTGGTGTAGGCAGCGTGACTGCGTGGCCTGTGACACCCCACCCACTATGGCACTTGTCCGCTGAAATGATCCTGTGGCCAAGAGGTGCAGTACATTGAGGACCTTCTCCAGGGGGCTGAGTGCTTGGGAGCACAGGGTGGGTGATGTGAGGTCATCCTCCCACTCACTGACCAGGTCAAGTATCATGTGTGGGGGAAACCTGTACCTCCCATACACCTAGTCATCAGGCATCCCAAAAAGGCTGTTTCTGGGAGTGAAAATTCGGGCCCTCACTATCCTCTTCCTCCTCCTTTGGTAACACACGGCCACTGCTGCTAGGAATGGTATATTCATCCTGGCGTATGAGCTTGTTTGTGGTTTTCGCACACTTTTATGCTGCGCGGGTCGACGTACGCCTGCTTCATGCTGGCGTACGTGTGTC
Organism: Ambystoma mexicanum; assembly: GCF_040938575.1. Classification (NCBI taxonomy): domain Eukaryota; kingdom Metazoa; phylum Chordata; class Amphibia; order Caudata; family Ambystomatidae; genus Ambystoma; species Ambystoma mexicanum. The sequence continues at coordinate 1,055,040,995 of NC_090921.1, read as the reverse complement.
AGGATTGGACACTTTTTCGGCACGTCGTAGGCGAACGTGTGAATCTTCCCGCCCACACCAGGAATACACGTAGCACGCTCTCACAGGCTTAGTCGTGGGTAAATATTCCTGGAGTACATGTGACCCACTCTCACAGGCCCAATCGCGTGTGGAAGTTCACGCGCACCCACAGTAATACACGTACCCAGGCAAATCGCGTGTGGAAGTTCACGCGCACCCACAGTAATACACGTACCCAGGCAAATCGCGTGTGGAAGTTCACGCGCACCCCGAAGTACACGTACAATCGCGTGTGGAACTTCACGCGCACCACAAAGTACACGTACCCAGGCAAATTGCACGGCTGGGGGGTGGGGGTGGTGGGAGACATGAGTGGGGGCCTGGTGGAGGCTGCCCCTGGTGGCTGGGGGGTGGAGGTGGTGGTAGACATGGGTGGGGGCCTGGTGGAGGCTGCCCCTGCACTGCTGGGGGGTGGGGGTGGTGGGAGACATGAGTGGGGGCCTGGTGGAGGCTGCCCCTGCACTGCTGGGGGGTGGGGGTGGTGGGAGACATGAGTGGGGGCCTGGTGGAGGCTGCCCCTGGTGGCTTGGGGGTGGGGGTGGTGGTAGACATGGGTGGGGGCCTGGTGGAGGCTGCCCCTGCACTGCTGGGGGGTGGGGGTGGTGGGAGACATGAGTGGGGGCCTGGTGGAGGCTGCCCCTGCACTGCTGGGGGGTGGGGGTGGTGGGAGACATGAGTGGGGGCCTGGTGGAGGCTGCCCCTGGGGGGTGGGGGTGGTGGTAGACATGGGTGGGGGCCTGGTGGAGGCTGCCCCTGCACTGCTGGGGGGTGGGGGTGGTGGGAGACATGAGTGGGGGCCTGCTGGAGGCTGCCCCTGGTGGCTGGGGGGTGGGGGTGGTGGTAGACATGGGTGGGGGCCTGGTGGAGGCTGCCCCTGGTGGCTGGGGGGTGGGGGTAATAGGGGACATGAGTGGGGGCCTGTTGGAGGCTGCCCCTGGTGGCTGGGGGTGCAGGGGGACATGAGTGGGGGCCTGGTGGAGGCTGCCCCTGCACTGGTGGGGGGTGGGGGTGGTGGGAGACATGAGTGGGGCCTGGTGGAGGCTGCCCCTGCACTGCTGGGGGGTGGGGGTGGTGGTACATGGGTGGGGGCCTGGTGGAGGCTGCCCCTGCACTGCTGGGGGGTGGGGGTGGTGGGAGACATGAGTGGGGGCCTGGTGGAGGCTGCCCCTGGTGGCTGGGGGGTGGGGGTGGCGGTAGACATGGGTGGAGGCCTGGTGGAGGCTGCCCCTGGTGGCTGGGGGGTGGGGGTGCAGGGGGACATGAGTGGGGGCCTGGTGGAGGCTGCCCTGGTGGCTGGGGGGTGGGGGTGCAGGGGGACATGAGTGGGGGCCTGGTGGAGGCTGCCCCTGCACTGCTGGGGGGTGGGGGTGGTGGGAGACATGAGTGGGGGCCTGGTGGAGGCTGCCCCTGGTGGCTGGGGGGTGGGGGTGGGGGTGGTGGTAGACATAGGTGGGGGCCTGGTGGAGGCTGCCCCTGGTGGCTGGGGGGTGGAGGTGCAGGGGGACATGAGTGGGGGCCTGGTGGAGGCTGCCCCTGGTGGCTGGGGGGTGGGGCTGCAGGGGGACATGAGTGGGGGCCTGGTGGAGGCTGCCCCTGCACTGCTGGAGGGTGGGGATGGTGGGAGACATGTGTGGGGGCCTGGTGGAGGCTGCCCCTGCACTGCTGGGGGGTGGGGGTAATAGGGGACATGAGTGGGGGCCTGTTGGAGGCTGCCACTGCACTGCTGGGGGGTGGGGGTGGTGGTAGACATGGGTGGGGGCCTGGTGGAGGCTGCCCCTGCACTGCTGGGGGGTGGGGGTGGTGGGAGACATGAGTAGGGGCCTGGTGGAGGTTGCCCCTGGTGGCTGAGGGGTGGGCGTGGTGGTAGACATGGGTGGGGGCTTGGTGGAGGCTGCCCCTGGTGGCTGGGGGGTGGGGGCGGTGGTAGCCATGGGTGGGGGCCTGGTGGAGGCTGCCCCGGCACTGCTGGGGGGTGGGGGTGGTGGGGGACATGAGTGGGGGCCTGGTGGAGGCTGCCCCTGCACTGCTGGAGGGTGGGGGTAATAGGTGACATGAGTGGGGGCCTGTTGGAGGCTGCCCCTGCACTGCTGGGGGGTGGGGGTGGTGGTAGACATGGGTGGGGGCCTGGTGGAGGCTGCCCCTGTACTGCTGGGGGGTGGGGGTGGTGGGAGACATGAGTGGGGGCCTGGTGGAGGCTGCCCCTGGTGGCTGGGGGGTGGGGGTGCAGGGGGACATGAGTGGTGGCCTGGTGGAGGCTGCCCCTGCACTGCTGGGGGGTGGGGGCGGTGGGAGACATGAGTGGGGGCCTGGTGGAGGCTGCCCCTGGGGGGGTGGGGGTGGTGGTAGACATGGGTGGGGGCCTGGTGGAGGCTGCCCCTGCACTGCTGGGGGGTGGGGGTGGTGGGAGACATGAGTAGGGGCCTGGTGGAGGCTGCCCCTGGTGGCTGGGGGGTGGGGGTAGACATGGGTGGGGGCCTGCTGGAGGCTGCCCCTGGTGGCTGGGGGGTGGGGGTGCAGGGGCACATGAGTGGGGGCCTGGTGGAGGCTGCCCCTGGTGGCTGGGGGTGGGGGTACAGGGGGCCTGGTGGAGGCTGCCCCTGCACTGCTGGGGGTTGGGGGTGGTGGTAGACATGGGTGGGGGCCTGGTGGAGGCTGCCCCTGCACTGCTGGGGCGTGGGGGTGGTGGTAGACATGGGTGGGGGCCTGGTGGAGGCTGCCCCTGCACTGCTGGGGGGTGGGGGTGGTGGGAGACATGAGTGGGGGCCTGGTGGAGGCTGCCCCTGGTGGCTGGGGGTGGTGGTAGACATGGGTGGGGGCCTGGTGGAGGCTGCCCCTGGTGGCTGGGGGGTGGGGGTGCAGGGGGACATGAGTGGGGGCCTGGTGGAGGCTGCCCCTGGTGGCTGGGGGTGCAGGGGGACATGAGTGGGGGCCTGGTGGAGGCTGCCCCTGCACTGCTGGGGGGTGGGGGTGGTGGGAGACATGAGTGGGGGCCTGGTGGAGGCTGCCCCTGGTGGCTGGGGGTGGTGGTAGACATGGGTGGGGGCCTGGTGGAGGCTGCCCCTGGTGGCTGGGGGGTGGGGGTGCAGGGGGACATGAGTGGGGGCCTGGTGGAGGCTGCCCCTGGTGGCTGGGGGGTGGGGGTGCAGGGGGACATGAGTGGGGGCCTGGTGGAGGTTGCCCCTGCACTGCTGGGGGGTGGGGGTGGTGGGAGACATGAGTGGGGGCCTGGTGGAGGCTGCCCCTGGTGGCTGGGGGGTGGGGGTGGTGGTATACATGGGTGGGGGCCTGGTGGAGGATGCCCCTGCACTGCTGGGGGGTGGGGGTGGTGGGAGACATGAGTGGGGGCCTGGTGGAGGCTGCCCCTGGTGGCTGGGGGGTGGGGGTGGTGGTAGACATGGGTGGGGGCCTGGTGGAGGCTGCCCCTGGTGGCTGGGGGGTGGGGGTGCAGGGGGACATGAGTGGGGGCCTGGTGGAGGCTGCCCCTGGTGGCTGGGGGGTGGGGGTGCAGGGGGACATGAGTGGGGGCCTGGTGGAGGCTGCCCCTGGTGGCTGGGGGGTGGGGGTACAGGGGGACATGTGTGGGGGCCTGGTGGAGGCTGCCCCTGCACTGCTGGGGGGTGGGGGTGGTGGGAGACATGGGTGGGGGCCTGGTGGAGGCTGCCCCTGCACTGCTGGGGTGTGGGGGTGGTGGGAGACATGAGTGGGGGCCTGGTGGAGGCTGCCCCTGGTGGCTGGGGGGTGGGGGTGGTGGTAGACATGGGTGGGGGCCTGGTGGAGGCTGCCCCTGGTGGCTGGGGGGTGGGGGTGCAGGGGGACATGAGTGGGGGCCTGGTGGAGGCTGCCCCTGGTGGCTGGGGCGTGGGGGTACAGGGGGACATGAGTGGGGGCCTGGTGGAGGCTGCCCCTGCACTGCTGGGGGGTGGGGGTGGTGGGAGACATGAGTGGGTGCCTGGTGGAGGCTGCCCCTACACTGCTGGGGGGTGGGGGTAATAGGGGACATGAGTGGGGGCCTGTTGGAGGCTGCCCCTGCACTGCTGGGGGGTGGGGGGGGTGGTAGACATGGGTGGGGCCTGGTGGAGGCTGCCCCTGCACTGCTGGGGGGTGGGGGTGGTGGGAGACATGAGTGGGGGCCTGGTGCAGGCTGCCCTGGTGGCTGGGGGAGGTGGTAGACATGGGTGGGGGCCTGGTGGAGGCTGCCCCTGGTGGCTGGGGGTGCAGGGGGAAATGAGTGGGGGCCTGGTGGAGGCTGCCCCTGGTGGCTGGGGGGTGGGGGTGCAGGGGGACATGAGTGGGGGCCTGGTGGAGGCTGCCCCTGGTGGCTGGGGGGTGGGGGTACAGGGGGACATGAGTGGGGGCCTGGTGGAGGCTGCCCCTGCACTGCTGGGGGGTGGGGGTGGTGGGAGACATGAGTGGGGGCCTGGTGGAGGCTGCCCCTGGTGGCTGGGGGGTGGGGGTGGTGGTAGACATGGGTGGGGGCCTGGTGGAGGCTGCCCCTGGTGGCTGGGGGGTGGGGGTGCAGGGGGACATGAGTGGGGGCCTGGTGGAGGCTGCCCCTGGTGGTTGGGGCGTGGGGGTACAGGGGGACATGAGTGGGGGCCTGGTGGAGGCTGCCCCTGCACTGCTGGGGGGTGGGGGTGGTGGGAGACATGAGTGGGTGCCTGGTGGAGGCTGCCCCTACACTGCTGGGGGGTGGGGGTAATAGGGGACATGAGTGGGGGCCTGTTGGAGGCTGCCCCTGCACTGCTGGGGGGTGGGGGTGTTGGTAGACATGGGTGGGGCCTGGTGGAGGCTGCCCCTGCACTGCTGGGGGGTGGGGGTGGTGGGAGACATGAGTGGGGGCCTGGTGGAGGCTGCCCCTGGTGGCTGGGGGAGGTGGTAGACATGGGTGGGGGCCTGGTGGAGGCTGCCCCTGGTGGCTGGGGGTGCAGGGGGAAATGAGTGGGGGCCTGGTGGAGGCTGCCCCTGGTGGCTGGGGGGTGGGGGTGCAGGGGGACATGAGTGGGGGCCTGGTGGAGGCTGCCCCTGCACTGCTGGGGGGTGGGGGGAGACATGAGTGGGGGCCTGGTGGAGGCTGCCCCTGGTGGCTGGGGGGTGGGGGCGGTGGTAGACATGGGTGGGGGCCTGGTGGAGGCTGCCCCTGCACTGCTGGGGGGTGGGGGTGGTGGGAGACATGAGTGGGGGCCTGGTGGAGGCTGCCCTTGGTGCCTGGGGGGTGGTAGACATGGGTGGGGGCCTGGTGGAGGCTGCCCCTGGTGGCTGGGGGGTGGGGGTGCAGGGGGACATGAGTGGGGGCCTGGTGGAGGCTGCCCCTGCACTGCTGGGGGGTGGGGGTGGTGGGAGACATGAGTGGGGGCCTGGTGGAGGCTGCCCCTGGTGGCTGGGGGGTGGGGGTGGTGGTAGACATGGGTGGGGGCCTGGTGGAGGCTGCCCCTGCACTGCCGGGTGGTGGGGGTGGTGGGAGACATGAGTGGGGGCCTGGTGGAGGCTGCCCCTGGTGGCTGGGGGTTGGGGTGGTGGTAGACCTGGGTGGGGGCCTGGTGGAGGCTGCCCCTGGTGGCTGGGGGGTGGGGGTGCAGGGGGACATAAATGGGGGCCTGGTGGAGGCTGCCCCTGGTGGCTGGGGGGTGGGGGTGCAGGGGGACATGAGTGGGGGCCTGGTGGAGGCTGCCCCTGCACTGCTGGGGGGTGGGGGTGGTGGGAGACATGAGTGGGGGCCTGGTGGAGGCTGCCCCTACACTGCTGGGGGGTGGGGGTAATAGGGGACATGAGTGGGGGCCTGTTGGAGGCTGCCCCTGCACTGCTGGGGGGTGGGGGTGGTGGTAGACATGGGTGGGGCCTGGTGGAGGCTGCCCCTGCACTGCTGGGGGGTGGGGGTGGTGGGAGACATGAGTGGGGGCCTGGTGGAGGCTGCCCCTGGTGGCTGGGGGGTGGGGGTGGTGGTAGACATGGGTGGGGGCCTGGTGAAGGCTGCCCCTGGTGGCTGGGGGTGCAGGGGGACATGAGTGGGGGCCTGGCGGAGGCTGCCCCTGGTGGCTGGGGGTGGTGGTAGACATGGGTGGGGGCCTGGTGGAGGCTGCCCCTGCACTGCTGGGGGGTGGGGGTGCTGGGAGACATGAGTGGGGGCCTGGTGGAGGCTGCCCCTGGTGGCTGGGGGGTGGGGTGGTGGTAGACATGGGTGGGGGCCTGGTGGAGGCTGCCCCTGGTGGCTGGGGGGTGGGGGTGCAGGGGGACATGAGTGGGGGCCTGGTGGAGGCTGCCCCTGGTGGCTGGGGGTGGAGGTGCAGGGGGACATGAGTGGGGGCCTGGTGGAGGCTGCCTCTGCACTGCTGGGGGGTGGGGGTAATAGGGGGACATGAGTGGGGGCCTGTTGGAGGCTGCCCCTGCACTGCTGGGGGTGGGGGTGGTGGTAGACATGGGTGGGGGCCTGGTGGAGGCTGCCCCTGCACTGCTGTGGGGTGGGGGTGGTGGGAGACATGAGTGGGGGCCTGGTGGAGGCTGTCCCTGGTGGCTGGGGGGTGGGGGTGGTGGTAGACATGGGTGGGGGCCTGCTGGAGGCTGCCCCTGCACTGCTGGGGGGTGGGGGTGGTGGGAGACATGAGTGGGGGCCTGGTGGAGGCTGCCCCTGGTGGCTGGGGGGTGGGGGTAGACATGGGTGGGGGCCTGGTGGAGGCTGCCTCTGCACTGCTGGGGGGTGGGGGTGGTGGTAGACATGGGTGGGGGCCTGGTGGAGGCTGCCCCTGGTGGCTGGGGGGTGCGAGTGCAGAGGGACATGAGTGGGGGCCTGGCGGAGGCTGCCCCTGGTGGCTGGGGGTGGTGGGAGACATGTGTTGGTGATCAGTGGTGCAAGAAACCATGTGGGTTGGCTGGTGGGCATGGCCATGGTGGATGGGTTGCCTGTGGGACATGAGCAGGGGTGCAGGGTAGTACCCTGTGGTGTGGGCTGCCTGCAGGGGCCGTGGAGGGTGTAGAGGGAACACCTGGGGGGACCCACATGGCCATATCACGTGTAGCATTCCCCTGCAACACCGAAATACATGTACCCAGCCAAATCGCGTGTGAAACTTCCCGCGCACCCCTGGAATCGACGTACCCAGCCAAATCGCGTGTTGAACTTCCCGCGCACCCCTGAAATCCACGTACCCGGCCAAATCGCGTGTGGAACTTCCCGCGCACCCCTGAAATCATGTACACAGCCAAATCGCGTGTTGGACTTCACGCGCACCCCTGAAATCCACGTACCCGGCCAAATCGCGTGTGGAACTTTCCACGCACCCCTGTAATCCACGTACCCAGCCAAATCGCGTGTGGAACTTCCCGCGCAACCCTGGAATCCACGTACCCAGCCAATTCGCGTGTGAAACTTCCCACGCACCCCGAAATACATGCACACGTTATTTTTCAGTCAGCGGGTGTCCGTGTTTGTGGGTACCCCTTTGCACGTCATTTGTCCTGGAGGGCCACAGTATTGTACATTCATCATAGCTGTATATAGGTGCTATTTGTTGGCGCACCTTTTGGCGCACACTTTTTACAGGCGCAGGGACGCTACCGCCTGCTTTCTTGTGGTCGTGTTTGTGCCTGTGCGCTGGTTTGACCGTGCGCTGTTTTGCCCTATTCGATTCCATGAATACGTGTTGTAGGCGAGCGTGTGGGTGTTCCGCGCACTTGCACCCTGTACTTCCCCCGTGACGCCCACATTTTGGCAAGTTGTTCCCCATTCCGAGTGTTACGCCCTGTGTTCCGCCTACTTTTGTAGCGTGCGCCGCGCTATGTGCGATTTTCGCTGTGGCCTGTGCGATTTTCGCTGTGACCTGGCGCACGCCGTTAGATGGCCTGTGCGCCAACGTGCGCCGCGCACTTTTTTAGTGCACATCAGATGGTTTTTTCGCGCACGCCCTTCCATAAATTGATGTGCGCTGCTTTTCGTGCGATTTTCGCAATTGCACTGCGATTTTTGCAATTCCACTGCGATTCGCACGTTTTTGCCCACTTGCGCCGCGCTATTTATTCCATGAATCGGCCTGTAAATCGTCAGTCTGCATCAATAGGGCCAGCTGAGACATCACTCTACGGTGTAAGGTACAAGGATACTTATGTGAATGGAACATTGTGATGTGATTTGTAATATGACACTTAGTACTGCTGTGTAGGGCAGCAGGTTATGGCACTTGAGTACGCAACATACACCTGTGCAGGTAACCAACACATTATACCTGGGTTACATGAGACCTAGCTTTGCTGTGTAGGTCAGCAGTCTACGACACCCGAGTTGTGTGAGCCACACCTCTTATGTTTAAGGAACCAATAAATGCCAGCTGGCCAACATGAGTCAAAGCACTGATGCCTTAAGAGGGCATGTATCACTATAGACCGGTGCAGGAGGGCATCATTAAAGCAACACAATAATTTCACATATTTCTCATACACACATGCCACATGTCACAAATCTTCCAGCTGTGTCTACGCGGGTGCTTGATCCTTTTCCACGTATCCCTGAGATTCATAGTAAAGCATATAAGGGCCTGAAGAAGATGGTTCAAACAGCCAAGATTATCAAAACCAGTCGACCATAACAAGCACGAGTGAGCTCATGCAGAGGACGATGACAAAACCAACACCTTTGTACACGTCAGATAATTAGTGTTGTTACCTCCAGAAAGTTGGACTTACTTCTAGAGGTCGTAGCTCGTGATAGAGAGCTTATGAGTAAATTTTAATAGCAGAATCAGGTTAACAGTTGACAGAACATTCCTCAACCTACTGGTGATTAAAACAAAGAGTCAAATTTCAGATGTGAGGATATGTTCATGCCACTTGTGCACAAGACACATTTATTTTGTTTGTGGGCTTGTTAAATTGGAATAGGGAGATTTATGACCTGTATCTGTTTTTTATCGTTTGGATGTTGAAGTGGATCGGGCGATTCCTTGTGCTAGCCCTTTTAGGGAGGCGTTGCACCATCCGCGTCCTAGGGAGAGAAGCATAGGATAAGGGGCAGGGTGTTCTTCCTGTAGGGACAGCCTACATGTGCTTATGAGAAATATGTGGAATCATTGTGTTGCTTTAATGATGCCCTCCTGCACCGTCCTATAGTGATACATAACTGTTGTTTAATGGTAGGAATGTACTCTGGACCGTCTGGTCTTTAGTTTTGCCCTAGGTGTGTTTTAGCCTTAAGAGGGCAGCCATTTACAAGTAGATGACTCGAAACACAGCCCCATTGTGTGAGGGGCAAGTGCTTGACACCAGAACAACATAAGACATTGGTCGGCTCTTTACGTCACTAGTCTATGATTCAGGGATAGTGCGGGGGCATAGCTCTGCAGTTAAAGGCAAATCATTTGACAAATGATACCATAGGTATCCAGTCATTTTTTCGAAGCACAACCTTTCAAATGCAAATCCTGAGGATACACCCTTTCGAATAGTCATTCTTCCGAAAAACAATTGAATATGATATCTAAATGAAGGTAAGTATTAGTGCAGGGTTGGGGCCAGGGTTAGGGTTGGGGTTTGGGTTAGTTTAAGGGTTACATTAGGGGGTTAAATTAGGTTAGGGTTTAGGGTTAGGGTTGGGGCTAGGGTTAGTTTAAGTGTTAAATAGGGTTAGGGTTGGGGCTTGGGTTAGTTTAGGGGTTAAATTAGGGTTAGGGTTGGGGCTAGGGTTAGTTTAAGTGTTAAAATGGGGTTAGGGTTGGGGTTTTGGTTAGTTTAAGGGTTACATTAGGGTTAGTGTTGGGGCTTGGGTTAGGGGTGGCATGGGGGTTGCGGGGTCTGGGGGAACCCTCCCAATATAGACAGAAACTTTAAACCGTGACAAGGGTCTGCCCAGTGCTGAAATTTCAGCACTGGACAGCTCCATGTAACGTTTTAAAGTTACAAAAAAAGCATTGAAATGCTACTTTTAACATGTGAAAGAGCATTTCAATTGAAACTAGTCCATGTCTATTGTCGATGGATTGGTTTCAAAAGAAATGCATTTTTCATGTTAAATATAGCTTGTCAAAGCTTTTGTTTTCGAAACTTCTGTTTCGAGAGGTTAGTGATTCGAAACTTTTTTTTCGAAACAATCACTATAAACCATAGCACCATAGCATAAAACCTACCTCCGAACGCGATTCACCAGCTAAACCCTGCTGTGTAAAGGAGGACCTTATAGCAGCTTTATCATAATACAAGGCAAGGATCTGCTGTCTAAGCTGCAGCCTATGGCCAATGGATCAAATAAAGCAGTGCTCTGCAGTGTAAGGAACACCTGTGACACCAGCTGACATCAGACAAGGGCCTGCTGGGAAAGGAACCAGCCCATGTCTCCTGGGTGACGGAGCCGCTCAGTGTCATGCAACAGCCTGCAGCATTGTGCATAGCTTGACTGTGTAAGGTGGTACCCTGTGCCACCTCGGCTCATGAGACTTGGCTCTTAGTAAGCAGCCATCCCAGCCATGACCCCTGGGTTACAGGAGACACAGTTCTGGTGTGTAAGGCATCAGGGGTAACTGTGAATGCTACCAGTATGGGACACCAGAGTCACATGAGACTTACATCTGCTTTGTAAAGCTGAAGCCCAAAATACTGTGATCATTGCTCTGCTGGGTCATGTGTCAGCATAAGTCCAACCGGGTAGACACAAAGAGGGGTAGGCGCTAAGTGCTTCTAAGCGGCTATGAGAGTGAACTCAAACCCTATGATTGGGGGAGGGAGGGACCAGCGCTGGAAAGGTGGACCCTGTGGCTACTGTAAAGGAAACACGTAATAAGCAACTTGTAAAAGATCACTAGTGCGCATGAGACAACGCCACAAGAATTGTGTCCCACTCCCGGATCTCTTTACCGAGAGGGTGATCGCAGGCAGAAAAAAGCACACATTATAGAGAACCTGCAACATTAAAATGGGCTACCAACATGTCCCTGGAAAATAGGAGGGGTAGTTGCTGGAATAAAAAAAGTCTGCCCCGAAAACATCCCAACACCAGTAGTTACTTAAAATCCCGAAAAAGTGGACCTCTGTATATTTTCATCTTAGAAACCAGAGGCTCGTGCCCAAACAAAAATGATGGTTGGCAGGTTCGTAAAATGTATGCACTCCAAACTTCAAATGCAATGGGCTTTGAGCTCTGATTCTACCTGAAGCTAGGCCTCCCCCCGCCCCCACAAAAAAGAGAACTTCATGCCACACTGATCACCCTAGAAACTCCATGACATTATCTTCTTGTACAAAAAGTGCAGCCGAGTATTATCCCACACAAATTGCTCTTTGGAACCCATGGCATCTCCATTGCTTCCTGAAAAATAAAAACAACAAAATGGGACCCCAAAACTGAAAATATTCAATCTTCTGGGTTGTGTCCGTGGTGTGTCTCTCGAGATCATGCATGCCGCGTTCTTTTTTCCCGCTCTGCCGCAGGTGGCTTTGGTGGGAGGGTTCCTTCCAAGACACTCATTAGAGGGAGATGGAAGAAAATAGTGTCCTGGTACCTGAAGAAATGTACTCTGGGAACTCTCTCCTCCTTGAGGTGGGAGGCTTGGGGAAGCGGGGATGACTGGAGCATGGGGCAGCGCTGAGGGAGTGGCCCCAGGCCAAGTCACGCAACACAGTATGCCTTCACGGAACCCAAGCCTGGCAATTTTCATAAAAGCAAAGAGCCTTTCGGTAACATAAGAATGTCCACAATTTTAAAATTGGCAGGCCTTCTTCTGCCTACAGAGGGGCCCCGGGCCCCCGGGCCTCTGTAAGACACCAGCCTATGGCACCTGGATTAGGTGAACCGAAGCACTGCCTTAAAGCTACCTATGGAAGCTGGGAAACATGAGGCAAAGCTCTGATGTGTTAGGCCCAGACCTATGGCACCTTGGCCGGACGAGACATAGTCCTGCCATGCTGAGCACCCTCGTATGGCACCTGTGTCACTTAAAGCATTATACTGCTCTGTTAAGCACTGATCCATGGCACACAGCTCACGTGACACATAGCTTTGCTGTGGTTGTTGAGCATGATCTCGTGTGATCTTGGTAGTATGAAAGAAAGACAATTTTCAAAAGCATTCTGCACGTTTTTAAGGTTTCTTTACCCAAAAAAGATAACAGTGCCGTCTTCACACATAGGGGTGTACTGTAAAATTCTGCTTCTAATAAGCATTTGGAAGAGATATTCGGGAGATTAAACTTGTGTTGTGTTGTCACTCGAAGGCAAATAAATTCTCTTGTAACAGCCAGGACACCGAGAGAATTGCAATGGGAGACGGAATAGACCGACATAAAAGAGAAGCGGCTTTATAATGGCTGTCGCCCCACACCCTTCATTTGGCCACAGGAATACACTTTTACACGTCCAATCATTGGTGCCAACACTTCTGTCAGCTGTCTTGGCAAACCCCACTTCTCTCCCCTGATATGGAGGCAGGGGGATTTCTTTCAAACTGACCTGATGAAATCCTCCACAATACTAGGGCCCGCGTGACCCCTTTTCTCATGCCCATAACACAACCAATCACCAACATCATCTGGTCCCATGCTTTGGCTGGTCTAGACAATACCACCACAGTAGTAAAAACCAACTGCGCATAGTTCACTCCTCGTCTCATGAGTACCACAACCTATCACTTATTAATCACGCAGCCCTCCAACCACAACCATACCCCATTATCCTCATCCCTTTTGTCTCTGCCATTCATTTTATTGTAGTCTTCCACTACACCATCACCTCCCACCCCAACCTCACCTTTTCCCTTCACCGCCTCCCCCAACCTTATCCTTCCTTATGCACAGACCAAGGTCTGGCACCACCCGTAAGCCACAATCACGTGACTTTTCACACGTGATACGTTTCAAGCCACCGGCTGCAATATATGGAGCACGGCTTGTGGACCTCTCCCCATGACGGGGATCTATTGGCGATTTTGCGCTCTGGCAACCTTGTGCCGTTTGGAGTATCTTTCTAGATGCTGACCATTGAGCACTATTTTTTTTAGAATTTTCTTTTTATTACTTGTATATAATCAACTCGTGATTTCTACAAAGACGAGTTGAATTTAGGGGTTTTCTTCGTAAAAGTAAAAATGAGAGTTTCTATGCTCTACAACCTACCCTCCTCTATGTTTCTTGTGCTTTCATTTTATCAAAAGCGATAGTCAGAAGTGTTGCTGTTGTAATGGTCCATTTGGTGTGGCAGGCATCCCAAGAGGCGAAAGGTAGGCCCTTCTTTCTTGATTTAGCGCTTTGCAATTCAACAGTAGATGCTTCAGGTTTTCCGGTTCCTCAGCTGACCTGCATAGTCTACATTCTTTGGACGCGGACTGAAGCCTAATACAGAGGATTTCACGTGTGGGCATTAAGTTCAAACGTGCTATCAAAAAGATCTTCATTAACCTTTTATCTGGAAATTTGGAACAGTATAGCAGGGGAACTTTTGGTTTGTTAAAAAGTTGGAGGCAGGTGTGTGGTCAGTTTATTTGCTTGGGCTTTATCGATTGTACCGATCTAGTCCATGAGTTCCATTTTGCGTTTTATTCTCTGAGGGTTCCCAACCAGTTCTTCTTCGGTGCAGGCTGTTTCTTTGAGTTTTGTTTTCTGCTTTAGTGACCATTTTTTAAAGATGTTTATATGGCCGGTTGAGAGCTCTGCAGCAATCGATTTGTATATCGGGAGAGTGTCAGGAAGAAGGATTTTTCTATAGATTTGCATGGAGTTCTGTTCGACAGATGCGAGTAAGGACTGAAGCCCTAGGTCACGCCTAATATTTGCAATTGCAGCTGAGTTTGGTAAGCCCAGGACTGAGCGCCATAGTAGACCTTCAAATTTAGCCCAGATTGAAGTCGGCATAGACAGGGTCGCACCCATTCCATAAGTTAAAGCCGGGACAACGTTGCCTCTGTAGAATTGGATTACGGGCTCCAGCGAGAATTTTCCATATTGTTTATCAATGGATCTCATCTGTGCGGCTAGGTTCCTGGTTTTGCCCCATAGAATGGTTTGCATGGTTGTTTACTGTACTGAGCTGTCAATCGTTATAACCAGATATTTGTAGTACTCAACTATTTCAATCTTGGTGTTTTCCAGGAACCAACCTCTATTGCGTCTGTTGTAGGAGTGGTTTTTTGATAGAATCATGACTTTTGTTTTGGATTTGTTGATTTCCAGATTATTTGCATTTATGTAGTATGCCAAATCTCTGTCTGGTCTAACAAAATTAGATCATCTGCATATAGGAGGCAAGACGTATTGATGTTTCCTATTTTTGGTGGAAATGCTCGGACTGAGGCTTCTGTGTCCTTAAAATCGCTGAGGAAGCTGATAAAGAAGGCCAGGGCTAAAGGACTGCCCTGTTTCACCCCATGCTCTGCCGGAATCTCCTCAGACAGTGCTCCTTGGTTGTTAAGTCGAGCTCACAGTTTGGTAGCTGTGTGGAGTGCTTTAATTGGATTCAATATTTCATTTGGGCATTTCCATTTGTGGAGTTTGGACCAGAGCAGGCTCCTGTCCACTCTATCAAAGGCCTGCGAGAGGTCTATGAAGGCCAGGAACACTGGTGGCGAGCCCTACTTGACTTTTGCTTTGATTAAATTTAGCAACAAGATGTTTACGGATGTTCCGCCGTTTTTTAGGAAGCCCATCTGAAATGGGTCGTTTGGTGGTGAAGCTTTTGCCCAGGCTTGGAAATGTTTGAGCAATAACGTTGCAAATATTTTGCCAATGATGTCCAACAGGGCTATTGGCCTGTAATTCTGCGGTTCTTCCCTGTTACCGCGTTTGAACAGAGGGACAATTGTCGAGTGAGTCCATGATGTTGGTATGGCTCTTACTGATTCGCAATGCTGGAATATAGTGCTTATAAATCTGGCCCAGGCTTCCGGTGTTGCTTAAGGTCGATGTTGCTGAGACCGTCAGGACTAGGAGCTCTCAAAGTTTTTAGGTGTTTAATGACGTTGATGATGTCTTCTTCGTCTGATACACTGATCCATGGGTCACCGGTCTTTTCTGATGGCGTTTCGAGCTGGCCAATAGGTGGAGCAAACATGGCTTTGAAAAATTTGGTCCATTTTTCCTCCGTAACAGAGTTTGCAATTTCTGTTTCCTGTCGGTTTGTTGCAGTCTTAATAAGTGCCTAGAAGTCGCTAGATTCTTTAGTGCTTAATGTCCTAAACATCTTTTCCGCATCATTTTGGTACATTAACCTCCTGCGACTGTCTAGCCAGGATTTGTAGCTGTTAACTTCTGCTAGGCAGTCAGCCTTGGCCGAGGCAGATTGTTCAGTTGTTGCTCTTCTTTTAGCTTTTCTCAGGATTTTTCTTCTTTCCACTAGTGCTCGGTCGAACTCATGCAAGTGCTTTCAGCCTGGGCCCTTACAGTTCTTAGAATCTGACCTGAACTGTAGTAGGAAAGGGAGGTAATCTGGTCGATCGCAATCCTTTGAATTGCTTGCTATGGTTTTTCCGTATTTATCGGTGATTGTCTTGATGTTCATGGCAGTTAGATGAAGTGTGGTTCGTTGGGTGTTAGCTTCCAGTAACGGGAGAAAAATATTGCTCTCATGGTGTATTGATGACCAAGTTATTGCAAGTAGATTGTGATCACTTTCTTTTGTCCGTGTGACTTTGAATGATTTGACCAGAGGTAGTAGGTTTTTGGATGCAAAGATGTAATCGAGTGTAGCCAGTGAGTTTTCTCGTTCCCACTTTGGTACAATGTTTTCCCAAGGTTTTAGCCATGCCAGGTTATGGAAGTTTCTTGAATTCATAAAGGTCATCCAAGCTATGCCACTCTCTTCTGATGACAATTTGGGTTTATTTTTGGTCTGGCTGGCGTTTTCCTGTGCGCATTTTGCATTTAGGTCCTCACAAATGATTATGTGATCTGTGTTTGAGTCATTTCTGATGTTGTCGATCGCCTCTGTCACTTGATTACAAAAGGTTGTGATTGATGTTTGTTGGGGATTCCAATACAAGTTTACTATCGCCAGTTCAACTGTGTTGTTTTTTTTGGACCAGGGGTCTTGGGACGACCATGATGTAAGGACTGCTAGCATTCTGTAAGTCTCTGTCAATTTTTTCAAGATCTTGATGCCTGACCCGATTCTCACTGCAAGCAGGAGGCCGGATGACGGACGCCCAAATAAACCTCTTTTGGCCGCTGAGAGTTCGATCTCATACCCGTCTAGGGAAGGCTTCTCGGACAACCAGGTTTCCTGGAGGCATATGATATCAAACCCCACCAGGATCTGGTTGTTTCTGTTTGTCAGATGTAGCTGTCCCCTGGTGTTCCATGAGGCCATAGATAGCGTGGGGGTCTCCGATGTATCCTGGGTTAGTGTAGTGTTAGCCCAACCTGGTTGCTATCTACTGGACTTCCCATTAACTGCAGTCTTTAGCCATTCCCATGGACCTTTCGGGTAACAGGGTTTGTCACGTTTTGGAGACATGTCTTTGCGGCGAATATTGTCATTGTTGGTCTTTCTTGGTGGTGTAGTATCTGATTGGAGGCGTTGATTGTATTTAGTTTTGGCCTGCTCTATGTGAAGCAGATCCTGCAGAGACTTTGCTGGGAAGTTGGATGATGTATACCTCTCAGGGTGGTCTCTGTACGATCTTGGATGATTGCTTTCGCTAGTTGATTTCTTTCTGATGTTGTTTTTGTTGTGCAAGTCTTTGGTTTTCAAAAGGAAGAGTGGCTTGTAGGGCCTGTATGAGGCCAATTTGACTGAGCTCTTTGTATGCTTCTTCCATGCCTGTTTGCAACGCCCGAGCTTTTATATGTAAAAATGCCTTTGCCCTCTGTTCTCTATGGTATGGCTCAATTAGCCGGAAGTCTCTCGTAGTTAGCAATCTTAATGATTTTGTTTTGCTCAAGATTTTTAACACCGTTTTTCTATTCAGGATCATGTATCCAGATGTGTGAAGCTTGTTCCAGCTTGAAAATTCTGGTCCCTTTGGAAACATTCTCTGAATTGCTTTTGCGAGGAACACCTTGTTCTTTTGGCGAGTTTGCCTCTGAATGAAATTTCTGCTGCTTTTTCTGCGATGTTCCGTTCGACATGTGTGTTTGATGAGCTTTGGCTGTTGGGTGCTTGTGATCTTGTGCTTTATCTGACGCAATGTTTATCCGTCCCTCATCGATGGATCCTCTGGGGCTTCGGGTTTTATTCCTGGTAAGGGCCTCAATTCTTGGCGGTTTTCCCTGTTTGTGCTTGTGGGTGTCTTTGGGTTTCTCTGTATCATGTTGCTCATGGGGGAATCTTCTGCATCTAAGTGTTGAGTTAGATCCATGAGGCTGCTTGAAGCCTGAAATTCAGCCGTTGACTTTGGTGAATTGCTTAGATCAATGAATACTTGGGATTCAGTAGGATCCCCTGATTGCAGGGGTTTTGCTTCTTGATTTTTGAACACTGCTGAATTCTCTTTACTGGCCTATTTGCTGAACCCTGTTGACTTTGGTTTCACAGGAGATGTTGGCTTCGTGCTTGCCAGTTGAAATGCCGGATTTAGTTTTCTTGAAGGACCAGTACCTGTTTTTGATTCCATCGAACTTGACAGAGCTGTTAGAATATCACTCAGATCTCTACTTGGATGTTTGTTAAAGATTGGTGCCACTTTTCCATGATTACCAGATTCTCTTGTCTGGGATGCCTTTTCTGACGTCGTTGGTTTTGCCTGATTAGCAGGCGTGCCTTTTGCTAGCTGAACCTCTTTGGCTTCGACTGCAGTTATGTACCCTTTCAGAAAGATCAATTTTGACTGGATTGTCACCAAAATTGAGGTGTTGTCTTTGGCAGTGTCATTTATGGCTTCGTAAAGATTACAAAAAGGCGATAGGGCAATGGTGATTGCCGACATTATTGTGGTCAAGTCAGGCTTCTTTTTAGGCGACCCTTTGCTTGAGTCTCCTGATGTCTCGGACGATAGTCTTTTTTTTGATGCTGCGGCTCTTGGATCCCTCAGTTGAGATTGGAAGTCAGGTGCCTTTTCTGATGGAAGAGGATAACAATGTAGTGATTTTCGAACTCTTGGTGACATTAACTGGTCATCGCAGCTTGAGTTAAAGGAATCAGATTAAGAGTACGCTGGTAGTGACTGCCTGCCTGAATGATAGCTGTCCAGATGGATACAAGCCCATGGTTGTGAGCTCATTTGGGGAATTGGTCTCTCATCATAATGCCGTTTGTCCAATGAGCTCTGGGCTGAAATAGCTGGCGTCTTGGCATCTATACCCCCAGGGGGTCTTATGATGTTGATGAAAGTTGGTTCTTTGGCGGTAGCTGGACACAGTAGCGAAATTTGTTCATTTGTTTGTTGTTCCTGATGGACTGGATGCTGGAGATTTTTGGGCTGCTCAAAAGTCTTGTCCTGTTCCAAAGAGATGGTTTCTGTCAATGTCCCTGAGCTTTGAGTTTTTTGCTGCTGGTCCCCTGAACCCAGATTGCCTGCTATAGGGGGCTGGGTAGGGCAAAACAAATTGCTTGCTTGTGGGCTCTTGACGGGAGCTACAGGTGATTGCATCGGAAATTTCAGTAATGTTCCCGTGTCAGTGACAGTTGTTTTTCTTGACTTCGGGGCCTGAAAGGATTTTTCCAAGACCTCCAGAATTTCCACGTCCGAAAGTTCCATTTCTACATTAAGTTTGCGTTTGCATTGTTGTTTTTTAAAAAGGTTGAAGAGGGCCTTTGAAATGGATGGCTTAGAGAGATTTTGGTTTGCAGTATCATATTTTTTTGCTGAATTTTGGTTTGGATTTTTTTTTCTTTTAGCTTTCATTCCAGGCTCTGCTCTCAGTTGTAAAGTTTCATTTGGCTTAGCCCCTTTTTTTTGCCAGTTTGATTTTTATTGTAGGGGATTTTCCTTGAAAGCAGGGTAGAAGAAAGATGTGTTTTTGTCCTTGGTCTTCTAGTCCCCTGTTTGGGATAGAGCCCAGGATTGTGCTTGTTGAAGTGATTGTCGCACCCTGCGTGGATAGGGTAAACATAGGATGGCTGGTGTCTTGTTGTTGGTGATCTAAGTTCGTTGAAAAAGACTCTATCACTCTGTCACTGTTGTTACCCCTGGGGGGTAAGACATCTTCCATAGTGGATTCGGCGTGTATCATTGCCGTTGCCTGGATTTTGTTTAGATGCTGATCAGCCAAACCCTCATAAGAGGTTCCGCAGTCTTGTAATGGATAGTCGGTTACATTATGGCTAATGTATTTGCAGTGTTTGCGTTTTTGTTTCGAGAGAATATCCTGACTGTGGTTTCGTCGCC
Source organism: Ambystoma mexicanum (assembly GCF_040938575.1). Classification (NCBI taxonomy): domain Eukaryota; kingdom Metazoa; phylum Chordata; class Amphibia; order Caudata; family Ambystomatidae; genus Ambystoma; species Ambystoma mexicanum. The sequence goes on along the minus strand of NC_090921.1, from coordinate 1,055,021,710 downwards.
TGTGTGCCCATGGAGGTCTGAAGAAAGGGCCGGAGAAAGGGCCCTCCCGGGCCGTCCTCTGATGGCCTCAGAGGTGGTCCCTCTCGCCGAAGTGGGACTCCGGCCCGAGCTCCAGTCCATTTCCCGCGATGACTGCGAGGAGCAGGGTAGCAGGCACACAGAATCTGCGGGTGGGAGGGGCGTCGTTGGCTTTGTTCCGACCTGCTGCCATTGCAGGCCAGTCCGACAGCGATCTCCTTTATTGTGGAGTTGGAGACCGGCACCGCCATGATCCACACCGGGTGTCTCCTTCAAGCAGTCAGCGGCCGCGGCTGCTGACGCGTCCCATATCGCCGGCGGCAATGGCGGTGGAGGAGGTGGAAGCGAGGTGTTTGGCGTGCCTGCAGCGAGCAGGCTAGGAGGACAATTCGGCTTCATCGAGGAGGCCACACCGCCCGCGCTGTTTGTGAGTAAGATGTTTTTTATGACTTTGCCTTTCATCTTCTTTGACGGTGAGGCGAGGAAAGGGATTTGTTTTCTTGGCCGTGAAGCTTGTAACACGCTGCTGCTGCTACGGAGAATTCGCTTTGACTCAGTGTCCGAGGGAGAGGGGGAGGCAGAGGGGGCAGAGACGTCTGGGTCTGTGTCCATGGCGCCCACACCCCCACGGCCCCTGCGGCCTCGCGGACTGCAGACTGCTTTTACTCTGCGCCCTACTCCGTGTTCCGCTCCGCGGAAAGTCGTGGGTTTTAGTAGGTCCGCCTACTAGAAACAGCAATGGAGGAGAGACTGCACTATGAGAATTAATAAATAGGAGACTGGCTGGATACAATGTACTGGAAGGGCAACTGCGGTCTTTAACATTTATAGATTTACATTCTTCGGCCATTAATGTGTGCAAGATTCTAAGAGTCAAATTGGTCCCTGATGTTTTATGGAATGACCTACTCTGGAGGTAGCAATTGAATTGACAAAGCCTATCATAACTGATGTGTGATACCCACATAAACTGACATGCATGGTAGATTGTTTGCCTGCAATTGCGCTTGAAGATGCTTGCATCGAAGCTACATATTTCTGCAATCTCAGACCCGAGCTCCCCCTTCTATTGGAGCTCGTGGAGTTGGGGTGTTGGGTGTACTATTGTCCAGCTCCACGTTACATTTGACTTCTGGTAGCCCTGGGGAAGGTCCCCCATTCACAGGACTATGGACTGAAACATGCAGGGTTAGGTTGATGCAATCACAGAGTTATATAGATATATGTTTTATGTGTTGAGGTCATTAAGTGTGGTTCACAACGGTCTTTTAAATTTCAGAATTATTATTAGGTGCAATTAGCTTGCACCTTGTATACATGTGTTGGGTCTATGTGTAATGTGTATGTTATTGTGATTTGGTTTAAGCTGTAATGTTGGTATATGTTTTTTTAATTGCTATTCATCATGAAATAATAAAACATAAAAAATATAATTGTTTGTACTTCGATTTGGTGTACTCCTGTCCCCTCCTCCCTGTCAAAAGAATGTGTGCTTACCCGCACCTGTTTTTTAAAATTTATTTTGAACCTTTTAGTGTATGATGTTAACGTCCTTTAGGGGTCACAATATACTAACATTATAAATAAATTAAAACATTTTAAAAATACTAAATTCGGACATGGCTAGGCACTGTAAAACCACAAGGTGGCGACAGTCGCATTACAAATACTTAATAACATAACATGAGTAAGTACACACAGACTGCAGTGAGTGCTCTTTTAGTTGGCCCCAGGAAGGCCATGGGGAAAGTGAGCTAGAAGAAAAGTTGGGGAACCCGTAACAGGAAAATTGCCTTTTTTCCACAAGGTTTAATTCATAACTTTACATAACCTGCAAGTTACAGATCCCAATCCCAGTTCAATGATTAAGGGACCTAATGTGTCGGCTGCTGCTGCTGAGACTTCAGTTCCAAACCCAGCCGAAAGGCTTAGGGGGTAATGCGCCTGCTGCAGAGATGTGTTGCTACCAGAAGGCCAAAAATGACCAAACCATGTAAGACAGTTCAGTGGGGGAGTGTGCCTCCTGCAGACTATGTAGCTCCCTGATAAAGATGAACGTTCCCGTAACACCACCTCAAACTATCACACTTCCGATGCTGGCAATAACAGTATCTTCAGCACTTAAGACATATATTGCAATGATTTGCAACCAGTGCTTAATTTGTAAAATAGGACATAACAGGGCCCACATATTTTCTGGAATCCATGTGACACATCAGAGCGCACTGCTCCCTGTCCACTGTTCACACCACCTACAGCTGCTCCCGACAGTGTCAATATACTTCGGGTTAAAGCTGCAATTTCCACCTGTTCTTAGAGGGCGATGGGTGCACTGACTACAGCATATGTTAAATGTACAGACACCAATCGGCATAGCATACGAGTTGTCTCTCGAAGTAAGATACATGTTTAGGGTTTCTTCAAACACATCATCGGTGACATTTTGCTCGGATTCTATCGCTGGCAGGTGGAACACGTTGACCATCTGTCTACAGAAAGAAGAGCAGACGTGTTGGCATGATACAATGATGGACACATGCAGGCAAAACGATTGTTGAACTGATGAACTTGTTTGTAAAACACTGCAGCAAGATCTTAGATAGATTGGCACTTGTGAAAGGCACTCCTCTTGAACAGGGGCCTTTTACGTTACCTTTCCCCTGTACTGGGGCTACTGGCTGGTGACTGGCATGCTGTCAGCTCCACGCTGCTGTGGCAGTGCTGCTGGTCATTAAGGTGGAGAAGGTGCACCGATGCCATGCAGGATGACTGGAGAGGTGTGCGGGCATGGCCAGCATGAGCATTGTCACCCTCCAACTTATTGTTATCCATAAAAATGGGTAACTAGTCCTGCCCTGCACACCTAGGTCATCGGGTTCATGAACAGCAATGGATCACCCCAGGATGCAGAGACCCATGCGAATGCACACGGCTGTTGCTTATTGTGTGACTACAATTGACTGACAGTTAAAATAATAAACTTGCCAAAACATTACAACATAATCAAACTGAGACTGGCACAATAAGTGCTGGGGCTCTGAAATAATTGCCAGGGCTGAGCCCTGCTCCCCCCCCCCAAAAAAATAAGCAGTGTCAAAATGTAACGTTAATAGCAGGAAAGAAGTGCCCACATTTAGAGAGTTAAAAAGGTGTACTTTTGAGCAATACAGACTAACACTTTCCAGTCATCAACTTTAATGCATTTGGCTGAATACAGTTACAAGCAAGTCAAATAAATAAAATATGCATGTGTGTGCGTATTATAGGTCTATATGCATGTGTGTGCGTATTATAGGTCTATATGCATGTGTGTGCGTATTATATATAGGTCTATATGCATGTGTGTGCGTATTATAGGTCTATATGCATGTGTGTGCGTATTATATATAGGTCTATATGCATGTGTGTGCGTATTATATATAGGTCTATATGCATGTGTGTGCGTATTATATATAGGTCTATATGCATGTGTGTGCGTATTATAGGTCTATATGCATGTGTGTGCGTATTATATATAGGTCTATATGCATGTGTGTGCGTATTATATATAGGTCTATATGCATGTGTGTGCGTATTATATATAGGTCTATATGCATGTGTGTGCGTATTATATATAGGTCTGGACACTGCCCCTCCCAAGGAGGCTCAACCGAGAAATAAGAAAACTACACAATTAGTTCGTCTTGCTCCTACGACCAGAATGAACACGAGGTCTGTAGGTGTCTGTGTGAGTGTGAGTGTGTGTGACTGTCCTCTCACTGTTCATAAACAACACACTCCCCTTCTCCTCTCAGTACCACAGGTGGAAAGCAGCGCCGGAGCACTATAAAAAGTCTCGCCCCCCTAACCTTCTAGGACTGCAGTTGTCATCACAAATGACACTCTCCTGCAATATTTAAGAGGAAATAAGCATACAAAAAGATTGCATGCAGTAGTAGCGCCTGGGAAGTCAGTAGGGTGTTAATTGAATTAATGCCCAGAGTTGTGCTTTCACGCCCCTCTGAATCCACATCCCTGGATACAAAGAAAGGAAAACTAACTGCACTGCCATAAACATGTTTTATTCTAATGAACCGACAAACACATGCTCTGGATTACAAGGGGGGCAATGAAACAGAATGGGTATTCATATTTAAACAAGCGCTTTTAGTTCATCAAGTGAGTTGATCATGTTGCAACTTTATTCGTAAAAAAAACAGCTATGGCCAACTTCTCAACAAGTCGATATTCAGCCAAATACAAAATGTACTTTTCGGTGCACCCCTAAACACAATGCAGTTGATGCATCAGTCCTTCTTCCGGATGTCACTACAAAGTTACTGCGCCCCACATTTCTTCACCAAGGGAGAGTGTTCCCTTCCCAGTCCATCATGGTTCCAGTGTTCTTCTCCGAGAGCGAGGCAAGCACCCGTAGCATTCCCCGCACGCTGGCGTCTTTGGTGAGTGGCGCCTGCAAGAGCAAGAGTGAGAAAACCACACGTTCATCTCCTATGTTACACAACCATGGAGCCGCCTCGTGGCTTTGCAGCATTGAAAATAGCAGGCATAATTATTACCCCAACCAGTGCTTTAAGTGGGCCGGGGCCTGCCGGGGCCGGGCCCCGGCAGTCTCCAGAAAGTGGGGCTGAGCCGGGGCCCCCCGTCCCACACAACATTGGCGGGATGCATTATCCCGCCACGGCCGCGGGCCGCGACGGGAGATGCGCCCTTCATTATGTCGGCCAAGCTGACAGAAGTGCCAGCCAGCCAGAGCGATGCTGAGGCTGGCGGCACTTCTGTCAGTTAGTGTAACTCCCTCTGATGACCCCTCATCAGGGTCATCAGAGGGAGTTACTGTCCCTTTGTTTTCCCTCCCCAGGTCACTGACCCCCGCGGGCTCCGTGATCTAATATGCAGATTAAATCACGGAGCCCGCGGGTTCGCAGAGGGTGAAAGAAGCCTCGGGCTCAGTGATCTATGTGCTCTGAGCAGATAGATCACAGAGCCCGAGGTGCTTTCTCCGTCGGCAAAGCTTTATAAAAGATGCCTTGAACTGTGTACGTTTCAAGCCATCTTTTATAAAGGTAGAAATATTTCTATGTTTATAAAAGACGGCTTGAAACGTGCACAATTCAAGGCATCTTTTATAAAGCTTTGTCGACGGACAAAGCCACCTTGCGGTTTGTTTTATCCGTCATCAACGCTTCATAAAAGATGCCTTGAATTGTTTACGGTCAAGCCATCTTTTAGAAACATAGAAACATGTTACAAATATCTATGTTTATAAAAGGTGGCTTGAAAAGTACACAAACCATAGTAAGGTAAGCACACAAGTGTGCGTAACTTACTATGGTTTGTGCACTTTTCAAGCCACCTTTTATAAACATAGAAATATGTAACATTGCTATGTTTATAAAATATGGCTTGAAAAGTACACACACCATAGTAGTACGCATACAAACATATAAATGCTCACATACATTTATATATTTGTTTGCGCACCTTACTATGATTTGTGCACTTTTAGGCCACGCCCACAATGAAAACCACGCCCCCAAACGAGGGCCCCCCCTCAATTTCTTACCCCACTTAAAGCACTGACCCCAACTCAATGAAACTACTTTCAGAGGCCAATTTCAGGCAGCTCAGTCTTCCCACCAAGAATTAAACCTGTTATCTGCAGGTTGTAAGCGTCTCTCTACTGTAGGTGCAGTAACACACTTAGTGCTATTTACCTCCACACAATAGCAGCTGGAAAGAAAAACCTCAGTAACGAAACTTGGATGTGGGCAGAATGGTAAACACCCCGATATACTAATTACCAGGTGGTTTTCAGCCCCCGCCACTCTTGCAATCAGGCCCCAAGTGTTGCGACACAGGACGTCTGCCGTCATTGCATGGCATATGTTGTGAGCAAAATAAAGGAAGCCAACTCATTAGGACACAGCAGTAATCCACTAACACCCAGCGTGTTTCTCATTCGCTGCTCTCTCCAGCGCTAGCTGCGTCACGAGAGGCGCACATCCGCCATGTTCTCCAGTTCACGGGGAACACATCTGGAGACGAGGTGGAGATGGGGGTCACCAGATTTTCAAGAAGAAGAAAAAAAATGGGTCAGACAACAACATAAAAGGTAGCACGGGGGTTGTTCCCGTTGTTTGCCGTGTAACCATGGAAACCCTCTGTCGGTTTTGCAAGGCAAGCAACATGCTTGCGAACGAGTGAGACACGTCCTTGCATAATTCATGTTTTGAGCCCAGCTCGCGTCTGCTGCTTTCTGAAACACAAGTATTTGTGTCCCAGTCTCTGTGTAAAGTAAGAGACCGCCGCAACATCGCACCATATGCGGCCTGGCAGTTTAATTACAATGCTGCCAGGCAGTGGTCGAAGTGTACGAAAAGAAGTAGTGGAACTATGTTCCCTGCTGGGCTGCCCCTGCTCCTCACAAACCCCATTGCCACAACCCCTCCCACTCACAATACACCCCCCCAAACACTTGCACCTGCAGTTTAAGGGAACGCTCAGTGCAGTGCACTGAAAGTGAAGGTTTCAACTTCTTCCTACACTTTTCTTTTAAAACAAAACCTTCCCGGAACGGTTTCTTTTTAAAATAAAAGTATAGGAGCTGTAAAAGGTAATTAAAAAAAGTATAGGAGCACCGCTCCTGACCGCTCCCGCTCACTTCGACCACTGCTGCCAGGCCACTTTTGTTTTTACAGTCAAATGATACTGCAGCAAACATCTCAGAAGCAGGGACAAGGTCGAAGGAGATGGGTTACTTTTTCGAATTCAAGCAGCGATTCGGACGATCAAATTCGCTACAACCAAACACACAACTTTGGGAATTTTTAACAACCACCCCCAACATAACCGTGGTACATTTTTGTTCTTTGCCTCAAATGCCTACACCGTATACAGTGACTCACGTTTCCGTGCGCACTCTGCAGTTGTTTCACACATGATGCGCGTTTTTGGTAGGGGCAAACATTAAAATCATACGTCGATTTGTTTAACCCTAGACCAGAACTCTTTTGAACTATCAGGCGAACTCTCAGAGAAGAGTGGTCCCCCATACAGGAGGAATCTGCATTTTTGGACCTACCACTACACAACCCTGTGCGAAGTACAGGGTAAGTGATATGTGGGGTTTCTATGAATTTTAAGGGCAGTTAAATCAATAAACTGTTTAGTATCTCAAACTTCTTAGTCCTTACCATTCTAAAACTAACCTCTCTCCCCCCCCCCCCCGCCATCCCCTAGGGTACTTTTATTCCTGCCCTGAGGAAGGCGTGTGTGGATGCCATTACTACTGGCACGCCGAAACATGTATCAATGCCCATGTGATTAGAAGTAGCATTGTTGAATCTTAGATTCTATACGTTCACATAGGTAGACTAGAGGCATGATTTTGAATTAATCCTGCTTCAATCTTCAAGGTATTATATACCCTGAAGGATTACACAATTAGTATTGTCAATAATTTATGTTTGATTTTTTAAAAATAATTTTGGCTTTAGTCAACCTTGGCTTTTCCTTCGCTGGTCATTTACGTGATTGTACTAAGATCATACACATTTGTCATTACTGTTTGGAATTTTGTAACCGTCACTCAACCCAATTGTTTTCTTTGTGTTTCACTTATATGCTCAACACTTTGTCTTTGTGTTGCATTTATAAAGATTTTATTCATGTTTGAGCTACGCTCTGTGACTTCCTTTGTACAATATGAAGCTCTATAAATAATTGAAATAACATACAGCCGCCTGAGTTGTTAACAGCGTGGATATCTGTTTGTTTACTGCAAAGAGGTATCCTAGCAGAGAAAACGGAAAGCTCCCTCAAAAATGACAAGACTCCTTAATAAGTATATGTAATATGTTTAGTGTGTGAAGAAAGTTAATTATGGTTTAAGAGGGGACGCCCGCTGTCATTTACTGCGCTCTCCAGCAGGTGGCTGCGTCACGAGCAGTACACATCAGCAGCGTTCTCTGGTTTACAGAGAACATAGCACTACGCCACCTTACCAGTTATTCGCTCTCTCTGTGGCATGCAATGCTCTAGCTGTGTGAGTGAGGCTCTGATTCCTGAGTCAAGAGGAAGGCAGAGGCTGGTTGTCTGAGCTCCTGCAATGGCCCTGGCACTGGCCTATAACACATAGCTTACATGCTTTTCCAAAAGATCAAATAAAACCGGAGCAGAAATGGAGAGCAAGCTGACCACATATCCTACTATTTTTGGAGCGGGGACGGCATCCCCTTTAACCTCTGACTTGCGCCACAGAAGCCCCCTATCTGCTGTAGGGGATCTCACTGTCTTGGAGCAGATCTTTGGGGAACAAGGGACAGCTGAGGGGAGGAGCCCAAGTAAACCCTTTCACCTCTGGCTGGATGAGGTATTGCACTGGTGTCCGAAGATGCTTCTGGGACCTCATTATGGAAATTCTGCTCGAGTGCAACTTTGCACATAATTAGTATTAGGGCACAATGTGTAGTTTTCACTGCAATGGTGCAAAAACAAAACTAAGGCAAATGTAACACTGTTTTTGTCTGTACTATGCCATCGCCAACAGTGAGTTGTTTTGCCTTCCATATTACGCGCTCTACGCTTGCCCATTCAAGCAAGAAGAAAAAGAAATGACCTGGGACATGGGTGCCAACATTATGACTATGCAAACCATTATATCTGCTACAACAAATGCACATCTCTGTGCACATACATCATACCCAAAAAAGGGGGTTCAGGACTCTGCTCTGTAAAAAAAAAACACCATTCTCTTTATTGTTTTGCTCTTACTGAGCTTTTCCACAGTTACCATTAAATAGCATTCATCAGGATTATTATATTACATTGCTATTCCTTTCTCTCTTAGAATTCCAAAGTTCTCCTTAGTATTTAACTTGATGTTCAATTGCACCACACAGAGCCATCTTGTAATTGTCAGAGTCATCAATTCATACCCATCCTTTTATTAATGCATTCGAACCGTTTCCCCTAATTTTAGAATGCCCATCTTTTCAACATTCCATCCTCAAAAAAACAATAAATGTATTTGCAACACTATGTCACTACCTCTATGGATGTGTACTGGTGGGCTGTCTTCTATGTCCATGGTAAGCAGGGGAAGAGCATAGAATGATGTGGTTTCTAAAAAGCACGTGGCTACCTGCAGAGATCATGGTGGATCCCCACTCAACATGTGGTGCAATTGACCCTGGCACCGGTGCCAGTGAATGGTACTGTTGTCTGGAGCAGACTGGATCCAGTCTCTGTTATAAGAGCAAAGAATAGAGGAAGCCGACCACTGCGTTCCCCTATCTGTCCCTGCATAACTGCACCAGAGGTAGGCCCGCAAACTAGCCTGTTCATATAACAGATTCAGAGTAGGGAAGCGGGGATGGAGGGAGGGGATCTAAATGGTTGAGCCTGTTGGTTAGTATGTATTGAATTTGTAGAGCACTTTGCCAAAACGGCTGAGCAAGAAAAGGTACCATAATATGAGAAAGATTAAATAAAAGACAAAGGAAACATCACAAGAACAGCAAATGAGTCTTCACAGAGGATCTGAACGGGACCAAAGAAGGAAAAGAGCAAAGTGAGAGATAATGTATTCCAATATTTAGGGGTCACAGAAGAAAAGGAGCGAAAAGGGTAGCCCACACAGGAGTGTAAAGGACCGTTATAAGAGGAAGAGATTGAGAGCGCAGTGAATGCGCAGTAACATAGGAGACAAGAGAATATGTCCTTCATGTGGCTGGCTCGAATGACTCAATTAGTGGTTTGATGGATCAAAGCTCTGCTCAATGGCTCAGAGGTAGTTTCTTGCATGGGGATAGGATGGTTCAACTTGTGGGTCAGTGGCAGCTCAAGGAGCTAGTCTTATTACAGGGACTCCTGCATAGGCATCAGGGCCGGCAATAGGCAGGGCCGACGTGGCCGGTCGTTCATGACGACAAACTCATGCCATTTACTAATGGAGCAGTAGCCGCCGCCACGCCAGCCGCAGTAGTAGTAGTGGACTTCTTTGCAAAATGAAGGCTCTCCCAAGCAAAGGGGGAGGAGCATTTCTCTTAGACAGGTGGCCACCAGCATTCTACCTCCGAGAAGAGATGGTGTGAAAATCTCCCCGCCCTTGTGCAGATGCACTAGCACAGGGTTTATTCTTTATGGTCTTCCTCAAGGATGTGGTCTTGATCCTTTGCTCTTTTCACTTCACACTGCTGCCCCTTCTGCTCTCAATTCCTCTTTTAATCTTTCATCTTTATGCCAATGATACCCAGATTTTTTTCTTTTTTTATTGAAAAATAGATTTAGTTGTTAAACAACTTTTTCAATTACAAATAAGACCATCAACATCAAATTAAAACGATTATACGTTCACATTAGTGTTTGAGAAAATAACTATTAGATCGTAGTGTTCGTGTCATAAAACAACAGAAATTGTTCAATGCATTTATCAAGGAATAATAAAATGTTTTAAAATCATCATAAAACCGAGAGGTAATAAAATGACAGAAGTAATTGGAGCTATAATAGTGACCAATGACAATAATATACGAAATTAAATTCGAGTTACATTAATCAAGCCTATGCCTGTAACTTAAATATTACAAAGCACACTATAAGTTCAACTGTAAGAGAAATTTCATTGTGACAATAATGAGAGAAGTGTTGGTAGGATTAACAACTTCATTCCACATTTGTTCTTTTGTCAAAGTAACTCTCTGTTTAAAATATTTTAAAAAGTGAGTCTTCCTCAATTCATCTAGTTCTTTACATTCAGGGATTAAATGCGCAGTGGTTTCTTGCTTATCAGGCAATTTGCAAAATCTACACCAAGTAGACAACCTGACTTCTTTTGAATATAATGCAATTCTTGTTTTTGTTGGGAATGAATTCAATCTAAAGCATAGGAATGTATCTGCATATAACCGATCAGGAAAAATTCTAATATAGGGCAGTACCTCATTTAATGCTTTAATTAAAAAAGATCTGCGTTATATGCTTGATAACCGGAGCATCTTTCGCTTGTTTCAATCCAGTCTTTCCTGTAGAGTTTCAACTTTGCTTTGTCAGGAAATTCCATTAGCAATTCACTGGAAACGGTTGCTGCCCTTGGGATTTCTTCACAAGTAGTTTTCCATTTTGTTATTGGAGTGGGGGTTAGGGTTTCTAGAAGATTTTTTATAACCGGAAATAGATTTTTTGATAGACTTGTAGACAATCGAGCTTTCCTGTATAGGGATATCATTGCCCAAGAAACAGCTACATTTAGAGAAATCAGACCCATTTTATATCGAATGAGGGCTATTGGAGTACAGATGGGCACTGGTAAAATGGCGTTCCAATATATCCCTTCTAGTAAGTCCCATCTAACCGGTTTATCCATTGTTTTGGTTTGACTGCCATAGGTAATGACCGGAATGACTTTTTGTAAGTAAAACATGCGTGCAGGTAATAATGAAAATCTCCCATATTTTCTCTGGAGTGCCTTGGCTTGAGTTGCAAGTAATCTCATTCTTAATGTAAGCTCTTCTTTGTACGGCCTCCCAGAGAAATGTGCATTTATGTTAACTCGTAGATATTTATAGTGGAGTATTTGGGATAGAGATTTATTGGCCAATTTCCAATTAAATGTATACTTGTCTTTTTTAGTGGAATGATTAAACACTAGAATGTTAGATTTCTTATCTCCAGATTATTGTCTTCAGCATATATTGTAAGGGCTGTGAGCTTTCTCTGGAGACCGATCGGTGTCCTATCAAAGAGCACAAGATCGTCCGCATATAATAGATATGGTATGTGATAAGTGCCTAACTTTGGGGAAAAGGATCGAACAGTCTTCAAAGCCTGATAAAAATCATTGATATAAAAATTAAATAGTATAGAGGCGAAAGGGCAACCTTGTTTCAGACCTACATTGGTTTGAATAGACTCTGATAAGAGTCCATCAGTTGAAAGTTTTATTTTTATTGTCGTGTTAGAATAAAACTGATGTATTAAATAAATAATATACAATGGACACTTTGCCTTTATAAGTTTATTCCATAGAATATGCCTCGAAACAGAGTGAAAGGCTTGTTTAAAATCGACTAGAGCCACATATACTAGTTATTTTTTTTTATTGCTTGTGTTTCAATGGCTGATATTATTATAAGGTTTAGACCTGTGGCAATTCCCGGGACAACTCCAGATTGCTGTATGTCCATGAGATCCTTTTCAATAAGCCATTTGGTAAAATCACGTATTAAAAGCCTAGCTAAAATCTTGCCTGGAGCATCTAAAAGCGCAATGGGATGATAATTAAAAGGATTGGCTCAATCTCCCTGTTTAAAAATAGGAATTACTATAGCTGCCTGCCAGGAAAGCGGTATCTTCATAGTTTTAACAATTTTTTAAAATATTTTATTACGAAGTTCAGCCCAAGCCTCTGGATTTGATTCGATTATAAAATTAGTGAGCATATCAGGCCCAGGAGCTCTTGACATGCTAAGTTTTTTGATTATTATCAATATATCTGTAGAGTCAAATTTAAAATTATCTAGATCACATAAGTTACAATTAATAGTTTGAGATGGTATTGCAATTTTAAAAAGTAAATTTTGATAATGTGTTCTCCAGGTCATTTCATCAATACCATTTAATTGTGTGGATCGCTGAGCGTTTCCAGAGGTAATATTTATTATCTGCCATATCTCACTTGTAGATTTTGTAAATAGAGTTTGGAGCATAACTTCAGCATCGTTTTGTTTTTGTATACATAACATCTGTTTAATTTTATGTCTGTAATTGGTTTTTAGTGAAAGTTTGTTTGAATTATTCCCACTAGGGGGAAGCACTCTTATTGCTCTTCATAATTCTTTTTTAAGGTTAGGTATAGATGTATTCCATATATGTTTATGATTAAACATTGGCTTATTGCCAACTCTGTTTGTGAAATCATCTGGATAAACTCACTATAAAAATTGTTTTCACGTGTTTCTTTGTTTTTTAATGAGTGTATTACTTTCTGGTGCAACCACGTGATGAGTTTGGGATTCCATTTAATCCGATTGTTCGCATTGTTCGTCTCAAATTCCCCTTTAAAATATGTAGCTGTTTTTGTGGAATGGGGAAACCAACGAACTTGAAGTAGATTGCGGTCACTTACTTGCGTTGGGACAACTTGGAAGGAGCACACTAGCTTGTTTGTGTTATTTGAGATAAAAACATAATCAAGCCTGGAATAAGAAGAGCCTCTTGACCAGGTAGCGTGGGGTGGAGTATCAGTCTTAAAGGAGCCATTTAAACTGTAGAATTGTCTTATTTCCATCAAAGTTAACAATTTTTCTATCGTTGATGTAGAGCCGGGCTTATAATTTGTAAAGAGGTTCATATTGAAATCACCAGCAATAATTGTTGTTGAGATATTATGTTTCAATAGAGTCTGATCTAAGATCTCTTCAATTATGTCAATAAATTGTGCTTCACCTGGTGATAATGGGTTCCAATATATGTTTATTAGCATCATCATAGGATAGAAAGGATGATTCTTATTTAATGTGTGTATGATAACTGGTTGAATACCATGATCAGGGGAATACAATGACTCAATGGTTAATTGCGAATCGTAGCACACTGCTATTAGGAGACCGGCAGCAGGTCTACCTTTAGCTGCTTTAGAGGCTGGTATTAGGGCAACCTGATGATCTTGCCACACTAGAGGGGACATCATTCAAGTTTCTTGTAACAGGGCTAGATCATATTGGTTCAATAATACTGGTTTAGATGTCATTAGATGAGAAAACACTCTTGTATTCCATGAAGCTAGTGAGTACTCATGGAGAGGGTACAAGTCAGTTTGCTAATGGTTTTTTACTTCCTTGTTACGAGTATGAGAAAGCCAAGCCCATTTGGAATCACGGTTTGAGGAGGATTAGTCGGGGCAATCTTGCAGTTACAGCACGTATGTGTACCAATAATAGAATTGGTACTAGGATTGTTGTTTGCGCCAGACTGTGAGTGAATAGCTTTATTTGGATTGCCTTGTGCAGGTACCAATGTAGGGACCACCTCTAAAGCTAAGCCTTTATCAAGCAAGAGATGTATTTGATGCCACACATCATTTTTAATTATTAGCGAAGGAATGACGATATCGACAATATCCTGATGAGCTGGTTTTGGGTAAGATACCCGTTGAATGTCATTTGAGTTAACATGCCGTAAGGCAGGAATAACATGGAAGATAGCCAGCAGGGAGGCTCAATTTGGGAAGGGATCAGAATAAACCCTGTCTATCATGGTAATTCTCAAAGTTTCGTCCCTCAAATTATCCAAAAGACTCCCCTCCTCATTTGCGGAGGGTGAAAGGCTACCATGCACTTCTGCAACCTGGTCTTGTATTGTCAAAGATGACTGAGGACGTTCAATTTTGTCATCTTTTTCAGACTTGGCCGGAGAACCTTTAGCAAAAGGTAATAGTTTAATAAGGTCATTCCGTTTTTGTTCAAGAGTTCTGAAAGATGTACCATCATAATTTAAGTTCACACATAACATAGGGCTTTGAACAGCAGGAGGCAAATTAGTTTTGTGCAGAGTCTGATGAATAGCATCATAGAAAGATACAATATTGTTTGAGTAAACAGAAAAGTTCATCAATTGTTCATGAGTCATGGTATTATTAGCAATGCTACATTCAATTGACGGCATAGTAGCCTTAACAAGGTTACATGTAGGATTTTACAGTATCTTACCTTCATATAACGCCAGACCAGGAATGCAGGGGCGTGGATCGGCCGGAGAAACATCAGTCAACATTTCTTTGTCGACTGAGGACTCGGATCTTGTTGAGGCTCCGCAATGGAAAGATTTGCCACAAAAGCTTTAGTTTTAGATTACATTTTTAATTTTTTTTTTTCGAAATGGGAAGATTTTTAATTTTTTCCTTTTCGTCTGCTCAATAGACGAGTCTTGATCAAAACCAAGAACAGAGGTACGCTTCCTATTCCGCTTTCGTTTTCTGTGCTTATTCTGAGATGGTCGGCAAAAAACATCATAAAGTGGTAACTCCACTTTGGATTGATCAGGAGTGTCGACATAGATACATTCATCATTGGATGAAGGCAAGTTATCATCAGGTAACATTTCAACTGGTCTCAGAGGAGAGAGCGCGATCTCAGGAGATGGCGTATCGTTCAGCCTAGACATTGGAAGGACTTGAGTCAATGTATAAGGTATCGAGTCGGGCAAAACACTTTTTAACATACTCGGTAAATTCAGAACTAGCCAGTCTAATTTATTAGTAAGAGAGGATAACATGGCTTCTTGAGAAGTAGCTCTACTTTCAAGAGCTTCAAAAAACTTAGTTAGCGTAAAGATGGTAGTGTTAATGGCCATGAGAGCCGCATCCAATACTGGGTTGGAGACCGATGGGAAGCTGAATGAAGGTCGCAGGATCGGCTTAGCAAAGGAAGGAGCAGCAGATGCAGCTGAGTCTGATGGAGAAATGATGTCATTGGGACAATCAGTAAGCTATAATTCTGGTGCTATAGATAGTCTGGTTTCCATGGGGTCAGGCACAGCGGCTACCTCATTGGTAGAAATAGTGGGAGCTTGAGTTGACTGAGCCACAGGAAGTGACAAATTAGGGGCCAAACCCTGGAATCGAGATTCAAGCTTATCCGCAAAAGCAGCAGCTTCAGCCAAGTTGGAAGAGTCTTTTAGAACATGAGAATAGAGAGAATAAGTGAAGGGAGGTATGATGGATTGGGATGCCTCAGAGTGAAACGTTTGCATAAACTGGAACAGAATTAGAAATATACAGACTGGCCTCATCATGAGTAGTCATATGCTCAGCAACATGCTCATGCATAGTGTTATCCGAAAGAAAATGCACTTGATTAGATTCAACTACAGAACGAGCCGATTGCAGCACATTAACTGGAAGTTGTTTAATGTTAATGGAAGGGTTGTTTGCATCTCAATTTCCTTGCTGGGGTATTGGAGGTGAATGCCCATTTCCTTGCTGGGTTATAGGACCTGAATGCCTCAGGGGCCCACCACCTAGGGAGGACAGTTGGAACCCCGGGCGTATGTTTAGAGGCATGCAGTAAGAACAGCATAAGGGAGGAGGCGGCATGCCAGTTGTTAACCGCATCATTTTGAAGTCTGTTATTTGAACCAGTAATTATGTTACTTCAATTGAAGTTTCTTGTGGGTGAGAACACGAAGGCACAGTGCCGAGGTCAGGAAAGGGCACACGCTTCAATTGATAACGATTGAGCGTGTTCGAATATCCACAACACAATATTCAAGATAAAGGCGTGGCCACTAAATGTTGCACAAATGCCTGTGCAAGCGTTTGAAGGAGAACTAGATTAGAAAAAAGAGGAAACGCAGAAGGCCCGCCCACTCCCAGTTTTGCTGCGTAGATACGCTAGGTTAAGTCTTGCTATCAGACCTACATGCTTTAAACCATGAAAGCCACGCATGCACGCATGGGTATCAAGTAAAGAGCAAAATGAAAGATAGAAGGAAAAATTAAAAAGAAAGAAAAAAAGGGCGAGTAACACGGCAGAGCAGCGGTCAATGGACAGCTGACAGTACGCTCTCGGTACTCGCTCTCGGTGCGCGCGCAGAAGTTGAATATGTAGCGTCAGATGCTAAGTGGGCGTGACTACAACAAAAAATATTAACTTTTAGCGTAACACACCAAGATGAAAGTTCAATCAAAGTCCTTTGAAGTGAAGTCTGTTGAAGAATGATATACCCAAGTCGATTAGTAGGGATATAGTCAGCAAGCAATCTGGGCAGAGTCAGCAGCAGGACAGCTGACAGTACTCGTCCGGTACTCGCTCTCGCTTTCTGTGTTTCTAGTGATGATACTCTACATTCTATTGTCTCTGTCTCCCCGCTGTTTAAAATTGGATGTCCTCACAATTTCTTCATCTTAATCCCTCAAAAACTGAAATCTTGTTTTTCACTGCCACTGCGGTTCCCCTACTCTTCATCCTCTTTCCCTTCCCCCTTCCTTTCTTCTCTTTTCTACTTCTGCACGCAACTTGCGTGTAATCTTGACCCCTCACTGTCTTTTTCCTTACACATTTCTTCCACTGCTCGATCTTGTTGTTATGCTCTTTTTAATATTCGTCATGCTCAACTTTATCTTACTTTTCATGCTACTAAGCTTCTTCTTTCTTGTCTGGTCTTTTCTCGTATTGACTATTTTTCATCTCTTCTTTTCTGTCTTCCTGCTTCCCATCTTGCTCCTCTTCATTCTTTTTTATAATTCTTCTGCCCGCCTTCTCTTCCCTCCTCCTCCTAGATCTTTGATCACATCTTCCTTACTTTCGATATCTCTTCTTCTTTCGAGTCTCGTCTTGTGTATCACTTTCTTTCGATTGTTTTTAAGTGTATCCATGGTCTTGCTTCTCGTATCTTTCTTCACTTATCTTATTCTATTCCCCTTCGCTCTCAGGGTCAGTTCCTTCTCTCGGTTCGTAAACCTCCATGTGCATCTTCTTCCTTCTGCTCTTTTGTTCTTCTTCTCCCGAAACAATGGAACTCCCTTCCTCTCTATTCATTCCTCCTCCTCCCTTCACAGTCTAATCTTGAAGCCCACCTTCTATCTGCTCTTTCTAACAATTAAAATGTATCTTTCTCCCCTTTTCTGTGTTTCATCTGGAATGTTTCATTAATTTTGCTCATATGGCCCTCATTACAACCCCGGCGCTAAACCATGGCGCTATTAGCACCATGGTTAGTGCCAGTGTTGTAACGAGTCCGCCATGGTGGAATGGGGAAATACCGCCCCATTCCAAGGTTGGCGGGGCGGTATTTCCCCATTTCACCATGGCCCTTCCTCATTCCCATTTTTGCCCCATAGGGCTCAATGGGACTGGGGAAGGCACTAAGTACGGTACTGCAAATTGCGGTAACGTAATTAGCACCGAGGTCCCTTTGCGGCACCCTACTTTAACGGCTGCTAAAACCAGCCTTTAAGGTCGGGTCCCGCAAAGGGACCACGTAATCAGGCGTTAAGGGTTTAACGGCGCCAACACCTTTTACAGCGCCGTTAAACCCTTAACGCCAGGGTCGGAATGACCCCCAATTGTTTTTTATTGAACTGTACTAGTGCTTTTGGTGAAAAGGGCTCTATAATTGTAATAAAAATACAAAATATACAAATAAGGAGGGGAGCTTTTATCTTAAATGGGGCTTCGCCATCAAGCCAGCTTGCGTGTTGGTGGCATCCTTTTTAGTGAAAGGCTTGCCACGCAAACACAGAGTTGGGCGCTTTACACTTGTATGGAGCACCGCCATGCTAGCTAGCATGGGGAAGCCTTTGAAAAGCTTCCCCAAGCTGGTGCCCTATTTCAGTGAAAAACTCCCCACCCCATGCGGGCATGCCAGCAGGGAGTTTTACACTTGAATAGAGCACCACTGTAGCCATGCTAGTGAGCTGGTGCGGTGGCGGCGTCCTATTTGATTGGAAAGCGCCCCATTCAGGGAGTTTTTCCCTTGAACAGGCCGCAGTCACTGCGCCAGCTCGTGGAAGATTTTCAGTGCTAAAACAAACACAATTCCCTGGAGAAAGAGTTTGCATTTGGGCTCCTTTGAATACCCATAAAGTCTTGCTGTTGTGGTTCAGAACTGGAGGTGAACTTCCAGCTATGGCTACTAGGAGGCGTTGTGGAATATGTGATTTGGCTCAAAAGGACTTTCCTACTTTCACATTTCAGGTGAAAGGGTTTTTTTCAAACCTTTTTAAACCCACCATAACTTTCTTAGCCTTGTGAAAACATGGCTAAGCGCTCCACCCACAAGGCTGTGAGGACTATACTGCACTGATGATCCATAATAAGGGTGAAACCAGGTTTGTAGTTGTCCTGCCAGGCTTGCAAAATGTCTGCCTTGGGTTGATTAAGTTGTGTAAAAAGTAGCAATACCCTTTAAGACAAAGACAACTTCCTGGAGAAAAGGTTTGCATTTGGGCTAATTCATTTACAATTATTAGTACTTTTTTAAATCTCTGTTATTGGAGTTATGTTCGTTGCACATCAGATAAAGTGACTGAGACTTTTTTAATGCTCTGTGCTGTTTTTACTGTTGTGATAACTTTCCTGACGAAGCCGTGATGCGTGGGTCAAATGCATTGCATTACGGAGTCAGAGGGAGCAGTGCCAATGCTCTGCCGTTATGTATTTCCGTGATGTTGGGATACATGATTTTTTGGATTGAATAAACTTTTGCACAGGTGCACCTGTCAACCGTATCACAAAATCTTTCTGATACTACGAGACACTGTGTGGTTTCTTGTTACAGTAAAGCAGCTTCTCCATGCTCGGGGCATCCGCTGCAGCCGAGGCTGAGCAACCAATTTCAAGCTTTTTGGCATTTTATGGCTACATATATATGTAGGATACATTACTCCCCGTAATTGTATTTCTGATGCTTGTACCTGCTTCGATTCACATGCTCTGCATAGTCCGACATCTTGTAGTAGTCGCAAAGTATTACAAGATTTGTTTTTAAAAGTTGAAAATGGACGTCAACAGGGCGTGTCAGTAATACTATCCCTAGTGTGACGTGTACTGTACCAATGGCCCTTCACGCGTCGAGGTCCCTCAGATTGTTTCTGACAAGAGGTTGCATGAAGAGTAGCGCGAGTACAGATGTGATAAAGCAGAAACAGTGATAAACCAGAAAACATCTATGCACCTTCAACTCCAGTAGGGGAGGAAGGGTGGCGCATCTGAATCTAAGCAGATACAAGCATCAGAAATACGATTACAGTGAGTAATGTATACCTTTTGAGGCTCGTGGATCTGCTTAGATCACATGCTCTGCATAGATTAGCGAGCAGTTTCTGGAGAAGGAGGTGGGATGCGAGAAGGTACAGCAGAAAATAGATGTTTTAGAACTGCTTGTCCCACCTGTGAATCTGCTTTAGAGTGAGTGTCAATGCAATAATACTGTGTGCAAGTATGCATGGAACTCCATTTAGCAGCTTTGCAAATGGTGTCTAGAGGGATATTTGCAATGAAGGCTAAGGTAGCTCTGGTACCTCTGGTAGAGTGAGCCCTGGGAGTGAAAGGTAAAATTCTTTTGGATAGGGAATAGCACAGCTGTATGCACTTGACTATCCATTTGGAGATGGTGTTTTTTGATATGTGATCGCCCTCTCCCGCAGGTGCTATGGAAAGAAAGAGATGGTCTGTTTTCCTTAGGGGTTTAGTTTTGTTCACATAGAACAAGACCGCTCTCCATACATCAAGTGTGTGGAGGCTTCTTTCAGCTGAGTTAGATGGATTTTGAAAGAAGGTAGGAAGTTCTATGGATTGATTAACATGGAACGAACCTTGAAATGAACTTTAGGTGAAAACCTAGGATGTGTTCTGAGGACAACTTTGCCTTTGTGTATTATGAAGAAAAGGTCTTGCACGAACAAATCCTGTAGCTCACTGACTCGTCTTATAGAGGTGATGGCTACTAGGAATGCAGTTTTGTAAGTGAAATGTTTTAGGCTGGCCTTGTGCATAGGCTTAAAGGGCGGACCCAGGAGCTTGGAGAGCACGACATTAAGGTCCCAATCCGGTGGAGGGTTAGAGATGGGAGGGTATAGCCTCTTTACCCCTTCCATGAATGCTTTAATGACAGGAACATTCCGCCAGGACAACTTGTTTTGTGAAGTGGTGTATTTTGATGGAGTGGATTACTAGGCCGGAGTCTAGTAGGTAAAGCATGTAATGTAGAATGTTGGCAGGGGAACATTCTGTTGGGTTTTGGGTTTGTGACCTGCACCATATCACAAATCTCTTCCATCTTTTGAAATAGCAGTGCCTGGTGTTGGGTTTCCGTGCCTCCTTCAGGATATCCATACACCTTTGTGGAAGATCTAAGTGGCCAAATTCTATGACTTCAGGAGCCAAGCTGCCAAGTTCAAAGATTGAGGGTGGAGGGATGCTCCCTTGTGTCGTGTTGTGTTAGAATGTTGTAGGGGCATAGGAGCTTAATTGGGTCGCACATTGCGAGTTTGAGCAGATGTGGAAACCAAGGTTGTCTCGCCTACATAGAAGCAACCCTGATTAGAGTCGCTTGTTCCTGGTGCATCTTGTGCACAATCCTGCTGAGGAGTGGCATTGGAGGGAAATCATAAGCAAATTTCCCTGATCAGTTCATCCATAGGGCATTCTCTTTGGATCCTGGTTGGGGAAACCTGAATGCAAAGTCTGGGCATTGCGCGTTTAGGCTGGTGGCGAACAATTCTAACGGGGGATGACCCCATTGGGTGAAGACTCCATCTAGGATATCTTTGTGGAGTTGCCACTCATGTTGCTCTGGTGTTCTTCTGGTAGAGGGTATCTGCTTAGAGAGTCTTCCAGCTGGAACGTGTTGAGAGGTTAGGAACATTTCATTTATTTATTTATTTTACATTTTTAAAGCGCTCACACAGCCCACAGGCATCGAGGCGCTGTTACAGGAATTGTTTGTTTTTTGGATGCGTAATTGTTTTTTTTTTTGTCTTAGTTGCGTATTTATAATGCGCTTAAACACCCAGAGGTTTTTAAGCGCAGACCCGGGGATCGAACCTGTGTTGCTTCGTGTCGTCTGCCTTCCAAGGCGCGCACGTTGCCGCTGAGCTATCCTCCCGGGACATGTTCCGCTTGAGTGCCCACTTCCAAAAGGATAGTTTGGACAGACTTGAGAGCGTGTTCCTTCCTGCTTGTTTATTCAGAACATGGCAGTGGTGCTGTCTGTGAGGACTTGCACTGTTTGATTTGAAAGATGCTGCTGAAAAGCTTGAAGAGCCTTGAGAACTGACAGAAGTTCTAGGAAGTTAATGTGTTTTTGCGCTGTAGAGTGTGTCTAATGGCCGTGGGCTGTGTGTTGAAGGAAGTGGGCCACCAATCCGGAAAATGAGGCGTCTGTAGTTAGAATCACTTGTGTTGGTAGAACTCAAAAGGGTTTTCCTTTTAGCAGGTTGTCGCTGGACCACCAGCGAAGAGGGTGTACATGGGTTAGCGAAACAACCACAAGATCGTCCCACTGACCGCTTGCCTGAGACCATTGTTCCGCAAACCATTCCTGCATTGGGAGCATGCGCAGGCGTGCGTGTGGAACCAAGTGAATGCATGAGGCCATCATCCGAAGCAAGCGCATTGCTTTGCGTACAGTTATCTGGCGACCGGCCTTGAAGTGAGGTACTTGCAACAGAATGTTTTGTACTCTCTCATTTGATGGGAAAGCCAGCTCCTTTTTTGTCTTTAGAATTGCTCCCAGAAATTGTTTTATTTGGTCAGGGACTAGACTTTATTTCTTTTTGATGATGGAGAAACCCAAATTGAAAGGAAGGTCCATCGTCTTTTGTGTGTTTTGTCTGCACATTTGAGGAGATTCCCTGGTGATAGCCAGTCATCCAGATAAGGGAATACGGGGATTGACTGTCTGCGCAGGTGTGCTGCCACTACTGCAAGCACCTTTGGGAATACTCTTGGCGCTGGAGCAATGCCGAAGGGGAGTACCTTGAACTGGTAGTGTACTCCTGCTATTTTCAATTGCAGATATTTTCTGTGCGCAGGGAACATTGAAATATGAAAGTATGCATGTTTCATATCCAATATTGCCATATAGTGCCCCTGTTTTAGGAGCGGGATTATCTCTTGAAGCGTGACCATGCAAAACATTTGTGACTTGACATATTTGTTCGCAGGGTGCAGATCTAAATACCCTTGTTTACCTGGTTTGCTGGGACGATCTCTATGGTGTCATTCTCCAGCAGTGCCTTTACTTCTTCTAATAGTGTGCCGCCTCACCTCTGGCATCAGATTTCTGTGTCTTGTGGGCGGTTGGGTGGCTTTTGTAAAAGGTTGATGTAATACCCGCCCGCCACACTGGACAACACCCACTTGTCTGACGTTATCCCCTCCCATGCGTGGGTGAAGTGTGAAATTCGACCACCTACTGGGGTGGCATGGGAGGTGACCTGCAGCGGTGCGTCATTGTTTGGGAGGGGGGCAGCCCCTCCCAGCTGATGTTCTGCGTCTTCCTCTGGAACTTCTATTTCCTCTTTGAAAACCAGAAGAGGAAGATTGTCCTTGCTATGGGCCCCAAGATGAAGACTGTCCGCCCTGAGTGTATCCGTGAATCCTGACCCAAAACCTTCTGGAGTTTCAGGAGCCCCGTTGTACGTAGGGCTTGTTAGTTAATTGGCAGAGGGATTTAAGAGTGTCATACACTTCCTTCACGCTCTTGAAGGTGTCTCCCACAGCCTTACCGAAAAGGACATTAGGTTCCACCGGCATGTTAAGGAGTGTTGTCCGAGCCTCGAATTTAAAACCAGACTGTCTGAGCCAGGTGCAGTGTTTGATGAGTGTGCCCTCTGCGATGATGCGGCCTGCATTGTCTGATGCATCAAGATTATTTTGAGTATGCAGTTAGATACCTGCTTGTATTCTGAAATGGTGTTTAGCAATTGTGATTTTAGGGGTTCTGGAACCACTTCAACATGTTGTTCCAAGTCATCTGTAAGAAAGGCATGGCATCAAAGTAAGACAGACAGAAGTGATCACAGTTCAAGGGTGTTTATCTCACCCACTTTACAGTTTCATAAACGCCTAATCTAAACCTAAATCTAAGATGTGAGCAAGCTACGATGATCAAATAATAATAATACCATCCAAGTGGAGTCTAGTCAAATAAAAGCGTCTATACTAAGAAACCTATTGCCAATCCTTACCGTTATGTTACAAAAGAGTGTGGGATAATGTTACCAAGAAAAGAAAGAAGTGTTTGCAAAATTATGAGTCAGGATACTATGACCGGGTCTCCCTTCTCCACATTTGTAGCACAGGACAAGGCGGGACTCTCGAGCACAGCACACTCCTAGGCTTCTCCACCATTAGCTTACAGTCCCTTTTCTCAGTATCAGGGCCTTCTGCGTCCAAGTCTCTTCTCATGCAAAGTCTCTTGCTTCAGAGGGCCTGGTACTTCAAAATAATGAAACAATTTTTTTTAAAAGTTCCTTCCGTTATCCTTTTGCATTAGGTGATTACCCTTCACCCTTGGATACCCCTCAGCCGGGCTCTGATCCTTCACTCAGTAGTCAGTCTCCATCAGTCAGGCTCAGACCAAGCAGTCACTGTGGACATCCCTCTGTCGGGTTCATACTTGTCATCACAATGCTATTCACCAAGCTTCTTCACAATTTGGCTCTTGATTCCCTCAGTCGGGTTTACTATCGCCTTTCTATAACAATCACCTTTATTTGCTTATTCACCAGTCTTAATGTTTTTTTAAACAACCCCTTTGGTTTTAGTAAGGTCCCGCTCGTCCGGGCTCAGACCTTCCAACGCATTTTGCCAATTCAAATAGAGATTTCCGAAGGGTGATTTCATCTCAGTGGGTCACTCTATTTGTATACGGCAAGCGTGGGTTATACACATTCACAGTTCGCACAGCATTTCCCTCAGCCGGGCCCAAACGCCTGTTTCACAATGTCAAAACTTTGATAATGGGTTGAGGACTTTCGATTGTACAAGGGATTTGTTCCAACCCTTGTATAAACACCTTAACTCTCTATACCAGCCTTCCCTATGGCCTCTCGGTACTTGTAGTTTTCTTTCTTCCCAATATTCAATACAGTTTCTTTGTTCATAAGAGGGGTACCAGTCAGAGACCTTCGACTGGGTGCCCATGTTGCGCCGGACCACTCTGTCTCTGGTACCAATGTGTTCACAAACAAAAGACCTCTTGTCTACTTATCTTCTTACTGTTGCCATTGCAACCTTGAGCTCAACACAGTTCGGGTGACTATCAGCTTCTTCCAACTCACCGGCTGTGCTAAACTTGTTGGTGATTCCTTTTGCCACGGGATTCAAGGATGGTACCATGATAGCAACCTCGTCTCCCTGCCCTGGCTATCAGTGTGGGAGCGTGCCAAGTACCGCTGACATCCGTCACACCATGGGCCAGCTGCGATTTCCGGTCTTATGTTTCTTTCATCTGAGGTTTCGCAGGCTTGGGTTGAAAAGGGCAAGGGAAACTCCCTCCTTGATGTCCTTTCAGTTCTCGCCGCCTTTCTTCTCTGTTTGAACTGCCGTCCTGGAATAGCTGCTTCCTCGTGCGTTCGGCCATGCTCAGAGTGTGCTCTTGTGCTCTGCCTTTTAACCCAATGGGGAAGGGAAAGGGTAGTCAGGAGTGTGTAGTTGTCGGCAATTGTCTGACTCTACCTGACCCTTGTGTTGGGAAATGTCAGGTAAATGGCTCGGGTATTAGTCCGTTGTTGTTCACGCTGTGAGAAAGTGTTCATGTTGGAAAAGGGGTGGTAGAGTTTTTAAGTATCCTAACAGGCAGGATGGAGAAAAGGTGCCACTAGGCAGCGGATACAGCGTCTGAACCTTCGGTGTCCCACTTCCCCTCCCCGAGGACCCCCATCTAGATGATCCTCTCGCACTGGTGGAATCGGAAGAAATGACCGAATAAAAAGTTCCGACCTATCAAAAAGGTCATAAATGCATGCCACCAAAGGTTTGAACACCCCGGCAAGTCCTGCATTATTTTTAAATGTTTTTGAGGCCTTTCATGAGGCGAAGGCGTAAGCGATGGCCCAGAGGACATGGAAGATTTAGAGGCTATTTCTGCAGACATCGCGTGGGCCTCGACATTCGACGATTTTGTCGAATGTAATGCGTGGGCTATGTGCTTTGTGTGTTTGGACGTGTGTGTGTGTGTGCCATGGCTGCCAGGTGTCGTCACCGTCACAGAGCCGCAGGCCTGCTTATTGGAGTCGGGGGCCCGCACATGGGGTTCTGACGAACCCTCGTCGCCTTCAGCGTCACTAAGGACACCGATACTGCCCTAGCTGAAATCCTCTGTCACATCGATAGAGGCTTTGGCCTGTATTGCATGGACAGCCCAGCGCTTGGTCCGCCGGTCTTTGAGAGTTTTCGGGCAGAAATATTTGAAGGCTTTGCAAAGCTTTTTGGGGTGGTCCATAGGGAGACAGTAATTGCACACTCAGTGTGTGTCCTTCCACAGGAATTTTCTATGGCATGTAGGGCAACATTTAAAAGGTGCTTTGTCCATTATAAATAGAAAGGGCAGTTAGGCGAAAACAAGGGAAAAAGGGTGGCAGAATATGCATTCTCTAAAAGGTGTCCGTATGAAAAGACCTTCCCCCTCTCTCCCTACTGTAAGGGCCGAGCCCGAACAAGCCTGTGAAGGGCATGTCTGGTAGTCGATGAAATCATTGATGATGGAGTTTTCCGTCGAGCAGTTGGATGACGCTGCGGCAAAAGCGGACAGTTAAGAAAGAACAAGAACTCTACGAATAAACTTTTAACTAGTCAAAGGCATCAGCCTGGAAAAGAACTCTGCAATTTGCCACCGACCACGATGGCAGAAAGAAAAAATCTGAGGGACCTCGGCGCGTGAAGGACCATGGGTACAGTACACGTCACACTAGGGATACTACTAACACACCCTGTCGACATCCGTTTTCGACTTTCGAAAACAAATCTTGTTATACCCTGCGACTACCACTAAATGTCAGACTATGGCCTGCCATGGCATCTCATCATTTACATCCATCGAAGGTTACGGGGGTAATCCAGTGTCAGCATCTATTCTAGACTGTGTGCATGTTGCATTTCGACATCAGCTCAATGTTTTAAAGACATTTTTTTTCTCCCTAAAGCATGTCCGTGTACATAATATTCATGCGTTTGAGGTTGAGAACGTACTTGGCACAATGCTATTCAATTAACATATTTCTGTTTATTCGTTTATCGCTATTCTCATCCGTGCATATTTTTCTTTAGAAATGCTGCAGCGAAACCCCAGAAGGCCAAGCATCTCATATGCACGTAGATGTGTTTTGGGGGCGCTGGGGTGCTCTTAAAACAATCAAGGAATACTGTACTCCAGGCTGCAAACAATGTGCGTCTGTCGCACACCGTGAAGCGCCCACCCGCTAAGCAGCGCTTTAGAAAAGCCACATGCCTAAACGAATAGCAAAGCAAAGCACTGGATCAGTGCACATGGGGGTGAGGGTAAAGTGCCCTTCGCTTCATCCATCCACCCTCCTGCCGCAGCCTGCGCACACAGCCTCCTCCATAGTGAGCCAATTGCCTGTGGCATTTTCATGAAGTGCAGAAATGTTGCATCCAGAACCACTTACTAATTAAGCAAAAATAGATGGGAGCTTTTGTTAGATGACTATCTGCAGTTTAACTGCAGTGTTAGCCAAGAGATATTCTGAAACACATACCTTATGAAAATTAAACTGTAATATGTTTCACAGAATGTGCATCACATTAATTTAGCATTTATTACCATTGCAAATTATTTCTAGAGAAAAAAAAAACAGACCTGCGACACACAACGCTCCCTCATCACGGTCTGGAACGAAAACCCTTCCTTCGCTGGAACGCATCGATGCCGGACACTTCATCGACGGGACCTCGTCACGAACAGAGCTGAGGTCAAATGGCAAACCTCCCCACTCACATAGATGGGCTCCCAATAGCCAGTCTCCTTCATGAAGCAGGGCTGCAGCCTGCTCTGCTTGTCTCTGACTTTCTCTCCCTGTCTCTCTGCAGCTCTGTGCTCGGCACCGCCCGTCAAGGGCGGTCGAGCAGTTGCAGGATGTTCCTTTTATTTACAAAACACTGGAAGCGAGGCCGGCTGAGGCCCGCTCCCAATGTTTTGTAAAAAAGTAACATCTTCCTTCACTATCAGTTCACTTGGCACCCTGGTATTTCGCGTCGACTCGCTGCCTGCAGACCCTGATCATGAAGAGCAGATCAGAGTAGAAAGGGCCTACAGGCAGCCCTGAGACGTGAGACGGCCCAGGCTTGGGCTTGAAACCCGGCCCCTCGCTCGCCTCTAAGGATTTTGGATCGGCAATTGCATTCATCAAAGAAAATTCTACGTGTTAACTTTCTTTGATGAATGCCTTCATCCCCTGGGCACTGCTGCTCAGCGAGCCGTGATGAAGGGCCAGAAAGAGTGCCGGTGCCGAAAAAACTGAGCCGGTGTTGCCCACCGGCAAACACCAGCACAAATTAAGCACTGAATTGGGTAATATTGTATGTTTTCTGATTAATAGCTTTTCTGATGAAAAAGTCAGGAATGCCAATTGACAACTGTATAATATTAGCTCACTTTCCTAATGTCAATAGGCTTTTAAAGAAAACACCATGGAAGATGCTATCCAGCGCTGCATGTGCAGATTTGTCCTGCTGCATTTAATTGGATGTCAGTTATTCACTTACACACCCCAAGGGTAAGAAGGCCCATCCATTCAGAAACCACTGACCGCGAATGTGCCATTGAAGGTTCTGTACTTACATTTCAATACACTAGTCAGAAATCACTAGTCAGAAATCACTGTTTTTAAATTATTTCAATGAGTGCCACATACAATGGCCTTGCCAAAGAGGGAATGACTTACTGGCCACTATAACCGTATACTCACTGTGCTCAGTGGCTAATAAGGCACTATGCTGTGCCATGAAGAATCCTCATAAATTCTAATCAATTCTGCTTGAGAGCACCCTGGCTCGGTAAGTAAAATACCTAATCCCATTTATGCAAACCATGAGCAAAATGTTCTGCTGAAAACTAGTGAATGCCAGAAATAGATGGACATCACATGCCAATGACTTGACATTGGATCGAAAGAACATGCCACATGGGTCACTGCCTAAATATAGAAAATTAGGGGTCCCATTTACCATTTTCATATGTCTGTGACTGAAAGTCGTTATCTAGTTGGGTAGGATTATGCAAATGTGCTCAGCCACTGGAATAACTTGGGTGTTGGGGCAAGAGAGCAGCATGCCAGGGTCGACTAAAGGATTTCACTTTTTTCCTGATGAGGACCTGTTCTTCGATGAGGGTCAAGCAGGTCAGAGCCACAGAAAGGCTGGCAGGGCTTTGAAACATGCACCCCTTGTCAAGCTCTATCTAACTAGGATCCCCCAATTTCCTCAGAGTCTACTCTGACTCACAACTGTTAAGACATTAATAAAATCTGAAAGTACTGTAGGGAGTAGTTGACTTGCTAAATCTTCAGACATGAATGCTCTCAGGAGAATTGGAGACAAATAAAGGACTGTCAGACTGCAAAGGAGTCTCCTGAACATTCAGGGAGATGTATGGCACATTTCCAAAAGTGTGCCTGTGATCCTCGTTATTCATCACAGATACCTGACAGTTTTACAGCAACAAGCGATCCTCGCTGTCAGGACAACTTGTTGATCATGCTTCCTAAGCTGATTGAGAGCATAAATCTCCCAGAAAATGGCACAAACATTGAGGCAGATAATTTATGAACCCACACACCGAATTTATCTAAATTAAGTTAAAAGAAGGTCAATATCATGCTCTCACTGAATACCTTTTCCAGGCTCAGCAATGACATAAAGAGCAAGACCCCTCTCAGTAAGTGGTTCAATTGGTTAGACATTGTTTGTTTCACAAGGAGGGGCTGGCCAACATCTCAGTCACCCTCATTTGCTAGCTCCTCCCCTTGCACACTCAGCCTTGGTGTCAAGGCGGAGGTGGGCAGGATGACATGCTGTTAAATGAAATGACCACTTACCGCCATGCTTCCCATATCAGTCTGCACCCAGCCGGGGTGGATAGCCACGCTCAAGATACCATCTTTCCTGTAGGTCTCAGCTTGGCACCGGGTGAGCATGTTCAAGGCAACCTGCATGGGGGACACCAATAGTTATTATTTATGTATTTAATATCAGGTGTGCGCATGCTTCTTGAAAGAAATTGAAATACACTGGTGTGAAAAGGACCGAAGCAGCAATAATACATCACACGTTCAGTGTCTGACAGGAAAACTCAAGACACAACTCACTTAGGGCGACTAGTGCAGTCAGTGCAACCAGATGGAGGTTGGCTCATCCAAAGAGCATGTAATGGGCTTGTGAATACTATCACACCAAACAGAGTTCAAGAAGAATACAACAGCAGGAGGCTTGCGGCTCATGAGCATTTCTGTGTTAGGATTTTCCCCAATATGCTAGGACGAACAGACTGAGAAGGTGAGGTCGAAGTAATTGATTGAGTCCTTAATAGGACTCTCTGTAGAGGATTACCTGGCACAAGTAGTTGGTGATGTCTGGGGTAAAGCCTTGGGGGATTAAACAGGTTTTGGATGATTTCCTTGGTGGGACCCATTTGAATCGATATTTGTGGGAAGTTCTTTGATAGGTTGACATTATTAGTACAATATTTAGTCAGGTTCACATGGATTCACAGTGGATTCACAGTGTGGTAGCTTCCTTGCTGTTGTTCTGGTAAGTTGTTGTGACCAACATGGCTTTATAGTGTGCTTGTGTGCTTCTTTGTGGGGCATATGTTGGTTGGTGTAGTGGATATAGACATTGGTGAGACCCATGGTACTGTTAGGGTTGTCATTTTCTTTGATGGGCCCAGGGAGGGATGACAATGGTGGCACTGTCAGTGGTGAGGCCTAGGTATGTTGGAGTTACCAGTGGGGTGAATGTGGGTTTGGCAGTGTTGGAGTAGTCCTTGCTGTGGCCCATATTGTCATGCATGCATCCGCATCACGATTACAGCGTCGGATTACCCCCAGTCACTCAGCTGTTTGCCGCTCTGTTTACATGTTGGCCCTGTCACGCCTACCATTGGTACCTTGAGACACAAGAGGCGTTGCACGATGCAGCAGAGACCATTACAGTTGCGGTTCAAGCCGCAGTCTCAGTGGCGGTTGCCCTTGCGACTGCAGGATGCTCGGAGAGCGCCTGCAGTTACGTTCAGGAAACGCAAGCAGTCATGTGATCTGTTACCTGGGTAACAAGTATAAATACGTTCACGACGCCATACACGCTGCTTCTCAGCTGTGCTTTTTCTGGCGTGTGACGTTCCAGGTTACTTGCTTCGTTTGCTTATTGGATATCCTGGCTTTCTGGACCCTTTTTCTCTGCACCTTGGATCACGTGATTAGATTTGCCCTCAGGCTTGGTTTTTGGACTGCTTCCCCTGTTTTGAACTCGGAACGCTCCACAGACTTCTTTTTGAACTTTCCTCTTGAACGTCACACATCTGGATTTGCAACGCCTTTCTGGAACTAGTTTCGCTGCTCTGCTGGTGGGTCGCCCTGCATTCAAATCTGAAGGGCCCCACTGGCTGCTGGAACCATTTGTCATCTCCCTTACACCACGTAGGGTGTGTAAATGCTTCCTGCACTGCAGGAGCTTTCGTTATCTTTTCCCACTTCAGTGCCAGTTACATTCTCCTATTGGGTAGGTTAAAGTTGGTTATTTGTTCATTCCAAATGAAACCATTCTGCTTAAGTACTTATCTGCTCTGTTTCCTTTTCAGCTTTGGAGACCCAGTGCCATGGTTCCAGCCACCTGTGACCCCAAAGATCGGTTAGTGAGTGTATTCACTCTCGCTGACTGGTATTCATACTCCACACGATAATCACGACTTGACAGACTGAGAAGCTGATACTATCGTGTGGACTATGGATATGGCATCAGGGGATGGAGTGGCTGCTCTGGTTCAGGCTATCACGGTGTTAAGGGCGGATATGTCCGCCGCCACCACCACTGCCATACATCAGCGGTTAGACGGCATAGAAAGTGAACGCCATGCCCTTCCTCCTGACCCAGAGTTCAGGAAAACACCTGCCCAACCAGCTGCACCTGGGACCGTATAACCCCAAATTCTGATCTATGTCACTACCCCGTTCCCCTTGACCACCCCAGAAAAATTTCATGGAGACCCCAGGAAATTATGTACATTCCACAATCAATGTAAGCTGCATTTTGGGCCTCATTACGACCCTGGCGGAATGGGTTTAACGGCGTCGGTAATGGTGCCGGCACTGTTAAACCAATTCCGCCCTATTACGAGTTTCCCTCGTGGGACCCGCTCTGGACGTCTGGTCAGACCAGATGTCCTTTGCGGGTCCCACGAGGGAACTAGCATGCTAACAACGGGCCCGTCATTAACAGGGCCGTTGTTAGCATGCTCCCCATTCCCATTAAGCCCTATGGGGGCTCAAATGGGAATGGGGATCGTCTGGGTCCGGGTTCCCTGAATGGGGAAATACCGGGCCCTCCAAAGTCGGAACGGCCCGGTAATTCCCCATTCAAGGAACCCGGACACCAGTTTGGAGGCAGCCATGCCCTTATTAAGGGCATGGCTGCCTCCAAACTCGTAATGAGGCCCCTTTTGTGTCTGCTCCAGGCTTTCCCTAATTCTACCACCACGACTGCATTTACCCTATTGCATCTAAGTGGCCTAGCAGCAGCATGGGCTAACCCCCTCCTTGAAAGTAATAACCCAGTTCTGTACGATTTTGACCAACTGGTGGCCGAGATGACCTGGGTTTTTGTCACACGCTATAAAGTGCAAACCTAGGACCTTGAGCTACTGGACCTAGCACAAGGAAAGAATAGTCTAATCGAAAACATAACACGGTTTAATCAATTATCTGTTGAAACTGCCTGGCCTGAAAAAAAAGGCTGTGGTTTTTTAGAGAGACCTTAGTGACGCAATGAAGGATGCCCTAGTACCCACGTTACCCGTCCAATATCCAGAATGAGTGTATTTAGCCCTATGGGTAGACACCGGTAGAGCGGAACGGAAGTCAGAGGGCCTCATTACGAGTATGGAGGTAGCCATGGTGCTATTAGCCATGGCTGCCTCCATACCGGGCTCCAATATCAGGTTCTGTGAATGAGGAATTACCGGGTCATTCCGACCTTGGAGGACCCGGTAGTTCCTCATGCACAGAACCATTCCCCATTCCCATTTGAGCCCCCATAGGGCTCAATCGGAATGGGGATGGAGCTAATAATGTGCCCGTGAATAACGGGCCCTTTATTTGCTCCTTGGTCCCCTTGCGGGACACGGAAAGGATATCTGGTTTGACCAGACGTCTGTTCCGGGTCCCGCGAGAGAACCTCCTAATTGCGCATCCCGTAATGAACGGTGCCTGTCCCGTACCGGCACCCTTCATTACGAGAGCGCAAGCCTCGTAATGAAGTCCAGTGTGTAGTAGGTCCCCTTTTCTCCTGTTTCCGGCACATTTCCCTTTGGCTGAAGCATCAGGGGAACCCATGCAAATAGGAGGCATGCGTGGTCCCCTGACTCCCACTGAACGGGAACAACGCTGTTTGTCCAACGCCTGTTTCTATTGTGGCCTGAACGGTCACTATGTGAACGAATGTCCCAAACGGCCCAAAAGACCCATGGGTTTTCAGAAAGCTCATCCCTAGAGAAGGGGGCACGGATGAGCTCAATCAGGACGCCCCCGAATCCCAAGAATACTGTCTCATTAGTGTTACATGCCTCCTTCTGTCTTCTGATGGTACCAAACACACAGTCTGTCTAGTGCTGGACTCAGGAGCCACTGGCAATTACATAGACATGGGGCCTCATTACACGTCCATGCCGGTAAAATACCGTCACCCCCTTGGAGCAAAGGGGAATTACCACCCTATTCCAAGGTTGGTGGGGCGGTAATTCCCCCTTCCCCATTCCCATTTTTGCCCCATAGGGCATAATGGGAATGGGGAAGGTGCTAATTACACACCGCAAATTGCGGTACCGTAATTAGCTCCCTGGTCCCTTTTGCGGGTTGGTTTTTAACACCTGCAAAAAGCAGGCTTTAAAGTCTCCAACCCGCAAAGGGATCTCGTAGTAAGGCGGTAAGGTTTAACGGTCACCGGTACCATTAACGGTGACCGTTAACCCTTACCGCCGTCTGTGTAATGAGGCCCATAGCCTTGGCCACCTCCTTGAACTTGCCCTTGCAAAACAAAAGCCAACCCAAGCCTGTGCAAGCGATGGACGGTACCCAGTTGGTTTCAGGTCCAATCAAACAACAAACAATACCGCTCACATTGATCATCCACGAAATCCACAGGGAAATGGTGACATTTGATTTAATCACCACCCCTCAGTTCGGGATCCTCCTTGGTGTTCCCTGGTTACGGGAACACAATCCCCACATCGATTGGTCTCGGGGTCGCAAGGCCTCCCCCTTTTGTAGTCGCTTGATGGTTCCCCCTCGCTCCCACCCTCCCCCGAAGCGGACGACAATATATGAAACTGATAGAATATGGAGACAGTTACAGTTGTTTTGTTTTGTATTTGTATTTTCTTGACGTTAAGTTAAACATATGACTATTGCTATTTAAAAAAGGCACTATCGCACACAACTTGTTTGACATTATTGAAAATGCCAATAAACAAATGTGAAAATAAAAGTAGACCAAGCACTTCTCTCTCTATGTTAAACTCTTGTTGCCATTGCCCATCTAGAAACAACTGAGAACACAGACATGTCGTGTTCAACCCTCGCCCATCTACAAGAAGCCCAGGAGGCAATGTGTCATTTGGCCGACAAGAAACGGAGCCCAGCTCCGGTCTATGTGGTCGGCGATATGGTATGGCTATCTGCAAAACATTTTAGCATCCCTGGTTGTCATAAGCTGTTGCCCAGATATGTTGGTCCCTATAAGGTCACCAGAGTTATTAATGCTGTCTCCTATCGTCTGGCCTTACCCGACTCTTGGCGGGTCCATCCCGTTTTTCACAATTCCCTTCTGAAGCCCTGCCCTCCTTCCACTCGTTTGTTGCTACCCCCTACGCCCTTGTTGCAGGGTTCTGCCCTGACGAGTTTGAGGTCAATGCCATCATGGGCTCCCACATCTGCAGGGGTCAGCAAAAGTATCTTGTTGATTGGAAGGGGTATGGTCCCGAGGCACGGTCCTGCGAGCCTACTGCTAATGTGCATGCCCCGGTTCTAGTTGCTCGTTTTCATCGCGATCATCCCTTGTTCCCACGTGGACGTGGGTCATTGAGGGGGGCTCTGTCATGCATGTATCCACATCACAATCAGGGAGTCGGCTTACCCCCAGTCACTCGCTGTTTGCCGACTCCGTTTACATGATGGCCCCGTCACGCCTACTACTGGTACCTTGAGTCACAAGAGGCGTCGGACGACGCAGCAGAGACCATTACAGTGTGGTTCAAGTTGCGGTCTCAGTGGTGGTTGCCCTTGCGACTGCAGGATGCTCGGAGAGCGCCTGCAGTTACGTTCAGGAAATGCAAGCGGTCATGTGATCTGTTACCTGGGTAACAAGTATAAATATGTTCACGATGCCATACACGCTGCTTCTCAGTTGTGCTTTTGCCAGCGTGTGACGTTCCAGGTTACTTGCTTCGTTTGCTTCTTGGATATCCTGGCTTTCTGGACCCTTGTTCTCTGCACCTTGGATCACGTGATTGGATTTGCCCTCGGACTGCTTCCCCGGTTTTGAACTCGGAACGCTCCACAGACTTCTTTTTGAACTTTCCTCTTGAACATCACGCATTTGGATTTGCAACGCCTTTCTGGAACTAGTTTCGCTGCTCTGCTGGTGGGTCGCCCTGCATTAAAATCTGAAGGGCCCCACTGGCTGCTGGAACCATTTGTCATCTCCCTTGCACCACGTTGGGTGTGTAAATGCCTCCTGCACTGCGGGAGCTTTGGTTATCTTTTCCCACTTCAGCGCCAGTTACAGTCTCTTATTGGGTAGGTTAAAGTTGGTTATTTGTTCATTGCAAATTGACACATTCTGCTTAAGTACTTACCTACTCCGTTTCCTTTTCAGCCTTGGAGACCCGGTGCCATTGTTCCAGCCACCTGTGGCCCCAAAGATTTGTTAGTGAGTGTATTCACTCTCCCTGAGTGGTACTTAGGGACGGAGGTATTCATACTCCACGCGATAATCACGACTTGAAACATATATGCAGATGTGGGTGATGACAGTGCTATTAGGCCTTGTTGTATTTACAATAATTCACGTGTATATTCCTGGGATCAATAAAGTCAGTAGTTTTATGAAACTCAGAACATACGTTGTAATGTAATGTGAGTGTTCCTGTTAAGAAATATCTTAACAGGAACATGAGTTTAAGGCCCTTTATGAACGTGCATATGAAATGGTTGGGATCACACCAGAATAATTCTGAATCCAAATAATGGAACCAACTCAGGAAGAGGGCAAAGTACTGTTTTATTAACAATTATCTAAAACAGGGAGGCTACAACGAACATCAACAGACGTACGCTCAGTCTCTCAAAGATCTCAGCAAAAACATACTTTTTATAACAATAATTAGTCAGAGTGACATCATACTATGTGGCAATAATAGAAAACCTATCGGAGGTTGGGACTGGTTAAGGGAAACATCTAAGTATAATTTTCTATAAGAGGTAGGATTGTTATTGGCTGCCCATTATCAGGTGGACAACTTATGCCTACCACTAACAAATACGTTATTTATGAAACATTAAATACACAGTTTCTCATTGGTTTTAAAACTATAAGGTTCTTCGTTATATGGACTAATATAATTGGTTGACACGCGTGTGCCATGCCTGGAACATAGGGTTCATTTAGCAGCACGTAAGCCAAGACCCAGGTGCAGGGAGGTAGGTCATGAAGCTACCTAAACCACGCAATTAACCCAACATCTCTCATCGCCCATGCCTTCTGCCATGAAATGGTCTTTGTACTTGGCCTTGTAAAGTATCCGTTACTTTGAGAATGTACGGGACGGGAATAAAGGCACTCGCTTTATCATGTCTGGAACTTCAAGTTCAACTCTATTTCCATCCTTTGCTCACTCACGTGACAGAAGACCACAATCCGGTACATTTTGCAGCACTTAAATCCTCTAAATGAATTAAAACTTGGCATCTCCTGTATCTTTGATTGCACCTTGCTGTGAGAAGATTCATCCTCTACGCACTTGTTCTTTTTCATTGTAGATAGCTGACCTTGTTTCCTAGAATCTTGACTTCAGGCCAGACAGCCTCACCACGCAGCTCCACAATCCCGCTTTTCTTATTGCAACATAGTTTTCCATTCCTGCTTCATGGTTCTGGCTTATTAAATTCATGATACCAATGTCCAGTTTCTGTACAATGGCAGCTTTGCCTGCATTCTATTTACTACTTATAGCCAGCTTCTATGATGACTTAATCTACCTTGCGTTTCAGCGTCTGTACATTTATTGAACAGTTGTCTTTCTTCGGCACTTTGTGCACGTGTAATCGTCATTCATTACACTGAAAAGCTCACTCGATTCTTTACTTCGTTAATCATTTTTTTGAAGATCCATACATCATCTTCAGCCAATATCTCGGGACGTCGTGTACACTTCTTTATGATGTCATTTATTGGTTGCATGGCTTCCTTTCATGCTCCTTCAGGATGTTCCTCCTGTAGGTTATCATCACGTCCAGGGTACATTCGATAGGGTTGCCTCTATGAGTATCTTCTTTCAAACATTCGCTGCAGTATTGGTATTAAGGCTGGTGTTAGACATGGCACAATCTCATGTTTCCAATACACGGGAGGTATGGGGCGGGACCTCCTGCCGATGCACACAGATGCTCCTCTACAAACTGGCTGCCACTATTGGTGGCCTCGCTATGGTTGGCACTGTAAGAAATATGGGTTAGTGTTCATTAGTGGAAGAGTGGGAAAGTCAGATGCGAAACCTGTGGTGCACTGATGGGTGCAGGTCGGAAGTACGTGTGCCAATGTGCTTTCTAAGGGTTTAACAGAGAAACGTGGGATTATGCTATCCATAGGGAAGAGCCCAGGAACTGGTAGACTACAGTGCTTTGGGTCTGATAAGCCGCTGATGTAGAAGAGTGCGACAGGGATAAAGTGGAGAACTTAGTCGTGGCTCAGTTAGTGTTGATGTGGTAATAGCTAGGCATGCAGGGACAAACTAGGCAGGTTTGTGTGGTGAATAAGGTGGTAAAAGGTCTTAGAGGGAAGTCGGATAGTCAGGGGAGGGTGGGAGTAGGCCTTACAAGGCAGAACTACCCGCAACCATGCACTCCTACCCGTGGCCATTTGCAGACCAGTTACATTTTTCTCGCTTGCAATGCCACCTCTCTTTATCACTGTCTCTCTCTCGCGCCCTCTCTCAAAAATAGATGACTGTACTCCTTGAGGAAGAAAACGAGCATCTGCAATTTGGCAGATGAGGGAAAGGGGTGGAGTGGAACTCAGGCATTACCATAACCTGCTAAGGCTTATGGGAGGCAAGAAGTTTGAGCATTGAATTTGATGACTGCATTTACCCATTTCACCATCTTTAGTATATTGGTTAGTATGTATTGAGTTCATAGAGAACATATGACAAAACCGATGAACGAGAAAAAAAAAAAGTACCATAACATGAGAAAGATTAAATGAAAGACAAAGGAAACATCATAAGGACAGCTGATTAATTTTCAGAGACGATCTGAATGAGCCCAAAGAAGGAGAAGAGAGAATAGTGAATGGTAATGTATTCCAGTATTTAGGGGCCACTGAAGAAAAGGAGCAAAAAGGGTAGGCCACAAAGTGGGTATTGGGGGATCGAGGGGGAGGGGGGAGATGGTAACAGACTGTTAGAAGAGGAAGAGATTGAAAGTGTAGTGAACGTGTGGGAATTTAGGACACAAGAGAAGAAAGATAGGGGGAAGGAAGACCATGGGCCTCATTACACGGAAGGCGGTAAGGGTTAACGGTCACCGGTAAGGGTACCGGTGACTGTTAACCCTTACCACCTTACTACGAGATCCCTTTGCGGGACCCGACATTAACGGCTGGTGTAAACCAGCCGTTAAAGTTGGGACCCGCAAAGGGACCTTGGTGCTAATTACGGTACCGCAATTTGCGGTACCGTAATTAGCTCCTTCCCCATTCCCATTATGCCTTATGGGGCAAAAATGGGAATGGGGAAGGGCCATGGAGAAAGGGGGAATTACTGCCCCGCCAACCTTGGAATGGGGTGGTAATTCCCTTTTCCTACATGGTGGTACCGGTATGGTACCGGCGGCAACCATGGTGCTAATAAATGGTTTACCGCCTACCGTGTAATGAGGCCCCATGTATGCATTTAGAGATAATGCACAAGAAGTGAAACAGAGGGCGTGATTCAAAAGGAAGAAAGGAAATAGATGGAAGAGAACTAGATGTAGAAGCAGAGAGTGAACAGAGTGTGGAAAGAAGAGTTGAAGGTGGAATGCAGAGGGGCAAGTTGGTAGGCAGTAAGGCCAATCAAAAGAGCAGAGATTAATCAAGACGAGAAAAGACCATAGCACTGATGAAGATCTACTCTGAGAACTACTTTTTGTACCTTGCTCAGGTTTTGCTGCGGTCTCCAATTGCCGCTCAAGCTGGTGATCACCCCTTAGCTTCCACCTCTCAGCAAGTCTTCCACACTGCATAGGTAGGGGAGAGTCAGTGGGAGAAAACCCACCCCTCTCCAAGTCCCATACACCCCTTGTGATTCCTTCTACTAATATAAATTCATAAGATTCTAAATCTAATAATCATTGGTTTTAGGTATTCAGTTTTTATAGCCTTTCGTGCATCGTCCCTATCTAGAGTGGGAAAAACATGAATAGTGATTCTGTTGGGTTTGAGCCACCAACCCCCCTTCCTCCAAGCGACAACTTGTTAGCTGTTTGACAAAAAGAGATTCCATGTTATAGCACATGTTGAGACCTGGTCCTCGGCAACCGTCTGTTAAGATTGACTCACGTGGCTGTTTCAGATCCCATTTCTGATGTATGGTTCCAGCTGCTCTCATGCGGTGGGTAGCAGGCAGTAGGTAAGTCTCTGGGTTCCAACAGTGGTTTTCTTTCAAAAGATGTCAAGCAGGGACTCCTTGATCTGCTTGGCTAGGACGGTAGTTGCAAAGGAGCAAGGTGTTTTGCTTTTCTGATCCCTGGAAGTGCATAGTCAGTGTACCTCCTGGAATCAAACGCCATGCAGGGATCTACACGTGTGTATGGAGAATTGCTGAGACACCAACATTTGCAACTATGAATGTTGCCAATAGGTGTGAACATCGGATTCCTCTTACCTTTAACGCTATGAAAAGGCCTTGTCCATGGTTTGTGATTTATAAATTCCCAATAAATAAATTCATACGTTCTTAGCTGATCACTCACCAATTTCCAGTACCCCAATAAAATGAACATTGTTACAAGGGCTTCTAGTTTCAAATTGTTTCTGGTGCATCTCCAGTTTAGTCATTTTCTGAGTATTGTGTTGGAACAGCTTTTAATGGTGCATATTGACTTCTGTAATTTAGTAATGTAGACGATTTGTTTTTGCTCCAGAGCCTGAAAGAATTCTGCCATTGTACAGTCTAGTTGCCCAAGTGTGCTTTGAGCCACTAGCTGTGTTGTGGTTTGCTTATGGTTTGTACTGAATGACAGTTTCTAATTCCAGAAAAGCTTTGCAAACAACAGCAGAAGATATTTGATCGACGTATGAAGGCCCTCTTGATTTTTAAAAGTGTTTGAGGATAAGTTGAGACGTACCAATGAAATGTGATCAAGACATTGCATCTATACAAGTGTAATGTAGACCTGTTAATGCGCTGGACTGTTGCGGATGGGCACGTTTATGTGTAGTAATAATTAAATACCCCAGACAAATACACAGTGTAGGTGTAACATCCATGTAAATCAACCTGCATGAGAAGAAATGTGTGACAATGGACAGTGGACAGCCGACACGTGTTACAACCTTACTTCAGGTCTTTATCAAGGCTGTTAAAACAGAACAATAAGTTCCAGGACAAAAATCCAGCAGTAGATCAATATTTCTCCCGACACAGTCTGCTTGATCAGTGGTATTGGATGAACCACTGTAACGAGGGAGAGGGCTACTGATGCACTTTGCATGAGCGGTGGCGGTATTGGGCAGGCCCCTGCAACAAGGGAGATGATTCCTGATGCACTCTGCATGAGCAGTGGCGGTATTGGGCTGACCACTGTAACAAGGGAGATGACTCACGATGCACTCTGTTTGAGTTGGGCCTCTTCCCGGACCCCACCCAGTCTTCCCGCCATTCTTATTACCTGTGGTACCTTGGAGACACAGCTCTGGTTCTTCACAGGAGCTGTGTCCTCTTACTGCGTGGCTCTGTGGCAGGCTGGTGGTCTCTACGTTGTTTCTAGGGTACCAGTAGAAATTACCGAAAACAAAAGTTCGACCTATACTAAATGCATGACACCAAAGGTTTGAACACCAAAAGTTTCCCCGCAACACACTGCTCACTATACTACAGAGTATAGTGAGCAGAGGTAGAAGGGGGAAACCTGCAAAAAAAAAAAAGGACACTGTGGCACCGGTTCCCGTTCACAAAAGTGAAAGGGAACTGGCGCAAGGTAAGTAGGGTGTGCGTGTGGGTGGGGGTGTGTTTTATAGTGTTTTTAATAATAATAAGGTCCACAATGGAAATGTACGAACATTTTGTGTTCGTGCATTTCCCATGCAAACTTTTCCGTTGCAGTAAAAGAAGCCACGGTCGGATCACACAGATCTGTTTCTAGACCCGACAGTCCACCTTTTTGAGGTCATGCCACCACCTAGTGAGCCAGTTCCCTGCTGGCTCCCAGGACGCTCCAGCAACGTCCTGTTCTTCTTGTCCCTGCCTGTAGAGACACAACTGCTTTCTCTACAGTATTCCGAGTTTGAACTTCCCCAGTCTCATTTGTATACTCCTGGCTTCCGCAGTGAGATCTCTTTAGTCCGTTCTTGATTTCTACTTAATAGTGTTGACTCCACTGTGGCGTAACAGCAACACCATCTTGGAAAGTCTCTTTGCCACTCTGCATGCCTCCAGTGAGCCACCTTGTTAGAGTACTTAGCTAGCTTTGCATACGGTTATTCCTATATGCTTCTCATGTTCTTCTTCTTCCCAGTATGTTTTATATTTGCCACAGTCATGTCTTTACAATTATGGTTCCACTATCAATGGTGGGAGAAAAGGGTGACCATGAGGGTAGGGGGTTATGTCGAAGGGCATTAGGGAGGCTTTTCCCCAGGTGGATGTCCTTATCCCCGGGAGGGGAGTCCCTCCCTATGAGGTCCTCCCAAATATTACCACTTCTAGGGGGACTATTGTGTAGCAGCCTCACCTCCCTAGCCTCATGGAAAAGGGCTCCCCCTGGGCAGAAGTGACAAGATGAATCTTCACAATACCCAAAAGTCGACTTGTGGGAGCAATTGAGGTGTCGGGCACCAGAGGTTTAGACAAGGACCCATTCATCCCACAAAGCTGAAGTGGGGAGATCCACATTGTGACAACTTCTCTTATTGTGGGTGGAGTAGTGTTTGGTGGCAGTCTGAAATGCAACAGTCAGAAGGCGCAGGTGCGGAAGTGGTACACAGCAGTCAAGAAACAGGGTACATGATTTGAAACAACATAAACATGTGAAACATAAACATTGCTGTTCTCTGGAAGAGATCCAGTGTCTTGAGCAGAGCGAGCTGCTCTGGATGCCCCATATCTTGCTGAGCCTGTAAGGGATCACCGGACAAAAGTCCAGTAGCTCAGGCACAAGTTCAATGGATCCCAGCACAGCAGAGATGTTGATCACAGCAGCCTTTTTGCAGCTCAATGCTGCTGCAGGGTTTCCCTGAGCAGCCTTCTTTAACAGAGGTAGGAACACCTGGTAGAGGGGAAGAGAACAGAGAAAGAGCGAGACGAGATGTTAGCACAGATTTGCTAGGATGAAACCTTACCGCATC
Organism: Ambystoma mexicanum; assembly: GCF_040938575.1. NCBI lineage: Eukaryota > Metazoa > Chordata > Amphibia > Caudata > Ambystomatidae > Ambystoma > Ambystoma mexicanum. The sequence continues at coordinate 1,054,979,135 of NC_090921.1, read as the reverse complement.
ACTTTCTATTGTTGGCGTGACAGCGGAAATCTTCCTATTGAAAGTCTAGACTAAAGTACAGACTCTTTTGTGCACTGGAGACATAATGGTGCATCTGCGGGCTATCTGAGCACGGTGTATGGTCCTCTGGCACCCTCGATCTGAAGAAAGGCATGTGGCATGTCACACGCTTCCATTCTTGGTGTCCTTGGGAATATGAATGCCTATCATGCTAAGGCGCTGTGCACACATGACTGAGATGTCATTGCACCGCTGGTTTATGGTACATCAGCAAAGCTAGAGTTGCTGCATTTCGCTGGCCACCCTATTGCTTACTGCTGTTCATCGGCTACATGCACACTTGCATTTGGTCCTATTGCACTAAAACATCATTAGAGAGAAATGACCATAACGTATCTAAAATGTGGTTGATGTTATCAAAAACTAAACACTGATTCTAAAATGAAACACAGGGTTAATCAAGGAACTGACAGGCTGCATGCACACCAGTAGCTATCGATGTTGATGGACTGCTATTTGCAGAGTTCAAACTAGGACATTATAATGTTACCATGCTCCTAACTGCTCACTGGTTCTACTCCTCACTCATACTCTTCACGCCTCACTCCTTCTCATTCATAGCACATTACCTTTAGATCTATTCCTTCTCATTACTTACTCATCCTCCTTATTTTCCTCTTCATCATCCTCATTGCACCTCATCAGTTGTGCCCCAATTGCCATTCATTGAATTGTTCTACCTCAGTTCGTCCCTCGGGGCTCGGTTATGCCCCAATTGTACACTCAGCACTATATTCTGGATTAACCTTCCCCTCAGTGCCTAGTTCTGCCTTAATTGCCACCACATTGCTTGGTTCTGCCCCCATTTGGCCCTCAATGCGGCGGTCAGACTCAATTCTCCCCTCAGTGCAGAGTTAAGCCCAGTTTTGCCCCTACTGTGCACAAATGGTGGCAATTTGCATCCTATTGCCCAGTACCGCTCCAGTGTCCAGTTCTGCTCCAATTTACCCCTTATTAATGAGCTATCCCATAATCTGCACCAGAGTCTCCTGCCCCAGTCAACGATCAGTGCTGATATGTGATGTGTCCAAATGTTCCCCTCAGAGTCGAGTTCTGCCCCAATCTGGCTCACAGTGCAGAGCTCTGCCCCTGTTACCCCTCAGTGCACAGTTATGCCCCACTCTGTTCTTGGTCAATAAGGCCCCCGGTTCTACCAGCATGTTCTTCCCCAATGCTATTTTTGCCAAATCTGCCCTGTCCTCCCCACCTATCCCAGCTCCTCTGCACCCTACTTGTAACCTCGTGGGTGCGCCCCCTTTGTAGAGCGCTCGGTTGGTTCCCAGCTGGGTTTGTGCTTCATAAATCCCATTAATGAATAAACACATGTCAAAAACCCAAAGTGGTGGGACCAGTTTAGGAATTGATCCTATCCTTTCGAACTAATTGGCTCCTCTACTGGGTGAAAAGGAACTCAATATCACGACCCTGAAGACCACCCGATCTCATTCTATATAGCGTGTCAGAAAAAGGCCATCACATTATTATATCTTATTTGCATACCACAAAACATTGTTCAACTTTACAAAAATAGACTGGATAATAGCGATCTATCAAATAAAAACCATTACCGCCATAAAGCGCATGTGGATTAGTAACTGCTGAACTGACTAAAAACCAACACGGTGATACCGCCACATTCATAATACAGAACCCCGTAGCTAATTTCTCTTACAGTTTTTGTAATCTACCAAGTCCACATCTGGGTGCAAGTATGTTTCTGCATCCGAAAACCTATCCTTGTACTGATGTTTCACAATAACATCCTCAAACAAATACTGTCAACACACTGTTTTGGCCCTTCCCTGTGGGTCCAGACCCGTCCTCTGTCCCACGTCTTTCTAAAATGCCATGATATTCAGCCTCCTATCAATAATTGCATCACTGTTACTGTTGCCTTTTCTGTGATTTTGCTCATTGGTTTGCCACTGCAATTAATTGCTTGCCCTGCTTTGCCATTTCTCCCCGTTGTCAAATGAATTTGTTCCTCACTGTTATATTGCTTTCTGTTGTCTGTGAATTGCTAACCATTATGTTGATTATGACCCCGATTGCCCTTATTAAGTATTGTGCCACTGTGATATTGTTCCCGGGTTTCATATTGAACTGTTGTCCCTCCATGAGATTGCTCCCTGTTGTGTGTATTGACTGTTTGCTCACTTGATTGTGTTCCCTGGTGACGCTAATTAATTGTTGCCTGCTGTGACTCTGCTCCCTTTGTCCCACGTTCATTGTTTGCCCCACAGTTATCGTGCTTCTTGCTACCCTATTGTGACTTTGCTCTTTGGTATCCCACATTTATTTACTGTGCTTTTCTGTCCTGATATCCTACTGTAACCTTGCCCCCTCGTGCCCTACAATGAGCACGGGCCCTCTTCTATCATGCTGACCAAACCACCCAAAGCATGCAAACAACCAACTAACCTTGCAGAATCATAACAGTTTCATTTGGAAGCTCCCAGGCTAACACGAGAAATTCAAAACATGGCCAATGGGTGAAAAAATTACACAGTACGACCTGAAGCGAGAAACAGGAAAGCTATGGAGTCTTCTTTCAAGACATCAATAAATCAATCAACGAAAAGCAGTACCTGTAGCCCTAATAACCCACCTACAAGACTTCAGACTTATCATCTCCGGATACGTCCTCAGAGAGCATAGAGCACCAGGAACAGATTCATAACAAAGCCATCAACACAATGCAAGCCTGTTGACCTCCAGAGAAACAACACTAGCCCTGCAAAAATGTACAGAAGCGACCTTTGGACCACTGCCACTGTATGGACAAACAGCCCAAAACACTGTCCCACCAAGAATCTTTGCAAATTACACCATGTATCATAAAACATTAGTCTGCCACCAGCAATCACTGAAACTAAAATGACTGACCTGATCCGAAGAAGAATTGCTTAGTCTGTTAAAGTACAAAGTCAACACCCCAAACACTTCGGAATCCTTTACTACAAGCAAGGAACAACCTAGGCAAACTAGACAAGCGGAAGTGACAAGGAAAATATCAGAACCCAATGCCTTCTCTTCAACATCCCTTCTATAACTCCTCAGACATCTATGATATTCTTTGCGAGGACAGAAAAGATCCATTATTCAACACAGAGACCTGGCTCACCTAGGACTATGCAGCAGTTATACTTGTCAGTATAATGACCAAGAGAGAATTGCACCTGTTTACAAATACTGCATTAACCTTAAAATGTAATCGCCTGGCAACACCCAGACTGTGAAACACTACTCCTACACATTGAGGCTGAGCTGCTTTCATGGGAAGACCACCTGTATAAACCTATCCTTTGCAAAAAAGGTTGTGTGGGGAATCCTGCAGATCCCCCACCAAAACCCTGCCTAAAGTCTCCTCCCAGAGGGCCAGGAGAGGGCAGACACTTCCTGATCCCAATCCTGGGGGTGGTGTACTGTGGGAGGATCACCTGGGTGGAGACAAGGCCCAGGGTAGTGGGCAGATTTCACAGGGTGAGACAATGTATTTCTCCTCAGAGATACTCTTACCAATGGGTTAAAGGAGGAACTGGCGTATTGTCACTTTGATATATCTCGACCCCCTAGTAAGGATGAAAGGGTAAACTCCAAGGGTGTAACCCAACAAAGTGTTGTATCCAAAGAACAAGCTTTTTGTACCCCTACAATCAAATATCCTCCCCAGTGCCAAAGGTATACCAAAAGGAATGATGGAAATGTGACCTTTTCTATGCCATCTGTCTCTGATAAGGTTAAATCCTGTAATCCCTCTTGATTCAAAAATAAAGTTGTTTAAAAATAGACTTCATGTCCCAGAATCCCTCACTGACTGACGAGGAAGAGGGCTGAAGAAGCATGCAGAGGTAAAGGACAGGCAAGTCAGGTATTTAACACCAAGGGCCTGCAGCTGAAGCCAATTGCCCCAGTTGAGAAGCATAAAAGGCTGCAGGAGGAAGGAGCAGTAAAAAGAAGCAAGAGATGGAAGATTAGCAGTACTAGCACCCGAAGGAGCAGGGCACAAGGCTGGCAATTCACAAGGAAGTGTGACCACTTAAGGGACGCCAGAACGAGAGAAGAGCAGATTTCACCTGTAGGTTACTAGTTGGTGCTGTGCTTCCAAATCCTGTTTGGCTGTGGCTGCATTGGAAGAGACTGGAAGAAGTTAAGTCTTTCCAGGTAAGCCTAATTGCTGTGAATGCAGAGCCGAGGTCGTGCAGCTACCCAAGGCCCGTGTGCAGAAGCAAGTCGAGGGAAGTAGGAGAGAAGGAAAAACCTCTGTGGTCGAGGCTGAAGTGAAGCTCCGTATTCCAATTCACAAGAAACTCCTTGCCGGTAACTGTAACCAGCTAAATTAACACTCACGTAGAAGTCGGAGCGAGTAACAGTTGTTTGTTGCCATAGGAAATCTTCACCACAATAAAGGAAATGTATCCCACGAGAGTTTAGCACAAGTTAAAGTGCTCGCATTGAAGGAAAGCCTCATTTTGCATTGTTGTATAAAAACCCTTACTGGAGTGGTCGCACGTCTCCCATCAAGACAGAGAACGTTGCCGGTAATCACTCGAGAGGTAGCAGCTGACCTTCCTGAATTGTTACAAGAACACTTACATCAAAGACGGATCAAGTATAAGTGATTGTGATTCCAGATCCCTGTTAAAGCAGAACTCTCTATGAAATAAAGGGAATGCAAGTCTTTAAGTTGATATTCATCATCAAAGAGTGGTCATGTGTACCTAATTTTGTTTTTCTAGCGAAACCTGACTCTTGTAACATTCACAGCAAATACTTTGTAGTTGCGGAAATTGCTGATGTCACGAGAAGAACACGCATTACCCAGGCCAGTAGACAGACCCTTTCTAATGAGAAACCAGCCCTATTAAGACCTAACCACAGATGTTTTTAAGTTGTTGACGCGGTTACAAACCCAGTGGCCTCTGATACAAGGGTGACAAGGTTATCCAACGCAGGAAGAGTGGCGATATAGCTTTGGGATAAATACTGGAAACAAGAAGGTGTGTATAAATCTGGGGAAGGGAGCTGGGTGCTTGGTAGAAGAGCTGATCAACAATCTGTGAAGCTGAAACTGTTGAAGCTGAGAAAGAGAAGCAGTCTCGAAGCCAAGACAGATTCTAGTGGTAGCTAAGACAGAGAGAAGAGGCAAAGAGGCTGCTCTTTCTTATGGCATTGGAAAGAAGAGTGGCTTGCCTACCTGTAGAGGTCGAAGAGTATTGTCTAAGTTGCTTGACAACATTCTGAAAGTAGCAAGTTGCAGTACATCCAATAGAACTGTGGTTGTCTAATATGTTCTGAGCACCTTATGTTGAATTTAGTTGACGCAGTAGTAGACTGAAGCCAAGGAGTTTGCTTTCACAGTGCTATTTGCAGAAGGGAGTTGTCGAAGAGAAAGCAAGCAAACATCTTAGAAGAATCATCCTGACAAGCTATACCAAAGCCGGTGCAGAGATTACAAAAAGGACAGTTGTTGAAGCAGAAGTGGTACTTTTGTTTTGAACTTTGTCAAGTCTATCCTGGAAGGAAGTTATCCACGATTACCATTGGTGCAGTTTTCTTTGTGAAGATTGGAAAGGGAACTTTTAAAGCTGTTACCAGTGAATTTTTGTTTGGGTGTACCTTTGTGTCTTTGACTTGAGACTTAACTTTGCTTTGGGAGAAATTGACTTTGGACATTCCTGGCAACGAGATCTACCCAGGACAAGTGGAAGGTATCCAAGTCACTGGTTTTTCGGCAATCTTATATTTATGTTGTTTGTCCTTTTCTTTGAATGTTTTGTTGTTTAGTGTGAGGTCCATGTTTGTGTATGCTAGGAGATTTCCCCTTAGATCCTAGACTAGGTAGTGAACTCCTTGGTAGAGCAGGCTTAGTTAGGTTTTCTTTGCATTTTCTATCTAAAATAAAATGTTTAATACTGTGAAAACTACAAGCAATTGTCTGCCTCGCATTCCTGGCCCCTCACAGTTGGCTGATGTGGTTGTTAATCTTTTGGAAGACTGCCATCACCTCACCATATTAGGAGACATCAATCTATGTATGAAAAGGGACGACAGAGCTACATAATCATTCTCTTCTACTTTGACACCTCACACCACAAGCAAATTAAAGGACCCTTATACAAAGCTGGACACACACTGCATGATATTTTTTGCAATTAGTCTTCACCACGGTATCCTACCCAGTTTTCTTACCCAAGGGAGACCACCGCGCCACCGTTTTCAGCATCTTTACTCAAGCACCACCACTCCCAAGTCAATTAAGCCCTCCCAACATCAATCAGGCCATTGAATGAAACTGAGATGGACAGGCGTCTTTCAAAAGAGACAAGTCAACAAATGGTTCACCTCCAAATGTAATCTTCTCAAAACAGAAATCTGGATATTCAAGAAATTCTGTAGGGAAAACCACTCATTAAGAAAGTAGCCTACCACTGACAGCTCCAAATTTAGATGGGAATGTTCTAGGCCAAAAAGGCTCATTATGGGTACAAAAATAGAGTCAGTGCAACAGGGCCAGAAGGATTTTTTCAAAATGATCCACAAGTTCTAAAACACTTGAGCCAGTGACATGATTGACACCATTGCAAGAGATCTGCAACTCCATTGTAGCACACTTTCAACCACCCGAGGAATACCTAGATAAGAAAGGACAAACACCACCAGCCTTAAAAATAGAAAGAGCACCAAGGTCACCCACTCCAGCACAGTCAGCCATGTGTCCCATCTCAGCTCAATAATTCTTAACCACAGTCAATGCTAGCAATCCAGCAGGCTGTCTGGAAGACAAGTCACCCACATCCACAATAAATTTAAAAAAAACTCACACTAGAGCCCACCTTCCAAACGGCCCTTAACACTTCCATTGAACAAGGCATCATCATTTGTGCTTTCTTAGCATACTGCATCAAGCTTTGCCTCAGAAACCCATTGCAAATGCCAACATCCCATCCAACTACTGACCAATCTCCAATACATCGTTCACGAGAATAGTAATATCAATAGCAACAACCTCATCCATGAATCACAAAGAGATTTAGTCCAACAAGAGGAACATCATCCACACTGCTCTATGCAGGGTCCCATAAAAAACAACCTGGATGGCAATTTGTACAATGCACTTATCTTACTGGACATCTCAGCCATTTTTCAATACCATCATCAACGAGGGCCACCTAAAAAGATCAAAATGACTAAATGGAACTGCAATTGCACTGCATGACCTAATTCATCACTGACAGGACAAACGCACATGGCCCCCTTCAGGACATTTCCCCGAAACTCATAGGTGGAGCGCCCCAAGCATACAGTCTGTTGTCTAGGTGTTTTAACCTCTTCAAGCCCCCATCCTGGAACTTGTCCATAACTCAGGCTTCACATGCTTCAACAACATCTGCAAATAAGGCTGAAACAAAATGGGAAGGGCTAACTGACCAATTGGAATCTGGTATATGACTACATGATATCTTGTAACCTATGTATAAAGAAAAATGTATTATTTGTATTGTAACTGCAACATTGTATAATAATGAGTTAACTCTCCTGTATCTTTCGCCGTGATACCCTAGGGTCTGGGCGAGTAACAAATGTAATAAATAAAATAAAAATAAATAATTGCATGATATCCAAATCTTCTAGAAGCTCCCAACAAACCTGCATCAAAATCACTGCACCATAAACTTCTGGATGATGACAAATAAACTTAATCCAACCAAATGTACGATTTGTGTCGTCAAACCACCAAACCCCACACCATTCCCCTGGCCTGAAGAAGTGGGATCTTTGCCTATGATCATGGTCAGAAACCTCAGACTCCTGATGGACATTGACCACACGCGAACCACACGTTAAAGCCATGGCAAGGAGAAACTTCTTTAAACTCTGAATGATCCAACAAATCATTCCCTACCTCATACGAATGCAGAGAAAAAAAGTACACTATACTAGACTAATAGCCTCCACCTCGGCCTCCTAGATTACATATTCAACAGTCTATAAAGAGAACCAAACACAGCAGCTAGACTTCTGCGACTTTAAAGAGACAAGCACATCACTGCAGCCGTGCAAACATCACACTGGCTCCCGATCAGGTGGAAGATGCACTTCAAAACTGCCCACATATCCTTCCACAGTGCAGCCTCAGAATCCACCACATGCAAATGTATTCACTGCAAACTCTTGAGAACGCACCGACCCAGAAACGCTGCCCTTGTGAAGGTGCCAAGCCTTAGCCAGTAGTGCCACAAAGGCCACAACGTCCTCAGTCCACCGTAACCCAGTGTCTCTAGAGCCTCAATTAGACAGAACCCTCGCCTACACTGAATTACAGAACAGGCCATAAATCCAACTACTACTCGTCAGCCAAGGACTATGGGAGATCAGACTATCTGATTGATTTCCTTTCAACCTCTAAATGGAATTTGCTCTTACTTTCACAAACAGGCCAGCACACAAGGCACCAGATATGAATTACCAGAGATAATACTCATTTAGTTTGTTCTCCCCTCACCCTAAAACAAAAAGGAACAGACATATTTATCACTAACAGATACCATAAACAAACACTCCAACAGCTCTGTACCAACAGCCATGATCCCAAAAGGATTCCTCTTGCTTACCCATCCCCCCCTCACCAAATCTCAACTACATCTCTCTCCACCTTCCACTAGTCACACAATCAACTATCACACACAGACAGCACACTGAACACCGCTGCTCATTGCTCCAGCCATCACATCTCCAAACCAGCAGCTTATTAATTCCTTACAGAACTCATTGCAAGTGATCGACCGTGGGTTCTCCCATCTGGGTAAACCACATACTCAAGGTTCATGAGACCAATACCTACCTCAATCCACACCAGCACTCAAGATTTGGGTACTTCTGGCTTGCAGGCATCCCTACCACAGGATTTCCATCTGCCTTGCCTGTCTAATTGATAACACTCCCCTTCCCTCGCAGAGCCAGACACGGCAACACCACCTAAATGGCAGAATTGAACTATAGAAGACCACTTTGCATTCAAAGTTATGAGAGCTTGGATTTGGGGCCCTCCCAATGCTAGGACTCCCACCTGATGCCTTATGACCTCAAAGTCTGCCTCAGCCCAAACCAGGAAAATTGTAGCTATGTGAGGGGGAACTTGCTGGTCCAATCTACAAGACACAAGGACCCAGGCCTTCTGGCTACTCATCAATACAGCTTAACCTTTCAATTTTAATGGCATTTTGTGGAAAAAACCGAGATATTCAAGAGCATTAGCAGGATCATAATTAGTAATCAGTGACCATAGTTTTTGCAATTAATTACTAACTGATTAATTTGTTGAATAATGCAGAGAATTCCACATTGTGGCTATAAGGGGCATACTTGTTGCACTTCCCGCTCTAATCTTGCTCAGAATTAGTTCCCTTTTACTCCATGAAAATATGACTTGTCCGGTGAGGCTGAAACTGGCTTTTTAAGACAGACTGATGATGCCATGAAATTACCTGGCTCACCAGCAGGGGCCCAATCACATTGTTGTCGTATGATTCCATCAGGTCTTCACGGGTGGAGTCATGTAGCATGGTACGATGCATCATGGCCGCATTATTTATCACCAAGTTCAACCCAGATCCGTCCAGCTTGCTCTCCACCTTCTTCGCTGCCTCCAGTATGCTGCTGTGGTTGGTGACATCTAATGATACACAGAGATGCAATGTGAGTGCAAAGCCTTCGCAAGCTTGTTCTGCTTCCAGACTCATTGTCCCCAACCCCTTGCTACGTCAACTAAGGTAACATCAAAGGGATCAGCACTTTACTGGAGGCAAGTGCAAAATGGTCAACAAAGTGCATAACAACATGGCTCTTCCATTGGCCAATGGCGGACGACTTGGGAATTTGACCATTTAGTCTTCACCTCCATCCCTTTACTAACTATATCCTAGTGTGCACCTCTCAGATTCATTAGGAAGTCGCGAAGAAAACTCCCTCAATTGGCAACGATAATTGGATAACTCCCAATGGCAACACTTATAGCATATTATATGAATCCACACTTGTCATGCAGCCTAAAAAGTCTACAGGTCCATTAGTTAACATTCCAGATTTTCTTACAGAGGATTTCCATCTATCATCAAAAGGTTCAGATCTCATTTCCACCCTCCATTGACTTGATGTTTACTGGGCAGCTCCCCAGTTGTCCAGTGCAGCTCAACTGTTCCTTGTGTGAATGTGTCATCACGCTCATCCCATGCCCCATCAATGTGATATCTCTGCTATTTCATACACCCACCGGATTACCCTGTACACCCACTCACTGTAGGTTGATCTCCTCAACACCTAAAAAAAATGTTTTAGTGATGGCTAAACTTCCTATAATGAAATATGGGTGGGTGAAAGTCGCCGCTGGAACCCCACCAATCGAATAAGGATTTGTGGTGCTTGGTGGGCTACACATAGCTCTACTGCACCCTTTCTACTTGCTGCATTAATGTTTGCTGTTCGGGGATGTTGGGTAGCAGGTAGGGCGAAATGAACATTCCTGCCACACTACCTCCGAGAGAAACTGTGTAATACAGGCACAACCCACAACCACTGCTGTTCGGTGTCAAACTTGAGTTTACCCCAGCCTGTCTCAAAAATCATAGAAAATCAAAAGCCCTATACGTTCCACGAACTGATTTCCTGCAATGATATGATATGATGTGGCATGTATAATGCGCCTGTACACAAGTGTTTCTAGGCGCGACAAGACAACGGTGGGGACAAAAGAAGGAGGAAATAACAATCGTACTAGGCTTTGTGTCATTCAAATTGTGCAAGTGCGGGGAAGAGCGAAGGGGAGAAGTGCCAGGGGGGGGAGGGGAAGATGGAAGTGCTGTTAACTCACAAGTGCAGCCAGTGGGTGGCTCATAAGTGCAGAGAGAAGGGACTGTAGGGTTGCAGATAAAGGCCCTTGCTGGGGAGCCCGGAGGCAGTGCGAGGGTAACTGGATAAACAGGAGACTGGGCACGCGTCCAGAGGGTGACTAGGTGACCTGTGCGCGGAGCAGTCAGGTGCATGAGCAGGGAAGAGGAAGAGAGAAAGCGGAAGCAAAAAGGAAGGTCTGGATGCCCTGCATTATGAATGTGGACCTAACCACAATTTACAACGTGGCTTACCACAATTTACAACATGGCTTACCACAAAGAAAAAATGTTATAGCCTTCTTGTGCCTAACTGGATACTATTTGTTTGACCCAACCCAGCCCTCGAACTAACATACCCTCGAACAACCAACCAAACCAGTTAAGATGGCAAAACCTAGCTGTCCAAAATGTCAAGGTTTTGAATAATCCCCATTGAAAATCCACCTGTGCTACTTGTACTGAAATCCAATCGACCAGGTATTCTTCGGACCTATTTGTCATCCAGACTCCCAATTCTTTTTCAAAATGAGGTGTGGGACTTATGCTATGACGTGTGTGGTGGTATCCCCTTTGCATCCTGTAACAGGAAAGCTTCTGCAGGTTTTCATGGCTAATCATCAAAGGAGCAAATCTGTAGGAGAGAGAAAAGCCCCTAGACATCAGTTGATTACTAATGTACAGTTAGTGGTAACCTCCAGTGCACTTTCTAGAGAATATGCACCCAGGGTGAAACACTAGAATGCATAGCACCCTGGACACATCCCCCCATACTGCAACCCCGCTCCACCTTTATAAAGTCAGTCATATGAGCAAAAGGCAGTTTTATTAACTTGTAATTCAAGTACCTAAAAATAGGGAGCCACAGCAAAGTAGACAACATTAAAACAATTATCTCTCTCTCTCTCTCTCTCTCTCTCTCTCCACAAATCATCTTTACAAAAGAGTTAAAATAGGCCAACTCTACAAACGTTGGTACCAGTCTGAGCAAATTAACAATTTCCTATATATCCATTACACACAAATGTCACCATAAATCACACCATACAACTACTTCATACGTCTGCCTTTAAACATTAGGTAGCTCACATACATGCATAGTTAAAGTGAGTATAGTGAAGCACTTCATTTTGTTGTGTACTTTTGTTCTTGTTCATGAAAGTTCACTACGTTTGGACAGAAACTGATCCGACCAGATCCGGACGCTCATACCAAACATGTTGCACACCATCCATTTTTTTTTTAAAGAAAATAAATGTTGAAGGTAATGATTTGCTTTGGGTGTTTCATAGACCCACAGAAAACTGACTTTCTGGACACATCTCAGAAAGGTTTCCAAATATTTGATAGACACCGATTCCTTACCTGGAACTTGTGCACACCACATATATTAAAAAATCAGATCTGCCAAATTAAAGATATTCACAGTTTAGGAAAAAATATAGTTGATCTCTTCATACATGTCCAGTACGAGCATTGTGCAAATCATACACACTTATGAGGCTAACGAATGTGCATACCAGCTCACAACAGGATCATGAGGCATGAAATAAAATTCTGCACAAAAGCCAAAGACAACGGCACAGAATCCAAGTCCACCTATAAAAATATGCTCGGACTAAGATGCTGAGAATTCCACCCAAATATGGAATGTGATATTTGTGCAGTGCCTTGTGCGACAGGGTCAGGACCGTGATCCTGTCAAGAGGGGATGGGGGCTCATCTCAATCTGGGGCGGCAGCCAGTCCTGCCCCAGAGGGGCGTTGTGGAAGTTGGGAGGGCTCCAGTCCCTGTGACTTGTGACTGCTTGCATGAAATGAGTACCACCTTTTCTTGCCCCATGCCTGTACTGCACAATGTTCGTCAGTCTCTTTCTTGTCCCGTAGGGCTTCACCATCCAGCATGCCTAGTGATGGATAAACGGGTGACCTACCTTCCTGAGAAAGAGACAGTGAAGCAGTGACACACTGCAGACCAAACCGCACAGCGGAATGGCAAACCAAACACTCTAAACGACATGGACCAGTGTGACAGTAACTTTAATGTCAACAAACATGCAGAGCGGCCCACACAGCAACCAGCAATCCCAGCTCAGGGACAGTTTTTTAACTGCAGCAGGGCCGCAGAGCGGGCCCCATATCAAACCAGAATACCAAACGCTTCAGAAAGCCATAACATGAACAGCGATATTGACTGCATTTGTCGCGGGCCACCATCTCCAAATGCAGACGGATCTGCGCACGAGAAATGAGTGGCTTAAACTCTGCATTATGGGTCTGCCTACCTGTAACACCTCCCCTGCGAACAGAAAGCTAGTAGTTGGCCCAGGGATCCAGGTGAGGGAGAGAGCAATTTGAGGGGAAAAAGGGAGGATACAAAGGGGAACTGGAAACAGGAAGGTGTGGAGTTTTCAGGTGAGCTGAAGGAATGAAATGGAGGACCAACAGACCAAGCAGAGGAAGGATGGTGCAGAGGAGCCTGGAGGAGGATTGCTGGAGGTGTGTGCAAGGTGAGGTAGTGGTTGGTGGGAGAAAGTGATACCTGGATGTGAGTGTGCATGCCAGGAGTAAGATTAGTAGAGTAGGGAGTGAATGAGAATGTGACTGGGAGAGTGAAAGGAGAATGGCTGTAGGAGATGGTGTGGGTGGGGGAGTATAGTAGTAGTGTGGAGAGCAGAGAGTAGTGGTAGTTTTGAGAGAGGAGCAGTAGTCTGGAGAGAGGGGTAGTTGGAGTGAGGACAGGGGAGAGTAGTAGTGTGGAGGGTGAGTGTTGGTGGAGTGGAGAGGGGAGAGTAGTAGTGTGGAGGGTGAGTGTCGGTGGAGCGGAGAGGGGAGAGTAGTGGTTGAGAATCAGGGGGAGTAAAGTGAGAGAGATAACATTGGCGGGAGATACAGGAAGAGTGCTAGAAAACGAGAGATGAAGGAGAGTGGGCAGAAGATGGTGAAGAGTACAAGCGCGCAAAAGGGAAGGACCAATTGGTGCCGGAGTGTCTGTAAAGCATCTATTCTTATACTGAATTGCGTTGGTGGACCTGGTTTAGGGACGGCCAAGATTGTTCCCAGAGGGTGACAGCTGGAAAGGCCGTTCACCCGTAGGCCATCAAAACCCGGCACACAGAACTTTAGATAGTAGTATCTCTAGAGACCAACCTGGGATTTAGAAGATAGAGAAAGAGAAAGTGAGGGGAAGAAAAAGGGAGAAAGTGGGAGCAAGAGGAAGACATGTGTTCTCTTGAGCCCATCTGTGACACAAATTGCCATTGTCATGGCCTCTTTAGGTAGTCTGGGAGTTCTGCCGAACCCTGTCTGTACATACATGATACATAGTACATTGCGCTACAGGAGAAGGACATTATATGATGTATTTACAATTGCCTGCAAATGGCAATTCTTTGGCAGAAATGACAAGTGCTGTAATGTTTTATTATTTTTTTTAACCATATTGTTTTTTACAAAAGAAATTCGACGCTTTCATTATTAGTACTTGCGGAGTACTCGAGGCACCACTTTTGGTTGTGCGGGTTCAGCATGACTAAGTGCATGCTGTGAGTCCTAGGCTCACAGGGGGCAAGATGGTATCTGACGAGTTGGCTCTTTTTAGTGCCACTAATAAAAATGTAGCTGCCATCCGGGACCATCTAGCAGAATCGCCTGCCATCAGTCGAAACCAACCAGTTTCTTCATCTAGTACGGAGACATCAGAAGTAAGTGGTGCCAGGTACAATTGTCTTTCAGCTGTTAGTGCTGGACATGACATAAGAACATGTCGAATGGTTTCCACCTGGTCTGTAGTTCCACACAGCCGACAATTTGATATAGTCGAACGTGCTCGAATAGCCACGATTTCCCTTGTGTGGAGCAGATTCAATCATGCACGCATGATGGAAGGCCTAGGTTGCGCCGAATTGCTGGCATAGGGGCGGATTTGGGCAAGCACTGATTTCCACAGAAAGCCCTCCAACTTTGCCCAGATCTCTGATGGCAGATTTAGGTTAGCCGCCATACCATAGGTTATCGCTGGCACTACTTTAGCCTTGTAGAACTGAAGTGCTGGTATCCATGAAAATTTACCGAAATTTTTTATCCACTGCACTGGTTTGGGCCGTCAAGTTTCTTATTTTTCCCCATAGTGAGCCCTGGAGGGAATTGTCGTTCAGAGAGTTGGCGAACAGGACGCCCAAGTATTTGAAGTCCTTTACTACTTCAATTTTAGTCTTTTAGAGAAACCAGGACGGGATGTTCTGGGTTTCCTTGGCCGATTTGGTGAATAACAAAATGTTGGTTTTTTTTTTGTTGATTTGCAGGTTGTTCCTTTCCATGTTTGTGGTTAAATTGGTCAGTTGTCTTTGCAGACCTATTGCCGTCTGATCCATAAGGATCAAGTCATTGGCGTACCACAGTCTTGACACTTTCGGCGGGAAGGAACAAACCATTTTTTCTGACTCCTGAAAGTCACTGATGAAGGCTATGAACAGAGCTGGGGCCAAGGGACAGCCTTGTTTGATTCGTCGTTACGTGTAAATCTGGTCAGAGAGGATTCCTTGTTTGTTTAGGCGAACTCGGAGGGACGTTGTTGTATGGAGAGCTATTATCGGTTCTAACATCGGGCCAGGGCACTTCCAAGTTGTTAGCTTAGTCCATAGTTTGATGTGGTCCTCCGTGTCGAAAGCCTGAGACAGGTCCACCATAGCCATATGGACTTTGGGCGACCCTCCCTTCACATTGGCTTTAAGGATGTTGAGGATTAGGAGGTTGATCGATGTTCCGGCGCCTTTTTGAAAGCCAGTTTGGAACATGTCTGCGGCTGGAGATTTCCTGTCCCAATCTTTGAAGTGCCGCAACAGAAGAGACGCAAAAATCTTCCCCATGATGTTGAATAAGACAATTGGTCTGTAATTGGCTGCACTGTCTCTTGTCCCCTTTTTGAAAATCGGTAGCAGAACTGCTTCCGTCCAAGTCTTGGGGATTTGTTTCTGTTTGACACAGTAATTGAATAGCTCACCAATCGCTCCGGCCCAAGCACTCAGATGTTTTTTCAGGTCTATATTTGTCAGACCGTCGGGGCCCGGGGCTCTTGATGATTTTAAGTTGGTAATTACTCTGAGGATGTTTGCCACGTTTGATAAGTCGATCCAGGGTTCGCCATTCATAGGTAGCAGCTGCGGCACAGCAGTAGAAGGCTAGCGATAGAGTTCAGTGAAATACGAAATCCACTTTTGTTCGGCGACCGAGTTGGAAAGCGGTTGTGCATTCTGGCCATTTACACTCTTCAGGAGTGACCAAAAGTCTATCGTATTCCTTGAGGCCCAGGCGTTTTGCATGGCTTCGGCATCATTCTGATATAAAGTCTGGCATTGTTGCTTTAGCCACATTTTGTAGACTGCTGCTCCGATGTGGTAGGCATCCCAAGATTCTTTGGTATTAATTTTCAGTGCCAGTCTTTTTAGATTTCTTAATTCTTTCCACTTTACGACCACCGTGATATTATATGTGTGGATGTGTTTTTGTTGGCTCTGTTTGTTTCCGGCAAAACTCACTTTGTGGGGGGCCAGTATGGAGACGTATTCAGGTCTTGTCTCTGCCATGCCTCTAATTAAGAGTCCTTGTTTCCTGCATAATTTGTCCTTGAAAGTTCTTATGTTTTCGGACGTTAACCGTAGTCGGTTTTGCTGTTTGTTGGACTCAATGTCGGGAAAATAGTGGAGTCGTTCTCGAGATGCTATGCCCCATGACATGTTTAAGAGGTTGTGGTCTCTTTCGTTGGTTTTTTGGACTTTGAAGGAGAGGAAGAACGGAATCAGGCCTTCTGTGATGAAAATGTAATCCAAATTAGAAGACGATTTCGCCCTTTACCAAGTTGGAATTTGGATGGCCAATCCTGCAGTGTTGCCACATTGTATAGCTTTCTCGGGTTCATTAGGTTTGACCAAGCACAACCTCTTTCATCAATCATCGCCAGTTTGGGAGGGGCACCGTCATCTGTTACAGCTACCCCACATTTTGCATTTAGGTCTCCACAGACGATGATATTGGGCACATCACGGTCGATTCTGATTTCGTCAATGGCATTGGCTACTAAGTTACAGAAGTCTTTGGTGGATGTTCTAACTGGATTCCAATACAAGTTGATTATGGCTAGATCAGAACTAGCCCAGGAGTCTTGGCCCAGATCTTGGTGATGCCATGTGGTTAGGATAGCCAGCATGCCGTACTCTTCTTTAATTATTTCCTTTGGGGAAATCCCTGAGCCCATGCGTATAGCGGTCAGTAATCCCGCTGATGGTCTGCCCAACATGGGCCTGGTTGCTGGCGAAACTTCGATTATGAAACCATCCAATGCTGGTTTTTCCAGTAACCATTTTTCTTGGAAACAGATCAGATCAAATGAGCCTAGGTTTACGTCACTCAGTCTGGTAAGATGGTGGTGGCCCCTTGTATTCCATGATGCCATCTGCAGAGCGCTCTTGCTGCAGTGAACCAACGGGTTCTCCGTCTGCCTGTTTTAGTTGACGGCATCATGCGCTCGCTGCTAGCTCTTCTGCTTGCAACCGAAGGTATCAGCGATCCACTTTCATAGTTTATTTGCCCCTGCTTCATTTATTTCTGTCTTGGGGGGTGTCACCTCAGCTCTCCTACATTGGCCATCCTGGGGTCGTTCCACCGGTCTTTTTGGAGTAGTCGCAGTTGAGTGATTTCTGTAGATCCAATTTTGGGAACGATCGGCTGGCTGGTCCCTCCACTCTCTATCTCTTCTCCTCCGGGATTCTTCCCATCTGCAATCTTTTGGGGCAACCTCTGATCTTGAGTGATCCTTGCGTATTCTCGATGTACCCCTCTTTTCTCTTCCAGACTCTACTGTAGCAGAGGCGCGGGTCTGTAGTTGTTGTAGTTTAAACCCTAGACGGTGCAGGTCTTTCGACACTTCTTGGGGCAGTTCTCTTAGCACCTTTGTTCTTATATGCAGGTATGCCTTGGCTCTGTGCTCCCTATGGTAAGGTTCTACAAGAGCAACGTCGTCCGTCGATAGGTGGTGGAGCTTATCGATTTTCTCCATTATTTTTAACACCGTCCGTCTGTTCAGGACCGTATAGCTGTCTCTTGAAGAAATTTGTTCAAGCTTGAAGAGTGACGTTCCTGCAAGCTTTGCCTCTTTCTTGGATTCAGCCTTTTTGAGTCTGTGGGCCTCCTTGTACGATGATATTCAGAATCTACCCAACTGAACCTTCCGCTTGTGTCTTGAGTCACTATCCAGCTCCACTCTGTGGTTAGAAGCCTGCTATGTTTGCTTTAGGGTTTTTATTGCCTCAGTGATAGCACTTGCCGTATTTGAGTGAGGCCTTTGGTCACGGCGAAGAGAGGCTTCAGCCTTTTGATTTTTCTCTGTCTGTGAGGGCTGCGCCACTTGCTCGGGGGGAGCGTTGAGCGTTTTTGAGAGTTCAGCCACTGGTCTTGTAGTTGGTGGAAAAACACTTCTAAAGGATCCGGAATCAGCGACAAGTTCAGCAGATCCGAGGGGGGGGGCCAAGTCATCGCTCCCTTTTAGAACGAGTGACGGAACAGGCCGAGGCTGGATATTTTCCGTTTGAGGTATGTTTTTTTTTTCCTTTGACTTCGTTGGTATGTCAACCGAGGGGCTGGTAAGACGCGCCTGTACACCTCTGGATGGTTTTTCAGGTGGGCATGCTTGAATATTGCATGGGGTGCTGAGTGGAGAGCACTTCTTCTGCTGCTTAGGATTCCATGTGGGCACAAGTACTGGGTTCAAAGATGTTGGAGGAGCTGAGGGCTTTGATAGAATTTTTGAGAAGATTGGTGCCAAGTCCTTTTGCTTTTCAACCTCTGCGGTCTGTGTGGCAATGGAGTGCGAGACTTTGACGGCTTGGGTCAATTTGCCTCTATTCATGAGATCTTCCCCTAGATTTACGATTTTTTCTTCCAAATTCACTTGTATATTGTTTGAATTGCGATCTACTGCCGTTAGGTAGCCTTCAATGTAGCCTTTCAATGCCTCGTTAATAGATTTGTTTTGTTTGTAGAGTTTTCCAGATGGGTTTATTGCTATCGTAAATGCAGACATAATTGATAGCAAGTCTGTTTTTTTTTTGTTGAAGGGGTCTCTTTTTCTGAGAGACCTGAGATGTCACTTTGCCGTCTGTTTTTATGCTGGGTGTTTGGAGCTTTTTCGGTTTGGTGCTGTGATAGTCTGTCCGATCTTTTCTCCGCTGGTGTCACTGGGTCTTGTGTTATCACAGGGACTTCTCCCCAGATTCTACTGTTGTTACTTTGAATGTGCGGTCGGGTCCATGCGTAAGGGTCTTCAGCTTGTGCTTGTCTACGGATAGATTTGGTCCTGTCTCGCGCTGCTGTGTCTGAGTTTTGGCCGATCACTGGCTCATTCACTGGTTTAAGGACTGGGGGTCTTTGGGTTCTTCGCTGACTTTATCTCTTGAGCCCCGTGCAGCCTAAGGATTTGCTATTACTTTCGGCATACTATCACGTAGGGTCGCTGGGCTCTCTGTCTCTGTAGTCAGGTCTGTATTAGTTCCAATGTGAGCATGCCATTTCAGTCTTGCATTGGGCCTCTGGGAGTTCAGGTCCATTTTCCGAGCTTTACTCAGCGGGGAGGGGTCTTGGATAGCCTGCAAGATTTCAGCATCCGACAGCTCCGGATCTTGTTCTAATTTCCTTTTGTGTGGCTTTATAAAGTATTCTTTCAATGAGGACAATATCAATGGAGCTGATGGACATTTAGAGCCCCCCTGGATTTTTGTTGTAGTACTCCTCCAATTAATCTGGGGACGCTGCACTAAAAAGTGAAGTGAGCAAATTGTATAAACGTGACTAACCCTAGAGCAACTGATTGCAGCAGGTGAGGGCTCTATAACAATATACATTTACATTACATGCACACTGCAGTCCCGTAGACTAAACATTACATCTGCATAACATGTGGTCAACATTACATGTTTCAACGGTTCGCTGCTGAGGTCAGACCATAATTAATAAATGGAACAATGCATTGCAGATGGAACCAGCAATGCCTATAGATGCAGATATCTCACCCTAGAGTAAGTGAATGCATTTGAGGGCTTTGCAATACTCTACATGCACATTTGGTGAGCATTCCACATATGACAACACCACAGTGTATAGCAAGAGAAGGGCACTGCTTGCCCTGGAAGGCCCAATGCATCCACCCCTATCTAATAAAGAGTAGGGTCGGTGATATTCTTTGCACTTGCACATCCCCCATAACATATATACACGATAGCCACACATAGAATGGCTGAATACAAGTCCATACTTTGAGCACCAAAAGTGTATGTTGGAAAAAGTAGGTAAAGATTGCTTAGTTCAGCCCCCAACATAGTGAAACAGTAAAACATTAGAATTGTGAAAGAATTGGCAAAGTGCACATTTTTAGCCATGAGCAGTTTACTTTCTGCCGGTGAAGGCAACTGAAAGCAATTTGCTTCTTATTTTCACAGCAGTTCAGCTTCGTAATTTAGCTCTGCCTTCTAATTATTAAAGGAAGCATTACAAATAAGAATTCCGAAAGCTTGGCAAAGTGACGCTTTTGAAGCCATAAGACTAGAATTACAACCTTGGACTAATCATTAAGTTTTCTGATTGCTTCCTTCCTCAGGCTGGTCAAGATCCTGCGGATCAGCAGTGTCCTTCAGGCCCTGCTTTCTGGTCCACAGTGTCGTAGCCTTTGGTGAAATGTCAGGAACCCCCTGCACTTTCTGAAACAGCTGGCTTAAAAAGGATAAATCCCACTCCTGTTTCCCAATCCTAATTCTAACACATGATACCATTCATGTATTCAGTAGAAACAGTAGCACTGACAATCTTTTTTGTTTACATTTAAAATGAAGCCAGTCTTGTTATCGGTTGCTTGCGCATTATCTGGCATGTCTGAACCAGATGGCCTTTGCCAAATAGGACATCAGTACTTCATCCATAACATTTTCGGCAGTAAGTGTGTCCTAATTAAGCATTCAACATTGGTTAGTGTTTTATCTATACTAGCCTGTCTATTTTGTTTACATAAACATCAGATATGTTTGCAGCCTATGTTTTGCATACTCTGTAGTTTGCAATTAAATCAATGTTTTCAAAATAATTCTCTTGCATTTATGTTAAATTATTGCACTCTTTACTGCTATGTTTCCATAGTAATGCAAGAACATTGCTAGGTACTTATCATAGCAATGCTGGGAGATCATTTGTTTTGAAAAACAATTTTGCAAGCAGAAGCTTTAGAAGATAGGCTTGTTGCTCAAGCCATCTCACCTCTTGCGCTTTCCACATATAAATAAATGCATTTTCTAAAAGCACCAAGCTTTTTTGTTTTACAGTGAACAGGTTAACCCTATAACACATCCTGAAAAGTTCAGTAATGTTCTGTATAATTCCAGTTGTGCTTAAAAAGAGAAGGCTGTTAAAGTCAATATTTAATAGATAACTCTTTAAGTGAATTGTGCTGATATCCATTTTGATGGGGTGTTATTACTCTTCTAGATTCCATTTTATGATGATTGTGGTGTGGTGTCCGTGTTTTATGTCTGAGGAGGAGATAAAGTTGGGGCGATAGAACGGAATGGGTTCCAATCTCCAAGATGTTCTTGATTTAAGTGTTCTGCAGAAACGTATTGCACATGTCAGTGAGGCTGACCCAAATGGGTCAGTTTCCTTTAATACTAGTTTGAGGGGGGTGGGGGATGTGCTCTGATTAGTCTTTGGTGCAGATTTTGTATGGCTATTATGTTGTTATAATCTGAGTGGTCCATCCCTTGGGAGTTGTAGGACCATGCTGGTTCTTTTGAGTCATTCTGGTTAGTCTGCGAGTCCCACCCTACAAATTGAACATTCTCCCTCGAATGGTCTTTAGTCGGTGCCATGACAGTTTGTCTCTTGCATTCTAGTGAAAAGTAAGGTTTAGAGAGATTTTCTGAAGACTAGGTGGTCCTCCTCTGTGCAAAGTCGACTGGGTATTGAGTTCCACAGGTTGATCGATAAGAAAGAGAAGGATCTTCAAGGTACTCAGTTTATCAACTTCGAAGGACAAAGGGCCAAGTGGACTCAGAATTCAAATGTGCGATTTCAGGGTGCACACAGATGTCAGAGTCCAATGCTCAATTAGTCATAAACCATGCATCCATACATCCTTGGTTTGAAAGAATCTGCCCACACTAACCCCTTTCTATGCAATCCCTATACCGCCTCCTAAGTGAAGGGTCATCTTTCAAACTTTGGGCTTGAAGAACTCACAGGAAACACTGCACTTACAGCCCCAGTACCCATAGAAGCTACAACCTGTCTCAGAATCTTAAGCCCACCTGGGAAGGCATCATTCAAGTATAAAAGGTTTAGGATGTTAAGTCTTGGGTGTAGATGGGTTAGGTACATGGAGGTAAAACTTTGCCAAATATTGAAATTACAATACTGGTGGGTGAAGGGAGGGGAGGGAGGGAGACGGCGAGAAGGAAATGGTGTAGGTTTAGGTGTAGCTTCCAATGTCTGTACCAATTCTACAGGAGCAAATCTTTCACTGCTAATGCCCATGCATGTGTGCATCCCGAAACCAAATGTTCTCGATTAGAGATTGTGGGGCACATGGCCTTCCAATAATCCAGCAATTAATATTATCTTTTCTTAGCCCTGCCATTCTACCCCCAGCATGCACTTTAAAGTTTAAGCTCACTTTTTAGTGCATATTCTTTTTTAAATAGCATAGTTGTGTGTCAGTCGAGGGGTGTTGACTAGTGTGGCCAAATTGCTACATGTCACAGAGACACCTTTTTTCCAACCCCTTCCAGGATGGCAGAATGGCTATAGAGGAACAGGATTGACCCTCTGCTTCGTTACACCATGTATAATATTCAGAAAGCAAGCAGCTCTTGAGTTGTGCCCTTCAAGTGCTCAGATGTTGAAGTCCTTCCTATAAATACACTTCATTCAGTATTCCTGTACAGTGACTGCACTTTTAGTTTCAGACTGTAAAGCCAGGTTTATAAGTACCACAACTCAATGTGATAAGAACTGGCTTAAAATAATATGCAGTTAAAGAAAGTCAGTTTAACAGATGACCTATCACTCAAAGTCACTGTGTATGAGGGCGAGGGAAACTGCCCCATTAGTTCTTTAGTGATGGGGCAGGAATCTGATTTTGACCCATAGAGATGTTCACCCTTTTCAATGTGTGGCTGTTTATTATACAGAAGATATGATCACACAGCTACTTCAAAAACAAAGCTCCACCTGAGCATCAAGGTATGTATTCATGGGCCACTTTGGTGGCCTTCTGCCACAGACACAGATACCCACTTGCGTGCATCAGAATACAGTGATGACCCACGACAGAAATTGGGGTCTACCTGGACACACAATGTTTCGTCTTCATATACCAGACTAAAACACAAAGCACAACATCTCTGCCATCAGAATGCAAAGGCGGCCTACGACATAATATGGTCTAGCTGGACACAGAAGGAGTCTCTTGCACTTGCGCATTCGCCTGACCACCTCAACATGCATCCACATGCCTGACCTTGAAGGGTAGCTAACTGGAGCTCGGCTAGCCCTCCTAACTCCCTATATGTTGGCCAAATGCATGCACACACGCACACATTGTAATCTATCTGACAATTTCCCATACCTTGGACTTCTGTCCCCTGAGGGCGTCCCCACCACGAGCTCATTGAGGCCATGCTAACGGGATAAAGGCGTTATATAAATGTCAAACTATTGCTACTACTACTAGCAATGCAGTAATGGTGACCACAATCAGGCATTCATATCTTATCTTGAATTATTTGAACGAAGTGTGGCATATCCTAAAGTAGAACGCTACCAGGGTAGCTTAGTAGGTTGTGTGATTTTCTTGTTGAAATGATATATGCCTAAACCTGGCTGTAAATCGTATGGCTTTCTACAACTCCTTACATAAAAAAAATAGGTGCTGTGAAATGTACACTTTCAGCTAGAGGATGGTTTGGACGGGTTGCTTGCTCAAATTCACCGCAAGGGTGTGGGAATTTCTGCCCCCATAGTAAAAATCAAAAGTTGGCACACATGAACTGGCCACTCAGGTTGCCAATCACTGATGTCAGCACAATCGAAGCTTCGGCTTTAAAATGAGTTGTTGGACAAGCAAATAGCATCTTTAAAAGTATACCTTGTGATAAAGGGGTACAAAGTTCACTGGGTATTTGTTAGGGTTGTCCTTCACAAAAGCTGAAATGTGGTTTCAAGAAATGGGTAGATCTAAGTTAAAGAAACATGCTTTTCTTGGAAAATGTCTTTTTTGTGCAAGTTGAAATACGTGACAGACCTTTCTGCATGGAAATCTGAAGTAATATAACATACAGCTCAATTGCTTAGATACTTTCAACATGGCGGCATGTAGATACTACTACCATTCTAAATTGTTTTATTCTGAATCAAAATAACCTATGATGTACTTCCTGGAACCATATTAAAAGCAAGCCAAACTGTGAGACAGTTTGGCTGTAGAATGTTCTGTCTACAATCAACCTGGCTACCTTCTTACAGGAAATCAACAACAAATAATTTTAGATTGGTCTCAGAATTTAGGAAGGGATGAGCCACTAGTTATAATGGACACAGAGAAATATGATCAAGGGTTTTTGAGACAATTAAAAGACAATCACACATCTTCCAGATGAAAATGATCCCACAAGAGAGGGTTCTGAATTAATAAAAACTGCACTAGATGAGGCCGTAGAATTGGCTTGGTTATCAGAAACCAAGACAAACATTTCTGTATAATTCACATACTCTTATGCCAGTTTTTTATATTTTGGCCAAGATCAATAAACATGCCACAGAACCTGATGGGCAACCATTTATTGCTGATACTGAGACTTGCCGTGAACCTATGGCTCCTTACACTGATGTTATTATCTATCCTTTTATTCAGAATACAGATACATATTTGAAAGATACAGGGCACTTACTGAGAGAATAAGGCAAGATTGAAATCGACTCTTCCACAGATATTCCGGTGATCTTAGATGTCACCAATTTAAATACATCTATTCATCACAAAGCTGGCTTAGACACAGTTGAATGGTTTAACTGGAATTGCTAAATATAGGAGCTAATAAAGTGTTTGTGATTACTTTATTGAAGTTCATCTTAAAAAACATGTTTTTGTTTAAAGGACCAACCCTACATTAAACTTTCTGGAACATCTATGACAACGAAACTAGCTCCAAACTATGCCAACATTTTTATGTATTGTTTTGAAACGTTCCGTATTTTAGGTAACACTATGTAAACCTCACCTTAAATTGTATAAAAGATACACAGATGGCATCTTTATAATTTGGCATGGATCAGTGGATTCCCTAAATCAGCTTTTGAGGATTTAAATCTAGTTCATGAACGCCTTAAATTAACCTTTGTAGTAAGCATGTGATTAACTTTCTTGATGTTAATGTAAAGTCTTTCAGTAATCCCCCTGGACCACACTTACATGTCAAACCTACAGATAGAAATAACATAATGCATGCCATGAGTTTCCATCCTAAACAAACCATACAGTCAGTTAGTTCGGGTCAAAATAATAGTTTCCATAAATTAAGATTTACAATCACAGAATTAACTTTTTCTGAATACATTCAGAGACAGAGAGGACAAAGGAGATATTTTGATTAAAGCTCAAAACAATGCTATAAGGAAGTCGAGAATGTCCCTTTTACAATCCAAAACCATCTAGACCTTCTACTAATATGCTTTATAGCATATTAGTAGAAGTGATTTAAAATGAAATGGATCATCAAAAAACATTGGAACATTCTCCGACTTCATAACTTAAATGAAAGGCTTTTCTGAACTTCCAATGTTTTCTTATTAGAAGCATTTATATTAAAATGTGTTGGTAAGAGAAGACAGAGATACGTAGAGGTACTTTTCTATGTTTAAATTATCAATATTGCCATCATTTGATTAAAGGTGAGAAAATTCAACATCCTTATACAGGCAAAATCATTTACTTATGCTAGGCAATGACTTGTGAATCAAGCAAAGTGATCTATGCCATTAAATGCCCCTGTGGGATTTATTATGTGGGTCTCACCACAAGGAAGGCGAAACTGAGGCGATCTGAGCACAAATCTAATGCCCAGACAAATAAGGAGAAATCGCCAGTGGCGATTCATTTTCATTTATTCCACCATAATATGAGGCTAATGCAATTTTGGAACAAGTAAAAGTACTAAGAAGAGGGAAAAATATCCAAAGACCTTCTCTCAATGTGAAATGTTTTGGATAGATCGATTATCTTCACTGATACCTAAAGGCACAAATAAGAATGGGACTTTACCTGTTTTTATGAGGCTATTTGGCAGACTGTATAATTCTTCTACATTTATTCATAGTAGTGACTTACATATATTTGTATGATACATTATTTGATATGGTATTGTATACAGGATGTTGAATTACAATGCTGAATATATACAAAATGTCATCTCTTGTGCGTAAGAGCTTATTGGACTATGACAATAATGAGATTCAGTGTTCAGAGGTTTTCTTATCACACTATTATCTAAAATGGCTTATGATATTCCCAGGATCCAGAGTTCAATTAGTAGTTAATTCTAGGAGATACCATATTTAATTGCGGTAAAACATATGAATGTTCATACCTAATGAGATTAAGTCTGAAGTTATCAAAAGTGTGCATGGTAAAAAATATGACACAATTCTCTTTGGAAGGACGTCTGATGCATTCCAACATATAATTCAATAGTGTAGATACATGACCTGTGACGTACTTCCAGGATACATATTTAGAGCAAGTGAAACTTGGAGACGGTTGGACTGTGGAACTTTCTTTGTCTTGGGTCGACTAGAATTACTTCTCAGTTGAGGCAAAAGAGATTGTGGAGTCCTGGAACCTCTATTTCTATTGTTAAGTACCGAAGGAGAGTTTGAGTGACTCAGCGTTGTGTTTTCACAGATATATGGGGTTTGGTAGAAATCATTGGAAAGCATCAAGACAGAATCTCCAGAAATGTTCTGTGACTCTGGGGCATTATGTACAGGTTATTTGGTACATATATTATGTAGATTATGAGTGATGATGGATTAAGATGTGGAATGTATACAGATTTTATGTTTTGATGACTTTTGTAGATTCCAACTTGGAGTACTTGTTCATATATACCATTACTTGCTGACGTATTGTGATATATCGGCTGAAAGGCATATTAGAATTGTTGAGGTTACTGGAATATGTTCTACTCATATGGCTATACACGTATACAAGGTTATTTTAACATTATACAAATTACACATTTTATTCTATAATTGTTTTATTAGAATGATTTTGGAATGCTGTCTCTTGAAAAAGGGTGAATTGCACCTGAAAAAACACAAAGTATTAAATTTCACAGGAAATTTGATATTGTAAAATACATTTGAAAATTCAATGAATGTGAATTCAATTTCACAGATAGGAGCTGTATCAAAACTAATAATTCAAAGCTTTATCTATTTTTTGATGATGGATTGGAACGAATATACTATCTATTAAAGTCTTATAATCATGTTGGTTCTGTAACACATTACACATAACCTTATTCTTTCCTTAAGGCAATTTTGAAGGATGTATCATCATCTTCATTATGAATTTGTAAATGCGGGTATGAAATGTACATACATGTTTTGGATTAATTTTCATGAAGAATGCCACACTGTTCACTGAAATATAGGTGCCTCAAATTCCAGAGCTTGTGTGTCCAATCCCTCATCTTTTTAGGCACTTTGGGTATGAAAAGGAGTATAGAAAGGGACAGAGAATGACAGACCCTATGGGAGTTAGGATGGTGTGCTAAAGAGAGGGTGTAGGAGGCGGGAAAGTGAAGCAGGCTGAGAGGAAATGCAACTTACTGAGAGCTACATCTCATTTACTGAGCCAGTACAGACAGCAAGGAGATCGTGCTGCAGAGATCCTGCCAAGGCCAGAGACTACTAGATTTGTTGCTTACCATCTCAAGGGAGGGGTCTATAATCCATAACTGGCAGAAGCTAATGAACCAGAGACGAAGAAGACTGAGACTGTTGTGAGCTCAACTCCAGGAGAGTAACCCTGGGCTCCTGTGGTAGAACAACTTCAGTCGGACAAGCAGTCCCCAGCAGGTTGAGACATTTCAGTATTGGGTATTCCACAAGGTAAGGGGGAATAAAACATTCCTGCTGGTAGGCACATAATGTAATGACTACAATAAGCCTAGAAAGGTGAGCCACAGTGAGAAGGTAACAATATTTAACTCAGCAAGAAATCTGGAAAGTGCTACAAGGAAGAGCCGGATGCTGTACTCCAGGACTTGGCTGTTAGATCCTATTTTAGACTCATACATTTGGTACTGTAAAACCGTTTTTCTTCTACTGTGCTATTCCTCAATCCTGACAATATTTTCCCCAGCAGTCCCTTTTGAATAAACTCCAACTCATTAGGCCATGAGTCAAACCTTCCAAGTGTGAAATAAAATGGGCCAAACTAGAACCAATTCTTGAGTGTTTTGTTGATTTTGCACCATCACACTTCTGTGTGTATGTGGGCAGTGCGAGGTCTGGGGTCATTATGTGCGTGGGGGGATGCAGGAGGTATGTGTGTGGGGTATGTGTCCTTTTGGTGTGTGTGTTTGTGAAGATATGGTTCACAAAATCATTCCTCCACTATTGTCTGTGCATGTTGTTTGTGTGCATGGTTAATATGCTGTCCAGTATACATAGAGGATTAATGTACTTATTATGCGAGAGGACAATGAGATTCGCTATTTGATTGATACAGGATTGGATCTTTAGCTGACTGATTCATAGTGTACAATGAGGAATATTTAACAGGATGTGATTCATACTTCGATGGTGAAAGTAAGTAGATATTACACCTGTAGACAAAAATGGAATTGTGTTGAATATTGTTAGTGACATTTTGTTTGAAGATATTTTTGGTATATTGGGATGTGATCAGAGTAGGTTTCAATTAGTGAGCTAGACAGTGGGCCTCATTATGAGTCAGCCGGTCCAGAAACAACGGTGGCGGTAAATCCGCCGCCACCGTTGTTTCCGGACCGGCTGATCCCGAGACCTGCAGGCGGGAGGTGTCACTCCCACCAGGTCTGACCTGGCGGAAGTAACACCACCCACCTGCAGGCGGACATGGAAACACTGGCTCCGTCATAGACGGAATCAGTGTTTCCATGGTGCCCATGGGAATGGGGATTTACGCCTCCAGAATTACCGGGTCACCGGGGTCGTAATGCCCCGGTGATTACGGCAATCATGGAGGTGGAATGTATTACCGGTCCGGCGGCAGCCTCCCGGTTTTTCTGGCACGGCTACCGCCGGACACGTAATGAGGCCCAGTATGTCAGATATAAACCAGAAGGCTCATCCATGAAAAAACTGAAAAATGGTAGCGGTAGTTGCACTGCAGTTTGCAATAAAGGTATTGTGAACGAATTATAGATAACTATGACGGATGCTGTTACAAGTATCTCTATTTACAAACCGTTAATTCATTTAGAAAAATTTTGGGTAGTGTTTGAGGTCTTGTGGGGGAATGGTTTCTTGTGTAGATAGTGTGACATTGTGAGAATTTTAATATTATTCCCTACAGAATTAAGATATTAAAGATTGAACATATCCTCTACAGTGGAATTGGCAGCGAATAGGCTGATACATTAATATATTGGGGATTGTCAAAACCTGTGTTGGATGCTGAAGGGAGAAAATTCAATAATGTCGAAACACAATCGTGTAGATGCAATGAGGTTTACCATGTAACCTGGGTCCTGTTGGAGACATGCACAAGATTGATGGCGTTCCAACCACCTGGATTACTGGGGAAGAAGAGCACCTCTTTTTATGGTATTCACAGAATCGGGTAACACCAGGTATTTACAGAATTGGAGTTGCAGAAAAGAGTGAATTATGTAGTGTCCTTACATTGCTTAAGGCTTTTATGTGTAGTAATATGAAGGCAAGGTATACACACAAAAGGCACAGACACCAAGGAATGTGCTTTATGGGTGGTTTAGTAAAAACATACAAAAGTTCCAGTTCTCTAATATACCATTGTTGCTACTCAAGGGAGTTTAGTATATAGTCAGAGCCCCCTCAGATATTTCTTCTGGTGGGCGGTTCATGGGAGCTTTCGCTCCACTCAGTCTAGACAACTTGGTTACAAGTGTGCTCCACGAACTCTAACAGAAGACCTTTCGTTGTGGATATGATATGATAAGTCATTTATAATGCGCCTGTACACAAGTGTGTTTAGGCATTACAAGACAAGGAAGGGGAGACAAAAGAAGAAAAAACAATGATCTTACTAGGCCTTGGGTCATTCAGATCATGCAAGTATGGGGGAGGGATGGGGAGAAGTGCGAGGGGGAGGGGAGATGTAAAGGAATTAATAAGTGCTGCCAGGGAGGTGGCTCATAAGAGCAGATAGTCTGGGGAGTGTAGGGCTGCAGATACGGTTCCTAAGTGGTTGGGAGGCCTGGAGGCAGTGCAAGGACAACTGGTTGTGCAGGAGCCTGGGCCCGTACATTCAGTTGGTGGCCAGGTTACCACGATGCACAGCAGACAGGAGCATTAGCAAGGGAGAGAGAGAGAGAACGTGGAAACGAAAAGGAAGG
Source organism: Ambystoma mexicanum (assembly GCF_040938575.1). Classification (NCBI taxonomy): domain Eukaryota; kingdom Metazoa; phylum Chordata; class Amphibia; order Caudata; family Ambystomatidae; genus Ambystoma; species Ambystoma mexicanum. Next base: position 1,054,948,514 of record NC_090921.1, on the reverse strand, counting down.
TCTTGATTTGCTTCCTTAACTTTAGATGGTCCGGTTCAAGATTGAGAGAAGCACGAAGGCTGTTCCAGAGGGAGGCTCCAGCCAATGGCACAGATCTACCCCGTCCCCTCTCTGCTTGGAGAAACATCGGACCCTCAGGGAGTTGGAGGTGGACGAGTGGAGGTCTTGAGGTGGAAGATGCTACGGGAGAGAAAGTTGGATGTAGTGTGGTCCCCAGCCCCAGAAAGCCTTGTGGACAATGCAGAGGGTCTTGAACATGATCCTTGCAGCCACAGGGAGCCAGTGGAGAGATTTCAGGGCTGGAGAAATACGAGAGATATGATCCCTGGGCTTGAGGCCAAGGACAAATCTTGCAGTGCCCGTTTTGGATGAGTTGCAGAGGGCGCAGAGTCGAGGTAGGCAGATTTAGAAAAAGGCTCTTGCAGTAGTCCAGCCTAGACAGGACCAGGGCTCTGGAGACAGTGAGCTTCTGGGGGAAAGTGAGAAAAGGAAGAATACCTCTGAATATGTGCAGCTGGTAGTGTGACTTCTGATTGACATCAGCGATGTGAGGAGAGAAGGAGAGGGTGGAGTTGAAGATGAGACCAAGGTTCTTAGCCTCACATGAAGGTGCAGGTAGAGGGCGCAGGGTGAGTGGCCAGAGTGAGAGGGAAGGCGGGAGCAGGGGTCCAAATGAGGAGGATCTCAGTGTTACTGGCATTAAGGCAGAGATCGTTGGAAGCACACCATTCCTGTATTGCGGACAGACAGTATGAGAGAAGGAGCAGAGGAGGCTGAGAGGAGCCTGAAGGAGAGCTGGGTGTCATGCGCGTAACACTGAAAGTTAAAACAGAAGGTAGAGATGCAGTAGGCCAGAGGTGCCAGGTAGTGGTTAAAGAGGCAGGGAGAGAGGTTAGACCCATGGGGACACCACATGTAGAGAGAGAGAGAGAGATAGAAGAAATTAAATACCCAAGCTGGACCTGGGAGGGCAGATCTGAGAGAAAAGAGGTCAACCAGGCTATGGTCTGACCAGAGATGCCCAGGTTATCACAGAGAAGACTGAGCAGGATGGCGCGGTTGACTGTCGAAAGCAGAGAATAGATCGAGGAGAATGAGGACAGAAGGAAGGTTAGAGTCTAGATTATAGAGCAAGTCTTCACTGGAGTTCAGGAGAGCGGTTTCCGTGTTTCTGGCTGCTCTAAAGCCGGACTGGTGGTCATGGAGGCAACCAACAGATTCAGTATGAAGATTAAGCTGGGAGATGACCAGCTTTTCAAGGTGTTTGCCCAGAAAAATAGATAGAGATCGGGCGATAGTTTGCTGGAGAGGAAGGATTGGCAGAAGGCTTCTTAAGAAGGGGGTGCATAAAGGAGTGCTTAAGGGGGGAGGGGAAGGATAAAGTGGCAAAAGAGTGATTGCAGAAATCGGCCAAGAGTGGAGCAAGGGTGTCGATGTGGTCCTTTATGGTTCTGGAGGAGCAGGGGAGCATCTGCTTTGATGAGACTTTAATAGATTGGACATGTCTAGAAACCTTGTTGGGAGTGAACAGGGAGAAGGAGGAGAAAGGAAGAGGAGATACAGCTGGGGAGGGGCCTGAAATGGTAGAGAGAGACGGAGAGGAGGTAGAGGAAGAGGAAGAGGAGAGAGTGGACAGGATGTCCTGAGTTTTAGTGGTGAAATGAGATGCCTGAGCCATGCTGAAGGCCTAGGAGGGAAATGGAGAGGTGGAGGCTGCAGCAGGATTGGCCAGCTCCTTGCAGACTTTGAAAAGTTCAGCCGAGTTGTTTGAGGCCACCGAGACATGGGCTTGGATGTACGCTTTCTTCTTAGCTAGGACAGAGAGTCTGTATTGCCTTTGGAGCAGGTGGCAGGCCAGCTTGTCCTGATGCCCTCCTCCACTTCCTCTCATCCACCCTACACTTGCGCTTAAGGGTGGTGAGGTCGGAAGAGTTTCACTTGGATGCAGGCTTCAAATGAATTCTCATGACAGGTGCAAGGATATCCAGAGTGTTAGAGATTGAGAGGTGAAGGTTGGAGAGGGCTGTGTCAGAGTGCATGTCAGCCAAAGGTGTAGGAGGATGAGAGAAAGTAGCAGTGAAAGCCTCCCATGACAAATGCTTCATGGGCCAATTACCAAGAAGGTGGGTGGCAGTGCTGGGGTCAGCTTAGCCTGAGGGGCAGAGAGCGACAAGTGAGAGGAAGCAAGAGTGGTCAGCTCAAGAGAGAGCAGTAGTTAGAGGGTTGGAGAGGGGGAGGTCTGACGAGATCAGAACCTCCAGGGTGTGTCCTGCAGAGCGAGTCGGGCCAGAGGGAAGAATATAGGGAGAGAGAGTGCTGCAGAGGTTGCGAAAGAGCCCAGAGGATGGGCTAGAAGCATCCAAGTGGATTCTGAGGTCTCCCAGGAGAAGAAGTTGTGAGTTCGAGGCAAGGAGAGAGGAGTAGAGGTCAGCCCACTCGGAGAGGAAGAGGGTCACATGGCCAGGCAGCCTGTTGATGGTGGCCACAGTGAGAGAGAGGCCAGCCAAGATAGAGAGCCTGCAGACCAGGCATTCAAAGGAGGAGTAGGCCTTCGTAGGAATGACAGAAGCAGGGAACCACTCCAGGAAGATCAAAACTTGTGACAGAGCTGGCCATGAGCCAAGTCTCGGTGAGACTGAGTACATCCAAATCAAGCTCTTCATGGAGACGGCAGATGTCTGAGGAGCGTTTGATAGAAATCTGAGCCATTCTGGTGGTGAGGTGGGGTTTGGAGTGCCCCAAATTGGAAAGATTTATGACGTGATGTGCTCCTTCCTCCACCCTATCTGGGATTCACCCCTTCAGATCAGGGTCTCACCCTTGATTCAGAACCACCTTTCCTGGGTTCCACTCCTTCTCCAGCTCCTTATGTCCGCTTAGTCTCACATCCTCCTGTCTTGATATTGCCCCACCTCTTTGCCACCAACACTGCCTCCTCTGTTGATTCACCAACAATATCATTCCAACCTCCTCCAGAAAATTCCCAATCTTCTCCTCTTGATCTTTCCCAACCTCATCCAATAACTTTCTAGTTCCTTCCAACAACTCTCCTAGCCTTCCTTCTTCTAATGTCTCCTAACTGCCCCTAACAATCCTCCACTCTCCTCCAATAACTCTCCGCCTTCCACCTTCTCAGGTTTTCCAACTTTGTCCAAAATCCTCCACTCTCCTTCGGCAAATCTCCAACCTCCACCTTCTGTCTCCCAACTACCTCCAATAATCCACATCTCCCTTCCAATCGTTCTCCAACTTTTTACATTTGATGTTTCACAACCTCTTCCAGCTCCTTCTCTCCTATAGCTCCTCACCCCCTCTTCTACAACCCTTGCTTCCCTGGTCTCCCTCTCCAGTCTCTGCACCTCTTCCCCTGTCTACTCGGCAACTCTCTCCAAAGAATGTTCTTCCTCTGCTTCAACAACCCACAAGTTGGGCTGTGTGGTATGCCTCTTCATAGTTTCTTGGCCCTTCACCGCGTTGTCTCTGCCCATTGACCTGATTCCTCGTGATGGCGCTTGGTTGTGATTGGCTAGTCTCTGGTTCCTTCCCTTTGATCCTGCTCGTGTGGCAGGGTCACAATAAGGGTGTACACTATCTCAGATTCCAACGGGATTGCTTGGGTTGCCCCGACTGTTTGTACATTTCCGTCCCTGGCAGTAAGGTTAATGGGTAAGCGTCCTATGTGAAAATCCTTTGGGGACTCTGAAGTTTCTCCTTCAGATGTTAGGAGGCTATTGTTGGCCTTGTCTGATCTTCGCAATAGCATTCTGGAGCGCCGTGGTCCACAGACCTGTCATCTGGTTTGCCGATATCGTGGGGCTCAAACTTTATCGGTTTCTCAAATTGAAAGTTTGCAGATGCAGCAGCAGGTCCGTGAAGGCCTCTTGGTGTAGGAAGACACATGGTCGTCATAGAGCTGGCTTCCACAGGATTCTTGTGTCTGTGTTATTTTCTTCCAGATTTAAAGGGACCCAGATGAATTCCCTGAAGGACTTGGCTGTATTCCTCAGTTTCTCTAGTCCTGACTTTAAAGGGGTTCAGGTCCCAGGAGGGAAAAGTAGGTGTTCTGCTAATGTGTATGGGTTTATCTGGAAACAGGGGGATTGTGGATTGGGAAGTTCTCTTGTGACAGTCCTCTGCTAAGTGAACAAATCACAGTGCAAGCTCCCAGGGATCCCCCATATGCCTCCCTGGGGCTGCCATCTAAGAGCATAGGGGTGTTCAAGGCCCCCAAGATCAAGGCTCTTTTGGCATCTACATCCAAGCAGAGGACCTCATCACAGTGCACATATGGTTGATGGTGGAATTCAAAAAGATGTGTATATCTATTTGTGTATAATAAAAAGAAGACATGTAACATTTCTCTTCTTGCTCTCTTTCGATGGAATACAATTCTGAGGAAGTACATTTACACTGTTGTATAACTGGGCCAGGTGTTCGAAATATAACTATTAATATATCTTCTGGGTGATTAATAGTCCTGAAATAGAAGTGTACAGGCATACCGTAAATGGTTTACATTTTGGCTTTTGCGCATTGCGCAAGTGGGGTTAGAGGGAAGGGTTGTGTGAGTGGGCCCCTATTTTGAAAATTCCTTGACATCATTAGAAGCAACATCACAGAAACTGATATTACAGGGACAGTCATCTCAGTGTTTGATAGTGACATGAATAAGTCAAGCGCAAATAACATTCTTGTGTGCAATATATGAATTGGTCACTATTATTATCATCCAAGGAGCAACACTAGAGTCTAGTAAACCATTAGCAGAAGAGAAGGCAGAGTGAGATTATACGATTTGCCCAGGAGCCCAAACTTTGGTTAATTAACGAACCCCTGGATTTCGCTGTTTAGGCACAGGTCCACATTTCTTCCTAGCTCAAATTGGTACACCAATTTGTTAAGATGTGGGTGTTAAAAGTGAAAATACTAAGACTCCTTCTAGAGACAATGAATTGAAGCCTACATACAAATCACATCATTCAGTGTCAACATATACATGGTTATGGAAACAGGTTGAGCAAATATAACTTGATTTTCCCGGCTCTGAATAGTAGCCTACTAGTACCAGTATTCAACATAATATAAGCTTTAAAATATCCTTATGGTATTACAACAGTACGTTTGAGACTTAAAGAAACACAGAGAAAGAAGTCGCATGGTAAAGTCAGTTCTTTCAATCATTATTTCAACACAATCGGAAGCTTGTTTTGTACCCCTCATTTCTAAACACCCAACTTTTGCACAGTTCTCAGTGAACTTTCCACAGACAACGGTAACTCGCAATCTTCCAATCCTTGTGGTGTCTGCAAACATCAACCATTAATCACTTCCCGTTTCAAATTGTCTGTTAATAACAAACAGACATGACAAGATGTGACAGACCAAAGTGCACTGCCCTGTGCTCCCCTGCTTCTCGCTTTGTGCTTGAAATGCAAACTGAAAAATGACAAGCCATCCCCTACTTTGGTCCTCTAACACAGACCCACAGGCACTAAGCACTTACAAAAGAAACCACAGAGAATTATATTTTTGGAACAAACAGATCACATTTTATTGGAGTCAGCAAACAAAATGGGGGCGGTCCCAGCCTCCTTTAGCATACTGGCCTACAGCACCTTTTTGGTGGCCCTTTCCAATTCCCAGGCTTTCATCAGTATGTTATTGTCCTCGGTGACCCGTGTCACTTCTGGTTGCTACATAGCAGACGACTGCCTCTGGTTGCCAACTGCCAGGCAGTAACTCCGACGCCCTTACCTGAAGAAAATAAACCCAGGACCACTGCATTCAGTTGACAAGGAGTCTCAACTGCCTTCAAGGGGGTCAGTGTCCGTCGAACCCCGAACCTGGCTTGTGCGCGGCCATTGGTTCCCGCTCGCAGCCAGAACTGCAACGAAAACTCCTCCCTGGCTAGGGCCGCCCGGTATCATTGCCACGCTTTGGGGGGGGGTGGCCCCACCGCTGGCCCCAATGCCCCCACCTACTTCAGACCGTATCCACATGCACCTACACTCACTGTGGCTTCTTTCGCACCTCATGCCCCTTTTAGAGCTGTAAACACATCCAAGAGGAAAACCTTGTGCCGTATGTTACCAAACATTCCTGCCCTGAGATCCTCTGGTATCTGACTGCCAGATCAGTCACTCCCATAACCTTTGCATGGATCACTTCTGTTTGCGTTTTTACGAGAACACCACACCTCAGGTATCAGAGTGCCAGGTCAGTCACTCCCATAACAATGCCCCCACCAATTTCAGGCCAAACTACTTACCATAGCTCCTTAAGCACATCTTGCCCTTTTTGTGTGCCGCCACGCAATGTCAGTTGTTTGGGAGTGTCTGCCCCAAGATCTTGATCCCTTCTGGGGTGTACTAGCCTTATACTTAGTGCAGCCGTCCTCCCTACCCGCCTGCGCGCACAATGCAGCAATGATGCCATTGCATGGCCGGAGTATACAGCCAGACCACATTGGCGCTCCTCTTCCGTATGTCACACCAAATACCTGCCGTAACAATGGTCACCCACCTGCCATAAAAACAGTCACTACATCTAATACTCAACTAACGGGTTATTGCAGAACCACCTGTTACCCATGGACCGGCTGTAAGCCATTGCTCCCGGGTGGCCCTTTGCCATTCCCATTCATCAACCGCTGGGACACCTGTCTCTGCCAGCTTTACCTAGCTTCCCGGTGGTCCATTACCATTCCCGGGAAGTAACTCCCATAACTTTTATGGAACATACCCTTGTGCCACTTCTTAGTCAATGCGCGGTCCAACTGCCCCCCTCCCCCATTATTGACAGTGCCTGTCCAATATCCCGTACTCACTTCCGGGTGGCCATTGGTCCGTCACAGCAATTCTAGGTGGCCTTTCGCCATTTATTTATTTAGGATTTATAAAGCGTCCAGCGGCCCGGAGGCATTGTGGTGCTGTTACAGGATATTCACTTGGTGCATGCATGTTATACAGGTTGTACAGGGTATACATTCGGTGCAGGTTATAACATTATTACAGGAGTAGATGTATACAACAGTATATGACATTGTAGAGAAGGTGTTACAGGTTACAGAGGGAAAGCGTTAGAGACAATGCATGGCATAAGGTGGCCATTGTCGGTCATCATACGAGTGGCCCTTTGCCACTCTATGGTAATACACTCCCCCTTACCCTGTATGGAGCGCTGCCCAAGGCCACTGCGCAGGGGAGGCCTCTGTCCAACTGCCCATGGTGTTGGGACACCCCTGGCCCCTCTCACCCTAGGGTATTGGTCATGCGGCCATGCTGGCACCTGGACCTAACTCCTGGCATGAGCACACACTACCCAGAGGTCCCAGAATGTCTTGTCGACATCACCAACTGCCCCCATTCCATCTTGGACTGATCCTTTGTCTCCCGATCCCAACTGATAAGCCTTTCGAACTTCTCTTTCCAATACGCATGTCTTACATGGGTCAGCAAATACACCCTTCTTAATGGTGCACCTGGTTTACCTGGACCATGCGGCTATACTAATGCAACCTGCCATTACAACCTACCTTGCTCTGGCCACCCCCTACTAACTGGCAGCCCCACGGTTCCATTTTCTTTCTTCTCCCTCTCTCTCTCTCGGCTTTCTTTTCATCTTCTTATCCCTCACTTCTTTTTGTATTAGATACAACCGTGCCCCTTACTGGGCCCTGTCTCCGTGCATGCACGAACCCACCCACCAGTACCACTCGGTGCTTGTTCTCCTCCATCATCAACATGGCTGTCACCTGATACAGAACCTTAAACTGGCGACCCTTTTGCCAGGCTTTTGTTCCTGTGACATAACATAGCCGTTTAGTCATTACATTCAAAACATCAATCCCAAATGACCAGGTTAAGTTGCTATTCAATTATTTAAACGGGGGGCACGCTACCTAACTTCACAAAACTCACCTTGACACCACCATCAACCAGTAGCTGGACTGGTACGGTCCCTATGCCAAGTTACCCAGTTGAGAAAAAACACGAGCGCATTATCGTCACACTTCTGCGCCCCCGAACCTTCGGTACAGGGGAACCTGCTGCCCTGACCGCCGCCCTTTCATTGCCGCCAAGTTCTTGTTATTCCTTTAATGATATCACTTACATAACACTCCTTGCCAAAGGCATGGATCCCAGGTCTCTTAACAATGACAAGTATACAACCAAAATTGGTCTTTATTATCCATCTTGGAAAATGCAAGGCTGAGTCAGCTGTGCCTAATATGATATGATATGGCATTTGTAACGCGCCTATACACAAGTGTTTCAAGGCACGACGAGGCAGGGAGGGGGGGGGGAACAAGGGGAAGACAGACAACGATCCTAATATGCCAGGTGTCATTCAGATCGCGCAAGTGCACGTGTAGGGGGAAGGGAGAAAGTGCATGGGGAAGGGGAGGGGGGGGGGGGAGTGCAGTACAAGGTAAGTAGAATAAAATAAATAAATAAAGAGGGCCAGCTGGTGGCAAGTGCAAGGTAAGTGCAGACAAGTGCTGGGAAGGGGGGGCTGTTGGGATACAGAGACAGTCCCGCAGTGCAGGGGTTGCCAGGGAGGCAGTGCAAGTGGAGAGTGGCTGGGCCCAGGACTGGGGTCGGTGAGAGTTGCCCAGTTGCAGATTCAGTGCAGTTTCAGCGAAGAATTAGCAGGGGAGAGGGAGAGAGAAAGCAGAAGCAAAGAGGAAGGTTTTGAGGTGCTTCCAGAACCGGAGATGGTTCTCCTCAAGTTTCAGGGAGGCAGGAAGGCTGTTCCAGAGGGAGGCCCCTGCCGCGGAGAGAGATCTACCCCAGCTCGTAGCTTCGAGAAACACACTACAAACTAATGACCTTAAACTCCCCATGTGTTGCAGTTGCAACAATTAAATTCGCTGAGCGACCTTAACTGTAATCATTAAGTGTGCCCCAATCTCAGATGGTGAGTTTACAGCTTCAATTAAGCCATTAACTCTCAGAAGACTGCTTTATGAAAAAACACTGACAGGCAATTGGAGGGCAACGTTTGATGGTAAGGCTTGAATAAAGCGAGCTCAAAGTTCCCATGAAAAGGTGTTTTGGGCAGAGATGGGCAGGAACTGGGTGATAATGCCCATAGGGAGTGGCATGGCCATGCACAGTCAATGGATGGCCAAATACCCAAACACCTACAAGCTGTGTGTCCCTCCTTATGTGCCATTTCTCCCTCTCTGTATATCAGGATTGTGGGGGTTTGGACACACATGGGGATCTCTGTTGCAGGAGCCATCAAGAACGGGCTAACATGCCCTAGAAGTGTCCGCACTTCCAGGGCATGTTAGCCCTTGTTGGCGCCCAGGACCACAGACCACGATCCCTGGCTGCAACGTACACGCCGCCAGGAAATCCTTCTCAGCCCGCCCCCGCCGGGTGCTGATTATTGCTGCACACGTTATGGGCAAGGAAGCGTATTGGCGTTTGCTGAACTTGGGATCAGGCGGAGCTGCCTTCCCACCGCTTGGAGGACGTATTGGGCAGCGTAAGGGTTGGTGACCCACTACTCGCAGAGAACGGCTCATGGACTGCGCGGAAGCGTGCAAAGACACAGATCCAGTCCACCGAATGATCTACTACACCCGGGAATTCTCCTGAGGGTGCCAGGGCAATAGCTAAGTAACAAGACAACACAGTGCTCATATGAATAACCAATGTCTATGGCGGATAAGGTGGCCCAAAACTCTGAAGCAACAGACTGCTTTAGTGTCCAGCCTAAAACAGAACATTACGTTACCTAGGTTTGTTTTCCTTGGTGCATACACGTGTCTTGGGGAGTGCTTCATCAATTCTGTGTGCAGGTCTACCTGTTATGCTTTTGTTAATGCTAGCTGAAGATCTCAGTGTTGCGGTCCGTAAGCCTATGTGCCATGATTGTGTCAGTACTAAGTGAATGCAAGTGTCATGCTTTGCCAATTCTAGCTGATTAGTTCAGCAGCTAATGTGTTATGTTGTGGTCTAATGCTTGGTATTAGGAGGAACAGGACAGTAGGACCACAATTAAGAGCGGTTATTCTAGGAAAGGATTACGACTTACGGTATATGACTTCAGAGTACACTGGTAAGGGTGGTGTACACAACAGTGTTTTACCTTGGTTCCCCCTTTCCATCCAAACAAGAATCCCTAGTCCTCTTCCCGGTGTTCCCATTACCTATCCACAACCTCTCCCTAATCCTCTTCCCCCACCCCATTGGCTGACTTTCAGGAACCTGTGCTAACCAGGGTGAGAGGGTCGTACTCCATTCGGCTTCCATGGTTAGGGAAGGAGTATGGATACTCCCCTACAGGCTTGGCACTGTACTCTAATGCAATAACTTCGGCATATTAGTGGCTAATAGAGAAGAGGGGCCATTTTGTGTTTGAGAACAGAACCAGAACAATGGGGACCCCAGACAATGAAGCAAGAGCATGTCAGGCGTAGCACCCATAATTAATAACAAGCTTGAGGACAGATAAACATCAGAAATAACTATGGGTGCCATATTAGGGGGAGAAAGAAAGCATAAGGGAAATATTGAAAGTAAAGAAGTAAACACGGGAACAGTGAAGTGAGTAGCTGCATAGCTGAGGATGAGGCACATATGTGAGTGGCTCTGTGGCTGGTGAGACTAAGCTGCGCGTGCCTACCTGCATGCGCCTCGCAATGCGCTTATTCCCATCAACTAGTTGCACTACGCTGCTCTCGAACTCCTGCTCCACCTCACCAGTGGCTGCTCCTGGGTTCCGTGGCTGCTGCAGCCGTCCTGTAGCCTTCTTCCACGTCATTTCCTAAGCGGCCGCTTCTGGCATGCAAGGCCGCCATCTTCTTGCCTCCCTGTCAGGGCCCGCCTAACCGGTCGCGGATGTCCTCTTCTAGCATATGCTTCAGTCACTCTTTGGTCCAGCGGCCAGTGCTGTTCCCATTCTTAGTGGCAGCTGCTTCTGGCATGAGCCGCCGCCTTTATTAGTTACTTCTGCCTTTGCCTTGCTTCTTTTTAGTGGATGGATGCCTCTGGAGTACAAAGCCACCGCCCAAACCACACACCTTAGGCTTGTTCTGCCTAGCCCCACTCATGGGATTCTACTTCTGATTCCCATGGCGCGTGCGTGCGCGCGTGTGTGTGTGTGTACATACTGTCCTCTATGATGACCAACTTTGTGACCTCAAAGTTGGACTCAGTTTCTCTGCTTCTCCTCTTACCTGTGCGCGCAGTCATAAAAGACCCTCCTCCTTACAAGACCCAAAGTGTCCGTTAGCCTGGAAGCTCGTGCTTCTCTACTGTTAGTGGAGCCGCCTTCGGGAGCTCCCTCTTTGGTAGGTGCTGGGGTACAGGGGATCCTCCAGTCTTGGGAAGGGCAGAGGGGTTAACCCTTACGTGTGGCACGGTCTCAACAGTATCTTTCTTGTTTTCACAGCCCCACTAGCCCGCTAACCATGCTCCACCGCACCCGGCCTTCCACCCAGCTGTCATGTCTCCTTTGTACCAACTGCCACCCCATTCTTGGCTCCTGGGATGTTCCTGTCTGCAGTTTTGCCACATGGATAGACTTCACTTCTTGGTGCTTGAGAGGTGCAGTTCTGCCAGGGGCTGGCCGGGGCTCTAGCCTGCCTTAGCATTGACTCTTGTGATTATTTTCCTAAAAGAGAGTGCTCAAATTAAGTTGAATCCCACAACTTTACCATAATGTATTCCTTCTGCAAAAATGTCTTCAGTAGGGCATTGCTGGAGATTGTGGCAAAATAAATTAAAACATGTTTTTAAAAGCAGCAGACATGGTTGCTCCAATCAAGAAGAGAAAAATACCTTTTGCATTATGGGTGTAGCGACCTGTACGCCTGCCAGATTATCCTGGATGCCAGTATAATGCATTACAACACACCAACAAATTATTTTTAACCATAAAGTAATCCGGAGACTGAGTGATTCCAATTCACTAATGCCAAAGGAGCGGAAAATGAGAAGGTGGGCCATTTACGACACCAAGCAGCTTCATGTCCCACAGCATGAAATTCGTGCACAAATCATATGTGTGCCTATTCCCAACAGCTGAGAGACCATTTATACCGAGCTACCCTACACTGGGTTTACGGAAATTAATGGACACGGCATGGGCAAAGAACATGGACGTAGGAGACCCATAAAATCAGGGGGTGGAGGGGAGCAGGGGAAACTACTACAGACACAAACCACAGCAGTTATTATGGGTGTGGGGGAGGGGTTGTCCATCGCCCATTTGTGGCCTGCTGTAACAGATGCCCTGCATATGAAATTACCCGAGCCCCATCCTCATGGAGAACTTCCACATTGGTTATCTTTTATGGCATAATAATAATTTAGAAGCGTGGATAAATCCCTGCCTGGTATGGCACGGGCCTCAGCTGTTTCTTGGCATGGGTAGCTGTTAGGGTGTTGGCCGGCCACTACCCAACTTCGCTTTGGCTAAAATGCACACACGCATTTGAAACTCCTCTGATGAATGTTTCCATGCCTGAACTCCGGCCCCACGAGGGCGTTCAACCTACAGCGCATTGGGTCCATACCAATGGGGAAAGGCGCTATACAAATTATAATGATGATGAAAAATGGCCCCTCCTACCCTTCGGCTATCTTGTAATTTTCTTGGAGCCACTTCCTTTGTGTTAAGCTTCCATTTCTCTCTTTTACTCTCTCAAATGTCTCCCTTTCAAGCAACCTAATCTTCTACACATTTTCTGGTGATGAGATCAACGTACCTCTGGCTTATCGCCATTAACATATGCCAGAAGGTGTGCTGCCTCGCCAGGAGGTGACATTCCTGTCTATGTAAATCACAGCTCAGCACTCTGGATAGGCAATACTAAGACAAACAAATCTACCAAGTGGACACCTGGGCCAAACTTAGAAAAGTAGCTACAACAAACATAGTGCACGTAAAGTAGAGGGGAAAAAGTCGTCCACATCTGACAGCAATTAGAGAGCTGCACCAGTAAGTGTAATGCAATTACATGTAAAAGTTGTTCGAGCCTACATCTAACATTATTTATTTATTTTTATACGGTTTTTACAACCTTTAAAAATAAAAAAATAAAATCAAGACACAGAACGCAAAACCAATTCCACAATCCCCCCTTCTTAACTTATTAGACATCCTATCGCCCACATATACATAATCACATTCCTCTTATGGCCACCGGGATTCTCAATTCCAACACTCCATGGATACGAATTTCAGGGGGGTAATGTGCTCAGTCAGGATCGCATTCTTTCAAACGATTTTTCAGATCTTCAAGAAATGTTACTAGAGCGAACAGAAGTGTGCGATTGGAGCCCTCAAACATACACTGCCACCAATCATCCGCACAAGCCGTCTGAACTTTCACAAATACAGAACCGAGTGTACGTGTTCTCAATGAGCGTAAGTTCGGACAAAACAGAGTTAGATGTTTTAGTGTTTCTTTACAAGATTTACAAAAGCCACACATTAACTCTGTATTAGAATTGTACAGGCTTCTACGTTCCTTGGTGTCCATTAAATTTAGTCTGAATCTCAAGTATAAAGATCTTGTTGAAAAATCGGGAAATTGAGTCAGGTACGCTAGAGAGTTCCCGTAAGCTCTTTCCTCTCCCGGCACCTCCGTCATCATTCTAGCGTTACTTCTTTGTTCACAAGTTGAATACCAGTCACAGCGCCATACTTTTTTTTTTTGCATCTGACATTATCACCGCTTGCTTCCTCTTGAGTTAGACCATGACAAGATCTGCAAGAATCCCCCAAACACACCTCACTACAATATGCCTGATAATGCACCATTGCATGCATGATCAATTCAAGAGTCATCTGGCGCTGCACATGACCATGCCATGTCACACTAGGCTGCAGTGAACTGTGGTACAGTATGGACACAAGCATTGAAACAAAAATGGCGCTGATCCATGGTGTGCAACCTTTGCTGCATTGAGTAAGACTAAAATACAGTTCTATTCTGCTGCCAGCAGGTGACGCTCAACCTATAAACCACACAAGTGTAACTCTACAATAGCGCCCTCATCCTGTCTCTAGCTGGTTAACCAATAAGTATGATATACTTCATTAAAAAAATATGCACAACACGCATGCACTGAATGATCAAGCATGGCCTGCCTCGTGCAGATGCTTTAATGGCGATCAGTCCAGTGACTACCCTGGGGGCCGCTGAGGCAGTCGTGGGTTGCATTTTAGGTTGCAATTATGTTTTTTTTAAATGCCAGGCTTTGAACGATTTTTCTGTAATGCAGTCAGTGGTATGGTGGTGATGAGATATGAAACATTAATCTTACAATGTAAAGTAGTTGTACTGTCCTTTCCTAGTTTGAGATTATCTAGCGATTAAAAATGTTGGATGGATTGGATGGCAGTATGTCTGTTCCGGTGCTTTTCTTGTGAATGTGTGCCTTTATTTTACATGCTTTCTTTGAAGCTATTATAAACTGATTTTTAACAGTCCAGAGAACGAGATTAACTCGTAAAATAGCTCTGAATTCCACCAAGAGCCAGCACGAGCGCGAGAGGGCCTACCTTTTGAGAGCGAAACAATAGTGTAATTTTATAAAGGTGTGAAGCATTCCAGGTGGTGTGGTTGGAGGAGAAAAGATTCTGTGAGCTGCCAGGAATATCCGCTCATTTTGCATGTCAAATAAAACAAAAAAAGGAAAAACAAGTGGATTTCCTGTGGAGTGCGTTGTACATGAAGCTATCAAGACCCTGTTGGCTTCCCACAGAGCTCCTCATGAGATATACAGCCCTATCTTGCGAGAGATTCTCTCCTGATCCAGACCAGCCCAGGGGAGTAATACCAAGGATTTTCACACTCCTGCGTGCTATTATGTCAAAACTGCCCATAGGTTCCGTTTGCGTGCGTGGTCACTGCCCTCAATCTGGGTCACTTTGAATTCCAAGGGAAGGGAACGGTCTATGTTTTTGTTTTCCCAATCCCACACTAATCTTTAGCTCGTCTCGCAGCTCGAGTCTCGGAAAATCAGACAAACGCGACGTGAGACAAACAAAACGATCCAGCCCGACTCTCAGCACAGTCCACGAGCCCGGACACATCTTCAGCCAATGGCCTGCCATCAGTATATGTCACTTTTTAGGGCATGTTGGATGATTGGTGGCGCAGGTTGGCAAACAGGTGCAAATGATAAGCAGCAGGTGACCATGGAAACTTGCAATCCATTTCTGTTTTACCCTTATAAGAAGGATGAAGGGGGAGGGTGCATGTGGCTAAAATATTGTCTGTGGAGCTTAGCCGAAGAAACAGCATCGATCTATCTATATGCCGATGTTGGCATTTCTGAAAAGAGCCTGTATCATGGCAATTAAGATCTGTGTCTGAGAGTTGTGCTTTTGAATTAAGAGCACTTCACCAGAGCGAGCGTATAAGAAGCGCCGTTCACAAACTGGGCATTTCCTTCTGTCGTTTAGGTTTAGCTGTAAACAAACGTCAGTGTGTCAGTGCCGCTTTACCCGATGTACATCTGAGGTGGGAACGGTTCCGGTTCGGTTTCCCTGGGAGTTGGCTGAGGCTGAACGTCATGAGACGGAGCATGGATGCCCTGGAAGAGCTGGAGCGCCAGTTTCATTTACTAGGAAACCACAGATATGGAAAGGGCCATTACAATTAAAGTAAGCCTTTTATTCCAAGCATACCTGTGTAATGGTTGCGACCAGCTGATTGGGGTGCAGCAGGGAACGCCCTTATCCAGATACGTTGGGTGCCGACTGTACAAAACAACACACAGTGAAAGCCACAGTCTAGCACACATCGCTGCCTCCTCGCTGCCTTGTCGACGACAACAAGCAAGTCAGCAGCAGCAGACTTGTGACGCACTTGTCACCGGCATGATGATGCAAGCAGGGCAAGTGCAGTTTGTTCCCTGGGTGGCCCCAAGTACAATGCGCAGGCGCAAGCAGAACTGGCATCAATGGCATCATGTAATGGAGCCAGCCAGCTTGCAGCTGCACACGTGGTGGCACATCTCATTCACACAGAAGCTGTTGTGGCCAGCCGAGGATGTTTGTCTCGGTAAAAATGTAGTAGCGCTGTAGGCAGCAATGTGATTATTTTTCATGAAGCATGCTGAGTGAAACACAGAACAATTTGGATGCAAACAAAGCAACTAGAAGTGATTAATTTAACATCTGAACGCTCGGTTTTAGCAAGAGATTGTGGGGGATAATTGCTAATATATCCCACTGTTTAAAACTGTGGGGGGGATTTGTCCCCCCTGGCCCGTCATGCCCTATGCCCATGGCAAGGAAATGTGGTACAAAACAGACCTAGAGAAAACAGTAAACCAGGGAACGAAATGTCAGAACAAACAGTAATTGCCCGGAACCAGGAAGGTCACAGACAACCGAGTAAGACTATGCGCATGGCTACATTGCAGCTGTCAGCACCCACGTCAAGGACAATGTCCTGCCTACAATCATCACTGTTGCAGGGTTGAGAAATGACACCATTTTGTATTGGTGGTCTGTGGTAGTGTTACGCTCACCTGGCTCCCACAGGGGCATCGATCTGAACTGGACAGCTGCGGTCTCCACCAATGTGATGCGTAGTGCCGAGATGACGGACTGGACTGGCCCACCTAGCTTCGTTTGCTTGGCCCGTAGGAATATTCTTCTGCAAATGGAGAAAGGGAATTAACCACCTGTGGAGTTGAGCGTTAACCCCCCCACTCCTGCTGTTCTCCCCACTGATCACCTTTGATGTCCCCTCTTATAGTCTCACCTGATGGTTTGGAAAGATGAGCTCTCCATCCTGCATTTAGCACAGGGGCACGTAGATAACCAGTTGCCTCACTGGCTCGAAGGAATTGGTGAGTTCCAGAACAGTATTGACTCTGAGATTCCCGGCAAGACGCCGTAAGTATGTAGTTCCTAAGAGTTCAAATGTCTGACTTTCACTCTTGTCCGATTCCTTGCAGGTTGCAGCTTGACCCTAGCGAAGAATTCCTCGTGGCAACTGGTAATATTCAGGTAAGGATTTGTATTATCCAACACAGTTCGATAAAATAATGTCAATATGTAACCTGTTGCTTTCTCCCTTATTCAGGCGCTGAGAGAAAGTATGAAGTCTCGGGGAATAATGCCTCCGGCGGTAAAATCAGGAAAGTCTATTGTGGTGAGGAGGTTTCCCTTGTTTGTCCCTTTGTTTCACCTTGCTGTCCTTTTGTTTCCCCTTAGGGGCCGGGGTTCGGCGAGGATGCAGTGGAAGCTGCGCCGGCCTGTGAAGAGGAATAGTACCCCGGTGGTAAAATCAGGTAAGTCTATGGGGGGTAACTATATTGCCTCTGTGTATCCCCTTGGCTCACCTTGCTGTTCTTGTCTTCCACTTAGGTGCCGGAGTGCGGCGGGAACATGCAGAAGGATGCGGTGGAATGTGAAGATGCTGCAAAGGCCGGTGAGTTCAGCGCGGCACTGCAGCAGGCGAGGCGACGTGCATAAAATAACTTCTTTCTTCCAGCTCGAAGGCGCGATGGATCCGGAATTCAGGTAAGGATCAAAGGGTTTGCTTGTTCTAACCTTTTCTCCTTCTTTCTAGGAGCTCCAGGCTCGAGGCGGGCGTGGCAGAAGACTGGATGCAGACTTGCAGGCACAGTGAGCGTTATGCTGCTGGATGCAGAATAACGCGAAGCGTGTGCTGCTCTTCGGGCGTGGTTTAAATAGCCTACAAAGTAGTCCCAGGTAAGTATTCCTCCCCAGCCCCACCCGAGTAAAATATAGTCCCTAGGTAAAGTAGTCCCTTCGAAGCCTCTTTTGGCTTGGAGCTCTTGCAGCATGGTCTGCATTAGGTAAGTTTTAATCTATGAGCCTGGCGCCTATAGCGTCAGGACTGACTCTCCATATGAGCCTGGCGCCATAGACGCCAGGACGGCACCCAAATAGCCCCTAGCAGGGGTTGTTGGGCTTGCTTGGAATAACTTGATGCCTGCTTCCGGGGTTGCTGGACCTGGTCTGGGTCCCCGGGGGTAGGCATCATAACAGGTACACTGTTGGAGGGGAACGGCCGGCAGCAATGGAGACCATGAGGGAGAGTCCACTGTGTAGTGAAGAGGATGATTAATTATGATGCAAGTGAAGAAAATCACGAGAACCTGACGCTCCATGTGTCATGTTGGGAAATGTAGTCCTGGGAGGTGGGCGGGACGTCAGGAGCGGGGAGGGAACTGACGTGAAAGAGGAAGGGGAATTGCCCGATGTTGAAGGTGAAAGAAAGACGTGTTGAACCGTCGTTCTGCCTTCACGTCTTTATTGCGGTGTTGGGCATGACAGCCTGCTGACCCTGACTCCTGGCCCTGGTGGTCCCCGGGCTGAGGGACAGTAAAGCATGTGGCAGCAGAAATGGAGATAGATGACGACACTTACCTGCTTATCATTACCACGATACTGAGTCAGGCAGCCCCTTCAAGAGCACAGCCACAAATGCAGCTGATGGTGAACAGACACCTATACACTGGGCTGTGAAGACCACCACTGAGAGTGCTGAAGAACAGCCCAACTAGACACATAAAGGGGAGCAAGAAGCCCTTGTCGCTGTGTTGACCACACCACCGGCAAAGTACTGCATCTGATAGACGTAATGGGGAACATAGGAAAAAGTGTCCTGTGGGCGATCAAAGCTCACTACCCAAATCTGTACCCAGGCATTGCCAAGCTGAGAGGTAAACGGGTGACCCGACATATTGATTCAACAGTACAACTGGTAGCCATTGCCCATCATTGAATACACTCCGTGCTTAGGAGGGGGCAGAGTCTCAACGGTTGGAAGGCATGGCTATCATATAAAGAAAGTGGCAGTGCCGACACCATGGGTGCCCCAAATGTTGTCACTACCAAGCCAAACAAACAGTGAGGAATATGGCTCTGTGTTAATATGCCAAATTGTGCCAATAGAATACAGACACATAACCCCCAACATTTAAAGACACAGTGGTGGACCGCAACAGGGCTTGCATGTTTCCGAGTTTTGATCGACGAGCGGGCTATTAATGGAGCTCCATGACGCAGATGCATCAAGATATGTAACCACATTCAGCACCCATAATGAAGTAAGGCCTGTAAAATATTAGACCTTCAGAACTGCATGAGTGGACGCTGTTTCCCAGGATACGATCGGAGACCTATCATAAGGATGTCAAGTGACATTAATCATTAGTGATGAAACCTTGGTAGAAGCATCAACGGAGGAAGATCACCGAAAACGCGTATATGCAGTACAGCATATGCTCGAGAAAATATGCATAGTGCTGAATGAAGCAAAATGACAACTGCATATGGAATTCTTTGGCTACGATTTGTCAAAACAAGGTGGTCCCCAGAACCAGCAAAATGTCATTCTGCACATAATGCGCCAACCCTGACAATGGCCGAAAGGGGGAGGTTACTAGGTCTAGTGGAATACTGCAGAGGATTTAGAAAGAACCTAGGGACATTCACTGAACCATTAGGACAGCTAACAAGTAAAACAGTGGAATCTAGAGGGACCATATGTGATGAAAAGGCTTTGCAAGCAGTCAAACAATCCCGCAGCATGCGTGTAACACAGGCGTATTTGGAACCTGGTGAAAGAATCGATGTGTAGAATGCAAAACAAGGATGGTGCAATGGTGATGGTGGCGAGCTCTAGTTGATCATTAGCTTAATGTGTGACAACAGAAATAAAATATCGAGGCCAAGTACCCCAAAATACCCCAAAAGGAAATACACCGAACACGGGTTACAAGGAACATACAAAGTACTTTATTTTATACTGAATCCAGTTACAAAAACAGAGCAAAATCAGATAGCTATCGGCCCTCAGTACAACACAACGAACTCCTGCGTGGTTCAGTGTGTTCAGTGAGAGCCTGTACATTAGAATGCATTAGCTTTTTATACATTTGGTGGGCGCGATGTCCAGCCCCACTTCGGGTTAATATTTCTTTTAATACATCACCGATCTAGGGTTTGTGCCAAGTCTCAAATAACCGCATATAACTGGTTTGCCTTTAATACATGTATCAACAAGCGTATGCATTAACTGTGTATTCTAAAGGTTTCCATGCAGGCCTTCTTAAACATTAATACAATGTAGTTAAACAGATGTTCTTCGTTCAGTATTTGAATACATTGTCTGAACATATGCTCGTGGATTAGTTTCATTGCACGAGTAATCCTTCTACACATAGGTCAACGAAGGACAAGGTCTCAGTTCACGACCTCAACAAGTGGCCTGCAGGCAAATTATACATTAGCTATGTACAGAGGTCAAGACGGTCATGTTATATTCTGCAATGACATCGTCCACCATTTTAGCTCACAGGGTGACTTTTACACAACGAATCCTAAAATGGCGGTTTGACCTAAAATGGCGGCTTACATGGATTTAAGGTCAGGACCTTGCATCACAGATTTCTTTCGCAAGCAACTTTCGAGCAGCTTGGCGTAGGCCAATATCAATATATTTATTACAATAGGTGGCACAATATACTTTCTATTTCGACAAATGTATAGTGCCTTTCATCATTGGTATGGTCTCAACACGCTGTAGGTTGAACACACACAGGGACCAAAGTACAAGCATGGGAAATTCATCAGAGAGTTATAAAATGCGTGTGTGCATTTTAGCCAATTACGAAGGTAGGCAGGGGTTGCCAAGTCCCCGCTAGTCACCCATGTTGAGCAGGCATATGGGTGGGTGCAGCGCGGTAGTCAGGGAAGTATGCAGGGAGAGATGTGTGCAGCTAGACCAAATTTCTATTGTGGGGTATAGCTGCATTCTAATGGCAGAGGTGTTGTGCAGCATCTTATAGTAGTCTGTGGGCTCTGAGGGTAGTCTTGAGAGTATGTGAGAGAGAAGTGATGTGTGCAGCTAGACAGAATTCTATCGTGGGGATAGCTGCATTCTAACGGCAGACGTATTGTGCAAATGTGACAGGAAACTGAACAAGATAACTCTGACGGAGTAAGTGTCCCTTGAAATAGTGTGGATTGCCGCCAATTTCACTTGTGAGTTTACAGAGCACCTGTTCACTGTGGTTACTGACCACAGGTCACTGACATGCATCTACAATATGGAAATCGCTATCATTGTATATGTTTAATTGAATATCTTGTTTGCAAAAAGGTAATCTTTATACACATGTAAAAGCCACAATACTTTTTTTTTATTATTATTGTGTTAGCTAAAATTAATCAGCTTTTCAATACAAAAATGTACATCAATGAAATAATAGCAAAAAGAAAGTAAAATACAATAGATAAGAATAGAAAATTAATAAAATAAGCATGTACATGTGTATAACATTCCAATCTGTGTTATTACCCTATTATAAAACAGTTCATTGTTAGTATCCTTTATAATACTAAAAAGGTCATATATAGCAGTTTATATGGTGTTATGATTAGCTGGAGATACTACAGTCCATTATTTGCTTTTACTGGCAACATTTACACTATACTTGTTTTTTTGTCACCAAAATTGTTATAGTTTTCTAAATTCAACGATTCTAGAAAGTTTACCAACGCTATCTGTATTATGTTTTTATTAGAACATATTAGAAAAGACCAACGTAACTCCTGTTCGACATTTTTTTAAATTGGAGTTGCATTTGCAAAATGTGTTGTTCTTGCATCATTTAATGCTGGACAATGGCATACTAGATGTTCCAATGATTCAACTGTATCCGAAATGATGCAAAATCTACAGAAATTTGTATTGAGGGGTATCTGATGCCTTCTGGCTTGGACTTGTCTAGTGGCCCATAAGTCAAAACGCAATCTTAAGAATGCTGATCTGAATGCCACAGATGGAGACTTCAAGAGGTATGATTGTCATTTTAACTTTTTTATGCCAAAAATTTAAACTTACAGATCTGACGATACTTTAAGCACACGTTTCTCGTAGTTATCCAATCAAATGGATCAATTAGAGCTTTAGCTTTGTCCAGGTTTGTCACCAGCACGTCAATTGATACATTTGCATCAGACAGACATATAAGAGTTTTCTCTATCCATCTTTTCGAAAATTTGCTGCTTGAAGAGAACATATATTTAGCAATCACTTGGCTTACAACCAAACATTTGCAAAACAAAGCACAGAGTCGCCACAAGTGAAGAGCATGCAGGGAAATCAAACCCAATTCATAGCGCAGTCACACCCCCGGTACACACTGTGGCAAAGACAACACCAACCTCCAAAATTTAGCTTCCATTCTGTCCAATTTTGGTATTTGCCAACTCGGTAGAGTTTCCGTGCCATATAAGATTGTTGGAATAGTGTTCATGTTCCAGAAAATGATAGCTGGTTTTACCGTAAATTTGCCATATCGATGCAATAAAATCTTTACTTGTGATATAGCTGTGTTTAATTTCTGCTCCATGCTTTCCACTTGCCCTTTGGATTGCTTACACCTTCAAAAACCATGCCCAGATAAGTATATTTATTAACAAGTTCAGGTATGGATTGATTTATAGTCCAACTATATGTATTCCTCTTATTCCTATTTGCTAGGTATGTCACTATTTGAGTTTTGTTTGTATTGATAAGTAATTGGTTCGACTCCAAATATGAGTTGAAAGCACAAAGCTAATTTTGCAAACCTACCAGGGTTTTGAAGATAAGAACAATATCATCCACATAATTTAGATTTGTGATTTTTTCCCCCATTAAGAATCAGAGAATCGGACATTATATGCAAAAAGGAGTATCGGAGATCTTGTATGAAGTAGTTAAAAATTTCGGATGCTAGTAAACAGTCTTGCTTAAGCCCACAAGCTGTCGAAATTGGGGCAGATAATAATCCTTCCAATGTGAGACGGATGCAGATAGATGTATCTGAATGAAATGCATTGACGATGTCCTGTAGGGCTGGGGGGGACCCATTTTTTTTCAACTTGTCCATGAGCAATCAAAAGCCGCATGTAAATCCACAAAGGCAAAGAATGCTGGCTGCTTGGTAGAGTGACAGTGTGCTTTTATCACATTAAGTGATAAAAGGTTGACATTTGTTCCTAGTCCTGCCACAAACCCAGTTTGTTGTGGGTCCCTCAGGCCAAGTGACTTTGTCCAAGCATTAAATTCACCTAGAATTAATTTAGTAAAAAGTTTACCAGGTGCATCTAGTAATTTAATTGGGCGGTAATTTTTCGGGTCAGTGCGATCGCCTTTTTTATATATGGGCACAATGATTGATGTTTTCCAAGACGCTGGTAGCATGCATCTTGCCATGATTTCTTTGAAGATTGCGTAGAGGATATTTGCCCAATATCTTGGGTCTTCTTTAAATAAAACATTGCGCAACCCATCAGGGCCCTCCGCTCTTGAAAAGCTTAGTTTTTTTATTAGCTCTTCCAGAATTGCTGGGGAGCATTCAATTGACTATTTTGATGTTGTTTGTCTAGTGTACTCGTCTGCTTTAAATTCAGAATCCTTATACAAGGCTGTATACTGGGCTATCTATACCTCTTCCAGTACTGCACTAGTTTGAACATATGCTTGGTTCAAGTCCACTCGATGGTTAAGGAGTCTCCAAATTTCTGTTGAGTTTTTAGAATTTAAGGCATTTAGTATTTGTTCACTGTCATGTTGAAAGAACAGGGAGCATCGGCTGCATATCCAATTTAGATATTTGTATTTGGCTGTCCTTAAAGCTTGAATGGGGTTGTTTAAATTCACAGCCACTATTGACCTTCTTTCTTTATGATACTCACTTTTGCGCAGTTTAATTTCGGGATCAAAGGAGTGAATATGAACTCTTATTTTGGTTAGGAAGAAATGTGTTCTTAAAAGGTTCGAAAAGATCTGTATAGTGAATTAACATATGTGAATTTGCAGACATGTTGACTGAAAGTGAGAATTTCAGCAAGTTATTTTGTGACCATTTAAGTCGAGTTTTTGTATTATTGACAACTACCTGTTGCTTCATCCATTCGCGATTTGAGTTCATGTAGACAATCGTGCTTCTACTCGATTCACGATGCCATGTGTGTTTTGGTGGCATATCTCCCTCCACTGCACCATTTACCATACAAAAATTCCTATCATTCATAAAATTGGACCAAGTAGAAACATCTTTGATCTTAGGTTTAGAACTGGTGGATAGGCAATCTAGATTTAAATCCCCGACTAAAATAGTGTCCGTGATTCCCACTGTCATAGTTGTCAAGTCCAATAATTTTGCCAAACCCTGGTAAAAGGCTTCATCTGTCAAACCCAGGGTTACGATTTACATTTACAAATGCAATAATGTGTTTGTGGACATGTAGTTTTCACCAGTTGTATATAGATTCTGATGTTTCTCCATGCTTCAATTTCAAGGCCATGGTTTATATTTACAGCTACTAAGAGCCCCGAGGAGGGGCGACCTCGGAAGCTCGCTCTTGCCGGCAGAAGGGCCAGATCATAATTGTCCCATGTTGGAGTCTTAGTGTACCGTGTCTCTTGTAAAGCAATTATGTCATATTGTTCCGGAAACTTTTTAATAGAGGCTTGCAGACGGCAGTGTCCTCGTGAGTTCCAACTAGGCACCCTAAATGAGGACGGCCGAAGGGCTGTTAATGGTTATATTTTGGATGTCGGATCCAATCCAGAGTGATCCTCATTGCGAGAGCCCACATAGATCTTATCTTGTAACTTATGTGACTCTGCTCTCAATGCCACATGTTCTGGGTCCTGAGCAATTAAAAACCCCATTTCAAATAAAGACATTTTAGCTTTCCATATAGCATTTAACACTACTCCCGAGGGTATCCACAGTCTCACGATAGAGGTGACAGTGTCTGAAAGGTATTCAACTTGGGCAATGTCGCGAGCTACTAAATCTTCAAGATCCATAACATCACCAAAGATATTAAGGACACTTTGTCTGTTTAAATTATATGAGTCATAAGGACCCACCCGACATTTCAAAATTAGAGAATGACAGTCCGACTATAGAGAGAATGAATGTCGTGGCACACTGGAACTGAAATTTGGTATGTTGCTGTTTATAGAGGAATTTATATGTGCCTTAGATCTGTACTTTAGACTATTAACCTTCTGAGCGGCAATGTGCTGCATTAAGCTTTGACGATTGTTGTGTATTCTACTTGGCGAACTCACACACTCAGCCACTGTACTAGCCCACTATACCGATTTGGCATGTATTCCAGACCCATGCTTATTTTGTTCGACATTCACACCTAGCACGCGTTCGTCCAAATAGGAATCAACTGCTTTACGCAGTTAAATCAACATTACTGATCTTTG
Organism: Ambystoma mexicanum; assembly: GCF_040938575.1. Classification (NCBI taxonomy): domain Eukaryota; kingdom Metazoa; phylum Chordata; class Amphibia; order Caudata; family Ambystomatidae; genus Ambystoma; species Ambystoma mexicanum. The sequence continues at coordinate 1,054,923,274 of NC_090921.1, read as the reverse complement.
ATTATTTGACTCTTTGGCGCGTAACGCCTCATTAGATCAGGTTTTAGGCACCGGTGCTGCCTGATGATGTAAATCCATATGAGTGCTCGGATTTGCAGCACGTTTAAGCTCGTATACCAAGTTGTCCAGCGGCTCATGAGCCGGCGGGGGGAATGGAAGCAGCTAAACATTTAGTTGCCTGTGGAGCAACGGTCACTTGTTCTACTATTGGATTGTTGCACATTTGTATATCACGCATTTTAGTTTTATTTAGAGTTATTTTAAGAAAAAAAGGAATTTAGCGAGGCTTTAGCATTTCTTACAGACGGCATATTCTTTGATTTTTTTGCCATCATTCGGACACCCTTCTTTTTTTTAATTAATTGAGTGTCACCACTGTGTCGTGGTCCGTCCCCTACCGGTGGATACGGCAGGCCACAGTCTGTCTCATCACCTTTTGCTGGCGAATCCAGCACACTGGTCCAGGATGCATTAGTCACGGGAGGGGACGATAAATTTACGCCATCCATTGGCAGCATGATTAATCACCGGTAATGCAGTCAGCATCACCTTATCCATCACATCCAGTCCCAAATCAGTTTGCGCCACAAAAGGCGCATTTACCTTAGTGCATTCAACTTGAGGTGGGATTTGGTTAGAACATTTGGGCCAGTTGTCCTTACTTTGAAAACAATTTAGCAAAAAATCTACTTTTGATTCTTGGTTAGACATTTTTGTATCAAAAGTTTCAAATAATTTGAAAAGCGTCAATAAGGTGGTATTGATAGCAGTCAATGCTGTTTGGATCAACGGAGATTGTGTTTCTATACTCTCACCCAAAGGTCTCACTATTGTGCGTCGCGGTGTAGGCTGCACAAAGGATACTGAAGATATAGATTGATCTTTAAAATAAGAATCTATTGTGGACACATTTCTGTGGTTATTTTGTGAGCTACGAATAGAAATAGGAGATTCACATTGACTTGCATCCAATGAAACCTCCTGTTTGTCTATACTTTCAATTGATGAGACTGTTGTCTGTAGACTAGTTGGCTGGTGTCCCCAATTACGGGTCGGGATAGGACGGGGAGAAGCTAAAATGGTGTTATCCGATAACACTTGGAGAACCCTGGGCCCTCCTACTCCCCCTGAAAAACACTGGTATTTTGATGAATCAACATCAGGTCGCACTGTGACTATTGGCAGTTTGCCTCTTACACGTATTAGTGGGTTTTGGGGTAGACAGCCCTTGAGGTTTAAAGATAGCATCACCTCCACCATGAAGCAAAACAGGTGAAGGATTGAGAACAATCGATTTATGAGTCATGTGTAATTTCTTACGATTTGCCATTTTTTCCACGCTGTTACATACTCCCACTGCTTTCGGCATGTCGGATTTTAAAGAATATAATCTTCCACGTAGATTCATGCTGTCAAATGCAACACGTATATCACAATCTTCACCTGAACACATTTTATTTCACCGGCCACTCGGCTAAGTGGCCAAGCGGTACTTAGAGCGAGTACTTGTTGCGAGTCTGCGCGCGCGATGCTCGTGTGTGCTCGTATATATGGGGAACAAATTTGGTTGGTGGACAATACGAGGACAGGACCTAGGAAAGAGAAAAAAAACAGTTGGATCACGGACAAATATTCAAGTTGCCACAAAAGTTGCCACTGGCCAACAACCTCCTGCTTACTTCCTGCTCAATCCACTATGAGTCTCTTAAAGGAGCCACAATGTTTGTCACGGCACTGGAAACAGCTCCAAAGAATCCACACACTCCAGGCGCCAACGAAAGCCGCCAAGTCCACAGTCCAGAAGCAGGCAAGCAGTACTTAGAGTGAGTACTTGTTGCTAGTGCGCGCGTGCAGTGCGCGTGCATACTCGTATATATGGGGAAGGAATTTGTTTGGTGCACAATACGAGGGCAGGACCTAGGAAAGAGGAAAAAACCAGTTGGAACACGGCCAATTATTCAAGTTGCCGCAAAAGTTGCCACCGGCCAACAACCTCCTGCTTACTTCCTGCTCAATCCACTATGAGTCTCTTAAAGGAGCCACAATGTTTGTCACGGCACTGGAAACAGCTCCAAAGAATCCACACACTACGGGCACCAACGAAAGCCAACAAAAGCTGCCAAGTCCACAGGCACAGTCCACAGTCCAGAAGCGGCCGAGCGAGTACTTGTTGCCACAATACAACACAAGATATATGTTCTTGAAGATTGTTAGTAAAGTGAACAAAAGCCAAGGTAAACATGTTGACTGTATGGCCATCAGTTTCGCTCTAACTCATGCCCTTTCAAGGCAGATTGTACAAACATTCATATTCTAGTGTCTATATTCTTGATCATCTCAATGGTTCCTGGTAATTTCTCCAGAAGAGTAAAGAGAAAGGAAGACAACAATTGACAATGAAGTGGACAATACCATGTGAATTGCCATACCAAATTAAATTTTAAAAAACAAGAAAAAGAACAAACAATCATTAGAAGTTTATAATGTAATACAATTAAGGACCAGACACTCAAGAACATAAACAAGTGACAAATGTTAATCTGATAGATCGACCCCACACGACTGGGATATGTAATGGTACAATTCCAGAATACTGGTCTAAAACACATTCCCAAGCTTCATTCAAATATCTATTCTTCTGGCCCAATATCACCTGTAAATATGAATATTCTTTTTTAGAGAAATCTTAATATGGTGCCAAAATCAAGTAGCTCCAATGATTCCATTAATGCCCCGTGGCACTGCATGTATTTGATAGATTGCGTAAAGGCTTCAATAGCCCATTATGTCCTGTACCCAACCTAAAGGAAGCAAGCGGATAGGACAATCATTGACCCTCCATTCCTACAAACTGAATCTTAATAACTGAAGGTGGGAATATATTTGTAGGTGGCAAACGTAAGTAATACCTGCTATTTTCAGGATAGATCCCTTCAGCAAAAACAATATAAGTTCTTGCATTCCACGTGGTGCCACCATATTGCCTCCCATTATTTAGGACCTCGATGACATCATCATGGGCCTCATTACGGGTGGGCCGGTGCCGGTAATCCCTTACCGCCCTACTACAAGTTTCCTTTGCAGGTCCTTCCTTAACGCCTGGTTTTACCAGGTGTTAAGGTTGGGACCCGCAAAGGGATACCAGGGTCAATAACGGTACCGCAATTTGCGGTACCGTTATTGCCACCTTCCCATTGAGCCCTGTGGGGGCTCGAATGGGGAATGGCTCTGGTGAATGGGGAATTACCGGTCCCACCGACCTCGGAATGATCCGGTAATTGCTCCATCCACCAGACCGGAGTCGGAACGATTTTGGAGGCAGCCATGGCGCTGATAGCGCCATGGCTGCCTCCAACCTCGTAATGAGGCCCCATGTATTAACATGTCCCACAGTGGACATATGATGTAAATAAACTCCATATTGTGATAAAATAATCCTTTCCCCATGATGATACATACACATATCATAGTGCCCAGTGGAATAAACTATTTGGCTCTACTCATAATGTATAATTAAACATGAATCATGATAATCTCCACATGACATACGCAATCATTGTGTATTGTGGTGCAAGCAATATTGATAGATAGTGTCATGTCGTCATGATCTATTGCATTGCAGCTATGATTATATTACTTCTGAAAATATAGGAACTCGATGACGTCATTTGTCTTGACGTGTCCCAAAATTAACAACTGTTGTAAACAAACTCCATTTTATATGAAATATATCTGAGTGATCCTTGATGGCTAATCTCAAAAATGAGTGTGTGCCCAATTAAAGCCGGTGGCCATTACCATAGAAGGAATACCAAATAGTGGCTATTTAATCCTTATATGCCCTGTGCATGAATTATACCTGCCAACTAACGCAGCGTTGGTAGTATCAGTCTCCTTGAACAATTACTAATTGAGTACAATTGTACAATCAGAGTGTCATGCCGTCATATTGCAACTGCTGTGATAATATTGTTTCTCATTAATTAGTACCTGGATGACAGCATTACATCTTGAAGTGTCCCACAATTCACGTCTGATGTAAACAAACTCAATTTTATGTGAGATATATCCGAGTAATCTTTGATGACTAATACTTATATGTAAAAAAAAAACAATCTTATGGCCAATAAAAATAAAGCTATTGAGAGCTACACTAGATGGAATGCCAGACAGTAATTATTAAGTTTCCATATGCTGTAAACATGAATTATACCTGCCAACTAGTGCAACTTAAATAGTATCAGTCTCCCTGAGTGACTGCTAATCGTGTTCAATTGTACAATCATAATCTCCTGTGTTCCAATACTACTACTGGTGCCTCTAATCTCCATCTGTCATTCATTGCCATTAGAGTTAACATATGTGAAATCAAACCAATGCCATTGCTACTTAAAAGTGAATACTGCCAATCTTATGTCAATTGTTCCTATTGATGTTCTCTTATGTCTCCATACAATGCTTCTATGTCAATACATTTCTAAGCATATTGCATACTGGACGGCTCTTCACAAAAGCACTTCGAATTCTGTATCAGTGTTAAGCCCATGGACAATGTATCTTAATTTGCAAATTACAGACCGTTTAGCTTGATCAATATCCAGAAATGTCAATTGCTTCGTATCAATCAACTCGAAACCGTAATTCACAAATTGTGCTACCCAGATCTAGTTTCTGACATAAGCAAACAATAGCATACAACACATTTGCTTTGACAGCTTAAAAAATTGGGTTGATATGGATATCCAAGCATTTATTAGAAAATCTGAAAGTATTGTCCATAGCATATATATATATATATATATATATATATATAAACATCGAACAAAATTTAAGAAGCTGTAGGTAACTGGGACATAGCATATTCCTGATGGTTGGTGCTTTGCTGAAAGTAATGGTAGGTTTTCTACCTAAATACTCTTTCAAATTATCATCCATAAACAGCGAGTGCCAATGTTTATTTAAGATACAAAGAGTGGACTGCTTCCATTACTATTCTGTGACGATTCTCACAGTATCCGTTTTGAAGTCTCCTATTCTTGCTGTCCACTGAGAGATCTCTTAATTTGTTATTTAATTTTTGTGCAGCTTGTTTGATGCATGTATCATTATAGCCCCTTCTTTTGAATCTGTTTTTTTACCACATCTAACTCCTGTTAAAAAACAAAATGCTCACTGCAGTTGCGCCTGGCCCTTATTTCCCCAGCAGGAATATTCTTAATGGCATGTCTCTGACGACAACTGCTATAAATGAGAGTTGAATTCACTTCGGTTGCTTTGTGGAAGGTGTATGTATGAATATGATTATCCTTTATATAGATGTTCAAATCCAAAATGCTGTCTCATATGTGTCCCACCAGTTCTACTCCAAATTTATTATCATTAATGTATTGCATGAATTCAGTAAATTCTGCAAATGAGCCAAATCACGAAAACATCTTTGTATCGGCATCATCTACAGACATTCTGTACAAATTGATTCTCTGATAACACGTGTGTTAGCTCAAATTGTGCCATAAACAAATTGGCCAAGGATGTGTAAAACTACCCATCAATGTTATTCATTGTAAAAGTCAAAATATCTTTCATGCATTGCAGATGTAAATATAAAGTGTCAGACACGTCTTTGATGTGATATTCAAAAACTTTAATTGCTAATCAATGGATACCTAAGGAGCCTTGATATCAAAGCTAGCTAAATAATAGGTGGATTTCCATTCTATAGTATTTGAATTATATGTTTGGAATCTCGCACATATGATAGCAGGTTGACCACTAATTGTTGTAGATACTGAACTATATATATTTTGAAGCATTCTCTGTTAACCAGCCCGCTCCACTAAGGCCTTTCATCTGGTAGATCATGAAATGGTTTATGCATTTTCAGAAGGAAATAGTTTGTTGGTACAATTGGTTTATCTTGCCAAAACGTATGTTCTATCTTCATCCAATAGGCCTATGCCACTGTAAAACAATCTTGTTATACTCTTCTAGAATCTCTGTGGTAGGGTTCCTATTTAGTTTTTTGTAACAATTAGGCGTGTTAAGATGCCTCAGCCCCATTTTGATATTGTCTTCCCTGTTGAGGATAACAAGTTTCCAGATTTATCAGTCTCTTTTATGACAGTTGACTGATCATTGGATACATTATTTAATGCTACACGTTCATGTGTGGATAGGTTGTCTTGTACCCTAGATGTATGCTTGAAGGTGTTTCTATCCATAAGTTGATGTAGGCCTGAGAGTTTTGCCTTTAAAACGTCTCAATGATGCAGTCAGGTGCAGTTGTCGGTGTAAATCTATCTCTCATCTTAAGATTGGAATCCGATATAGTATCTGAATCAATCTCAAAGTCGCAAAATTATTTATGAGCCTGGAACACTAGTACCATCATCAAGGGACAGGAGCAACCTGGTGTCCTCTATATCGCTTATAGTGAATGTGCTTGGTGTAATCTTCATACTAGATGTGTAGGCATGCTCTTTGTCAACATTGTGGAAAGGTTTCTTTAGTTTTAATTTCCTTACAAACTTGTACAGATCAATCTGTACTTGTGCAAAAATCTAAAGTCGTTGTAGGTGCAAAGGATAAACCCTTATTGAGTACATTTGTCTCAAACGTATCCAACGTTTGTGTTGTGGACATGACATGTTCTGGGTTTTGTACTCTGACCTCATTCGTGGTCTCCTTGTTTGCACTGGTTTGCTCCCTATTCTTAAGTCCATCCGCTCTCTCAGCTCTTCCTCTGGATCCTCTGAATCTATTGTGATGAATCCTTAGTTGTTGTCACTTCTCCCCAAGGGGGAGCCCCTTCCCATGAGGCCAGAGAGGTGAGACCAGTACCCGATAGTCCCCTTGGGGGTGGTGCACAGCAGTAGGATCTAATGTGGAGAGACGCCCCCTCTAGGGACAGAGGCGGACATCTAGGGAGAACACAGTATGATCACCTTCAATCTTCTCCTCATAGACCACCACACATAATCCAGTCCAACACAATACCTCACCACCCCATGTATGTGTGTAGGGCCACCAGTCTAGTAGACAGTTCAAGAGACCCAAGAACTGGGATGAAGAAGATCAGCCAAACTACAAGTCAACTAAGTATTGAGACAAGTAGACCCTGCAGAGCCATGAAGACAAGGCAGCGGAAAGGACCAACAGACTCATACTGCGAAGACGGACGAGGCTGGCAACATTTTATAAAAAGTAACAAAGGATTAACTCTGAGGAGCAAATAACGGGTAGCCGTGTCAGTTTCAGAAGAAATGTCAGAATAAAAATTACCGACCCCACCAAAAGACCTAAAAAACACAAACCACAAAAAGTTCTAACTACCAAAGGTTCAAACTTTTTGTGGTAGGTTTTTAGGTGGGGTCGGTATGGGGCTGGGGGGGGTTGTCCCCCACAACACCCCCATTCACTAGAGTGAGCAGGGGTTGTGGGGGACACCTCCAAACCCCTGTCAAAAGAAAAAAAAAAGCCAGGGGCTGCGGGGGTCACCCCCGCAGCTCACCCGAGCAAAAAAAAACCCCAAAAAAAAACAAAAGCCGGGGCTGCGATTCCCGATCACGGAACTGAAAGGGAACCGGCGCTGCAGGGACACAACGCGAAGGAAGGAAAGGTAAGTAGGGTGGTGGGGGTGTGTTGTGGGGGTGTTGTGGGTGGGGGTGTGTGTATGGATGGTTTTCTGTTGGATGTTCGCATGGGAAATGAAGGTCTGGGAATTATGCCAGTCGGCCGCATTCGCCCAACAGAGCGCTTGTGGGAATTCAGCCATCCCAAGGAGTAGGGAGATGCGATCAAAGTAGGATGTCAGCTGGGAATGCTGTTCCTCAGCTGTGCTGGAGGCAGACTGCTGAGACAGCCGAACAGTGTGTGTGTCATCCCAGGAAGTCCCGATAACATGCTGAAACCCCAGACCAGGTAAGAGGTGGCCAGGAAATCCAGAGGGGATGCACAGCCCAGCAATAGTCGAGCACAGAGTGTTGTCCCTAGAAACCTTCAATAAAATGCCAGGGTATTATGACAGGAGCAGGAAGCATTCACTCCTCTTCATCACAGTAGCAGAGAAGCCCCTACTGACCACCAGGGAAGGGTCTGGGACCCCCATCAGTATTAAAAGACAAGTCATCTTCTTCGTGGCAGTACCTGGCAGGAGAGTGAACCAGGTCTGCCAGATTCCAACAGTAGAGAAATATGGGTCTGGGACCCACACCCATGAGAAAAGAGTAACACAAGTCATGTTCCTCATGGCAGTACACGACAGGCGAGTGAACCAAGTCTTCCCAAGTCTGGAGATGGGGAACCCTGGGTCTAGGACCCTCAAAAAGAAAGACTGAAACTGTTAAATTGTGAAATCAAAGTGAAAGAAAGACAAGGGGAAGGGAGAAATTCCCTGTGGTGGCGTTGCACTGTGTGTTGGGATGAACGTCTTACATCCCACACATGAGAGGAAATATAAACTAAAAAAACAGAAAGCACAAGGCAGAGTACACTTTCCAGACCAAAGGTCAAGGTCACAAGCAGATTGCCCTGTCATTCCCACCATATCCTTCACTGTGAAATAAATGGAGAACCACATCACCCACGTACATTCTGAGCGTAGCTGCACAGAAAGATGACAGACACCGTCAACCAGCAATGATATGCCAGGAGTCAACTTGATACACACACCCATTTGTAGATACAAGCGAGTAGGCCAAGAGACAGGGTGTGCAACAGATGATAGAGTAGGCATGTATTGAATAAAGCAAGCGTTAATAGATCAGCAGCCTTGAGCACGGTGTAAAGTCACGCAGCAATTGGTTAAGAAGTAGGTCAAACGCTTTCCCAGGAGCAGCACAAGAAAACATGACCTAATCAGATGTTGCTACCAGAAGCAGGGTCAGCAGGGGGATGGTAGAATTCAGTGCAGGGATTGGCTGCAAAGGAGAAAGCTCAATCCGGTCTAACACATTCAGCAAGTGAAACAAATGATAAAGGTTTTGCCATGTGCTTAAAACTAACAAAATACAAGGTCACAGACCTGGAGAGAACAAGAAAATGTGCAGAGACATGCACAGGACAAAGTCATTCAAACAGAAGAAGCACATCACCCCCTGTAGGAGAACATCCACCTGGGAGTGGAAACACATACAATAAATACCATGAGTCCTCGGCCCAAAGAGAATTCAACATCCAGCGCTATGGTTGGTCCTACGGCCATAGCTTGGGACAGACGATGCAGTACAGGTTGCTCGTCGATTGGGACACCTCAAAGAATTACAGAAATCTTTTAGCTACCAGGCTGCATGTCTATACAAAGATAAAAACTCACATAATTCTAACGGAGGCACTGTGCGGGAGCAGGGGTCCTATGAGCATTACATGAGGTCATGCACATAACCATGAGAAAGGAATGGGAGAAGCTGCATGTTTCCAATCAGAGGTAGCAATAATATGGTGCCCGTTGAGGCAGCTCGAAGGGTGAGAATGGTAAGATGGTGCCAATGTTTAATTGACATGAGAACAGGATGCGAAAAACACAATTGTTGGCACACCTCACAAATTCATTGGTCAATAGTGACCAAAGCTGCATACCCCAAAAGGGCCTGAGGCGCTCCACCAATTAAAAGCCAAATATCAAGTGCAGCATAATAAAATAATGATTGTCCCATCATAAGTCTGGGAAACTAGATGGCCTCACCATGTAATCATTATGAAGTAACTAACAGACTGGTCACGAGAGTAGGATAAACCAATAGGGCTAGGCCTTGTATAGATTCCCCTTTAGAGCAGTCTTGACTGACCAATCAGCAAACAATATTTTCAAAGCATTCTGAAATAATGTTTTGCGATGTCACTCTACTTTCTACTATAAAACACCACCCTTTTGTAGTGTGCTTTGAAGGATTTTTCAATTATTCCTGACTGGCGGTTGCATGTAAATCATTTTATTTCTTGCTTCTGTGTACTTTATTGACTCTATGGATTACTTTTATTATTGATTTTTGGGTCTTACCCTACATTTGGTGACCCTAAGGATTCGCTGGCCTCAAAGCCCCTCTGCCGCATTCCCTGGGTATGATGTGCCTTCCTGCAGGGAGCAGGAACTGCGCATATCACTAGGAGGCCAGAAAGTGGCAGCGTTATCCATCTGCTTGACCAATCACTGAAGGCGGTAGTGATGCCCCCTGGTGTGCAGGACTACCTGACGGGAGAGATGGCATCGGAGGGCTTTGGGAGAACATAGAAAATGAAATGCACCTGACGCAAGAATGATGATCGAGATAGTGAGTATATGTGTCAAATTACAGTGTGTTAGGAGTGAACCACGTAGTATAAACTTTTTGATTTTAGCAGAAATAGAAGAGGGCTTCCGTGAGCGGAAGCGGTGACATCACAGAAGTAGTAATTGTGGTTATTGAAGTTTTAAAGCTTCTCGTTGAGTCCTGTTTAACTAAGAGTGGGAAGGCCCACACTAGCGAGGACTGCAACCCTTTGTTCCACGGGTAAGGGAATGCGGCAGGAAAAATAAAGAAATATGTATGAAAGTGTTGCATTTTCATTTTGTTGTAAAAAGTGTAAATATAATTGTAAATATAAATAGGTGTATTTGATCAGAGGTGAGAGCGGAGTAGTGCGAGTGTGGAGAGTGGGCATAGGGTGTGGAGCAGAAGATTGTGTTGGGTAGAATTGTATTGCGTTTTGACTTGGTGCAAAGAAGCACAGTGAATTTAGTTTTTTGTTCATTCTGTGTTTTTGTGGTAACTCTGGGGTGCGCGCCAAAGCGAGCCAAGCTCCACCTCACTGAGGAGGCCCAACAAGACCCATCACTTTTTTAGTTGTCGTTTGTCTCACTATGTGAAATAGGGTATGCCCAGACGTGGGTCCCTTGCTCGGTGCACCACAGGGAACCAAGCTGCCCTCAATGAGGAGGCCCAACAAGGCCGGAACATGTCTGGGGTTGCTTGTGCTTCTGTGCAGAGGGGACCTGGACTAGCAGTTCAGGCTGGGCTACTTCCACTGGTGACAGAACCTGACTGATTTGCATTTGGCTGGACCCCTTTTGTAATGGCGCAGACAGGCCAAAAAACAGTGGTGTGGAAGGTTGCCCAGAGCATTGCCAGTGGTTCAGGTCTATTCAAAACCTTCCACCCATCACTTTCTTGGTTGTCGTGCGCCATAGGGGGCCACCTCAGGAGATCTGTTTTGTTAATTGACCATGCTCTCTTTATTGTGGTTATTAGTTGTTGTTCAGTATTGCATTGTGACACTGACCGTGCCATAAATGTGTACACCAATCAAACACATGTGCAGGGATCTTCCGACATCGGGAAACGATCTTGAAATATAATTTGGAATGGTCCGACGGGACCAAAGGGAACATCTTTACACCTTGGCCAGCAGAAGGTACACACAGTAAGAATATCATTGAGCACATGTACATGCACTAGCAATCGACTTATAAAGGTAAACAGCTGAAAAGGAGACAGAGTATATTAGAGCTCTGGAAGCTCTAAGATTAAGTAGGAGTGGAGTCAGACAGAGGGGATGAAACCAAAGGGAAAACACGTTGTAGCATCCGCCCCTCCATTATCCAGCGACAGCACAATCATGAGACAGGCTGCAATGCCTGTGCAGTCAGTCCCGCTCCTAGACCAAGAAAACACAAAGTTGGCACTGGCTTCTGCACCCATGCAGATGATATATCTGTCCTTAACTGGCACTTATCCAGTCAAACCTGCCACAGGATATACAAATCCCCGATCTAATCCCCGAACAGAACCAGGATCATCAACATTCCAGGGAGCCCATGGGGATAAGGTTGTAACGGTAAACCGGTATACCGGTATAAACACCGTTTAATTTCATTTTGCTTCAATAACCGTTACTGTGTTTGTAACGGTAAACCGAGTAAATACACTTCAATTAATGCATTGCAAATAGGGCTGGGCTGGATGTGTGTTGTTCACTGACCCTGGGGGACTGGAGGAGGTGGAGTTTGCCCGGGCCCAGGCTGGGCTGGCTTCAGCAAGCCTGTTTTTGTTTTCCACGTGTACTGCAGTGCACTTCAATTAATGCATTGCAAATAGGGCTGGGCTGGCTGTGTTGTTCACTGAACCTGGGGGACTGGAGGTGGTGGAGTTTGCCTGGGCCCAGGCTGGCTTCAGCAAGCCTGTTTTTGTTTTCCACGTGTACTGCAGTGCACTTCAATTAATGCATTGCAAATAGGGCTGGGCTGGCTGTGTTGTTCACTGAACCTGGGGGACTGGAGGAGGTGGAGTTTGCCCGGGCCCAGGCTGGGCTGGGCTGGCTTCAGCAAGCATGGGAGTGGGAGGAGGTGGAGTTTGCCCAGGCCCAGGCTGGGCTGGGCTGGCCTTAGCAGCCTGGGAGTGAAGGAGGTGGAGTTTGCCCGGGCCCAGGCTGGAACATTCCTGAATCGTGCACGTGTCACTGTTTGGGCTGCATACCCTGCTGTCACACTTCCAAACTCTACGTGCTGTGACTGCCTGTGCCACGGATTTCCAAGGTTCCAGGAAGGTAAGCAGCCCCCAAACCAGGACCGCTATCCTCTTTTTCTTCCCTCCCTTCTCATGGCCTTCTTTCCCTCTGTCCTGCTTCTCCCCCTTTGTTCAAATCTAGTGCTGTATGATTAATGCCCCCTTAATACGTGTGATTGCTACTTAAATGTGTTGTTATTATCTATCTACTATTATTTGAAATTCTATATTTTTAAACAATTGAACCGATTTGGGTGCATCACGCAAGGAAATTTGGCTGTCACACTAAGTTGTCAGCACCAGCTCGTAACAAACTGTCCCCTGAGCTGCACGCTCCATAGACTGATAATGAAGGACATGTTTAATGAGCAGGTCGTAAATAGAGGAGGGTTCTACTAGTGCTGCGGGAGAAAAAAGAATGGCAATGCAGTTGGAAGCACGAGAAGGGGTGTGTGTGATAGTGTCCCAAACTGAGCTAAAGGAGATGTGCCTATTGAGTTGCAATTAAGTGGTACGAGGGTGGACTTCCTATTTTAGGGTTCGTACATTCACCAATGTTCCCAATAGTTGGGGTGACTGACAGTCTGTCAGGTTCTGAGACCTGTTGTCTGTACCACATGCAGTGGTCGAAGTGTGCAGGAGCAGTGCTCCCATGCTTTTCTTTTTTGCATTTCACTGTTCCTATACTTTTACTTTATAAAGAAACCGCTCCGGAATGGTTTCTTTTTTAAATAAAAGTATAGAAACTATTAGAAAGTCTGCGTCTGCTGTCTGACCCGGGTAAGGGTCGTGATGTCTCAGCTGTGCCTGTGCTTTTCTACATTAAATGCATGCGACCACTAGTGCGCAGGTCGTGTTGGAGTAAAGCGCTCACTTTATGTGCCTGAGTTTCCCTGAAGTCTGCAGAGTGACACAGAACCTCTTAAGATTCTGCTGCTAGTGTGCGATTTCAGCACACCCCAGGGCACCTCACACCTAAAGGTAAGCCTGCCTTATAATTAACCAGTCGTTTCATCCCTGGGCCTGGCCAAGTTCTATGGCAATCTGTCAGCAAACACACAAATGTTAATTTTTATTTTTGTATTTCATTACCGTTGGGTCCCACATGTTATATGAACAGAGATCTTTGCGTTGCCAATGCTAATACTACGGTCATGAAATACAAAAGTTAAAAGCTCAGTTTATATGTGTTTTTTTTTTTTCTATTCCTTGAAAACCCGTGTTTCAATTCAGTTGTGTTGCTGTGGTGGGCGGGAGCGGTGCTCCTATACTTTATTTTAAACGTTTTACTTTTCCCATGCTTTTATTTTAAAAAGAAACCAATCCGGAATGGTTTCATCTTAAAATAAATGTGTAGGTAGAAGTTGAAATTTGCACCTCAATGCATGAATGCACTGCACTCAACATTCCCTTAAACAGCAGGTGTCTTGTTTGGGGTTTTGAATTGCGTGTGGGAGGGAGTGGGACGATGGGGTTTAGGGGAGCGTGGTTCAAGTCAGCAGGAAGCATAGCTCCACTACTTCTTTTCGCACACTTCGACCAATGATCCATCCTCCCTTACTTGTCTCTTGGGAATGGTTTTCGTTTAGAGACCTGTATTTATATAAGTGATTTGTTTTTGAATGAGCATCATGGTCACTTTTGGTGGTTAAGTGATTGCCGTGTGTGGCCTTGCAAGGCAGTAACAAGCCTGTGCAATAAATAGTACGTTCTAATTTCAATTATGTTGTATGACAAAAAGTGTTGTCGTCCAGTGTGTGGCCAGGCACTGCTCCTCAGTCTCGAATGGCAGAATGCAGTTGCTGGTGCTAGGCAGTACTTTGCATCCCAGCAACTAGTGTTCCTTCTGAATGTGTTTTTAGTAGCAGTGGCTACATATTATCACCTTTTAGGAGCAGGCTATCTACAGAACATGTAAACATGCTGGTATTTCTGCATCATAATTTGTGAATTTTTTTATTTTTCTAAAAAAAAGTTTGTTTGCTGCTTACTCAGACTTGCGTTCTAATACTTAAAATCTTTTCAGACTTTGAATGTAAGCAGATATATGATCCTTTTGACAGTTTTACCTTGGTATTGTTGCTAAAACATAATTCAGCAAACCAAAAGGTTTGGCATAACTATGCCTGCAGTTGATTGATTTTAAAACCTTCCAGCTATCATACTTGAGACCCTATGGTCATATACGTCTTGGCCTCCTACTTCTTTAGTTAAACTTCTAAAAAGGTTGTATTGGTTTACAAAGTAAAATTGGACCTCCTGCTCCATTGAGTTAAAACTAAAATAAATGTTTGTAAGAAGAACTAAGATAACTTCTTGGTGATGTTTTCTTGTTTGTGTATTAACGGGCCCGATGTTAGCATCCTCCCCATTCCCATTGAGCCCTATGTGGGCTCAAACGGGAACGGGGACGCATAGGGGCTGGGTCCCGCGAAAGGAAATTACCGGGCCCTCCAAGGTCGGAATGGCCCAGTTAAGGTCCCTATTGCGGGACCCGGACCTGGACCCAGGTTTGGAGGTAGCCATGCTGCTAAAAACAGCATGGCTACCTCCAAACTCGTAATGAGGCCCGAGACTTTAAATATATATATATATATATATATATATATATATATATATATATTTAAAATGAGATTTAATAAGTAAATATGGTATGGAGCCACGCCAGCCTTCTTTCTTCTCCCAGTCGTCTCCAACCGTTTACGCTCCCCCTCTGCGTTCTCTCCCGGAATCTTCGTTGTCAGCTGAGGGATGCACGCACAGGGTGCCCACGCGGTAGTGCAGGAAAAAGCACTACACTACAAACATGGAATCATTTACATCTCTGTGTAGAGAGGGTGTGGTGTTTGGTTTAAATATACTGTCATCCAAAGCAATGCATTTATTAGTACTGAGGATGACATATTTAAGCAAACAGTAACATCCCGGCGCGGATAGGTCTCTGTGCTGGGATATAACTGTTTGAAGAGCTATCCCTGCTATCTCAGTGTGGATAGCTCCCAGCTTCCTGTTTGGCACTGCCAAAGGCGCACACCGGAATGGGAGCTGCGCTGAAGGTGCAGCGCCAAAACGGACAATGCCAACATGCAGACGTACATAGCACAGATTGCTCTCCCCTTCCAACAGGACACTAGAGTGCTCGGAGTCTGACAGTATGAAGGACCTCATGCAGAGCTACACATTACAGAACTAACGCTGCTTCAGAATGAAAGACCAATGACAACATCACATGTCGGAAATCTCACCAAAACTCCTTATAGATTGAGCTGCAGCTTTCTCCCGTTTTCCCCTAAATGATCTCCCCCCTTATCCGTACTCCATTCCCCCCGCACACAAAACATCTTGGATGTAGGACTTACCTAGCTGAAGCACCATCAGGTTGGAATGTTCTGAAGCCAGGGCCTTCAATTCCTGTAACCAAAAGAACATGGTGCATGCTTAGGGAATGCAAAGCCTCGTTCTGAGATTCAGAAACAGGTCCTGGGGATCAGAGCTGCTTTTGAAGAGTGACCGCTATAAGTGCCCAGAAAGAATACACAAGGGTATGAGAGTTTGTTTATTGGAACTCAGGGTTGTTGATGGTCATTTATTGGACACAAATTGTATACATTCTCAGTTACTGTGCACAGGTGACATGTGTGTTAAGTTAAAAGATACAATAGATCACAGTGTTCAGTTATTAAAATCAGAAACAGCCTGGAACAAATCCAGAGACCCCGCCATCAAAGCTGGCCTAAAAATAACCCTCATGGCCTACCACGGGCCACCTTCACAGCCAAACAGGAGCATTACTGTACTTAAGGCATTGGAAGCCGCCAGACGACCCAAGAACACTTCAAAAGTGTGCATTCATTAATATCCCTCCAATGCACACCATCCTGTATTTCCCCGACTAAGGAGCTCAGCCTCTCCACATTCTTCATTGAGAAGATCGAGAAAATTAAAGATTCTGGGGGTCATTACAACCATGCCGGTCTGGTAACAACGCTGCCGGTAAGCCTACCGTCACCGTTGTTACCAGACCGGCATAGTACAACTCTGTGTGCGAGTGCTGTCCTACCCGCCAGGGTAGACCTGGCAGGCGGAACAGCACCTGCCCACAGAGTTTCATGGAAGCACCGTCATTAATGGTGCCGGTGCTTCCGCGCTCCCAATTCCTATTGAGTCCTATGGCACTCAATGGAAATGGGGAGTAACATTTAACCAGCGTCTGAGTCTGACTTACAGGAACACCGGGGTTGCAATCCCCCAGTGTTTCCGGCAAGCCAGGCCCCGGTAAAAATCACAAATCCGGCGGCAGCCTTTCGGGTTTTGCCGGCACAGCTACCGCCGGACTTGTAATGAGGCCCTCTGTCACAAGGTCCCACCCGCCATAGACCAGAGAGACCCTTTCACCCCCGCCCCTCACATTAAACCGACCCACACTGTGCTTCCACAATTTCATTTTTTACAGGTGATAGGAAGCAACTACACTTCCAATTCTGAAATCCGGTCCCAATCATTTTTGTAGAAAATTCAACCCCTCCCCCCAATCCCACAACCTCTCCCCCTCCAAGGCCAGCCCTCTCCTTCTCAGGAGAAAAATCGAAATACAGAAGAATGTGATAAAACCTGGGCGTCACATGCCATGCACATGTAATGCCGGCATGACCCTAGAATCAAAGGTCAGTGTAGAATTGCATCAACTTCAAAACATACTCTAATACATCCTTTAAGATGCCCCCCTTCGATGGATGATGTGGTATGGCAGTCTTGTGGTAGGCATGCTCTGTTTTTAGGCATCCCAAAGTACCAACTCCAAAGACGCCAATGGTTGCATCCGAACCCCAACTCTCTGACCTGAAAGACCATCAACCTCAGGAAACCCAACTAAGGTGCGCACACCATCAGCATGTTTAATCATCAGTATCAAGTTGCTATGCCTCATACACAAAAGTTAAAAAAAGCAGAGCCCCCTGGTATCTCCAGAAAATCATCTTTCGCTAGCACTTCACCCACCCCTAAGATCAGCCAACACTAACCTAACAGTTCTGCACTGAAAAGGCAGGTGATGGGAAGACAGGCATTTGCTCTGGGCTCTGGAATGAGGTGCCCCTGGAACTAACAAACCTCGACGCACCCAAGCAGGTTCGAGTGGCACTGAAACAAACTGTTTTGTGACCCCGACCCAAGATTAACAGATACGTCATCAAGTAGACTCAAAAAGCACACACCACCAACCGAACAAAAACTAGAGGATTGCAATTGGCGAACCCCGACTGTGAAAAAAAACATAAAAAACAAAAATTAAAAAAACAACTTGCTGTACCTGGTCTTGTTGTTCCTCCAGCACAAAGTGATCTGAAAACAGCTTTCCAAAAGACTTGATGAAAATATCAAAGCTCTATTTTGCTGCTACATGCCTGCGTTATTTAAACAGCACAATTCTTTCATAAGTAGGGGCATACTGAAATTCGGCTTCGAGCAAGTATTCAGCTTAATTTCAGCTGAAAATGAGATATTCGGCCAAATAGTTTAATTATCACTCAAAGCAGAATAGTTTACCCTACAAAATACATGAAGTATTGCTTTGACTGTGCCTGTAATCATTCAGTTTATCCTTTAAAAGGATCATAAAACAAATGCTGCGGTCACTTATTTGATTGAGTGCACAGAGAGCAAAGGTGTGAAAGTGCAAACCAAGTCCCTGCCCTTTATGTCCTGGACAGACGTTCATCTGCTGGTTTGCTGGGGAGGAGTGAGCTGAAGCAAAACTCAGAATTTATTTGATGTGTCTCTGGTCTCCCCTGTATTTTGAAGTTGAAACCCATTGAGCTGGAACAATAGTTTATGAAGTCACTTTTGGGAAATGGTATCTTCTTTAAGCGCTTATTAATTTGTTAATTACTTGTTTAAGATCTGAAAGTTACAGATTCCAATCCCACCCAATCCAAATAATATAATTAACTGGATTAATGTAACTGTTGCAGAGTTCCCAGTAAGTTCCAAACCCTGAGTAAAATAGCTCAGGAGGTAGTGTGTCTGCAGCAAAGAACTGTATTTCGCATGTAGGCCAAGGTTATAAAGCAAGTAAGATGGCTCTTTGAGTTGAGAAAAAGTGACAGATTTTACTAAAGAGGGTGGCTATATTAGTTTTAACCAAAATGCAGCAGTCTGTATCAGCAGAAATATTCCTCCTGACATTACAGTTAAAAAGAGGGATATTTGTGTAATAAAGACAAGGAGCTAAATATTTAAGATTTGGAAACAATGGACCCAATGGATGCACAAGTGAAACAAATAAGTAAAATAAACATGCCAATTAAAGATCTGAAAATCAGCACTGTCCCTTCCTTATCGGTTAGACGAGAACCGCAGAGGACTCAGCATTCCCTATATGTTTTTGTCTGATGTCTTTTACCACGCCCCATAACACCACACTCAGTGCCATGTCCCCGATTGTCAGAAAGTCGCAGGTGCTAGAATTGTTCAGGTGGAGGAACAGTAACAAGGATAACTACATTAGGTGAGACAGTAAATAAATACTGTCAGAAAACGGGGGAAGACTTATTGTAAGGGATTGTACCTGGTGCTGTTGAGGGGGTTTTGAGAGCGCTACGGTTTCTCTGTTGGATTGTTTGCGGGAGGGCAGCTTTGTGTTCGGGGAGCAGGTGCCACTGCATGGCAAAAAAATAAACAAGAATAGGGGAATTGTGTATGTTGGGGGCTTGCACAGCAGAAGGAAGGGGACAGCAATATCTGTCGCCTTCTTGAGGAACTGGACCTTGATGTCCTCGGTCTCACTGAGACATGGTTCCCGGCCAGCTCTGTCACCAGCTTTGACACACTCCTACCTGACGGCTACAAGATCATCTCCGTGCCTAGGCCCAACCGTGCTGCGGGGAGAGGGGGGTGTTGCCCTTATCTTCCCGGAGTGGATTCCTGCCACTGTCACTGCTACACAGACCTACTCCTCTTTTGAATGCCTTGTCTGCCGACTCTCTCTCTCCTAGCCATTCCCTTACTGTGGCTACTATCTATCGGCCACCCGGTCAAATTTCCTCTTTCCTCTCCGAGTGGGCAGATCTCTCCTCCTCACTCCTGTCCTTTACCACTCAACTCCTCTTTCTTGGAGACTTCAACATCCACCTGGATGCCTCCTGTCCCACCTCTGGACACTTTCGCGACATCTGCGACTCTCTCTAACTCTCTATTCTCCCGTTTGCGCCGACGCATTCTGCAGGGCACACTCTTGATGCTGTGATCTCTTCTGACCTTCCCCTCTCTGTCCCTGTCTCCACTCCTCTCTCCTGGAGTGATCACTTTCTCCTATCCTCACACCTCACCCTCCCTACCCCTCAGGCAAAGCCATCTTCATCACTGCCACTCTCCTTCTCGGTCATCCGACCCATGAAGCGCGTGTCAGTGAGGCTTTCGCCGCCACCTTCGCACCTCCCCCTCCCCCTTCGGCTGACTCCCACCCTGACACAGCCCTCTCCACTCTCGTTATATCTGATATCCTTGCCCCTGTCTTGAGAATCCGCCTGAAGCCCAAAGCCAAATGTAATTCCTGGTATGACTGATCTCGTCACCCTAAAACGCAAGTGCAGGGTGGCACAGAGGAAATGGTGTGCTTCATGTTCATCCTCTGACAAACTGGCCTGCCGCCTGCTCCAAAGGCAATACCGGCTCTCCGTTCTCACCAAGAAGAGAGCCCTTATCCAAGCCCGCATCTCTGCGGCATCAAACAATTCTCCTGAACTCTTTAAAATCTGCAAGGAACTGGCCAACCCTGCTGCAGTCTCTACCTCTCCTGTCCCCTCCCAGGCCCTCTGCACGGCACTGGCCTCACACTTCATTTCTAAAACTCAGGACATCCTGTCCTCACTCTCCTCCTTTCACCTCCCTCCCTCTATTCCTTGCTCTTCCTCTGGCCCTTCTGCAGCCACCCCTCCTCTCTCCTTCTCTGCCTTTCCCCTTTACTCTGCTGACGAGGTTTCCAGACAAGTCCGATCTATGAAAGTCTTGTCAAATCAGGTGCACCCCTGTTCCTCCAAAACTATCAAGGACCACATCGACTCCCTGGCTCCTGCCCTGGCTCCTGCCCTGGCTGACTTCTGCAATCACTCCTTCGCCACTGGAGTCTTCCCATCCCCCCTTAAGCACTCCCTTGTGCATCCTCTTCTTAAGAAACCCTCTTCCGACCCCTCCTGTCCGGCTAACTACCGCCCAATCTCCATTACTCCCTTCCTGGGCAAGCTAGCTACTGGAGAAACTGGCCATCTCCCAGCTTAATCTCCACGCTGATTCTGTTGGTAGTCTTCATGACCATCAGTCTGGCTTCAGAGCTGCCAGAGGCACAGAAACTGCTCTCCTGAACATCCGTGAAGACCTGCTCTCCAACCTTGACTCTAACATTCTGTGTGTTCTCATTTTACTTGATCTCTCTTCTGCCTTTGACACTGTCAACCATGCCATCCTGCTCGACCGTCTCCGTGATAACCTGGGCATCACTGGTCAGGCTCTGGCGTGGCTGACCTCTTTCCTCTCCAATCGACCCTCCCAGGTCCAACTGGGGTCCTTCCTCTCTGACATCGTTTTCTCTACCTGTGGTGTCCCCCAGGGATCTAACCTCTCTCTTTGGCTGTTCAACCAGTATCTGGCACTCCTTGCCCACCGCATCGCCGCTCTCTGCCCCAACTTTCAGTGCTATGCGGATGATACCCAGCTCATTTTCAGGCTACCCTCGGCCTCCTCCTCTCCTTCCCTCATCTCGGACTGCCTGTCTGCTATCCAGGAATGGTGTGCCGCCAATGACCTCTGCCTTAATGCCAGTAAGACTGAGATTCTACTCATCGGCACACCCACTCCATCCTTCCCCGCAGCTCTCTGGCCAGCCTCTCTTGGTCCTCTTCCTGCTCCTACCTGCAAGGCAAAAAACCACGGTGTCATCTTCGACTCCACACTCTCCTTCTCTCCGCACATATCTGACGTGTCCAAGAAGTCACACTACCAGCTGCACCTCCTCAGAGGTATTCTTCCTTTCCTCTCCTTCCCCCAGAAGCTCACTGTCTCCAGAGCCCTGGTTCTCTCTAAACTCGACTACTGTAACAGCCTCTACCTAAATCTGCCTGCTTCTACTCTCCGCCCTCTGCAACTCATCCAGAAAGAGACTTGTCATTGGCCTCAAGCCCAGGGACCGTATCTCTCCAGGACTGAAATCTCTACACTGGCTCCCAGTGGCTACGGGGATTAAGTTCAAAACCCTCTGCATTGTCCACAAAGCCTTCTGGGGCCTGGGGCCAAAATACCTTCAACTCTTCCTAAATATCTTCCCTCTCAAGCTCTTCGCTCATCCGCTTCCAACTCCCTCAGAGTCAGCTGCTTCTCCAAGCAACGAGTTGGGGGTAGATCTCTCTCTGCGGCAGGGGCCTCCCTCTGGAACAGCCTTCCTACCTCCCTGAAACTTGAGAACCATCTCCGGTTCCGGAAGCACCTCAAAACCTTCCTCTTTGCTTCTGCTTTCTCTCCCCCTCTCCCCTGCTAAATTCCTGAATGAATTTGCACTGATTCTGCAACAGGGCTACTCTCACCGATCTCAGTCCTTGGCCCTGCCACTCTCCCTTTGCACTGCCTCCCTGGCAACCCCTGCACTGCGGGACTGTCTCTATATCCCTACAGCCCCCCTTCCCAGCACTTTTCTACACTTACCTTGCACTTGCCACCAGCTGGCTCTTATTATTTATCTTGTTATTCTACTACCCCTGTACTGCACTTTTCCCTCCCCCTTTCCCCTTGCACTTTTCCCTTCCCCTCACCCATGCACTTGCGCGATCTGAATGACACCTGGCCTAGTAGGATTGTTGTCTGTCTTCCCTTTGTCCCCCCCTCCCTGCCTCGTCGCGCCTTGAAACACTTGTGTATAGGCGCGTTACAAATGTCATATCATATCACAGGATTTGGGTCATGTAGTTCGATATTCAGTATACCTAGGTTTCTTGCAATGTTAAGTTTTCATATAGTTCGGCATTCAATATATGGACAGGCATTGCCTGTGTTCCTATTGGGAGCTCCCCAGTGCCTGTGTGTTCCTTTGACACTCACCAGTGGCCTTCTACTTCTACCAATGGCTTCTACTGTGATCTCTGCTCCTCTTCTGGAGCGGGGCACACCGCCAATGTGAGCATTACCCGCCTTGCTACTTCTTTATGAACACAGCCAGCTTCCTTTGAGCTCTGGGGCGTCCTGGTTTGGCATCCAGCCCCACCACGGCAGACCCACGAAGAGTGGGTCCCCTGCTGGTCTCTGCCATGCCGGTCTTCCTGCTTCTCCTTTACGTCTCTCCTCGTGGGTTCTCCTCCTCAGATCTCGTTGGCCTCTCTTCCTGCAGCCCTCTAACAGGCTGCAGGTGTGTCAAGTTAACTAGATCTACCTGACCATAGTTAGGCAAACATCCCTGACTTTCCCAATGTTTGGGATTCAGCATCCTCGTCTCAGTATCTAAGTGGTCAAGAGGGGTAATCTTCATTACTCAGTTTCCTCTTCTTCATCTCAGTACTGTCAGAGTGTGCAATAATGAGGGGGACATGGCTTGTAACAGCCCATAAAGGTTGGGGAGGACTTGGATTGGCTGTTACTAGGGAAAGGGGAAAAACAGGTATTTCCTAACTTATCTTTAGTGCTGTTCCTACTCCTTCTGCTACGTCTAGGATTATATCTCCTATCAGTTTATGGGACAGTATCCCATAACTGCTTCTGGAATAGGGGTTTCTTCCTGAAGGGAAAATATGTGATACCACGTCTCGCCCAAGAGCATATCTACCCCAGCCAGCAGGGACCCTCCACCCAAGTTATCCTCCTTCGCTCCTCCACCCCAGGAGCAGGAACCAAAAGTGATGGCCTTTCCCTGGCCACCTGCGTAGAGGATCCAAGGGGAGTAGGAGTCAGAATACCCTCAGGTTTCTCACTGTAGTTACACACAAATCCCGTCTTGGCAACTTCAAACTCAGTCAAGCCAACTGAGAAGGAAAAATTGGTGGAGGCCACCCAGCCATAGCTTATGTAGAACACCCAATATTCATAGAGGCATGTCGCTAAACATCCCAGAGTGTAAATCACTCTTCCTCCACCTAGAACTGGACCACCAAACCAACCTATCCTTGCTACTCATTTACAGACCACTCACATAAAACCGACCCCTACAGAGAAATTTGCAGACAGCATAGCCAGTATTGCTGTAGAACCTGAGCACCTGATCCTTCTTGCTAGAAGACTTTAACATCTGGCTCTAAGAGAAGATTAGCAACTCTAGCTAATCCCTACCCTCCCACCTAGCCAGCATGTACCTACAACAAATGGTGAAGGGGGCAACCTGTGTTGCTGGATAGACATTGGAAGCAATTTTCTGCATCAACTATATATATATATATATATAATTACAACTGCTCCTCCAGTTCACATTCTCTGGAGTGACCACCTTATGATTCCCCTTGTGATTCATGCTTCAGTGTGAGCATTATCATTAGGGTATTTATTGGGCACAGCCTTAGCTTTAGGATGCAACAGAGCACTTTTCAATTATAGGGGAAGAACACAGAGATGGAAGTAGTGAAAAAAGGAGCGGGGAGATAAAAGGGGAGGGCGAGAGTGAGCAATTGGCAGCAAGGGATCTACAAGCAATCATGGTGGTCTCAGGTAGGGTGGTGAGTGCAGGTGTATGTGGACCTAAGTGCTAAGGAGGAGCCATTCCGTGAAGACAAAGGTCTTCGGCTCTTTCCTGAAATGTAGTAGGGATGGGGCAAGGCAGATGTTGAATGAGAGGAGGCTCCAGAACATTGGAGCATAGACAGGAGGCCTGTCTTCTGGTTCTTTCTTTCCTGCACTGTCATAATTCAAGTCTGCACATGTCCTTACTTCTGGTGGATCGCAGGCCTCTGGAGATACCGTGTTCTTAGTAAGGTAGCTTGGGGATTTCAGGATGACAGCCTTGTCACTGAAGCAACAGGATTTGAAGAGGATACATGCATGCAGCGGGAGCCAGTGCAATTCTATGAGGATGGGGGTGAAGTGGTTGAATTTGCTGAGCCCTTTAATGAGTCTTGCTGAAGCATGCAAGACACATTTCATGGGTGCCAGCGTAGTTGCCAGAATGCCTTCCAAAAGGGCTTTACCACCATTGAGGTGGGAGAGGACCAAGGCTTCGACAGCAGATCTGAAGTTGTTTTCTGGGCTGAAGGGCTTGATTTTTTTGCAGGAGAGAATGTTGGTACCAGGCGGTTTGTGTCTTTCAAAGCAAAGTGTCTGTTGATGTTGAACCTAAGGGACTTGGCACAGGTGGCCAGCTGGCGTGTGAATCCCTCCAGGTTCATAGCCAAGAGACAGGTCTGGATGTCAGGGTGTTTGGTGTTGTTGGTCAGCAGTAGGAATTCAGTCTTAGAGGGATGGAACTTAGTAAGGACTGGACATCCAGGACTGGATCAATGTGAGTCAGGCCTTCAGCCTGTGGATGTCTTCGATGGATGATATTGTGAGGTAGATCTGCATGTCATCTGCGTATTGGTGAATGTGGATATTGTGTGGAGTGAGGAGGGTTCCAAGAGGTTCCATGACAAGATTGAAGATCACGGGGGAAAGGATGAATCCTTGCGTGACTCCAGAGGTGATGAATCCATTTGTATGAAATGTTGGCAATTCGCAAGTTAGGATTTGAGCCAGCTGAGAAAGATCTCACTGTTCCCCATGCAGCAATGTAGATTGTCAGTGAGTGTCTGGTGGTCTACTGTGTCAAATGCTTCTGAGAGGTCAAGGAGAACTAGGAGGCAAGGATGGCCATCATTGAGGATTTCAAGGGCATCATCGATCACCTTGATAGTATCCGGTTTTGTGCTGCATCTGGGTCTGAAGCCAGATTAGTAGGACTGAAGGAGGTTAGTGGCCTTGATGTATTGGAGGAGTTGTGTGGCTACTGCTTTCTCAAGGATCCTACCTAGGAAGGGAAGATGGGTGATGGGGCCTTTGTTGCTGAGATCATCAGGGTCCAGTGTTGGTTTCTGAAGAAACATGAAGCTTTGTCCAGTGTTAAGGGTTGAGAGGAAGGTGCCTTGAGTAAGGGAGCTGTTGATTGTCAAGTAAGGGGGAGTGCTTCAGTAGGAAGGTTCTTGAGTACCGAAGCAGGGAGAACGTTGTCCGCATAAGATGTGGCCTTTAGGGATGGTAAGGTGGCAGTGAGGTCTTCCATAGTTAATGGGCCCCATTATAAGTTTGCCGGTCTGGGAACTATGGTACCGGTAAGCATGCCGGTAACGTAGTTCCCGGACCGGCAAACTACGAGTTGTGCTCGCAGGTGCGTTTATGTCCACCAGGGAGGACCTGGCGAGCAGAAAGGCACCCGCGAGCACAGCCTGTCAGATGCACCGGCACCGTTATAAACTGTGCCGGTGCATCCGACCTCCCCATGGAAAGTAATGGATTCCGGCCCCTGGCATTGGGGACATACAGGGTCCGCCAAGGTCGGAATGGCCCTGGACTTCCCCATTGCCAGGGGCCGGAAAAAATGCAACTACGGCGGCAGCCGTGCCGGTTTTACAGGCACGGCTACCGCCAGGGTTGTAATAAGGCCTATTGTCTTGAAAGTTGTCCAGGTGGTTGTGGTTTTGCAAGATGAGATGTGTAGTGTGCTATCAGTTGTGGCATCGGTGTCTATGTGTTGGTGGATCATGTTGATATTATTGACAATAAAGAGCTGATGGTGGTGGATTTTTTGATGGAATGTGCTAGAGGTGGGTCAGGCAGAGGGTCGATATAGTGCTTGATGGTTTTGAACAGGGCCCTGCTTTCATTGTTGGCCTTGGCTATGGTGTTTTAGTAGTAGTTGACCTTGGCAGTGTTGATCAATCACCTGCCTGTAGCACAGAGTTCCTTGAGCATGGCAAGGTCGAATGCACTGCAAGATTTTATCCAATTATTTTCTTGTTTTCTGATGGCTCGTTGTGAGTTCTTGAGTGTACCAGGATGCTGAAGGTTTAGGCTTGAAGGTGTGCCGTTTCACTGGGGCATGGTGGTTGATGCTTGTGAGGGTTGTGTTGAGTTCCTGGAGAAGCAAATCGAAATCCTGGTTCATCAAATGTACATCAGCCCATGTGGGGTGGAGTTTGGTGAGGTCTCCTGGGAGCCTCCACTGGGAAGTTCTTGATGGATCTGAAGAATTGATTGCTTGATTTGCTTGAGAGGTGTGGTTTGACTAATCTCAAAGGGGATTGCCAGATGGTCTGACCAGTGGAGTGGAATATGAGAGCTTTGATAGAGGTTGGGCAGTGCAGTGATGAGGTTGAGGATATTACCTTTTCTGTGAGTTGGTTCTTTCATGTGCTGTGAGAGGTGCTATGAGTTTACTAGGCAGTAGAGGTCTTTCTTCATTGGCTTGGTTGCTGGGTTGCCAAGGTGTTCCGCTCACCTGGTACCCACGGTGACGCCACCCAGCCAGTTGGTCGTTGGTGCCCTTCCCTATGATTCCCTGGTGTGGTCTCGGTGTCGATGGGATTCCGCCTGGAAATGAAGACTATATTAGGACTGGGCGACCAAGGTAAGTTTTCCCCCACCTCCCTTGTGTTCCCAGTCCCTCCAGGTTCTCTTCTCACCTGGTTGTCGGAATCAGTGGGTTCTCCGTCCTGCTCTCTGGGCAGGGGCGCGTTGTCTTTTGTGGGCGCGGACGGTCCAGTTACTTCACCGACTACTGCCCTTGTAGTGTCTTTTAGGTAAGTCTTATTGCGATTAATGTCGTCGTAATTCTTGCATGCCTTTTCTCTGTTCTAAATGTCTCTTTTTTTATCTCCTTAGCCCGCTTGGAGAACTGGATATGCTGGTTCTCACCGGAAGATGATGGTGCGCTATAGCGCTATGATGCAGTAAGGAGACGCTTTGCATAGCGCAGTGATGTCTTGTCCTCACTGACCTGTGGTTTTCTCTTTTCATAGGTTGCGGTGAGTTCCCAGCGCAGATGGAGTTCCGGAGCTATGCCAGCCGAAAAGCAACCAACCAGGTAAGTCTTTAAGTGCTTTATGGTTGTAATGTCTCCACTACCTCCTTTAATGATGTCTTTCTCCTTTTCTCAGGTCCTTCGATCCGGGCGGCAAACTCCACCAACAGAGCTGCCCAGGACCTGCGAGCAGTGAAGGATGATGAATGCAGGTAAGATTCTGCTTCTAACGATGTTGTTGGTTTTTCTGCAGATCCAGAATTCACCAGGCTCGTGAGAAAGCTGGACACGGTGAGCGTCACGTTGCTAGAAGCAAAGTAACGCGAAGCGTGCTGTCTTGTTCGGGTGTGGTTTAAATAGCCACTGTAAAATAGTCCAGGTAAAGTAGTCCCTAGGCCACCACACCCAAAACACTACACCGCATAGCTTGGTTCTAGGAACCAAGCTATATGGATGCCTCCATGTTGGCTAAAAGCCTAAATAAAGTAGTTCCTCAAGCAGATGTCTTTCCTTACTGATGAGCCTGGCGCCATTTGGAGGAAACGAAAGTTATAAATAACCCAAGATGGAGGAACAAGTTGAAATGCTTTATGAGGATGATCTATTCGGTGTATGGCACGGGACCGAAGATGAAATCACAGATTTTTTTGAATATATGAATGAACTAGCACCAAGGATCAAATTTACGTATAAGACCAGCAAGACAGATATTGATTTCTTGGATGTCAAAATATATTGGAATATTGATAAATTGGCAACCACAGTCTACACGAAGGAAACTGACAGAAATAGTTCACTTCTAGCCACAATTTCACCCAAGGAAAACCATTACCAGCATACCACTGAGTCAGTTTTTACGTTATAAGAGGATTATATCTGAAGAAGAAGAATTTGTGACCAAATCGAGTGAGTTGAAAGGAAATTTATCGAGAGAGGTTATAGTGAACAAATACTGTCAGAGCATTACTCCACAGTGAGAGATATTCCAAGACCAGAGGCATTAAAACTGAAAGTGAAACAGAAATAGGATGAGATGGTTTATGTACCTACTTATTCCCAACAGAGTGGCAAAATTAAAAATATCATCAAGAAAAATTGGGAAGTACTAGCATTGGATTCCACATTAGAGGAACTATTCCCAAATCCTCCACTTTTTGCGTACAGCAAAAGTAGGTCCTTGAAAGATCATTTAATAAAATCTGATTTCACAAAAAAAACACAAGTGAAAAAGACAAAGGCACGCTGACATGTAATAACTGTAACTGTTGCAATAATGTATTGAAAGGAGAACTCCATCTAACATCCATACAATGGCAGAAAAATTCCATTGATGCATCCATCTACTTGTGATACAAAAAATGTGATATACGGTATAAAATGCCCCTGTGGCATGTACTATGTGGGACTTACCAGTAGGAAAGCCAAAGTGAGATGGGGGGGGAACACAAGTCAAATATAAGGAACCTTTCCACAAAATCTGTTGCCCAACATTTTGTTGCAGAAAGACATACGATTGCACAAATGAAATTTGTTTTTCTTGAATCTGTTAAACTTCCCAGAAGGGGGCGGGGGGTTTGACAAAACTGCTACAACAAAGAGATCTTTTAGATTGAAAAATGAGACACTATGTATCCTCGGGGAATGAACATCGATTGGGATTTGAATTGCTTTTTGTGAAATTTAATTTTGTAAAATAATGTGAGAATCAACATGTTAGCTTGAGCTTATCCAGATTGGTAGACGTGTTATTTATATTTTCAAAATGTCAATGGTATCATTTGCATATTTAAGAAGGTTTTGTTTTCGTGTAATTTCTCAACATATTTCATACAAAAGGGGTGACACCCCATGTTATGTATTTAAAACGTAGTTGTGTATGGTTGAACTTTCAAAATATGTTACCATAGTAACAACTTTATGCACTTCGTAAGGAGACACAATGTGTATTATGCGGTGTAAGGTTTCGCCTCGAATGAACAGCAATATAAAATATCAAATTAGATATCTGATCTAAATTCGAGTTACTGGCAATAGGTAAAAGTGCAGGCTTTGTTTAATGAAAATTAAAAAGTCTTTCAAGTCATATGAGATGCCCCGTTAGATCGTTGTAAAGCACCTACTTGGCTTAAACATCTGAGTCTGTATTATTGGGGACGATCTTAAAAGCGGGATTTATCTAATACATATATCCACTTCTGAAGCCAATCTAAGATGGCGTCCATGTTTGAGACGCCATCAACACAATAGAAGGATAACTTAAGTTAGTAGTCTCGCGGTAATACAGCATCTCTACCCGAGACGGCAGAGAAGCACAGACGGAGGAAGAGTTGTTTGAGCGGCGTGATGATTGTAGAAAGCAACTAAGGTACATGTCCTACATGGGCCTCATAGTACCAAATAATTAGCATCAGGAAAATTCAACACCTGAAACTTTGTTTTGTCTTATTATTGCTGTATAGACACCCTGCCGAAAGCAGCAGCACCAGCGAGTGATCGAGCACACATTGAAACGATTTTAGACACAACACGCGTGGAGTGCTACCGTTAACTACAGGTAGGCAATTCCACTCAAAATAATGAATCTCCTAGATAGTGTATAGCTTCAGTCATTACCTAATTGCACGTGTAATACATCTTATAGGACAGCACCGCCATAACCGCCCCTGAAGATGGGACGCCATTGGTTATTCACTACTATCCCGTACAGTCTTGTTACTGTCATTTGTTTTGGGTAAGCAAGAAGTTGATTTTTTGTAATTTATTGCAGTATACATTTAATGGTCTGTGGCGACAGGGGGACCCAGCGCTATGACATGGCGCTTACTCCCCCTGAGCCACACCTTGTATTTTGATTATTTGACACTGATACATATATATTTTTTAGTGGTTACCTAATCCACATGAATAAACATTTGGACTACACTCCAAGTCCAACTAAAAGTTTAGTGCTACATAGTACCTTAATGTTCCCTAGTATTTGAAATTATGGATATGAATTTTTAAATATTCACTTTGTTTTCTTTATAATTAATTGCAGGTTAAATAAAAAGAACAGTCACCCAATATTTAAAACCTGAAGAAGGGCGTTGAATGCCCGAAACGCGTAGTTAAGAGGGCACCATGGTTACACTAATATTGAACAACTTGTGGCAACTCAAATATTGGGACTCATCTATGAATATTATGACAAATGTGTATTTTTATTGAAAGTGTTACACACACAAAGTGCATGTTTACCATACATTTTGTTTGAAAAAATTATTTGTGTTTATAAGAACCGATTGAATTTGTACTATTAATTCAATTTGTGTATGATGTGGAACAATACACAGATATGATTTACTCAATCTGAAAAACTGAAAGTTGTCATTTTTTGTATTATTAAATGAATTCAAATGCTTTTTACATTGAAACAAGATATTGCAATTTATTTGCCAGTTGCTGTGCCCCATTTTATTCACCGTGATTGTGCAGTGAATCTTCCCAGTATACATATTCTCTAGTAAAGGTAGCACTTTACTCTCTGGGAGCACCTAAAGTGGTTTACAAGTAGCAGTACTCATTTTTGAATTGACTGATCACTTAATTCCTGGAACAGAATAGGGAAGTCTTTGATGCAGGAGGTGTTGGGCTTGGATAGTCTGTAGATCAGATGAAAAGGGACTGGGTATGTTGGGGAGAGCATGCTGTGGCTGGATAGATTTTTGAAAGAGCTAAGGTTGGAGACATCCAGTTGGGTGCATGGCTATGATGCCTTGTGAATGATGGCGAGGCCTCTGCCGATCTTGGTTGGACAGTCTTGTTGTAGAATTCTGTAACCGTTGGTGATGAGGACATCTAGGATGTGGGCAGAGGTGGATGTCATCCAGGTCTCAGTAATAAAGATGACATCCAAGTAATTTGTGGTGATGAGGTCGGCAATGTCAGCTGAATGTATGATTGCTGAGCGGACATTGGTGAGCATCCATTTATTTTAATGATGGAGTGTGATGAGGTGTATGGTGACATGGATGAGGTTGCTGCGATGCAGTTTCCATGATGTTGCTGGTGAACAGCGTGGTTGGCGTTGAGTGGTGATGGAAGGAATGGGAAGTTGGGAGAGAGGGGTGAAACACCTTCAGATAGCTTACCTGATGTCAAGGGATGCAGGGGTTCTGGTCCTAGGTCCCCCCGGTTCCAAACAGGAATTGCCCTTTTCTTCGTCTGCCCTTCACTTCGGACCCCCAGGCGAAAGACATCCTTGATCTAGGAATTAAGGACAGAAAGGAAGAGACAGGCTAGAAGGTGGATGGGGCTTAAACCAGGTAACCTAAATCCATTTGCATTTGCTCACCAACTGCAAAGGAAAAGAGGCTGGAGGGCTGTTTAAGTAGGGGGAAGGGCAGCAAAACAAGAAGGTGCCAACCGTTTGGTATGTGCCACCCACAAAAATGTAGCTCCAGTCAAGAAAAGAAACTGAAATCCCTCAACACAGCGGAACTCGACACCTTATTGGAATCCACAAAACCACACAACTTTCTCCTAAGCACACTCCCACCAGAAGAAAAAGTAAGATGGTCCAAAAATGGATTTATCCCCATGCACCTGGGACAAAGCTCTTCGTCCATTGTTTAATGCAATAGGTACTAGTGGCTGAATACCTGATTCATGGAGGGAGAGTACCATTCTACCAGTATACAAACAAGGCTGTTGGAAGTCACCAGCAAATTATCATATGTTAGCGATGTTAGACATCCCTGCTAAAATGTTTGCTCATGTACTTTTAAATGAGCTGAATCAGTGGATAAACTAACATGGCATCCTACCCATTAACCAGACTGGCTTCCGGGACAAATCCAGTACTAGTCACAACCTGATTTGCCTAACTTCCACCATAGAATACACTTGGGAAAGACATCAACTGCCAGTAACGCTGCTTTTATTGATTTTAGTGCCGCCTTCGACACAGTCAGGAGGAATAAACTATGGTACAAACTAGTGAAATGGAATATTCCTCATGGCCTGTTGCAAATGATTCAGTTGCTGTACGCGGACACTAAAGTCCGAGTGAGAACTAACAGCGTGGGCCATGTCACTGAACCATCCCACAGCCCGTGTTGTAAAACAGGGTTGTATTTTGGCTGTGTTAACCTATACCTGACTGACTTGGTCGCAACATTAAATCTGATGGAAGCCCGTCCAGTAAAATGTGGCTCACTAAGCTATAGCTGGCTCAGGTATGCCGATGACCTTTTGCTGGTTGACTAAACTCCTAAGGGCCAGCAAGCCCTATTGGATGCGCTGCGAGTGTATGCCAACAGCATTGGTCTTCGTATTAACATCAAGAAAGCGAAGATAGTGGCGTTTTCGAGTAAAACCAAGCGTAAAACGCCAGCGTGTCTTAAATGGAAACTCAATGAGAAAGAGATATAATGTGTGGAATGCTATAAATATCTTAGCATCATAATTCACAACAAGTTGAGTTGGGCCCAGCAATGGAAAGCAAATCAAACTAACTGCAAGAACATTGCATTTACCCTGAGTAATTTCATCAGCAGGCAAAGTGGCATCTCCATTAAAACCATCCTATGGTTTTAATGCTCCAAGATCGTTCCCTGTATACTATATGGAGTCGAGGTATGGGGTCATAATTTGATAACTGAATTTGCTAATCTAGAAGCTAAGATCTTGACACTGCTGTTCAGAATGCCAAACACGCTACCAAATGAATTCCTCCGCCTAGAGCTTGACATCTCAAAACTAACTGGAGTTATAGAACATAAATTGGTGATGATCTATGAGAAATTGCAGTGGTTTGACAACGGTACAATAATGAGCATATTCATGCATGCCTTTAGTGGCATTGATAACCACACACATTTTGGTGCTCTTGGCTGTTTGTATGCAAAACATAAGAGTTGGATAATTGATGATCCAAGATTAAGTGTTCCCTGTTCCCAGATGTTATTAAAACGCTGCTTAAATGCAAATCTAAAAGATCTATACCAAGAAAGAGATTTGGTTAAGCTTGGATCGCAGGTAAACAGTGGTCCCTTTATAGCATATTGGTTGAACCGCACTACTAGGTATAATTACATTGATGCTTACATTGATAGTGACAGCATATGCAATTACTTGCTATGCAAATTTAACCGCTCTGAAGTGTTGGAAATAGTGGGAGCACGAGCGCGAAAACCGTGCAATGAGCGCAATTGTCATTTATGTGGGGTGAACACAATTGAATCAACCTATTTATCTATTTATTTTATTGCGCCACTCGGCCATGGGCCTCAGGGCGCTCATCTACGGAGCATATACTGTGTGTATGTGAGAGGCTAGCAACTTTAAGAACATGTACTATGCCAGCATACTCCAATATAGTAACTGGGAAGATCCAGATAACACTGTGGCGAAAATTGATGGAAGGAAACAATGCTAACCGGATATATCTCATGATGAAGTTGCATGTAGAAACTATGAAGATTTAAAAAATATTAACTGAATAATGAATTGTGTGTAAAGAAGGTCAACATTTGAATGGATGTCTAGTTTAAATATTTTGTGGTTATAGCTTAATTGTTTTGATAAAATGTGATGTGTTTGTAAATCGTTTGCTTTATATAAAGCCTATCCTGGCTATATGTATAATAAAAAAAATAAAAGAATCACTGCATATTTTCCAGAAAAGCAAGTTTCTCTCCTCCTGTACAGTGGCCACAGTGCCGCTACGTGTCTTCTCCCACTTTTGAGGCTATGCGAGTGCCCGTGTCCACTTCCTGTGCCTTCTTGCCACTGTGGAACAGGCATAATCTCACCAGGTTGACAAATGCAATGACTCAGATGTCGAGGTACGGCTGTTCAAACGTGTGCACCTCGCTAAAGCGATAAATGGCCTTCATCCTGATGGTGAAGTAGAACGCCATGAGGAGGAAGATAGGGTTGACTAGGAGGCCCTCACATCCATGTGGATTCAGCCACAAGTCTTCTTGACCATGGCCTACGTGCAGCTCGCAAGACGCTGAGAGCCACCACAAGTCCATGAAATCAGAGTGCATGTGGAATGAGTCTCCGAGCGTGGGGAGGTGGTCACACAGCTAATCACCACCTCCTCCGTGAAGAAGATGAAGGTAAGTGGCAGCATGCACAGTAACAGCGGTAGGTCTGCCCTACATGCCATCCCGAGGTAGGTGGCTACGGGTTTAGGGGGTAGGAAGGTCTGCAGCTCCTCCAGGCACTGCTGGGAGACCGTCATGCCAGCACCAGTCCAGTCCCTGCTCCATTTGCTGGCCTGGGGAGGGAGAGTGAGCAGGAGTAATTAATGCGTGAGGGAGAGGGAGCACTTCATATCTCTGCATGGTGTCGAAATGTCACTCTGCAGCAAGAGTGAGCGAGGAACAAAGCAGGTCACCAAGCTGCCCGGAAATTAGACAAGCATGGCGTGATGCTTACGGGACTGTTGTTAAACAAGCACTCATTGGCTCATATGGCAGGGAACGCTGATTAAAAACAATAAGTACTTTGGGGAATGCATGCTACAAGCATTGCCAGTTGCTATGCCAATGGGATACGTTGCTTCCCAGCACCCCTTTCTCATCTCTGAACCATTGGTTTCGGTCATAAGGTGCTCAACTTTATACACCAAATCCAAAACAAGTATTTTGAGCAGAGAAGAGAGGAGGTGTGCCACCAGCCCCTCTGTCAGCCTTCTGTCGCATTCACTGCCCGAATCCCAAAACAGTCCACAATTCATGAAGTGCAAATAAAATACCACAATTTCGCATTGTAAACTATCAGAAATATTGGGTTCGTATAAAAAAGGATTTCAACTTTCTTGACCCTCAGCCAAATGAAAAGGCAATATTTTAACTTGTTTTTTTCTGGATCAAAATTAAATGTAGTTTTCCAGTGTTGTGTTTTCAAACTGCCATCCTTCAAAATGAAATTGTGCAACGAATCGCCATATTGCACCATCTGAAGATGGCACCTAAATGTTCCCATGCATACTCAAAAAAGACTCGTAATAAGGTTCTTATTACGATTTTGACGATATTAGCATTGCTCATACTGCAAAAACTGCATTACCGTTAAATGAAGGGGTAACGCTAAACCCAGCGCTCGAAGGGTTTGAGCGCGGGGCTCTTACAAGGGGGCATGGCCTAAGTGTGGGGGGTTTGAAAAAGATAAGGGGATAGTGGGAGTCAAGGAGTCAGGAGGGGCAGGGCACACTGGTGTGCTCTCCTTTTGTTCTTAATCACCGACTCCGACACACGCAGGGCAGAAGGTGGTTATTAAGAAGCAAAAGGAGAGGGTGCACTAAAAGAACTGATGGCAACCCACCGCTCCTCCTTTTGTTTCTATGTGAGAGGTACCAAAACCCTCAGGCAGCCCTTTAGCTCAAAATAGCAGTGTGGTTAAAGGGTTGCCTGCATGGTCGGGCATCTCTGTTTTTTCTAACCGGAAGTAATCAGAAGCTCCAATCCTGCAGGCAGCCCTTTAGCCATGAGGCTCTGTTGAGCTAAAGTGCTGCATGAGGTGTTTAGTGCCCATAGGGCTAGTTGTGGGAGTCAGTCAGAGCCCTGGCAGTCTTCAAAAAGTGCTCCTGAGCCAGGACTCTGCTGGGATCCCCCTCGCCCCCACCCCCGACTAGCCCCAGAGGCTCCAAACACATCATCAATTCTTTTGATGTGCCCTCTGCTTTTCTTTCTTAATCACAGGGTCCGACCCCCTCCAGTGGGTGCCTGAGGGGGTCAGAGCTGATGATTAAAAAACAAAATGAGATGGCACAACAATGTGCCCCACCCCTCCTGCTCGGCTACCACTATACCTCTCCCTCTCTCAAGCACCACACATCCTTGAAAGAGCCTCCCTCCCCCCCAACACCCAATCCTCGTTGCGCAATCCCATATAACTTCACTGGGCAGTAGCAGTATTAGCGGACCCTGTAACACCGCCAGCACAATGATCACCACTTTTTGTGGCAGTAGTAACTTAACTCACAAGCAAAGGGTTTTCACACCTGTGGGTTTCTCAACTCATAAGCAGGCAGAGTGGTAGAACAGGCGGCATTTGCAAATACTGGCTGTTTTGCTGATGCTGCCATACTCATAATGAAGCCCATATACACTAAAGGAAAGATCATTTGAATGATGTCGTGAGGCTGCCAGAGCAGGATGGAAGCAATGGCAACATGTTATCCAACGCTGCCAGCAGAATATATAGCTTGAAATTAACAAAAAAACTGAAATTCATGACACCGAAGACAATGCAGCGGTTCATCAACGATTGATAGATAATATGCAAACGAGAAATATATATAGGGATCTAATTGCAAAGAACCGATATGAATTACACGTTTAGTAACAAATTACACTTAGATCAATTATGTTAATTAGTAAAACAAAACTTGCATGTTGAGCCAGAATCTGCACCTTTTATGTGTTTATTGTAACTCTCCATTTATTGCGAGGCATAATTTTACTTATGCAATTGATTCTCTCTAGAAAAAGAAATACAGGTGTAGCTGCAGAAAAAGTCCACTAATTCCAGCCACGATGCCTACTTTTCTTCCTGTAACACCTGTGCGCCCCAATTCTCACTGCCCTCTCTCTACGTGTCCGGTGCCAGATCCCGTCCTGACCCTCTTCACGTATCCCTCGCCGCCACCCTGTACCCCACTCCCCAGAAGGTGTGACCCTATGACTGAGAGCAGAGGGTCCCGCTACCCACCTTATTTAGCCCGCCTCCAAGTTCAAAATGTTCCCCCTCAGAGTCAGACACTGTCTGGAGAAATGAAGTGGCGTAGCCTCGCTGTGGAGGGGGCGATAGATAGTCGGCCAGTAATATTGCTAACAGTTTCCGAGGGTCCGTCTAACCTGCAGGGCAGTTTTTTCTCTGGGAATAAGCCCGTGCATCTTGTGGAAAGAACTGGACCGGTCCAGCATTTGTAGGGCTATTGAGGGCACACTGGCAAAGAGAAGTCTCTGCACCTGTTTATCTCTACGGAAATGCTAGACATCTTATCTTGAAATGACATTTCTATGAACAGAAGCAGTTTCCCCCGAACCTGTGCTTTCGGTCCTTCCGGGTCCCGGCAGGTGGCAAAGACCCAGTCTGGAGGAACGGGGCTCTCCAAAAACTTCTTGACCAGTTCCAAGCCGATGCCACGGTTCGACCCGGTCACGAGCACACTGCCAACCTGCAGGTCCGCCATTCTCGTCTCTCTCGCGCCGGTGCAGGAGTACACTGAAGCCAAGCTGGAGGCAGGAAGGAGCTCAAACCTGCCTGCTTGTCTTAAATAACAGCGTAAGGTCACCGCGCAAAAACCTGCGTGCTTGTTTTAAATAACAGCGTAAGGTCACCGCGCCGGTCAACTGCGCACCCAGCTCCCAGCTGCAGTCCTTCCAGGTTGGACGTTTTCTTTGCCTGCTGTATGAAGAGAACAGGCCCCAGAGCTTCAGGACTCTCATTTAGGGGCGTAGTTTGCATTATGGTGTGGTCCATGGCTTGATGGGCATGGCCTAAAGACGAACAAGTAAAACTGGTCTGACCTATATAACTGTAAGTAGATACCATAACACAGTCTGCATGGTACACAACTAAATAGATACATCAGCAGGTGCACCCGGCACACAATGCATACATAAATAAATAAATGGACCGCGTCGTGTATGCAGGTGAGGTCTTGTGACCCAAGAACTGTTCTGCTCAGCACACGACCAGGTTTATTTATGTATGCATTGTTTGTGAGATACACCTGCCAACACCTCGCAAAATTCTTTGGAGTAGTTGTTCAGGTAGCCCAGCAAGAGCAATCATGCAGAACCTTTAAAGTGGGCCTCACTTACCTAACAAAGGACCACAGTGGAGGTAAACTGGAGCCGGAGGCCCTGGGGGTGGCAGCATGGGCTCAGTGACTGAGGATGGCTATGCTGTGTAACTCAACTCTCAATGTGTTGCTGGCGTTATCCCTCATGCCTGGCTGTTGCTCTGTGTCATGAATGCTATGCACATCGGAAGAGGAATGAACAGGTGGCACATTTTGAGACTATAGGCTGTAGAGGAAATGTGTGCGACCAAACACTTCAGCCAATCAAAATACTAACACGGTTCCAGGGACAATCAAGATTCAAGGAAAACCGAAAAGAAACCGGCATGTAGTGCTTGAATGCCAGTGCAATGAGTCTGTCTATGCCTGTATGAGGTCAGACTGCTGTTAGGTCATTTTACTTTATTTCAAGAAGAGTCTTACGATGAGCGCTTTGTCAGTTAACTCTTCTCCAGGCTCCCTGTCAGCCCTTTCTTCTTGCCTTTCCTTTCTTTCTTTGCTCTCATTGCTTCACTCCTCTGCTCCATTCTCATGCTGTCTTTCCTTTCCTCTCCTCTTTCAATCCTTCACCCCTCTTCACCAGTCTCACCCCTATATTTCCACTCCTTCCATTTCTCATCTCCTTCTTCTCTTCCCCTTCTTCTCTATTCGCACTCATCTTTTTTTCCTCTGCTCCTCTGCTCTCATTCCTTAACCCCTCTTCTCCAGTCTAACCTTTGACTTTCCTCTACTCTTTTTCTCTTACCTAATTTCTCTCATTCTTTCTTCCGTAACATCATCGTTTTCTGTCCCTGTCTTGTTTTTTTCCTCCTTT
Organism: Ambystoma mexicanum; assembly: GCF_040938575.1. Lineage (NCBI taxonomy): Eukaryota > Metazoa > Chordata > Amphibia > Caudata > Ambystomatidae > Ambystoma > Ambystoma mexicanum. The sequence goes on along the minus strand of NC_090921.1, from coordinate 1,054,884,224 downwards.
TTATTGTCTTTCAATAATTTTCTCCCTAATGTATGCACCCCTCGACTCTGTTGTGTCCCTATCTTTCCTCATCTTATTTTCTTTCTCACGTTTCCTTTTCTCTATTTCATTTGAATATTGCTCTCCCGTTTTCCCTCTCCTTACCACATTCCATTGCCTCCCAGTTTTCTCCTTACTTTGCCTCTCCCCTTTTCGCCCCTCACCGTTCACCATTAATCTGCTCTTCTACCTTGTTAGTCATTCCTGGGCCCTTTTCTCTCAAGTATTTTCCATGCTCTAACTTTCTCTCACCCCAGAGTTCCTTTCGTTCTTTTCCCTCCCTTTGTGCCTTGATTTTTTAATTCCTTCATTCCCTTTGCTTGCCTTTCTTCCTCTCTGTTTAACTTATGTTTTTCTGTATCCCCTACCTCCCTCTCCTCTTTCTTTCTCTGCATACCATAGCTTTCCCAGATTTATTACTCTTTTTCACCAATCTGCTCTTTTCTCTCCTTCCCAGTTTCCTTTCCTCTTTTATCTCCCTCTCTCTTTGTTCCCCTCTTTGCATCACTTCTTTTCATCACTTTTCTTTCTCACTCTCTTGTTTTCTTTTACTTTTCCCACTGGTCTTCAGTCTCACTTGTTACTCTACTTCTTTTCCCGCCTGCCCCCTCACCTTAATTCACTGCTATCCCCTTGTTCCTTTCTCTGTTCTCGCACCTTTGGTTTTGCACCTTGAACAGACATGGTTTATTTATTTATGCATTGTTGGATACGTGTATCCAACAAACAATGCATAAATAAATTAACCCCGTTGTACGCAGAGCGGGAACAGGCCACGACCCGGCTTATTTATTTATGTATGCATTGTTTTCAGATACAAGTATCAGACAAACAATGCATACATAAATAAATAAATAAACCGGGTCTGTTCAAATGTGGGCTCTGGGGAGGGGGTGCGGGCATGATTCTGCCCACAGGCAACAAAGGGACTGTAACTTTGTCTCCTGACCCCTCGTCACGGGTCAGAAGAGGAATTTACCATTTGGAGATGCTGCAGTGTGTTTTCTGCAGGAAGCTGAGACTGACAGAAGTGTCAGCCATCCATAGCATCGCTTAAACAGTTTGCAGGATGCTGTGGCTAGCTGGCACTTCTGTCAGTCACAGCTGCCTGACTAAATAATGGTGGTGGACTCATCTCCCGTTGCGGCTGAGGCTGTGGTGGGATAATGACCTGCCGTGACATGCCGGGACTGGGGGGCCTCGGTTCAGCCTCACCTTTTGGAGACTGCCGGGGATCGTCCCGGCTGGCCCCGGCACACTTAAAGCACAGAGAACAGTGAACAAGTTGGATTAATCCTCTCCCTAAATCATCCTGCGCCTGCACCTTAAATTGGTCACACTTGTGAATGATTGTGTTTACTCTTGGTTCTCTACGAAGCGCCAATATGCCACCCGGTGCATTAAGTGGGGTGAGAAATCGAGAGGTGTGGGGGCTCTGGCAAGGGGTGTGGCCTACGAAGTGCTGGGCAGGGCTTAAGGTGGGGAAACTTATGTGATGGTCGGATGCTGTAAAATTTTACATAAGCTGGCTAAGTGTGGCCCGGGTCCCAGCGGCTCACCACTAAATCATTTCTTATGTCTCGCATTCAAAGGAAGAACGCACTAATACAATTCCCATTTTATTCACATTCAACTTGCACCCAACCAGGAATCTGAAAAGGAAAACCCCAGTTACTCTCCCTGCAGCTGCATGTTCCTCGCCACTTCAATCTGAAAGGAAATGTAGGCAAATGTAGGCAAAACTAAATGTCAAAGCAAGTTGTGCAATATACATTCATTGGGAAATGACAAGTGAGGCTATTCACGTGCTGTGCTGCAATGGGGTATAAAGATTCCTGCGGCATGTGGGAGTATACATCACATCCAGTGGCAACACCACTGAGCAGATTGGGCTCTAGACCCCCCACCCCCACAACATTTCGACTATGTTGGCTGGAGCTGGCTGACCCACAGAGCCGTGGCCGGACAGACCAGGACACAGGCATTAAACAGTGCTTGGGGCTTTGCTGTTAACAATGGCCTTGCAATTACTAACCTAAGGCATTTGATTGTTAGCACCTGCATTCATATGCATATATTTTTAGGCAATTGAAATCGTGATGTGGGGTTTGTACTAGCATGCCAGGGGAGTTATTTGAAGGATAGAGGGGAAACAGAAGGCAGCTCATAGTGCGCTCAAAAATATTGTCCCAAGGGTTCGGGAATGTGTTTTTAAGCATCCGTTGATCGATCGTACAAACATTTCCTATGCACCTTGCCGTAGTTTTCCTTTATTTTACACCTGCGAAAACAGGAAGCAGGGCCCGGCCATCTTGTGATAGTCTTATCCTTTGCCGCATCGCCCAAGGTGGACTGCTCTGGCGGCACTAAATCATATCCCCCACCCCTGAGGCTGAGATCAATAGACGCGTACCACCCATTTCACAACACCAATGCACGTCTCGTGTCAACATTCTCTGCACTTCAGTTTATGACGTGTCTCCATGGAAATGGCAGGACTCCTCTTTCCTCAATAAGTATAAACAGAGCGCTTCTAAACAGACAACATCAGATTTGCTTTTCCAATCGTTTCACTGTCTTTTTTTGAGTATTCTGTGCCTCGTTTCTGTGCTCTGGTCAGCTACCTTCATTGCTTGCAGCCCATGCAAACAGATACTAGTACCATTACTATCCATTTTTATTTTGCCCCATAATGGCAACAATACAGCCCCACCAGTACGAGCCGGAGTATTCCGAGGCGGGATTACTCGAAAGAGAAAGATGCGCAAACGATGGGGCTTCGGACGACAGTTGGGACGAAGATTCAACAGATCAATAGCCTGAGCCTAGTGGCTTGGACGGCATTTTCACCTGGTGTACCCGCAATCGGTGCACGCAAATGCCAACCGAGGAGGAGAACTGCTGCTGCCGGGAAAACTCTGGATGATTGTCCTACATATCGGAAGGCGAGAGACGGCTGCAAAGCGTTACCTGCTGCCAGACTTCAGGGCAGCCTGCCTCACACGGTCCGTGTTGACCATTATGATGGTGCTTATGCACGAACTTCGAGCAACAGTTCGCCCTCACAATCTAAGTAACAAGTAAGCGTACTCTAGTTGTGATGTCACTTAGGCAACTGCCATTTCATAGTTGTCTCCTATATTGTCGTAACTTTGATCTATCTAAGCCAAATGAATGTAGTCTTGCAATTCTATACATCACTCGCAATTTTGGGAAATCATAGTGGTCTCCTTATGTTTATTTCATGTACATCCATGAAGCAATATTTCTTTGTGTCTGTATTGCTTGCCCAGAGTGCACGGACAGTCATTAATCACCAGCGCAATTGCAGAGCCAATACTTTGAACGCAGGTAGACGACGCAATGACTTACAACCACACGCACGCTTAGAAAATAATGAGCACTTATACGGCTATTTATTCAAAGCTTGGAAGCAACAAGTGACAACACAGAACTAAATCGCAGAAAAGACAGAGAATTCAAAAGAAAATACATCACTGTGGGCGTAACTGAATCCCTCATCTCGCCAGAAGCGGCTAGAAGACCCCGGTAACAGCCAGGCTGAGAGCACAACAGCCCACAGGTATGCCAGACAAAGGCGTCCCCCTTCCGACTGAGGTCTTTGTACTTGTCCCGTCTGACCGTTGAGGGGTTCCACATATATGCACTCCTCAAAAAGGGGTGGTAATTTCTCGAACCTTCTGGCAATGCACTTGCGCATTGATGGGTAACCGTTGGTTGCCAGCTGGGTCAACCGACAGTAACCTCAAGGAGTAAAGCGCTTCCCTCTCCTAAAAAAACGCCTTAGAAAACAGTTCTATAACTCATCTCAAAACCTTGGCACGGGCATAGCAAACCACAACAAATCTTGTTATCAGGTACCAGCCGGCACCTGCAGATCTTAGTTTTCCCAGCGCTGTGTCCTTGGCTAAGAAGGCCTGCATTCCAGGCCCAGCAGCAAATAACGTTGAAAACATGTTGTTTCGCAAAGCAAGTGCATCTTTCCACTGAGGCATGGATAAATATCCATTATGGCTCTGAGTGCCCCCAGAATGCACTGCGCACCAGCGCCATGTTTTAGCTCAAGCATAACAGTGTCCCAAATGTAATGGAATGCATAGTCGTTCAATATTGTACAGTGTCTAAGTAACATTTGTACTGGCAACAATGCCATTGGATACAAGATTTGTCATTGTCAACTAAGGTTTAATACACTTATCTTGTTCATTTAAAAACAGTTTGTATCTTTCTCTTTCGCATGTGGTACAGGCTGGTGGCCTATCATTCGTCTACATGGTGGCTTCATGGGAGGCTTGGACAACGCGTTCAATGAGTAATACCCGCCTGTGTCGTTAGTGCAATTAGAGAAACTTTCCCCAGTGACAGCGGTCAGTACAGGAGATTTTCCCACACTTTGCTGCAACCAGAAGTTTTAATGTGTAGTACATTTGTGCCATCAAAATCAGCAACAAAATAAAACACAACAGAACTTTTATCAATGGTTGTTTCAATTTTTCAGTGAATCAAGTGTGTTTCCATTTAGCAGTGTTCCGGCCCTTTCCTGCACGCCTCAGGCCCCTCCATCCACCGCTCCTGAATAAATGACTGTTAGCACCTGTGGATGTGCCCTCCCAATGGGGGCTGGCAGGGGTGGGAACTGCCAAGGAGCCAAACACCATGTACACTTCAAAGATATCTTACGTGCAGGGGTCATTGTCACATGCCCTCCTCAGACCCAGTGTCTCCAGGCAGGCTCCCTTTGAAGCAGGCCGCGCCCCTGCAATCCACATAAGACCATGTCATATACACGTCATTCAAATACACACCCACTTTTCTAATTCTTTATAAACCACTTGATATTTATCATGAGAACATCTTTGAGCACTGCAAGTCAATTCGTGAACGTGCTACCTGAGAACTTCTGTGACCACTGCGAGTCAGCTCGTCATTGTGTTACCTGTGAACATCTCCCTGTTCTCCTGATTACTACCCTGCTTGCTGAATCTAACTGTCTGTTGGTCAAGGTAAGGGCAGGTCACCTAATCATATCTCCTTGATCTTTAAATTTCTATCTATTTCCAACTAATGTACCCCTAGTGTAATGTTCATTCCTCTCATTGCCATTGACATGAGTTTAATTTGTTATGTTATCGATATATAGCAATTGTCATCAGTGTCAATTGGGATTGAATTGCATCCTTCGCGGACTGTGTCTAGAAGCATGTTTCATTTTGATGCACGATAGTACATTCAAGGGACGAGTAATATGTTCCGATTTGCATCACATCAAGGAATTGTGTATGAAGTTATCCTTTAATCCAGCTGGCTATGCTACACAGGTTTTGCTTCGGTACCAAAGCATAGATTGCATTGACTAATGTATGATATAATTCCATCTTTCTCACGCTTTTATGCAAAGTAATTTTCTAATAATGTTGAATTTTTATTACAGAATTTCGAACAATGCCTGCATGTACGGTTTACGGTTGCTGCTCTAAGACCCATAACAAACCCAAAGGCACTACAATGCATGTATTCCCGAGGAATATAGATCTAATAAGAGAATGGGTCAGATATTGCGGATTTGCACCGGAAGAGCTTGAAAGTAGAGTCCATGAAGACTTGGGGGACTCGAGGGGTGATCGATTCCACATCTGCAGCCTGCACTTTGCCACGAATATGTATGACCAATCGCAGTACACAAAGAAGCATCAACTCAGAACGTCTCGTAAATTTCTTCAAAATGCAATTCCGACTCTATTCATGCACACGTTGCCTCCGAGAGTCCCGGTTCCTGATTTAGCTGTAGTCCTTGGGGTACTGAACATGGACGGATTGGTGTTTTATGTGTAATGTGCTTTATATTACTTTTCATATTTACAAGATTGTATTGCTTTATAACTAAAACCCATTTTGCTAAACATCTGTCCTTAGTTTTAGGAGCATCATAGAAAACTATTTATGGGCACAGATAACTATGCTATAGTGCCCTTGGAAATAAGCATAAAGTTTTCGTAATCGGTTGCTTTACATGTCAATTTTTTAGGTTAGCATTTCTAAATCAAATCTAATTTTCCCTTTACAACTCCATGACAATGCACTGAATATGAAGGAGCAAGATTCTGCATTCATTTCTTTCCTAGAGTCATCAACAACTTTGAGCGCGCATCAGGTAGTAGCTATTCAGTTCCGGAAATGTTTTACGCATGGAATTTGAGATAATATGATCAAATTTACGGATCCGGTTGTTTGTTTACATAATGTTTCATTTATGGGTTTTTATTGATATATACCATTGTCTGCATCACATTGTGTGTGTTCAGTTTCACTTTCTTTCTTCCATACTGAAACAAGTACTGTTTTACAGGGTGATGCTGGTACTTCGACTACAATTACATCATCCTTCGGAGCTGATACAGAGCCAGAGTTATGCGTACTGACAGTTCCCTCAAATGAAAGAAAGTTGGTCCTAGATCTGATACCATTAGACATTGACATTATTATTATATTAAGCATCTTTTGCAAATTGCTTCAGTGCAACATTTTAATCAGTGGGTTGCGCAGAGTCATCTTTCATCAAGAAAACTAGCCATCAATCAGGTGAAATTCGAAATGTATATTTTGACTAAGTGATGTACACGTTGTACGAGGGTATCTGTGTAAGCCATGTGTGTGATGGAATAATTTGATTTCAAATACGAATGACTTATTTTTAATGGATACTCTTTTCTAGGGATCTATACAAGATCGGGATATAGAAGAGGAGGCACGTGGATCCGAGTCGGCGGACCAGCTTGCTGTTGCAGTCGTTACAGTAAAGAAGAAAAACAGGGTTTCAGAGAAAACCAAGAAAGCTACGGTAATTTACAAACAATTTCATTTTCAAACAGTGTTTTGTGCTGGTGTCTTCATAACATTCTTTTTAAAAAATCTAAAGTGCCATATACCGTATGTTGGATTTACATTGAACAGGTTTTTCCAACCTGTCTTCTAATTGCCCGATGGTGTACGAACTATGCAGACACAGACAGCTATAGAAATCAGAGATGCTGCTTGCCAAACTGATTGACCATGGAGAAACTGTTATTTGAGGCGCAGCATGTTCAAATCAATAAGCAGACTCGAGATGCTTTTGCCCAATGCTCAGAAAATGAATTGAATGTGACCGGCGACCATTGCTACAATGCGAGAGCTCCACCAGATGAAGATGAAACTGAATGTAATGAAGATGCTTTAGAATTAGACGCAGACCACTCGACACAATCGACACCCGCCAAAAAAGGGCCACCCAAAAACAATCGACATTGATGATTTCTCCGATTCATGTTCAAGTAACAGAAGCTGAAATAACAGAGACTGAAGCAACAACACAATTGACAGAGGAACTAGCCAAAGATCTCGACTACAGTTAGTCCAGTTGGGCTCATATGTCAACCACAGTTGAGTCAGAAACAAGATTCATGCAGGATGATAGTCTAATAAAGGAGCCCAAATACGTTGTATTCGACAGCTGCTTGATGCAGATTATAATGATGCTGAAATGTGTGCATCCAGTGAGGAGGGAAGTATGCGGGAAGCCATTGGTGAATGTTACTCGGGCATCACAAGGCAGTAACCTCAAAATACAAGCCACCTGTGAAATGCTCCATGCAAAGGTTTCATGGTCCGCTCAACCGATGCTGGGGAAACTGCCAGCTGGAAATCTAGTGTGTGCAGCTACTTTACTTTTCAGTGGCTCTAGTTTCAGTAAGTTGTCCAGTTTCTGTCAATTTGGGGACTCCAGTTCCTTTCTAAAACGCAGTACTACAAATACTACAAATACATATTTCTCTTTGTAAAGGTTTGAATAAACCAAAACAAATAAATAAAAAAAATATATATATCAACGTCAACATCTATTCCCAGCTATTAGTGAAGCTTGGAAAATTGAACAAATGTCTATTCAAAGTACATTCTCTGAAAAATGTTTCAGGCTAGCTGGCGATGGACAGTGTGACAGCCCCGGATTTTCAGCAAAGTACTGCACATACCACTTTCAGGACATGGAAACTAAAAAAATTGTGAGTTCGGTAGTCGTACAGGTGTCCGAATGTAAATCCTCAGTGACCATGGAGAAACTTGGTTTTAAAAAATCCCTGGAAGATCTCAAATTGAGGGGAATCCAAATCGACCTCATAGCCACGGACAGACACGTTTCAATAGCCAAGACAATGAGAGAGCAGTTTCCCAATATTCGCCTTCAATTTGATGTATGGCACGTTGCCAAATCAATCAATAAAAAAATCTCAGCTGCAGGAAAAAAAAAGGTTCTAAAAATATTTTACAGTGCTCCCAGTCTTTCAGCAACCATCTTTGGTGGAGCTCCAAGACTTGCGATGGGTCTGTGGAAATTCTACTAGAAAAATGGCAGTCACTAATGCACCACTGTTCCAACGTCCACTCTTGGACAGAAAACCAACATTTCCACCAATGTGCACATGGCCCTTTGTCGCCGGAGCAGGAACGGAAGAAGAAGTGGTTGATTCCATCTTCACCTCCACACAAAGCTCTTGAGAAGATTGTGTTTGATAAAACTCTGTCAAGAGATCTGAAGGGACTCACAGAATTCTTTCACACAGGAGATTTGGAGGTGTTCCACAATATGTGTCTAAAGTACAGGCCCAAGAGATTGCATTTCGGCCTAGACGGGATGCAATATAGGACATTACTAGCAGTATTAGCGCATAACGAGAATGTAGGGCGTGAACAATCGAGGACTGTGGGAAACTTTGGGATGCTTCGCTACACAATGGCCTTCATGAAAAGAAGCAGAAATGGTGGTCAAGCCAATATACGAGGAAATTAAATTCGATTTTGTGAAAGATCTTATTATGACTGTCTTGGACATACATACTCACGGAATCCCACGCTATATTTTTCCGAGGGCACATACATTGCTACAAAACATTGCAAACGTGCCCTGTCCACCTAAAGCAGAACTTGTGCAACAGTTCACTTCCAGGTACAAATGATTACCATCTGTATTTTTGATCAACAATGTTTATATAAAGTGTCCAAATAAAGCATCAAATTTGTCTTTTTAAATCTATCCACTTTGTCAATTTTTGTTTTCAACAAGAACCATTTTTACGAATGCCATACAATGTAACGCTGTGCTTTTACACTTCTCAGTTTCATTGAGCTACTGTGGGACCTTCACTGATCGTGGGAGGGCCAGATGGATAACAGCATGAAAGCAACTTTGGGGTTCTGCAGTTGCCTTACCAAACAGTTGCCCAAATAGCTGAATAACTACTCATCCCACAAAAAGGATGCAACCTAGGCAAGATAAGGTACTCGGCACGCAAGAACTACTGACTGTGAGCAAAACAGCGCATCAAAGTGGGTTGTTGGTGAGAAATAGCTGTACTCTGATCAATAAATTCAGGGGGGCATGTGTTGGGGGTTGTTGCTAAAGTAAGGAAGGAATGGGTCGGTTGAGCCCCAAGCCCCCATACATTACACGCAAAAGTGACACCCATATCTTGCACTCGTGGGGGACACCTCCTTTGCCCTTCTGCAGCCATGGGGAAGAAGGCCCTGACATAAGCAGAGATGGGACTATTGCTAGACACACTTGGACTCCATTTTGTGTACCCTCGACTCCAACTTTGGACTAGGCCGCATTCTGGCATTGCAAAGATTCCCCTCCCCCCTCAGCAGTGCCACAAACAGCAAGCACTGACAGCACCCTCCTTTTTCCTCCTGCGCCTGTGCCTCCCAAGTCCCTTTCTCATGGATGCGCCGAGACAAGATGTTGCGAACAAAGAATGTATTAATTTAATTCTTCCTCTGAGATTAATGTTGTGTGTGTGTCAGGGCCAAACCATGACTTGTAGTTGTTCATCCATCTCAACAAATATTCTCCTGTACCTCTCACCCCTGCTGATGGAGAATTACTGCTTGTTCAACTTTGTGCCCCTTCAAAGCTATTCTTTTCATGTACCAGAGGTATGCCCCTTCCTTGCTGACCACCACAGAGTGCCTCCCAATAAAACAAGACCCCAGTCACATTATATTCTGTCCTAAACTATCATGTGTCACTCCACCCCCTTTCTAGCTATGATGTGCCATACCTGTCAGCTTTCAATCCTGACCCCCACTGGTTGCCTCAGGGTCAAGAACCCCACACCCTTCACCTCGCTAGTGACCCAAAGTGGGATAGTACAAACACACATGTTCAATTTATAGGCCTCTAATATATAACTTCGGTCATGAGTTCAGGGGACCGCGGCCTGGCAGGAGAGGGTTGCAACAGGGCTTGCTCAGACATTCTCATACGAGCACATTTTGTCAGGGCTCGAGACTTGCTCCTTGCAAATTTCTTTTACGTGATTTGCTGTGTGAACACGAGATGGGCTGAGCTGACAGGTGGTGTGGGGTGGCTGTGGGAGTCGCTGGGAGAGTGCGAATTCTCCAGAGGAACCAAGTAAAAAACTAGAAATTTCAAGTGCAATTGGTGGATGGCAGCAAACAATTCGTATGTTTTTCAAAAATATTTCTAATGCCACTATTGTCTGAACGGCTATTGGCTCCCATTCTGAGTGAAGGACAGCAGCTTTGAATTTTTGGTTGCGAGCTGAGCAAACCCACGCATCGCACACAGTATAAGGTTCAATTGTTTTTCGACCTTGAAAGAAAGGGATGACTCCGAAAGGAATGAATGAATGAAAGGAGGGGTGCATTACCGTCAAATATGATAAGGTTCACCATTCCAAAACTGGACAAAGGAACATGTAATTTCATTTTATGAAAAATCGTTGATCTAAACGGAGTCTCTGCGTTACGCCGAGAGAATGGAAATGCCGAATATTATGTAAGTTTTACTTTCACCGATTTTATAGACCAACGAGTCAATTTATCATTAGCCGAACGTTACTGCTGGCTTACATTGTACTGGGTTGTTCTTTGTGGCATATTGCAATGACACGCAAATACAACCTATGCGTGTACTTATCTTTGTCCCGGGCACATGGGCAGTCCAGCATCGAGATGCATGTAGTCCACCGCTGCGTTCCCCCAGCTTCAACGCTAATATTTCATTAAAATGTCGTCTTTGTGTTCTTCGAATTGTAGCCTCAGCTTCCGCATCCCATTTCGAGCTGAACATACTCCATAGCACTAACCTCTGAAGCAAATTGTAGACTACTTTCCACATTGTTTTCTCTGTGTTCCCATTGTTTCACTTCTGTGTTCATCATTAGTTTTAACACAGGTAAAATAATAAAGATTGGCTACTGAGACCCATTTCTGTTATGTTTTTCAAACATCTACATCCTGCCTTTCTGCGATTGTCATCGATTCCAGATACCAACAACTGACAGGCTTTTTAACCGGCAGATGCAGATACACTTGAATGGCTGGATCACAATGATGCTTTTTGGGGACGATCGCCATGGGCCGAAATGCCCTGACGCGGTACCAGCGATAAGGAGCAACCTGACATCGTTTACGGTGGCCCAGCGCCAAGCTGATGCTCAAGCCTTGCGATTCACGGTGCGTCCAATGCACTTCGTAGACCCAAAAGGAACACGTGTGACTCATGATAAACATTTGTGGATCGAGAGCACAGAAAATAATTACCCATTTGCTTAAATATGGCAATCGCCGGATGTTCTCGGAGAATTTATTGTGAAATAAAAGTACTTTACAAATTGTACAGTTTTGCTATTTCCTTTAAAAGTATAGTTTTATATTCAAAATTGGGACGCGCTGTGTTGTGAGATGATGTGTATTGATATTCTGGGTTCTGCGTCAACCTACGTTAACATGTAGGTGATGACTGGGCTCGTTTGGCTACGCTGCCCAGTAACGTCATGGAGATAGGCCGAGAATATCACTAGGTTTGGTGATGTCAGCCTCAGGGGTGGGGAATGCGGCAATGGATAAGATTATCACAAGATGGCCACGCCCTGCTGCCTGTTTTCGCGTGTGTAAAAAAGAGGAAAACTACGGTAAGGTGCATGTCACGACCATTGGCGCTTGGAGGGTGTGGCGAAAGTGGAAGTTCCGTCGCCATTAGACGGTTCCGTCACGTTTTTTGTTTCAACGTACGGCGCGGTCTAGTGTTTCTCCAACATGGCCGCTCGCCGAGTATTTCACCATTCGAATCTCGGCGGGTCGGCGTGTTGCAACTTGCTTTCCCGTTCGTTGCGAGCGCTCAGTAGCGTTATTTCCTCTTAGCGTTTCTTCCACCCCCATTCCTGCTCTCTCTCTCTCGCTTACTCACCCCCCTTTTCCCTTGCTTCCAACCTCCATTGGGGTCCCCCCCGCTGGCCGTTTTCTCATGTAAGTTTCCCGTGTGTTCTCTCCTCTGTGGCGCCCATTCACGCTGCGGCATTTCCTTCTTGTGATCCATCGCTTATGCCTGGAGCCGATTTCCCTGGATCCTGCTTCAAGTACTCCACGCTTCTACGAATCTTCAGGAGTCTTCCTTCATCTGGTGGGGGTTTTTTGGGCCTCGGAGGCTTTTTCCCCCAATAACAACTGGCTGCCACGGGAGGGGGTCATCGTGAGTTTTCTCTGTTAAGATTCACGGTGGCTTCTTTTCGAGGCAGACCGTATCTGCTCTCCAAGAAGAAGTTTCTATGGGAGAAACCACGTCGAAGGAGAACCCACTACTCTTCAGCATCAGGTGAGGAGGAGGACGGCACTCAGGGGGAACCTTTCTTATCAAGCGAGGAGGAGGACATTACAGACCCAGCGGGCACTACAGCAGGCCAGTCACTAATCCCTGATAGCTTGCAACGCCCGAAGACATGGCCACGCCACAGCAGTTACAGGAGCTGGTGGCCGCAGTTCAGAACCTTAATGTTGAGGTCCAAACACTCAAGACCGACAACGCAGCACTCCAACAGAGAGTAGCTGCTAGAGAACAACAGGCTACTGATCTACCCCCTTTGCCTTTAGTGTCAGGGAAGTTTGATGGCACTGAGAGAAGGGTGAAGGAATTCCTTGAAGCCTGCAATATTCATTTCACCTTTAGACCCTATGCATTTTCTACGGATCATGCAAAGGTGGGTTTCATGATCACACACTTAACTGGGAACGCCTTGGCATGGGCAACCCCATTGGTGTCCCAGTCAGATCCTGTGTTACAGGATTATACTGCCTTTAAGGATCTCCTTAAACAGACCTTTTTGCGGACGGAATGTGCCCACATCGCTAGTGAGGATTTACTAGATGTGCGGCAAGGGAACTCCGATCTACTGTCCTACATAGCAACATTCAAGACATTGGCTGCGGAAGCTGGGTGGCAAGAACAGGCTCAGTACACGATTTTCCGTAGAGGTTTACGGGAAGAATTAAAGGACGAACTTGCCAGAATACCTCGTCCTGACTCCTTCTCGGATCTATTAGCGGCAGTACTAAGAATCGACTTCCGCCTAACCGAACGGAAAAACGAAAGAAAGAAGAGCCGTGGCTCTAACCCATTTTTGGACTCTCACACCCCCGCCTCCTCACCTGCAACTCGAAAGGTCCGAGACGAACCCATGCAAGTCGGAACCACTAGACCTCCCTTAACCGCCGAAGAGAAGAGGAAGAGACGTGAAGAGAATCTTTGTCTGTATTGCGGTTCTGCTGCCCATCTGTTGAGGGATTGCCCAGATGTGCCCCCCCGAAGGTCGGGAAACGAGCGCCCTCGATAGTTGGTAGGACGGACTACCGAGGGGTGCTTCCCTGTTCTTACACCACACTTACCGTTACCTCTGCCAGAACGCCAGAAGACCTCCGCCTGATGGTGATAGGCATCACGCTCCGCTTTAGAGACAAGGAAATTGATACGCAAGCGTTGTTGGATTGCGGAGCCGCTGGAAACTTTCTGGACACCTTGTGGGCGGATAAGGTGGGTCTACTTAGAATTGCAAAAAAGGAGGATCAAAAGGTGGAAGGAGTGGACGGAACACCCCTATGTTCCGGACTCATAACTCATACCACTGAAGCAATACAAGTATCCATACAGCAACACAAGGAGCAGATATCGTTTGACATAATCCGAGCTGCTCACTTCCCTGTCATCTTGGGTATCGGTTGGCTCCGGAAGCACAACCCAACGGTGGATTGGACAAACAACCTGTTAAGCTTTCATTCCAAGTATTGTCAGAAGGAGTGTTTACCGGAACCCCAACATGAATTGGTAAAGACGGTATGTGCCACAGAACAGAATACCGTAAATTGTGTACCCAGTTGCTTTTCCAAATTTACCGAAGTGTTTCAAGACCAGGTACCCATTGAACTGCCACCGCATAGACCCGAAGACTGTGGTATTGATCTGGTTCCTCAGGCGTTGGTTCCTTTCGGCAGGATGTATCCCCTCTCATTGTCAGAAAAGGCAGTCCTCAGGCGTTACCTTGATGACAATCTCGCCAATGGACTGATTCGTTCTTCTAAATCCCCCGCAGGCGCCTCTTTGTTTTTCATTCCCAAACGCGAAAGCAAAGAGTTGAGACCTTGTATAGACTACAGGGGTCTCAACAAAGTGACCATCAAAGACCGTTACCCGATGCCTATCATCTCTGAGATCCTGGAAGCCATTCAGGGCTCTGTAGTTTTCACCAAGCTCGACCTACGAAACGCCTACCATCTACTTCGGATAAGAGCGGGTGATGAATGGAAAACAGCTTTTCGCACTCCCTACGGCCTTTACGAATATCAAGTAATGCCATTTGGCCTAGTAAATGCACCCTCTATATTTCAGAGGTTCATGGACCGTTTATTTTCAGATCTTCTGGGTCAGAATACCGTGGTCTACTTGGATGACATTCTGGTGTACTCTCGCAATCAAAAAGATCACGTTCTTCATGTTGAAGAGGTCCTAAGTAGGCTGAAACAACACCACCTTCTAGTAAAGCCGGAGAAATGTACCTTTGCCCAGTCTTCCTTATCCTACCTAGGATTCATTTTGTCTGAGCAAGGGATTACTATGGACCCCAAAAAGGTCGAATCCATTCTTGGTTGGCCGTCTCCCACCTCCGTCAAAGAGATACAACGGTTTTTGGGACTAGCAAACATTTACAGAAAATTCATACCCAACTTCTCACAGCTCACTCTACCCATAACCTCGCTGTTAAAGAAGTCTTCTGAACCTTTTGTCTGGTCAACAGCCGCTGAGGATAGTTTTCTCCGCTTGAAACGAAGTTTCTGTTCAGCACCTATACTTAGACAGCCCGATCAGCTGAGTCCCTTCATTCTGGAGACCGACGCTTCAGCGGCAGCCATAGGAGCAGTTCTTCTGCAATCGGACCAGGGCCAGGAACACCCTGTGGCCTACTTCTCAAAGACACTGACTTCGAGCCAACGGAACTATTCAGTCATCGAGCGGGAGCTTTTGGCCATGAAGCTGGCTTGCCTCGAGTGGAGACATCTACTCCAAGGAAGCTTTCATCCTTTCCAAATACGCACCGATCATAAAAACTTACAGGTCCTCAGACAACAAGAATGTTACAACACCAGACAAGCCAGGTGGGCTCATTTCTTTGCTCAATTTCATTTTACCGTTTCCTACATCCCGGGTACTCAAAATCAGATTGCTGATGCCTTGTCCCGCAAAGACGACTTGAACCCTACCTACAGAAAAGAGTTAATGTTCCCACATACCCAGATTATCTCCACGGTGTCCTCTTTTATGCAGGAGGTAAGGGAAACCTCTTCAGATGTCCCTGCTCTAGACGCCAATAAACTGCCTGTCAGTAGGAAGGATGGTCTGTACTTCATCCAGGGAAAACTGTTCTTGCCCGCGCAGAAACATCGCCAACAGGCTCTTCAGTGGTGTCACGACACCAAGACCGCCGGACATCGAGGAATCAGAGGTACTTTGGAACTGTTAAGACGTTCTTTTCATTGGCCTAACATGAGGACAGATACCATTACCTATGTACGGTCTTGTTTAGTGTGTCAACAGAACAAATATTCTACCCAAAAACCACTGGGATTGTTACAACAAGACTCTGTTCCTTCGGGTCCTTGGAAGTCTATCTCTACCGACTTCATCGTGGAACTACCTAGTTCCCAGGGTTGTACTTGCATTATGGTTACTGTCGACACCTACTCCAAACTCGCTCATTTC
The DNA here is from genome assembly GCF_040938575.1 of Ambystoma mexicanum. NCBI lineage: Eukaryota > Metazoa > Chordata > Amphibia > Caudata > Ambystomatidae > Ambystoma > Ambystoma mexicanum. The sequence goes on along the minus strand of NC_090921.1, from coordinate 1,054,868,080 downwards.
TCTCCCCTGTCCAAGCTGCCTGCAGCCTCATTCATGGCTGAAGTATTCCTCAGGGATATCTTTAGGTTACACGGCTTACCCCAGAAGATCGTATCTGATCGTGGTACCCAATACACCTCCAAATTCTGGACGGCCTTGTGTAATCTCTTGGGCATGGAGAGGGCTCTCTCTTCTGGTTATCACCCTCAAACAAATGGCCAGACCGAAAGACTCAATGGTTCACTGGAACAGTATTTAAGGTGTTTCACAAATCAACAATAAGACAACTGGGTCACTCTGCTTCCCACAGCTGAGTTCGCGTATAATAATGCTGTGCATTCCGCTACGGGCATCAGCCCTTTTTTTTGTACTTATTGGTTCCATCCACAATCCATTGTACCAACCGCCTGGAATGAGACAAACATCCCGTCTTTAGAGACCACTCTCAATCGTCTGAATGAAGCTCATGACACCGCGGAACAAAGTTTAAGAGACCAGCCGACGGTATAAGGAACTATCCGATAAACACCGACGACAAGTGCCTTCGTGGGACAAGGGTACAGAGGTCATGTTGTCCACCAAGTTCCTACCCCGTTGGGTCCGCCCTTCTAAGTTGTCCCCTCGTTTCATTGGACCTTTCAAGATAGAGTCAATAATCAACCCTGTTGCCTACCGTTTAAAATTGCCAAAGACTCTCCGACGGATACATCCGGTGTTCCATTCCTCCCTCCTTCGACCCTTTGTCCCTGATGTCAGGAAACAAGCTGCTCCCAAGTTAGTGATTCAACCTACTTGTACCTCGGAGGAATATGAAGTCTCCCGTATTCGAGACTCTCGGTACCATCAAGGACGCCTAGAGTACCTCATACATTGGAAAGGCTACCCCTCTTCCGAGGATACTTGGGAGCCGGCTGCACAGGTTTTTGCCCCCCGATTGCTTCTACGATTCCACAATCTCCACCCGGGTAAGCCTGGAGGAAGGGGTCTTAGAAGGGGGCATACTGTCAGGACCATTGGCGCTTGGAGGGTGTGGCGAAAGTGGAAGTTCCGTCGCCATTAGACGGTTCCGTCACGTTTTTTGTTTCAACGTACGGCGCGGTCTAGTGTTTCTCCAACATGGCCGCCCGCCGAGTATTTCACCATTCGAATCTCGGCGGGTCGGCGCGTTGCAACTTGCTTTCCCGTTCGTTGCGAGCGCTCAGTAGCGTTATTTCCTCTTAGCGTTTCTTCCACCCCCATTCCTGCTCTCTCTCTCTCGCTTACTCACCCCCCTTTTCCCTCGCTTCCAACCTCCATTGGGGTCCCCCCCGCTGGCCGTTTTCTCATGTAAGTTTCCCGTGTGTTCTCTCCTCTGTGGCGCCCATTCACGCTGCGGCATTTCCTTCTTGTGATCCATTGCTTATGCCTGGAGCCGATTTCCCTGGATCCTGCTTCAAGTACTCCACGCTTCTACAAACCTTCAGGAGTCTTCCTTCATCTGGTGGGGGTTTTTTGGGCCTCGGAGGCTTTTTCCCCCAATAACAACTGGCTGCCACGGGAGGGGGTCATCGTGAGTTTTCTCTGTTAAGATTCACGGTGGCTTCTTTTCGAGGCAGACCGTATCTGCTCTCCAAGAAGAAGTTTCTAAGGGAGAAACCACGTCGAAGGAGAATCCACTACTCTTCAGCATCAGGTGAGGAGGAGGACGGCACTCAGGGGGAACCTTTCTTATCAAGTGAGGAGGAGGACATTACAGACCCAGCGGGCACTACAGCAGGCCAGTCACTAATCCCTGATAGTGCATAGGAAATGTTTGTACGATCTATCAATGTATGCTTACAAACACATGCCTGAACCCTCGGGACAATAATATTTTTGAGCTTTTGAGCGTACTATTGCTTTCAGACTTAAATGATAGAGTTAACTACTTGTAACATTGAAGTGGCACTAGAATAGTCTAATTAGAATGCATAAAGAATTTAGATGCCCCCACACAAGTACATTTGCCCCTCCTTCACAGTCTCTGAAGTTAGTGCCTCTCCCAACGCTTGATGGGGTAACCCCCCCCCCCCCGCCGAAATAGGTCACAACTGATTTTGCCAGAGGGCCGAATGCATCTTACAAGCTGCCTACAGTGGGCCGAAAAAGTTAATGTGGGCGGGGCGGTAGGTGGGGCAGTTGGGGGGTGCATGGCAGGATCCTTTTCCAACCCCCAATTTATATTAAACATATGGAAAAAGAATACCCTTTTGAGGTGTACTGGTTTTTATTTGTATTTCAAAACTTAATTATTGTACTGCACATTTTCCATTTTCACCATTTAGTTATTTCCTATGGACATATTGGCAATAGTAGACAAGGTAGGGACCAATCATTCAGGAGGAAAACATTGTGCTCAAACATTTTACACATTCAGTGAGAAACACTGGAGTGTTTCTCAGATGTCATTTTCTGGATCTCAGGCTCCAATGATGTTATGCTGCCTGCCCTCAGAATCGCATGGAGATGGTGGTCAGTGAGTCTTGTCCTAAGACTGGATTTATGCAATTTCAACTGAGAGAAAACTTGCTCACAAAGGTAAGCACTGCCAAATATGGACACCATTGTTAATGCTTCCTGGGACAGATTGGGAAACTTAGCAGTGTTCGGAGACTGGTAAAAGGCTAATAAAGGCATCTCTCTGTGTTTATTTTTGAGGATACTACAGCACTGAAGTTCATTCACTTCCAGCTGAAGTTCAGGTGGCACATTTTTGACATCAGCAGAGAAAGGGTCTGCAAAAACCTTTAAAGGGGCTCGCTGGGATTTAAATTGTGTGACACGATTGCCAAAAACAACTTGCAACTCACGTCAGGACTTTCACATGCCGATGCTATTGTGCATACTTCTCATGGGGAACGCTTCTGCCCATGTGGGGAAGTGTACCAACATCCCTTTCTCCGGTTGGGCTGTCAGAAGTCTAACTTTATTTCAAAAGCACCAACTGCCTCAAGTAGATCAGAGATTAGATTCTGGGCCTCTTCCAACTTTAAATTCAAGTTGTTCAAATGGCCTATCAGGTCAGTCAGAAAAGCTCCCCAGCGTTCTTTATTCTCGCTTCCCCCTGCAAATCCTTCTATTGTGAATGTTTCTTTCCACAATGGCAGCAGATGTTATATTCCTTGGGGACTGCCATCCGCTCGAGGCAAATAAGGCTTGAGTACACATTTGGTTTGGACTCAGTGGAAAAAAAAACTTCTCAATCCACTTAAAGATAAACAGACGGTGCTCCTGGTCCATTTTCCTTTTTTTAACAGCACTGGACATTGGCAGGGACATCCTTAGAGCAGAAATAGTGAAGCAATGCACACAGTGGCCTGCCTACAGAGATGGAGTACCATCGGCAAAGGCCAGGTTCAATGGTACTTCAGGCAAGATAGGAACGCCACTGTTATGCTCCCACTATGATGGTCCAAGTCTAAAGTATATACAAATCGTATACTTTTTAGACAAGCCTAGAAGCTACAAAGAACAAGGTCAGATCAAGAGCATATCCTCTCTGGCATACCTTTTTGTGCACCTATTGATGGATACTTGCTTCAGGAAAAGCAGGCTGCATAGCATATCAAACTGCTATGTAATAGACTAAGGTGGTGAATGCAGGGATTGCCTGGCCCTACTACAGTAACCATTATCAATTTTGAATTGGCAGAGCTGCGTGGTACAAATCCCACCTTTGAAACAAATAATGACCCAGAGCAAAAATGTACCTGTACAAGTGCATTTTGTGGAAGCCCCTACTTTCTCGAAAATTCTTTTTTTGCAAAATTACATTTGCCATAAGTGGTACATGCCCTGGAAAGTTAGTGCTCAATGTAGGGCAGTAGGGGGCACAATGTGAAGCAGCACTAGTCGCTCCATTCTGTGTTAATGCTGCAAATATAAGAAACAGACACATAGGAAGGATTCTCTCCCCCCAGCACTAAAGATAAGGGGTGTATCAGCCATGTTTACGCCCTCAAAATAGGCAAATGCTCCCCAAAAATATCAAAAATAAAGTAAAAATGCTCCCAACAAAAAGTAGGGAACAGACACTTAGCACCATGTGCCTCTGCTTTCGCAAACACATTTCCAATGATATACTTGCACCGGTACTGCACATAGTACCACAGGAAGCAATTACTTCTTCCGATCAGGCAGTAATAATAGCAAACATGTATCTTTTCATTTGTATGAATAACTAGGTGCAAAGAAATGATATTACAAAAACATTTCTGGTTTCCAGTTAAAACATATTTTTACTTGCTTACAAAATACTACCATGGTGAATTGGACTCATATGCTTACTCCCTAAAAAATCAGTTTACTCCCAACTTTAAAAAATGGGAAGTAAAATCCTCCCACTGCCAAATATTATCAGGAACACTGTGTCCCCCTGATTTCACAACAAGACACTATTATTACTGCCTGATCTGACAAGGTAAAAAAGTATCCTTTAACATACATGAAGGAGACTTCAATCTCTGCTTCAAGGATTCAAAAGAAAAACATAGTAAAGCATTTGCCAAAGCTCTCCTAGACCTAGATTTCATTCAAAAAGTTGACTCGGCCACCCATTCTAAAGGATGCATACCAGACTGGTTAGTTGATCACAATTGCGGGGTAGACCTCAGCTCCAATATCCCACAACCATGGACGGACCACCATCTCATCCACTTCTACATCCCAACAAGTGCTGCATCCTTACAAAACCTCCCTACACCAGCTGCCCTATCTAGATCTAAAAAACCGCTCACAAAAGATAGAATCCTCCCGCTCCTAGAAACTTCAGCACTAACATCACCACTCCCAAACAACCGGACTGAACCGATCAATCTCTACAATACCACTATCAAAGAGGTGATCGACACAATCGCCCCACTAGAGAAAAAAAAGCAAAAAGACTCTTTCATGGTACAACCAAGAGCTACTTGACTTAAAAGCACACAAAAGTCACACTCTCAACAAATGGCAATCCTGCCCATCACCCTCCACTCGTGACACCTACCTATATATTGCAAAGCAATATAAAAAGGCCAAAGCCATAGCCTACAACATCAGAATTGGCAATGCCAAATCTCACTAGAAAGAACTATTTACCATCTTCAACAAGCTGGTTGTGCCCCCCCACATCCAAACATCAAAATGTTAAGGATGAGAAATGGTGTAATGACATCCAGAAGGCTATGCTGGACAAAATTGACTTACTTAAAAAAAGAATCACTGTTAAATTTAACAACCTACCGAAGGCCACCCACACAACACACACAGTAGATCATTCTAAGCCCCTTATCCCTCCTGACGGCAATACACCACCGCCATTTACATTCAGAAATGTATCCATTCCAGAAGTCCTACTCATCATGAAGCAAATAAAACACTCACTATGCAAAGGGGACATCTGCCCAGCAAACATAATCAAAGACTGTTCTGAAGCCTTTGCTCCATTCATTACAACCTTCATTAATGCTTCATTTGCCTCAGGCTCAGTACCCTCCTCTCTTAAGGAAGCATGGGTTCGGCCACTACTAAAAAAGCTTACCTTAGACCCGGACTCCCCAAACAACTACAGGCTTATCACAACTGTGCCATTCCTGCTGAAAATCCTCGATAAGGCCGCTTATCTGCAGATACAAGCCAACTTAGAATTACACAACATCCTAGGAAAGAGACAATCTGTTTTTTGTCCACGGAACTGCACTGAATCAGCTTTGTTGGACCTAAAAAACCAACTCCTAATACATATGGACAAGGGCAAATCTACAATCCTCTTACTGCTTGACCTGTCGGACGCATTCGACTTGGTGGACCACAAGATCCTAAAGACACACCTCACAGGCACGGCTCACTTCTCTACTGAGGACACCACTTGGATTACTTCCTTCCTAGAGGGCAGAGCTATGCGAGTCTTCTCAGAACAAGCGCCAGCTACTCCATCCCCTATTAGTTGTGGAGTACCACAAGGTTCTTGCATCTCCCCCATGCTCTACAATCCATTTACACTACCACTCTAACGACTTAGAAGAATTTGGCATAACCTTCACCAAGTATGCCGACGATACACAAATTCTTCTCCCACTATCTGGTGATTATGAGCAAGACCTAAAAGCCCTACAAGACACCTATGCTATCATCCAGGCCTGGATGGCAGCCAACGGCCTCTGGAGTCAATGGAGACAAGACAGAGATCCTACTGGTGGGCCCTAAAGAAACACTCAGAAAACTAGATAGCAAATACTAAAATTTCCAAAATGAGAACTCTGTAATTGTTGTCTCCTCTTCTTTAAAACACTGGAAGTATACCTAGACTCAACCTTGTCCATGGCAGACATGTAAGCTATATCTCCTCATCAGCAGCTCTTACAACCCAAATAATCAATGCTGTTAAACCCCACCTATCCACTGAAAATTGTCTCAACATATCTAGGGCCACTATAGGTGCACAATCGGACTACTGCAACGTCCTCCTACTGGGCACTTCCGCTAAAAACATTAACAGATTACAAATTACACAGAACAACGCTTTGAGAGCAGCCTTCAGTATTCCCAGGAGGGAACACATCTCCCAAGCAAGAGAAAAGGGCCCAATGGCTCCCAGTCAGAGAACGCATCTTGTTCAAGACCTGAACTATCACCCACCACAGGTGCCTACCCCAATCTGTTCCCAGCTATCTAACCGAACGAATACACCAAGTACAGGCAGTCAGACCCAAACGGGACATGTACACACACACCAACTCTCAATTCCTACCTTCAACAGAGCCAAAGCCGGAGGGTCAAGCATTGAAGTTCTAGCTCCAAAATCCTGGAACTCACTGCCACCTAAGTTGAGATCAGAAACATCCCTCATGGCCTTCAGAAAGGCACTGAAAACCACCTTCTTCAAATAAACATGTATCTGCCCCACGGCTCCCTTGCAACTATGTAACACCATCAATTCTGTAACTAATCCTGTACTGTATATTGTACCCACACCACCGTTTCTATGTAACTCCGGAAGACAAGTAATGTTTGTAACCAATCTTTTCTTCTGTGTCATCATACCTTACCTATGTCAAGTGAGCTTTCTGTAACAGCGCCACAATGCCCGAGGGCAGTTGTGCGCTTTAGAAATGCAAATAAAATAAATAAATAAATACATAAAAATAAAATAAGGTGCAAAGAAATATTTGATGCCAAGACAAATTACTCCCTGCTCTTTGTCTGCAAAGCAGGTGCACAGTAGCGCACATTGAAAAATACATTTTAAAATTACTAATGGATCTCACACCACATACCTACTATGTGCCGACCTCCCATAACAACTACACGGAAATGGAGGAAAGGCCCAGAGATACGTTAAAATAAGCAAATGCCTGGGAGATGGGCCAAGCCCAATTCCAGCAAAAACTCAGTCAATGACCACTCATATTGCTGCCAAGATCCAGTGGCAACAGGTGTGTTTGTGTACAAATAGAGATCATCCCTTCTGACTGAACAATCCTTAAGAACAATTTGACTAGAGGCTGCTCAAACAGCACTCTTACAGTGCCATGAGTCAATTGTGCTGTTAATATTAGTAGGAAAATCATCAGACCAGGCAACCCATGCATAAACCTTTTACATTGTGCGTGCCCTTCAGAGGACATGCAAAAAAGGAAACTTCAAAGCACTCCGACTCGCCACATGCCTCAGATACGCGAATAATGCCCTGAGCAGTGCTCCAGATACGATTTTGGCGTGAGAGTATTTTACTCCCAGTTTTAGAATTGAAGAGTAAATCCAATTTCAAGAGAGTAAAAATGAGTTTCTTCCTTTGCAAGAGAGTAAAGAAGTGTCTGACAACTATCCAATTTGTGCGTGAAATTAAAACTGTGTTCGAAAACATTACTGACCTAGAACTTGTCAATGCATACTAACAAGCTTCATTTTCATTATTTGGACACCAAAACTCTGTTAGGAACTACTACAGATGCCAGCTAGTTACATCATAAATCAAGTCTTTCACTCTACCAGCATCACTTCTCTGCCTCTTAGCAATACCTGCTTGACAGCCACTCCATGTTTTTGCTCCATCTCTCCTTTCTTTTGCTACTCTGTTTCCCCAGTCTCTCACTTTCTGATGTACTTCCTCTCACTCTTGCTATGCCACGTTTTGAGGTCTGTTGCTCTGTCACTCTTCCTCTGCCATCTCTGCATTCTATTATTGCTGTTTCCCTCCTACATTGTTCTGTGTCGGTTGTTATAACTCTTCCTCTCTCATGTCATTACTCTGGCTATATCTGCTATTTCATTTTCTCAGTTGTGGTTGCTATTCCTTTTGATTATCTTTCTTGCACTGGCTTTTATGTTATTGGCCTGCCTCCCTCTAATCGGATTTTCTATTTCCAGATCTCCCTGTCTGCTGTTGATCTATGTTTTCTTATTTTACTGTTTCTATATGTCTCTTTTGCTCTGCTTCTATCCCTCACTCGTATTGTGTGCGTGTCCCATTATTTACCTCTGTTTCCCCTCTCATTTTCTTTGTTGCCCTCTTATGTAGTTAATTGGTCTCACTCCTCCTGTTGCGTGAATTCCTGTTTTGTATTGTGTAATACATTTTTTGTTCTCGCTGCCTTTCCCCACCCCTCACTTTGTTCTCCTGTATTGCTTAGGTTGAGAGTTGCTCTTTCTCTCCTTTTTGTCTTTTGACATTGCACTAATAAATCTACAAATCCAGTGCAGCTTTACCATTGGGTGCTCCTTTTTTTAGATGTGTGCAAACCTTCTTTTGGCAACTAGGCTGGGAATTATAGAGTTAAATGTGTGTCTCACTAGATGCAGTACTTGCTTGAGTGCAGATGCTTTACCAAGCACTGTATGCCATTAAGTATAAGAGCCCAGATGAGATGTGTGTTCTGAGCCATTACAAGTATAGCAGCCACCATGGGATGTGCTTGTTCTGAGCCATTACAGGTATAGCATCTCTGATGAGATGTGTGTGTGTGTGTGGTCTGAGCCATTACAAGTTTAGCAGCCCTCATGGGATGTGGTTCTTCTAAGCCATTACAGGTATAGCATCTCTGATGAGATGTGTGTGTGTGTGTGGTCTGAGCCATTACAAGTTTAGCAGCCCTCATGGGATGTGCTTCTTCTGAGCCCTTACAGGTATAGCAGCCCTGATTGAATGTGTCTGTTCTGAACCATTACAGGTATAGCAGCCCTCATGAGATGTGTGTCTTCCACGCCATTACAGGTATAGCCGACCTGATGAGAGGGAATATATGTGATCACTGTGCCGTTTTTACTGGGACCACCTAAAATGGTGATTTAAAATAAAATTCAACACCCTTTTCATCCCATATATATGCAGGGGGGTCTCCCCCTACATTCATTATATACTGGACCCATCCCCCACATATATTTGGGGTTGAAATAAAAAAGTCAACATTTTCAGTGGTCGCCGTAAAAAAGGCGCAGTAATTGTATGATCCCGATGAAAGATGTGTGTCCCGAATCACTAAACAAAGTCCTTTTGATAAGTCGAAAGCTAAGTCAGCTCTGTTACAATTGAATGTTACCTGCATCTTAAACACATACATCTGATGCAGACGCATTAGCTCACCTATCAACAGGATTTGAACTAACAGGTTACACAATGATCTCTGCAGCAGGGTTATTGACCATCTGAGCTACCTTTCCCAAGAGGCTGTTGATTTGGAAAGGCAAATAGGGCTAGGGCACTGGCAGCTCCATGTGAGGCCTGCCTGACATACCTGGCTTGCCAAAATGTGTCAGTCTGTTTGGACTATCCTACATAAGTCGATAGATTCATAATGAGGCTTTGAAATGTGCTAGATTTTTGGTAGTGGGACTCAGTAATGTGACATGGGAGAAGCAGAAGTTTTGAAAAGCGCAAGGCAGAGGAGGAGGGTTTGAAGTATATGACACCATTGCCATCTTCTCACACTGTCCGCCAGTGTGCATCACACCAGCTCAGTTGGGTGGTGGGAAGGATCTATATGAAAATACCATACTCTTTACTGCGAGGTCGAAAATCCTGCATGTAAAACACATTTTCAGTGTTTTTAAAGTGGGGGGAGACCGCTCTCAGCACACCCCATCCAGATCCACCCACTTATTAAATACCCATACCGAACACCCCTCCCCATCTATTTTTTGGGGGACATTTTCCGTTTTCCATGCAAGGTTTTCTACATCGCAGTAATGGGATTCATGAATTTTGTAGTGAAATCGGTGGCAAGAACTCAGACACTGTTCTTGCTCAGTACTTTAGCTTGCTGCAGAAAATGCCAACACATGTTCTTGCTTTGTCATTACTGAAGCTCTTTTAAGAAATTCAGGTACCGTCCGAAAACAAAAGCAGTCCTTCTAAAAAATGTTGGCATGATGCAATCAGCCCCGCTGTGAATAATTGGCACTGTGCCATGACCTGCGTATAGCAGCTCTGCTGATACATTAGGCTACTTTGCCTGAATATATAGCAGTCTTGTTAAGAGGTACCTGTACAATCTGTGCCACTGAAAATATATACAGCACTGCTTCTGCCTGCATCCATTATACCCGCTTGCAGTGGGCGGGTGGTCAGAAAGAAAGTTAAAGTAAACCTCAGACTACATGGCCAGCTATTTCTTGGTCTCCAAGACAACAAACTATGTTCCTTGCCCTTTCATGCATGCACATGCACACGGACACATACAATCTTAAGACTAAATAAAACACAGCTTCATGTAGAACAACAAAAGCTTTTCCTTCTCACAAATGCCAAACACCTGCTCGCTGGGAGGCTCTTCTGAAACTTCGAGACAAATGCAATTGATCTGCTTCTGTGATGAAAAGAAAAGAAAGACGTTCCTAATGGAGGGCGGCCACTGCTTGCTTGTGGGCCGCCCTCCGTGGGGAAAGTCTTTGATCATGGCGGGCCAGGAAAAACAACATGCAGGGCCGCACTTGGCCCACAAGACTTATGTTGTGCACCCGTGGCCTAGGTGCACCCCTAATTGTATCTGCTGCCCAAGCCTGCTGCGGGGAAAAGGTGACAGGCTGTCAAGAATGTCCCAACTATTTAGCCCAGGGCACATTTTAAAAAGCTAAAAAAGCTAATGAATGTTCAAACCCTGCAGAGCGGGGGGAGGGGGCTCTCTACAAATGTGGCTTAAACTCTTGATAGACAAGTCAAACAACATCAGATTTAGAGTCAACAGGAACATTCTTATTAAGGACAAAAAACAAGCAGAGCAACTCTGTACACACATTAATCGATGAGGGCTGCTTTCAGGTTTTCACTATCTAGAGCTGGGAGGGTGCTCAAAAGGAGATGCTTTGTTTCCAAAACCTCCTTTGCAAATTATTCACTGGTCGAGATGCACTGCAGTCACCCGCCTTTCAGGACAAAATCTTCTGTCCTGTTAATCAAGGAGGGTGGGGGACCAGGGGCGCATGGCAATCGTTGCTTGTGTGCGCCCCATCTCCCTTTCTTTTGCACATGCAACGGCGCAGACCACCCAGCAGGCAGCCTTTAGACAACGATGCAGTCTGACCAATAGCATCTGTTGGGTGAATCATCTCTCTTACAGCCATTCCCCAACAAACAGAAAACAAAGCCAATGCTGCACACCTACAACCTGCAGCGCTGCGTGCGCTCGAATGCTGCGTGCGTCTTGCAAGGGGCTTATGTGAGCCCTGGCAGAGCTCCGGCTCACTGGCACTTTTTGCAGCGGGGCTCGGCTCCGGCTAGCCCCAGTCCACTTAAAGCCCTGATGCCACTTTTGGCAACTTAAGAAGCTTTGAAAGCCACTGTAATCAATGTGAGCTGTCGCCAGCACTCACAAATGACCCGCAACGTGCACGTTACTACTCAAGAAAGCACTTGACAATGTTTAAGTCTAAATAGTGCATAATCTGCACTATTTACCTTCACAAATGCTAAATAGTACACAGTCTCTACTATTTACCTTGAAAAAAGGGTGCATAGTGATCATGCCCATGATCTCTTGAGTTTCCTGTGTTTCAGTTTGGGGCTCCAGTCCATCCAGAAATAGCCTCCATGCTAAAGGGGGACACACCCACTTTACCATCCGCTAAGTGTTGGGTTTTATCAGCGTATTCACAGAAAGGGGATAACAGCTTCGGCTTCCATAAGTGAGACCAAGGATTTGACAAAGCGATTAAACTAAAATAGGAAAGAGACAAGGACTGTGGCACATCACTAGCGAGGGGAAGAAAGGACACGTGAAAGAAGTGTGAGAGACGGCCCGGAATCAGCCAGTGAGGAGGGCCAGACACAGATGTAGCATGGCCAAGGGTGTGGGTCATGGTGTTTGAGAAAGAGTTCAGTTTTCGATACAGTTTCCCAGTTGTCATGCATCAGCAGAGGTTGTCCACCATGGCTGCAGGAGATTTGTTGAATCTCGCTAGAAGCAGAGTATTATCAGCTTAAGGGTCAAAACAGGCCGAAGGTGCAAATGAGGTGCTCAGAAGGACGCAGGTAGACGTTAAGTATTAGGAGGTGAAAAAGAGAGCACCAGTGGGGGACGCATGCAAGTATAAGGGAGATGGATATAGAGAGCAGGAGGCACAAAAGTGGTTCCTGTCATTATGAAGGATTAGCTAGGATAGAGCAGAATATTGACTGCAATGTCCGAAAGTCAGGAGAGAAGGATCTTGATCATCACACATCCCTCTCCGAGCCATTCACTGCCATACACTTTCCAGTGTCCGTGCAAGAGGCAAGTTAACTGCTGTGACCCTTGCCCAAAGCATCCACCTTGCAGCATTTTTACTTCATTGAAGGTACCTTAGTGCGCTTTAAAGTTTGCTCCCTTGCCCTGTCCTTTTTCCCCAGCCACAACCCTCCGATTGGCCTAGAGGCCCTTATAAGACACACACAGTGGGAAGCCTCTGCCCAGGCAGCGCTCGGCTAAGGGCCTCACTGGCTAAGGGCAGCTCCAGAAGAAGCAGCTCTAGTAGGTATTTGCACATGTTCGCCTGTAAAGCCAGCTGCCGTCAACCAACAGCAACTGATAAGGTAAGTGTGGTCTCGGTGGGGAATACAGCAATTACTGTATTGCATTACAACCCTACCACTCATATTAACTTACATAACATAGCAAACAGATGTTAGCCAGCTAGTAGTTTTCCAAACACTGCTGTGTCTCAATTGTAGCTGGTTCTCATTTACTGCTGTATCTCAAATGTAGGCTTTTCCCCCCACATGCCAGGTATATCTAATCTAAGTGTTTCTACCTATTGCTGTATCCCAAAATGTAGGTGTTTATTCACCACTTGTCAGGCATCTCGAATCTAAGTATTTTCTACTTACTGTTGTATCCCATATGTAAGTGTTTTATCCCCTCAAGCACTATGTGCCAGTTCTAAGGGTCTCCATACTGCTGCTATGTTTCACATCTAGGTGTTCTTCCCTTAACTGCTTTATTCCACTCCTAAGTGTTTCTTCAATTGCAGTTTTTCCAATTCTAGGCGTTGTCCCCTCTCGCACTTTGTCCCAGCTCTAAGTGTTTCCTTACTACAGTTGTGTTCCAGTTCTAGGGGTTTCCACTGCTGTTTTCTCTCCAAGTCTAGGTGTTTCCACTTCAGCACTGTGTCCCAGTTGTAGGTGTTCCCATACTACTCCTGTGTTTCAAATCGATGTGTTCCTCCATCAGCTGCTTTATTCCAATTCTAGGTGTTTCTCCTCTAGCCCTGTGTTCCAGGTGCTCCCCCACCACTGCTGGATTTTGGTTCCAGGCTTTCTCTCGCATAACAGCTGTGTTCCAAATCAAAGTGCTCCAGAACTAGGTTTCCTACTAGTACGTGGCCACAATTTTAGGTGCTCCACCACCACTGATGTGCTTCAAATCTAGGGGTTTCTAGGGGGAATCCAGAAGAAAGGAAGAAAGGTAGCCGTAAACTGACAGACAACAGAAGCCACCAAGAAAACCGCTACCAAAAGGGGACCCTAAAACTAAACAAACAAGAAAGATAACAAGCCCATCAAAACTCAGAAAAAGCAGCGGAGGTGGGCTAGAGACCCTGCAATCTAAATACAATAACATAAACTCAGAAAAAACTAGAATACCTAAGAAAACAGAATATGCCACGTCAGAGAACAGGACAACGCAAGAGAAAAATAGGAGGAAGCATACATGAAATGGAACCACATCAGGCCACCACGCAACCAAATACCAACACAACAATGAAGCAAACGCCCATAAGTGCGAAAGAAAAAAGAATAAACTCAAAAACAAGACATAAATCAGTAAACCTAACACCATACCCCGCTACGGACCACTTGCCAGAGAAGCACACGACCACCAGAAATGTTAGACAAACTTGCAGGATAGCGGTACCCCTTAGGAAAAGGGCAGAAACATGCGGAAGGAGAAAGATGGGAAACAGCACTTTGACTCCATATATCACCAAAACCCAAGGGGACCTGCAACAACAGTAAACAGACACAGAAGAGGAACCTAGCTGACCTACCCAATGATGAAACAGACCTAACAGAACACAACCTACAGCCTGATGATAATGAGGAAAATCACCAACAAGACCACACAAAGACGAAAGCAAGAACAAAACAGGACACTTTAAAGAAAATAATACACTGCAATCTAATCAACGCAAGATCATTGTCCAAACACGCAACAGAGATCTACGATCTACTCTGCGATGGTGGAATTGACATCCTATTCGTCACAGAAACCTGGCTAGATGACAACTACAAAGTCACACTACACAGTTGTCTGCCCAACAACTTCAACTTCATACAGGTGAGCCTGTGTACCCAACACTAGGACCTTTAAGACGGGGTAGCAATACTCTGAGATAGATGGGGATGCAGAATATACTCAAACATCAAAAATCAAACCGACTCAGGAAGTTGGCAATGTAAAACTGTTTTATTTTCAATTGTCTAAAACAGGGAGTACAACGAACATCAACAAAACCGCTTGATCTTCTCACTCAGCGAATTTCATAAAAAACATAGCTCATATAGTAAAAACTCATCATCATTGACGTCAATCTACATGGCAAACTACAAAAACCTACTTGGGAAAGTGATAGGCTTACAAGGAACATCTCGGTATACGTTCCATACTTCTTGGGAAGGTGATTGGGTATCTAACAGCAGGTGGGCAACTAAGCCCTCCTCTTGTGCAAGTTACTATGAACATCATCAAATACACAACATCCTATTGGTTATACAAACTATAGGGATCTCAATTACGTGGCCTTCTACAATTGCATGGCACTCTCGTACCCCTTTGTAATATCCCACACACGCCAGCACACAGGCTAGAACCCAGGTGCTGGTGGGCTGGTCATAACCATAGCTTCCCACCTCATTAGCCTGCTGCCTATCATCTCTCTGCCATCTGCCAGTCAATTAGCACTTTGAACATTGGCCTTGTTAATGTTCTCTGTGCCTGGGAATAAAAGAGAGTGTAGGCACAATTGTCTCTTGGTTTCGATACAACTCAACTTCAGTGTCAATTTCCATCCGACCATGTAACTAGAGACCATGTTTCAGAGCCTTTTGCTATATTAAACTCTATTAAATGATGAACCTCTGATGTCTTCAATGTTCTCCTACCCCACCTCAAACAGGAGTTTGTCCTTTTCACACGTTAATTGTAGCATCTGCGTGAACATCCAGGCTCACGGTGGCTTTGCCTTTCTTGTGCTGGGCCAGCCAAGCCTTTCTTAGATTCACCTTCGTTCATTAGCTGTTTTCATAGTATGCCCCACTGGAAAAGCCTTTCTACTCACGGGGTCCAGACTCTGCTAAAGTGCATTGTGGAATATCCATAGTCCATTCATTAATATGCATATAGATTTGGCGCATCGCCGCAATCTATTTACTATGTAGCCAACATTAAGAAATCTTTGCCCTGCGTTTCTGCATCTGTACAAGTGTAAAATGACTTAGTATCTTCGTTATTATTTCTGTAGAATGAGTATCTTCATCTCGAGCCTGAAACATTGCTCATCTTTAACATCTTTGCTTCTATAGAATTTCTACACACGTCAGCTTCTTCTGGGTGTGTCAGTTCCATTCTGTATGACATCACCAGTCTTCTCCCATGCTTGCTTTTCCCACTTCCTCCGTGATTTTGTTCAAATGGCCATCAATAGTTGCAATTGCACATATACTTTTCTCAATGGGAACCTTGCTTCCAGATTCTTTGCGGTATTGATATTCTTACTGGCACTGCACATGTCTCACACTCTGGCTCCCAACATATAGGCATCATGGGGGTGGAGCTTGGAGTGGGGGTACTTGGCTGCCCCTCTACACAGGTAAACAGGAAAGGAAAAAGAGGAGGAGGTCTTGCAGCAGCCTACAAAGAACACCTACAAATAAAAACAGCTGACCGACTAAGCATCCCGAACTGTGAATCCCTCGTCCTTCACCTGACATCTGACCCACAAGCACCTCAAATTCATACTCATCTATAGACCACCAACCTATGACGCAACCTTCATCAACACCATCATAGAAGCCATCACAAACCTGGACACCATACATGATCACTTGATTATCCTCTGGGACTTCAACATATGGTTTGAAGAAGAGAACACAAACTTGCAGAAATTGCTTACTAAACAGCTTAAGACAATGAGACTATGGGCCCTTATTATGAGGAAAGGGGCCCCGTTATCCCCCTACCGCCTCATTACAAGGTCTCCTTAGCGGGTCCCACGAGCAGCCCAGGATGCAAAGAACGGGACCGTCATTAACGGGCCCGTTTTTTGCATCCTCCCCATTCCCAATGAGCCCTATGGGGGCTCAATGGGAATGGGGATGTACCGGGTCCGGGTTCCCTGAATGGGGAAATACCCGGCCCTCCAAGGTCGGAATGGCCCGGTATTCCCCATTCAGGGAAGCCGGACCCGGTACCCGGAATGGGGGTGGCCATGCCACAAAAAGCGGCATGGTTACCTTCAGGGTCATAAAGAGGCCCTATGACAGATGGTGAAAGGAGAGACACACACAGTAGGACACACTCTTGATGAAGTTTTTGCAAATAAAAAACTGATCTCAACTGAGCCACCAATACAAATACTATGGAGCGACCACATCATTAAACTTTTCATGATACAACTACCATCTAAAGTATCCAAAAAGCCTTAAAAGTAACCCTGATCTGGAAAAGAAATTGGAATACCATCAGAAGCAGTAACTTAGAAGAACAACTAGAATCCTCCAAGTCATCCACCTCAACCTTGGACGCAACTGACCAAGGGCCTCATCAGGGGTTGGGCGAACTGGCAAAAATGCAGCGGTAACACTATTACCGCTGCATTACTGCTCTGTCCAATCCCGAGTTTGGGCAGAAAATTGGAGATTGACCTCCAGCTTTGCTTTCTGCCCATTTTCAGCACAATTACAGCCAGCGGGAATAGCGCTGTAAAACCCCATAGAGTCCTAAGGATTCATAAGAAATTGGGACTTACACCATACCGCAACACCAGATGCAGCGCTAACAGCGCCAGACCGAGTTGCAGTAACGCTATTTGTGTTGCCGGTATCCCGGCGCAATTACCGTTGGGATATCGCCAAGGCTGTGATAAGACCCTTAGACAAAAAAAGCAGACCTAATCCAGAAATGCATCATGGAAACAATTGACTGCATCGCCCTGGAAAAAACCCTCATCTCATCACGAAAAAATCCAGTGGCAAGATGGTTCATTCCCCACCTCAATACAATGAAGAAAAAAAAACGGAAACTAGAAAAAGAATGGAGGAAAAACTATGACCAAGCCAAAAGAATAACTTATTAAAAACAAATCCGAGCATGCAAAAAGGAAACTCTTAAAGATAAAAAGAAATACTATGACAACCGTATCACATAAGATACCAATACTCAGAAAGAACTAATCAACATTGTAAGCAAGATGAGAAATACCCCTGGATGCAACAACACACCGGTGCCTTCACAAAAAATGATGCACTTACCTCGCAGATCATTTAAAGAATAAAATCATAGATATACACCAGATCTTACAAAGTAGACCAATCAACCAGACCACGCACCATCCCTTACCTATCTCGGGACTACAGAAAAGGCTGAACAGTTTCACCCAAATGTCAAGAGAAAAACTCTTAAGGTTTGTGAAAAAAGCAACAAGGCAGACTCCCCAATGGACCCCTGCCCACCAGACATCTATAAATCAATCCTCACACAGGGTACACCATCGGAATGCTACCTAAACTTCTTCAACCAATCACTCTCAATGGGGAGAGTACCGCAAGCCTTCAAATCTGCTTGCATCAAACCACCTCAAGGATACAATGGGTGACGTGGAAGACCTCTCAAATTACAGACCGATCTCAAACATTTGCTATCCTGCAAAACAGTTAAAGAACTTTGTCCGCTGACAAACACTGGAACACATAGAAAATCACCAACTATTGGACCAGGCACAAGTTGGCTTCAGACCACTGAGAGAGAGGGAGACTGCACTTCTCTCTATATATGGCACAACCTAAAGACCAACGCAGACTCCAACACGAACTCAGCACTGATACCACTCGACCTCTCTGCAGCATTCGGCACAGTCAAGCATAACATCTTAATTAAGAGACTGGAAGAAATAGGGATCACTGACACAGCGCTGCTCTCGATTAAATCTTTCTTGTCTGAAAGAACAGAAACATTATGGATATAGCCATTAAAATGTGAACTGTGGAGCACCACCTGTGGAGAACCATAAGGATCCTCGTTATCCCTGCTCCTCTTCAACATCTATATGCTACTAAGCAACCTCATAAAAAGACATGGTTTCACTTGCTGTAACTACGTAGCTGATACCCACATCATCTACAAAATCAGCGATAAACAAGAGTAGAACACAAAGCTAATAGACTGTCTCAAAGAACTCTACCAATCGATGAACACTAACAACCGCAAAATCAACCCAGACAAGAAGGAATTCATGATTGCATCCAACAACCAAGGAAGCAACCAGTATATCCCATGGCCCACAGAACTGGGAACACCACCCATCCATACAAAGTTGTCAAAAACCTTGAACTACTAATGGACAATGAGCTAACCCTAGAACCGCAAATAAATGTGATAATTAAGAAATGCTTCTTCCATCTGCACACAATCAAAATGATTCTACCATTCCTCTCCTTCACGCAGAAAACACTGGCCATCATCTCCCGCATCATGTCTAGGATAGACTACGTCAACAGTTTATACCTTGGAATGCCGGACCATTTACTGTGGAAACTGCAACAAATACAGAACGCAGCTGCCAGACTTCTCCTCAAATTCTCATGAAGGGACCACATCACTCCAGCGCTAAGAATCACCTTCAAAACAATGTGCATAACACACAGAGCAATCCACGGCTTAGGAGCGGAATTCATACAAAAGAAAATCACCATCTACCAGCCGACTATAACACTCAGATCCTGTAACGACATCCGCTCAGAACCTAGGCCATACACCAGGAAATGACTTGGTGGATCAGCATTATCTTGCATAGTCTGTAAAACTTTAGAACTTCCTTCCCAGAGAAATACAAACTATGAAGAGCCATGTAAAATTCAGAAAACTTCTAAAAACATGGCTCTTCAGCTCAAAACGGGATATTATATGTCATTTATAACGTGTCTATACACAAGTGTTAGTAGGCACGAAAATGATTGAACAACACCCACGCACCATGAAATGAACACACAACTGAGAAGGAGTGGGGAGTAGGCCGGACTGGAGTGGAGTTCAGGGAAGAAGAGAGGCATCTCTTTAGGAGGGGTGGTTTGGTATACCCTTTGCTCTAGACGGTCAAAGGGGAAACAGGAGAGGGAGATGGGCCCGAGTTAACTGGACCACTGATAGAGGGCCTAAAATGTAACCAGGGGGGAGAGGTATCTCGATGCTGAAACGGATGGACCAGAGAGCACAGGGGACAAACCCCCCCACCACAGAGGACCCTGTGGGGGTGGTCATTGCTGCATACACACCAAAATGTACTAAGGGGCAAGGGATATAGGCGAGACTTAGTCAGAACACTGGGGTAGAAAAGGTACCACCATTAAATAACCCTCCTAAAAACCCAAACTTTTGCATACATGTAGGGTCGGCAATTGCAGCACACCAGAATGTACGAGAGGGGAAGGGATATGAGCTACAGTTAGTTAGAACAGAAGGGGTAGGAAAGGGCACGGCCACTAACCACCCTACTAAAAACTCACCCCTCTGGATACACTTCTCAAACTCTGCACTAAACACAACCATACCTCTACAGCACAACACACCGCACACCCTTCACTACACCCCAATAACTAAACAAACCACACATAGCCTCGTCCAACAGCACATGGTGGCAACCAACCGAAAAACACACACTCTCAGTGAACAGTGTCAACTGAACTGAAACTGCCAACAGCACATCAAAGCTCTCCTGCTCTTTCCCCCGCTCAGTTCTACTATCTTACCCCCTCCACCAGAGCCTCAAGTAACCACGCAGGTGGCAACAGTGCACGGTACAAGAATCTTTAACATGACATAACATACTTACTCATACTACCCCATCACTCCTAAAGTCCCTTTCCAAAACCCTGACCCTCTCTCCTCTCTGAGCTCCCTTTCTCCTACAAGACACGCTCCCAGAATCACTCTATGAAACAAACAAACCTTTCAATCCTCTCCTCTCTGAAACCCTCTCCTCCGAAATTTGTTCTCCTCTGAACTACCCGGAACATCATTCACCTCTAGAGCACCACCTCCTGCCTCTGAGGGTCTTCATTTAGGGGGCCCCCTCTTTGAACCCTCCCCATCCACGAGACGCACTACTGCTCTGAGCCACTGCACTGCTAAGTGCAGCTTTGTGAACCCCCCTTCTGAGCCATTCATGCACACTCCTTCGCCAAACTCCCCTTGCAAGCCTCTCGCCAAACCCCTTCAGCTCAAAAAGCCTCCCTTTGTGCTCCCTCATTACCCATATAGACCCCATTCCACCCAGAACACCTGATGCT
Organism: Ambystoma mexicanum; assembly: GCF_040938575.1. Taxonomy (NCBI): domain Eukaryota; kingdom Metazoa; phylum Chordata; class Amphibia; order Caudata; family Ambystomatidae; genus Ambystoma; species Ambystoma mexicanum. Next base: position 1,054,847,130 of record NC_090921.1, on the reverse strand, counting down.
CACAGTCTCCTCCACCGAGCCTCTGCACCCAAAGAGCCACTGTAATCTCCCCCGAGCCTTGCCTACCCTCTCCCCCGAGCTTCCCATTTTTCCTCAGCCCCAACACTTACATATCTCCTCTGACTACCCCATCCAGGCTTCCTAGAACCCCTCGGATCTCCCTTCCCCATGCCTCTCACCCAGAGACTATTTACTGACTGATCACCCACAGCCTCATACCATGCAGTCTCACTCACCTGCTCTCTCTTTGACCCCCTTCACTCTCTAGCCGGCTCATCCCACCTTTCTCAGCCCCATCAATGCCAGAGTCCATATACAAACCAGCAGCCATTCCGGCTGCACAGGTGTCCACTGAGCCCCTTCAATCACAGAGCCCCTCTGAACTCCCCCAGCATGTCACCCTCTCTCTCAGACTCACCCCTCAGACCTTATCTGCCCCCGTGAGGTATTCACTCCCCTATGAGCCCCAGTCAAAACCTCTCCCCGTCTAGTGATGATCCTGTCTCTCGCTTCGCCTCTCTAAGCTCCCCTCATCTGAGCCTTTTACCTTCACTCAACTCCCTTTGAATACGTTTCTTATGCATGCCCCCTCTTTCTCTGGATCAGCCCCTATAGGAACTCCTCTTGCGTCTATCAAGCCTTCTGCAATCGAAACCCAAGAAGCTGTTCACTCAATCTGAACCCAACAAACTTAACACTCCCATTCCGAGCCCCTTCACTCAGAGACCCTCTCTGACAGTATCAATACTTATCCCCTTCTGCCAATAAGCCTCAAACTTCACTCTAATTCCCCTTGCTAAGCCTCATACGTCCTCTTTCTCAAAGCCCCTTCACTGTCAGTTTCACTCTATGTACTTTCGATCCCAGGGCCCCTTAACTCTGAAGCCCTTTAGGCCCCCAGCCTCACTTGCCTTATCTGAACCTCTGACCTCCCAAAGGCACTCTCTGTCGCTGAACAATTCTCCTCCATGAGCCTCTCCCCCATTTTAACTCTACCTGGTATTTAGCACCCCCTTTCCCTGAGTCAAATAACTGTCTGAAGAGACTCCCTACTCCCTGAACTGCTGTCGTCTCTCACCCACTATTACAGGAGGGCGCTAATGCTTCCTCGCATCCTACCTGCAATAGGTACAGGAGGGTTGGAGAAGACCGCTTCCTGCGTCCAACCTGTGTCAACTCCGGGGCAAAGCTCCCCTGGGACCGTCCCGTGTCCCTCCTGCCCTGAAAGGGCTCTTAGCGGTCCTGCACCTTTCGCAGGCTGGAAGAGCAGCAATCACAACCCACTCCATGGTCAAGAAGCAATGCGTGGCTTATTCTCAGAATAGGAAGGGACTCGAAGAGATAGAAGGTAAAAAACAACTAATCACACCTGCCGCCTGGTCAAGCTTTTCCTGTCCCCAGGCGAACCAGCGATAGATTACATTTGCCACATCTAGACTGCATTGGGAATATTACCAATGCCACATTTAGATAGAATTGTGAATGCTTGCTTCGCATCTAGACAAGATTTTGAAGGTGGGCCAGTGCCACATTTGGATGTAATTGTGAATATTGGTGTGCGTCATATATAGACGGGATTGTGAGTAATAGCCAGTGCCGGATCCAGATAGAAATGCAGAGATATTCACGCGCCACATCTAGAAAGACCATGGAAATTAAGCACATATCACTTCTAGAAAGTGAGGCCAATAACCAACCCACTAACAAGTTCAACCCCCCTGCATACACCTCTCAAACTCTAACCAAACACAACTACAACCCTAAAGCACAGCAAACCGCCCAAACTTCACTACACTGCAACAACAAAACAAACCACACATAGCTTTGCACAACAGCACACGACGGCTACCGCCCGTAAAGCACCCCCAAGCTCAGCGAACAGTGTTAACCAAACTGAAGCTGCCAACAGCACATCACTGCTCTCTTGCACTTATCCCGCTCGTTCCCACTAACTCAAACCCCCCACCCCCTTTCCTTTTCAGATCCGCCAGAGCGCCATGGGACCACTCCAGTGGCGATAGTGTGCAGTACAAATATCCTTTAACATCCATGGGGGGGGAGTAACACACCATTGTAACAGCCCTGTAAGTCTTTTAGCTCGTGCACATTCTTTGTTGATGGAAAGTCACTGAGGCAAAGGCAGTAAAAAGTCCGGTTTTTCCAGCCTGGCCTCAGCATCTTTGGGTGGAAATGCTGCGCCCTCACTATTGCCAGCAGCTGTGTCCAGTTTTTCGTGTATAACTTCTTCTGAAATGGCTTACTCTGGTTTCACCTGGAGAAAGAAATGTCGCAAACACTCTTTAACTTCTCTGTTAATGAAAATATGCTCAAAGAAGTAAAAACCAGTTGTGAAGGTTATGGGCACTTGTATTGCGAGCCTGGCTGCCTTTTAACTGTCAAAGACCAGATCATAGTTAAGGCCCTTTTTACCTGATATGTTTCCAGAAGTCATTCCTGCTAACCTGCAGGCTAAGGCTCTATCTCTGAATTGATCTTTTGATCTCATCCATAAATTCCCCCAGAGCATGTTAACCCCTCTCATATCCCCCAAGTGTCATGCAGACACTCCCCAGTTACCCACCATTCCTTTATCTAAGCCCCACCCACACCCCTTCTCTGAACTTCCTCTGAACTTGCTCTCTAAACATCTCCCCACCTGAACCTCTCACGCTTTCTGTTAACTCCCTTCTCCTCTATGAGCGTCCCCCCTTTCACCCCATCTCCTCTCACAGGGCATGTAGTACGTTGCAGTAGTGGAGGCAGCTTTGGTGCCAGGGGGGCTGCCAATAGGGCACCAAGGGGGCGCCGCCTCCTCCCTCTCCCCTGGCTCCACCACTGGTAGGTTCAGGTCTCTCTCTCTCTCTCTCTCTCTCTCTCTCTCTCTCTCTCTCTCTCTCTCTCTCTCTCTCTCTCTCTCTCTCTCTCTCTCTCTCTCTCTCTCTCTCTCTCTCTCTCTCTCTCTCTCTCTCTCTCTCTCTCTCTCTCTCTCTCTCCCTCCCTCCCCAAAGCACTCTACTCCCCTCTCTATGAACTATTCAACTCTTCTCCTCTCACAACTAATCCAGCTGTGTGTTAACATTGTAGCCTCTTCCCCCTTCAACCCTCCTCTCACAACCCACTGTTCCCACCAGGGCCTGTAGTCTCGTTCTACCACCGTTCTACCACCTCCTAAACGCGTGTGCCTTGTCAGTAGTCATGTGGTGCATACGACGTAAGGCCAGTCATGTGTTGGACGGGGCAATTAAATGTCTTACCCTCCTCATTTGGGCAAATTGTGAAGAATATGTGTATTTATATGTTGACCCTGAAAATAGACACGTCATTTCCCAATACCACTAATCAGACTTCAGCCAGCACTGGGACTGTGTTCAGTCAGTGTGATTATTCTTTGAAGCCAGTACAGAACATAGAGTATCTGGGGGAGAAGAGAGGGAACCCACAGAAACATGCTTTTTGCATGCTTGACTTCAAAGCAGGGACATGCATTTACATACATGAAGCCAGACCTATTGGCTTTGCCAAATCTTGTTTATATCAAGGTGTCCACACGTGGCATGGTACAGTACATTGCTTCATTATTGGTGCATGACAGTAACAATGATTGTTGTTGTGTTGGTTTATTCTTTAGAAGCACCCCTAAATGCGACTATCTTTCTAAGATCTTGCCCCCTCTTTCCATCCTCAAAGACAATGTTTAGTAGTATTTATTGGTTGGCTTTTCTTTGATTGCTTTGTTGTGTGGGTTGTTTAACATACTTCAGGGTGCCTCTGAACAAGCGAGGAGAGGTTTCCATCCCATTTCAAGAAATAAAACATGAAACTAACAAGTCTCCCCCTCCCCCACCCCACCCCCAAACCCCGGAAGCTCTGTGACATGAATCATGAAAGAAAGACCATTTTCAAAGGTTTCCATTTTTAAAACGGACGCATCGATAAAGACGTAAGAAGTGTTTTCATTATCTGGCCTGATTATTGTGTACTCATCACAGTGGAGTTGGTAGATCAGTCCTGCTCCATCACTCACACAAACCTTAAAGCACATCACCTTTCTTCACCAGGGGAGAGTGATTCCTTCCCAGTCCACCATGGTTGCAGCCTCCTTCTCCGTGAGCGAGGAAAGCACCTGTAAGATTCGCGCACACTGTGGTCTTTGGTAAGCGCAGCCCGTACAAAACATAACACAACCTTATAATCATAGGATTTGCACAACTACCAGGCAGGTTTTAGGGTTTCCAAGGACCTGAGCAGTAATTACTCCACTGGAAGTGACATCAAAGAAAATTAAACCACATTAAGTGCCACCAGTCCTTGATCCATGATAAGAAGTAAAACCGGAAGTAGTTGGCATGAGTAAACTAAGGGACAGATAACTGTGTGTTGTGCAATGCATGAATGCTCCCTATTCTCATTATATATGAATGTAAAAATACAGCTCCATTGTATTAAAAGAAATAATACATCCGAATTTTCTGCGATTTAAAACCACGAACAACATAGAAACATACAGTGGCAACATGTGTATAATCTTTTCCTGTCGATTTAAAAACTGTATGCTAATCAGCTATGGGGATTTTTTGTCCGAGCCATCAGTGCCTCAAACAGTCAACAAAGACATCATTATATTTGACTAGATTGCTCTGTCTTGTTCTGGCCCATTTCCTGCGCTGCAAAGGTGCTTTAAAAGCCACAATTCTGAGCCATTTTTTTAATTTATTGATTGAATTAGCTGAACAACTCAACCTTTCAATTTTATACATAATGAACAATTCAATTCAACCAACAGATACATATTAAGAACAGAGAAAAAAGAAGAAAAAGAAAGTAGAAAAAAGGAAAAAGTAAACACAATTCAAATCATGACATTAGTTCGAAGAACATTTATTTTCCATAGTTTCCACAGTTACATGCTTTAGCAATTAAAAGGGGATGCCTTCCCTCGTATGAATAAAACAGCCGAAAGAAGAGTGAAGAACATTGTGCCCCTCTTTATTCAAATGATAAAACCTTCAATTTTAGCAGCACTTGAGATGTATTAATTTAACAGTTTGCCATACATTGCTTGGATCATCCTAGTATAATCCCTGTGCATCACTCTTCACTCTTTTCTATAAGATTTAACATCTCAAAGTAGTTTAGAATCGCTAACTTGAGAGAAACATGTTCATAATTAAAGAGAATATTCCACATTGACCCCAATGTTACAATGCAATAATCACTGAAGTAATGGTAAAAATACTTAATTCTCAAATTTGATAGTTTATAACATTCTGACAACAGATGCTTTAGCGTTTCAGGTTGGTCGTGATGCTTACAGAATCTGCAGTAGTTATTATCCTCAGTAATGATTCTGCGCATGGCCAACACACCTCTTGTTCTCCATAAATTCGTCCTACATCTCAAATATTTACTTCTCAGTTTTGCATCTGGAAACTTAATTAAATAAGATTCTATGATATTCATTTTCTTAGGCAAGAAGGCATGTTCTTTAAAGAGATTTAATCTCTAACAGTTGCACCAATACCGGTACCGCCACCGACGTGGTGGTATGGGGACTTACCGGTCTATTCCGACCTTTATGGGAACGGTAAATCCCAATTTGAAAAACCATTCCCCATTCCCATTTGAGCCCCCATAGGGCTAAATGGGAAGGGGTTAGGCGTCAATAACGGTACCGCAAATCACCCCCACAGAGTTTTATTTTTGCCCTATCTGGGATAGATCTCAGTAGGGTTTCAGGTACACCAGCTTCTATCAGAAACTGCAATGTATTCATCAACCATATATGCATTTCCGTATGAGTCGTACCAGTAATATAATTAGCAATTATATGCATGATTGAGTTGCTGTTAGTTGACAGTAAACATTTACGATAGAAAGACACCATCTTCCACTTATAACAAGTGCTCAGAGATACTAAACCCAATTCATGCCTAATGCAACCAACGGGCAAACAAAGAGGCAAATGCAGAACATTCTGCCAAAAGTATCCTTTGAGCTTAGACCAATATAAATCACTCCGCCAAGCCCTCGCTTCAGCACCATAAATCACTGTTGGCACTGCCTTCTGCATGTAGGTTATAACAGGCATTAAGGAAAATGTGCCATATTTTGCCAAAATAATGCCGGCCTGTGCTGTAGCAGTCTTCATTTTGCCTTGTATGTCAGCATAGTAGGGTTCATCGGAGGGGTGATTATTCGTATTGAGCCCTCAGTATTTGTACTCGTTTACCACCTATAAGGGATTGCTTTGAAGGACCCATTTTCGGTGCAATGCCGTGGCCACTCTGTCTTGGGGGATCAGATGCTATCCCAACAAATGAGAACCTCATGTCCGATATGAAAACATTAAAAATGGCTGAGGCCAATATGCAGCCTTGTTTCAATCCCCTGTAAGTGGGGATCGGAGCTGAAAGATTTCCGTTCATTGAAAGCCGTATTTGGATTGACGTATTACTATGTAGTTGATCAATCCAATGCCGCAATGATGATGGACAAGCAGCCTTCTGTACTTTTTCCCTGAGAAGTTTCCTCGAGACAGAGTCGAAGCTGGCCTGGAAGTCTATGAAGGCCATGTATATGGCTTGACGCCTTTCCCTTTCCTGTAATTCTATCGCATGTAGTTATCAAGTTTACAGTCATGCCCATTCCTGCAAGAAAGCCTGTCTGAAACGGATTAGCTGTGTTTGATGTATTCACCCATGCTACGAAGTGCTTTAGAATCAGACGGGCAAAGAGCTTTCCCAGGACGTCAAGAAGAATCACTGGTCTATAGTTCTCAGACACCTGCCGGTCCCCCTTCTTATACAAAGGTACTACTACTGATTTTTTTCCGGGACGCCGGTACTCTTTCATTTTGTAGAATCTGGCCAAATATTAAAGTCAAAATGAACACCCAGGCTTCCGGGTGGGACTTCATCATTAAATTAGACAGCCCATCCAGGCTTGGGGGATGGGACGTACTTAACTTTCCTATGTGAAATAGGATATCCTCGGTGTTAAATTCGATGTTGTACCACCTTTTTTGGATATGAAAATCACTCACATGAGACAGATTCATATCAGCATATAATGACCTATATTATTTGCCCCAAACTTCCATCCGGGACAGCATTTATTTGCACACTCAACTGATTCACACCTTGAGCCTTGTTTATAAAACCCCATATTAGAGCTGACTTTTTAGTAGCTAAAGTCTGCAGCATGGTCTCGGAATCCTGTTGATACAATTTTGCATGTCTTTCTCTTACCCAATTTCAGTATTTATTTTTCAGAATTTTCAACTTTTGTTGAATAGACGATGAGATTTGCTTCATCTCAAATCGTCTACTTGCTCGATATTGGGCCCTCTTTGTTACTACTTCGTAGTCATAAGTGTGTGTATGTATGATTTCTTTATTGTCATCAAGACGAGCCTGAGTTTGTATTTCGCAGTAATGTAACATATAGACCACTGGATGCGATTGACTCATGGTTCAAATCAAACATAAAATGTGTTAGTCGAGATTCAAAATCCCCCAACAATACTGGTGTCCATCTAAAGTGATTTTTAGCAGTAGCGGCACATAAATTGCTAATGCAGGATTTTAGAATCTTCTTATTATTTTTACTGCATGTCCAGGTTAGTGTTAGCAGATCATGATCACTACTAGTCTGGGATTTGATTTGAAAGGATTCAGTTATGGCAAATAGATTTTTTCTCACAAATATGTAGTCTATTAGGGCGACTTGATTGCCCCTATGCCAGGTGTTTTTCGGCGGAATGTCGCCCATGACGGCACCATTTACCATTAATAACTGCCTTTCTTCCACCAAAAAAACCCATTGTTGTGCCACCTGTGACAGTTGCGTCATAGAGTTTTCTATGCATTTAATATTGAAATCAGCTACCAAGATTGTAATATTGTATACTTGAATCCGAATTTATACAATCCAAAACATTCTCAATGTCTCTGAAAAAAACTTAATCCGAGATTCCTACATGGTTCCAATATAGGTTCACCAAAGCTATTATCCCATCAGGGGATTTCATTTTAACCACTTGGGTGAACATATTCGGTGACAACCATGGACATATCTGCAAGTTGGCTGCCACTCTAACTGCAACCATCAACCCAGCCATTGGTTTCCCTCTTACTGGTAATTTATCAGGAATGAGCGAGATCGTATAACTCTCCTATATGGGTGGAGTGAGTAACCACACTTCCTGCAACACAAGTGTATCATGTTCATTGAGTGGATTGTGTTGGGAAAATGTCAAATGCTTGTAACCCTGTGTGTTCCATGAGGCGAAGGAGCATCTTGCTAATATTTGAGAGACTGGTTGTTAATTGCAAGTACTTGATGAGGTGCTGCCATTAGGAACATCTTGGAAACATGTGAGTTTAATATTCTGATACTTCTGCTGAGATTTCACTTGGGTATCATTCCATTGTTGCCAAAGTGGTGACGTTTCTGCCTCCCTAACTGGCTGTTTACTGACCAGAAAGCCCATCACACACAGGTCCTCCCTGGCCTGCCAAATTAGATTCATGACGACTCCCGATGACATCCAAAGTTTTACAATGGTCAGGTTATTGTCATCTATGAGCTCTATTAGGTCAATGTCACTGGAGCATAAGTCCTCTAGTTTTATCACATCCCCCATGATATTCAGCATCATTTGTTCTGTTTAGATATTAGTTTGGGAAAGGCTTCCCTCTGCATTGCATAATTAGGTAATGAGCTGTTTTTTTTTTATTATGCTTGTTGTTTTTCTGCATCAGTCGTATTTTAGGGCCACTATTAAAGGACCTCTCATCATTTTCCCATTGTTGGTCATTTAGAGCAGCTTGTTGAGGAATTGATCCCAGCTCTGTGCTTTGATAGGACCCTGGCACCACACTTCTCGAGACAAAGGTTTGCATAGGAAGACCAGTCATGAATAAACCTACCGATCTAGCTATTTCCTCTCTTCTTTGTTCCAAGGATGTGCTAAAATTGTCAATTGCAACTACGTCATGACCACTCCCCTAAATTGTGGGTCACAAGATCAGACTGCAGTGGGAATGCTAGCTCCTCGGACTTACGACCTAATTCCACTACTCTAAGTAGGGCATCTAAGGGATCATATTTTAAGCACGCTTCCAAGGGAGTCTTTTCCATTGGTCGTTTTAAATTCATCATTAGTTCAGCCTTGCTCCGTGTAATTCTATTATATTTGTACACTACCGCAATGCTTGCTATCTGCGATGGAGGTTTGGGTAAAGATATATTTTTCACAAATTGATGAATGCTTGAGCGTTTTGAGGAAGGCAAAGTTTTGATGTTTTTACTTTTTTTGCACATGTTATATTGTTTAGTTTCCTTTTGGATTTCTCAAACATATCGTAAAGGCTTATTTCTCCCCCAGGGTCAGGTGTGATCAGGTCAGCGCTATCTACAGACAGTTCCGACACTGCCTCACCTTCCAACTGCGCTCCAACTTGCTCTTGTCAATTTTTCATTTTAATAATCTTCTTGAAAGCCCTTTTGCTACCTTCTACGATATCACATGTTATTTTCAGTTTATCCACTGCAATAGGAATCATTTGGTTGGGCGCATCAATAACACTATTGCAAATGACAGAGATCTCATTCATACTTTCCGTTCTTCCAACAGGGTAAGCCTTTCTCACGTCAAAACATAAACCCCCTCCTTCCGGGCACCAGCGGCCTTGCCATCTTGCCATTGCAGAACTTTTGCTAGCATATTGATCTGCTCATGTAATCTCACATCCAAGCTTTCGTACAGCTTGGCTAGTGAGAACAAGGCCATATTCATGGCCTGCAAAGAGATCTCTCACCCAGCACTCGAGGCAGATGGCAAAACAACTAGATCTGGAAGAGAGGCAATTCCAGCTCTCCTAGGAGTTGGTTCTGTAAAGGAGATCCATAGTACTGAGGAGTCTCGAGTCAATGCCAAAAACATAGCCGGCGACTACGACAAATCGCTAAAGGGTCATTTGTCAGGTTGAAGAGGAGTCATACTCGTGTGATCATCTCTCCTTTCATTGATCAGAACATTTGGGGGAGTGAGCACATCACTAGGTTGTCGCTCCGCAGAGGTCGAGGTCAGCGCAACTATATTAGGTGATTCTACACCACTTTCTTTTTTTTTTTTTCAAAATATATATTTATTGGTTTTTATACAAACATTGCATCGAGTGGTAGCGAATACATAAAGAGCGCTGCGAGCAGCGACGTTGAGCTTCGAGATACAAGTAATAAAACAACAAGGACTATGTCCTTCATAACAAAACAACAGTAATAACAGGTCAGGGGACAGTTCAAGGGGAAGCGCAAGCGGTTAGTTTAGCCCTAGTGGGCGGTGATAGGTTACAAGTGGGCGAGAGGGGATCCTTGAAAGTACTTTAGGCGCTGGGTCATGAGTGGGTGGCGTCGAGCGTCAGATTGTCCGGGCCTTGATGCGTTATTCCTGGGTTTAATAGCCGGCGGGATCTTGGGCCAATCTGTACCTCTGCTACTGCGTTGTCCCTTCTGTATTTATTCGGTTTTGTCCATCCATCGTAGGGAGGGGGGTTGTCGTGCCAACCCTGGGAATTTCTGGGTGTAGTCCAAAAAGGGAGCCCATGTTTGGGAGAATTTGTCTCTGTTTCCGAACCGGAGGGCAGTTATCTTTTCTGCTGCAATTATGTCCGAGCATTTTGTCCACCACATTTGTACTGCTGGGCCCTCTGGGTTTTTCCACAGCCTAGCTATGGAGATTTTCGCGGCCCTCAACAGGTGGGAGCATAACTCTGCTCTGTGCCCGGAGAGGGGGAATTGGCCCTCCCCGCTTGATCCCAATAAAGCGATGCCCGGGTCCCATGGGATGGAGAGACCTGTCATTTTCTTGATGTGATCCAGCACTAATTTCCAGAATTGGTTAGCCTTGGGACATGACCAAAACAGATGGAAGAGTGTGCCTTTTTCTGGGCATCCTCTCCAGCAAGCCGGGGGAATCGTGGGGTTGCATTTATTGAGTGTCTCTGGGGTCCGATACCACCTGAAGCATACCTTGAATGCTCCTTCCTTGTTGGAAACACACTTCGAGCTTCTGTTTGCTCTTGTCCAGATGTGGTTCCACTCCTCCAAATCGATAGGCCTCCCGATGTCATTTTCCCACTTCAGCATATATGGTTCTTTGCGGGATGGGTCTGTTCTGTCCAAGAGCTTGTAGAGGGTGGAGATTCTGCCCTTTGGCGGGGAGCCTGTGAGGGTGAGTTCCAGGGCTGTAAGGGCCCTGCTTCCGTGACGCTTCATCTCTCTGCTCGAGAGCCAGTGGCGGAGCTGGGTGTATCTGAATCTTTCGCTCTCCGGCACGTCGAACTTTGCCTTGCAGGCCTCGAAGTCTAGGGGGATTCCTTCCTCATAAAAATCTTGTATCCTCTCCAGTCCTCCAACTTTCCATCTCCTGAAGTTACTGGGGTTGCAGCCTGGGGTGAATTCTGGGTTTCTCCAAACCGGGGTGAGTGGGCCCGTCGTGCCGCGGATGTTCCATAGTCGCGCCGCTTTCTTCCAGCTCTTTACTGTGTTTTCAGTTGCCGACAGAGGACCCATTCCCTTGTTTGCGTTGGGGTCCTTCAGGTGTGGCAGTGAGGTTATTGGGCTTGGACTCCAGGCCTCCTCCAGCTCCCGCCAGCGGGGCTTGGAGGGGGCGGGGAGCCAAGCGAACGCCGACGAGAGCTGAACGGCCAGAGCATATCTTGCAACATCGGGTGCTCCCAGACCTCCCGTCTCCCGACCCCGGAGCATGATCTTTCGCGGGATGCGCGGCTGTTTCCCCTCCCAGATAAAGCTCATGTTGTTCTTTTGTAACTTCTGGATCTCTTGCTTCGGGATTGTAGTGGGTATGGCCGCACACTGGTACAGGAGTCTAGGGATGAGGTTCATCTTCAAGGCCGTGATTCTTCCCAACCAGGAGATCTCCTGTTTTTGCCAGCTTGAGAGATCGGCTTTAAGTTCTTTCAGGAGTGCCGGGAAGTTGGCTCTGTATAGTCTGCTTAAAGCGACGGGGAGCTGGACCCCTAGATACGGGAGGTTCTTTCTGGCCCAGGGGATCTGATATTCCCTCTCCAGGTCCAATAGTAGCTGGCTGGGAAGGTTGATGCTTAATGCTGTAGACTTGGTAAGGTTAACCTTAAACCCCGAGGCTTCCCCGAAATCTAGCAGTTCCTTCCATAGGGCTTTCATGGATTCCTCCGGCTTGGTTAAGGTGAGGAGGACATCGTCGGCGTACAGGGCGGCTTTATATGTTTGGGACTTGACTGCCAGACCCTGGATCCCTGCATTGTGGCGAACCCTGATCGCAAATGGCTCCATGGAGAGGGCGAAAACCAGGGGGGACAGGGGGCACCCCTGCCTAGTGCCTCTTGAGATTTTGATCGGGTCAGACTTAGCTCCATTCATTCTGAGGCTGGTGGATGGATGTTGGTAATTTGCTAGTGTCCATTTTATGAAGTGTGGGCCGAAGCCAAAGTGTGTGAGTCAGTTTCGGATGTAGCCCCAGTCAAGCATATCGAAGGCTTTGTGTGCATCCAATGATAGTACCATCAATGCCTGCCCCCTCCTATTGGCAGATTCGATGACATTGATGGTTCTTCTTATATTATCGTGGGTGCAGCGGCCGGGTATGAATCCCGTCTGATCCGGGTGGATAATTGATGGGAGCAGGGGGGCCAACCTGTTCGCGAGGGTTTTGGTGAAGATTTTTGCGTCATAGTTCAGAAGGGTGATAGGTCTATAGGAGGCACACTGGCTCCGATCCTTTCCAGGCTTCGGCAGGAGCACGGTTATTGATTCTTCCATTGAGGGGGTGGTCGTGCCCGAGAGGAGGAATGAGTTAAATAAGGTAGCCAGGTGGGGAGATAGGATGTATGAACATTTTTTGTAGAATTGAGCTGTAAGCCCATCTGGGCCAGGGGTTGAATTTTTCAATTTAGATATGGTTTCACTGACTTCTTCTGCCGAGAAGGGGGCCTCCAGGGCGTCAAGTTGTGGGGATGGGGCGGCAATATGTGCTTCTGCCAGATATTTGGCTTGTGCTGTTTCGGCCGTGGGAGCACCCGACATGATCGTTCTGTGATGGGAAGCCATGATTTCAATTTTCTCTTTGATGGAGTAGCGGAGGGTCCCTTGCGCATCTGCGAGGCTATGGATGAGGTTTCTCGTTCGTAGCTTTTTTAATTTGTTGACCAGGAGCCGGTTTGCTTTGTTGCTGTGAACATAGTTCTACACCACTTTCAAGTGCACTAGGTAATATAGGCAGGTGTTCACTATTAATCTGAGCCGTTGCCACGAGCTCTCTCCTAGGTTCATGAAAGGACGCATCTGATTCCAGCATGACCGATTCCATTACAAAGCCTGCCTCAATTATAGAGTCAGGGGGTGCGCATATATCCACTTCTGATTGCACTAAAGCAATTGACACATCAGCACTTGGATGACTGGCAATTACAGGCACTTTCACTATTGCTACACCCTCTATCGGGTTAAATCTTCTTATATCCGACGCCGGTGCCGCCTGGCGTCCTCTTTGCATTGGGTTCAAACTTTGTGTTAGATTAATCTTGGAGTGTTTTGGCATGATTCTCGAAATATCAATTAAATTAGACAACTCCTTAAACGGAGGCATATGGGTCACAAGAGTATAAACGCCCGGCATAGCTGCACAAGAGTTCACATAAACAAAAGCAAATGCCTAAATCACAAGTGAGAAACAACAACGGCAGGCACACAAAATGTTAACACATCCTATGCAGTATTGGGATTACCCAAGTACCTAAAAGAACCATTTTGACAATAAATTCACAAATAGTATTTACGGACTCACCCACACCCACTCAACCACCTCCACTGCCACAACTGCTCTTCGAAAATGCACACGCGCAAATGTAAGTAGGATTGTGGGAGTTGCGGGTGGGACTTGTCCGCTTTCAAGCATTTCAGCCTGAAAAATGCCTACAATAAATAAAAAAAACAGGTTGAAATAAGTTGGAAATTAGCAAAGTTCTTTAGTTCAGTAAGTGCTGTTCACAGACTATGGGCCTCATTACGAGTTTGGAGGTAGCCATGCCCTTAATAAGGGCATGGCTACCCCCAAACTCGGGTCCGGGTTTCCTGAATGGGGAAATACAGGGCCATTCCGACCTTGGAGGGCCCGGTATTTTCCCATTCAGGGAACCCGGACCCGGTACATCCCCATTCCCATTTGAGCCCCCATAGGGCTCAATGGGAACGGGGAGGATGCTAACAACGGACCCGTTAATGATGGGCCCGTTGTTAGCATGCTGGACCGCTTGTGGGACCCGCGAAGGACGTCTGGTCTAACCAGGCGTCCTTCGCGGGTCCCGCGAGTGGACCTTGTAATGAGGCAGTACGGGGTTAACGGCGCCGGCAGCTCTACCATTGCCATTAACCCCCTACCGCCAGGGTCGTAATGAGGCCAATGTCAGGTGTGTTAATTTCTCCACATACATATTTTTGTATATACATGGTGAAAAACATCTTTTATGTTAGGGAGCTGATTCGTATTACAGATATTGGTGTTGTTTGTTTTTAGATCTTGTCCTCAGGAAGGACCTGTGTGGCCGAAATGCACTCGCGTTTATGTCTGCCTCTCAAGCATCAATGAGATAAGAGCTAGGAAATAAACTAATTATCCTTTGCAAAAAGACATTCAAAGACTTTTTTGTGGAAATTGTTCAGTCATTATTACGACCGTGGTATAACTGGTGGAGATTCTTCCCCAGTCCCATATCCACATAAAGCTGTGTCGCAATCTGATCCTTATTTGTTTACTGTGTACAATGTGAAAGGATCCAGGGGAACACACAGAAGAAAAGCCTAAAATATCACCAAAATCTCCTTGCACTTCAAGTGATTCATGGAAGAGGTTACACATAATGACATGCCATCAACAGCTCAGATGACCACTGTGAACAATCCACTCGCTGACAATACACCAAGTATGCGCTTTTTAACAGTGTGGAAGGAGGAGAATGACGCACAGGTGGCATGCTTGTTTCTAAAGACTTTTATTTTGGCAGAAAATAAAGTAAAAACCCTACCTCACCCTATTACTAAGAGGGGTTTCCCTGCCTCAACTCAATACCATGGATGTGTCAGAATGTCTGAAATCAAAAGGCCACCCTTCTGTGTCAAAACCTATTTCCTTCCCTTACATTTCTCAGTAAAGTAAAACGTTGGTGAGTCTCCTTAATGCAGAAGAATGATTACCTTCTTCTGTGGAGTGGACTGTCGTGCCAGTAGTCTAAAGGAACTATTTCCCGATGTATAGACTCCCTTCCCCAGGTTGCAGTCCTTTTCAAATGCAGCACACAAAGTTCCTGACAAAGTCTCAATTCAAAATAAAGCAAAGTTTCCGATTCAATACCTTGGTCCCAAGAAAATGGCTCCCTTGCCTTGATCTTTCTCAGGCTTCTCACAATGTTCACAAACAAAACAATGTTACAACTCAAAAACCTGAAGGCTAAGAGAATGACCCCTGTAAAAGTGCCGTGGAAACCCCCTGTGGATAAGCAAAGAGGACAGGCCAGGCGAAATCTCACGCCCAAAACTTTTGACAAAGATCGGTTTTATTTGACAAAACCCATTTAAAATAGGAACAGGTGTGGACATCAAAACAATTCCCAAGCTCTTGAATAACTCCAAGGTTGACAGTGGCTTAAAAATGAATATGGAACCAAAATTAACGTTTCAATATAGAAAGCCTAAGGTGGGAAGGAATTGGTCAGGGGAAACAACTAGATATATATTCCATAGGGGTTAGCGCATTCATTGGCTACACTCTGTCTGGTGACTCCGCCTGAGACCACCTACTATAATAATACAAGTGAGAACATGTCATCATACTGCTGTATAATAGGCCATTGCAACATTGATAGATGAGAGTTAAAGGCGGAAAGTGATTGGTCAGTGGTGTCTTTCTCAGCCTTGGTACCCTGGAATGTTACCAACACATGAGCAACAATAGGGGTTGGTGAGAATGGCACCAAGCTGTTAACTTTAGGCAATAAGCCCGCGCCTGCAGGCCATTATCGCATAAGGTAATAACCCTGGGGCCCATAGTTACAGGCCTGAGCGTAGCAACGGCCTTAACGTAGGCCCCAGGGCATTACCTTACCATTACCATTTCCCAGTCAAGCATATCGAAGGCTTTGTGTGCATCCAATGATAGTACCATCAATGCCTGCCCCCTCCTATTGGCAGATTCGATGACATTGATGGTTCTTCTTATATTATCGTGGGTGCAGCGGCCGGGTATGAATCCCGTCTGATCCGGGTGGATAATTGATGGGAGCAGGGGGGCCAACCTGTTCGCGAGGGTTTTGGTGAAGATTTTTGCGTCATAGTTCAGAAGGGTGATAGGTCTATAGGAGGCACACTGGCTCCGATCCTTTCCAGGCTTCGGCAGGAGCACGGTTATTGATTCTTCCATTGAGGGGGTGGTCGTGCCCGAGAGGAGGAATGAGTTAAATAAGGTAGCCAGGTGGGGAGATAGGATGTATGAACATTTTTTGTAGAATTGAGCTGTAAGCCCATCTGGGCCAGGGGTTGAATTTTTCAATTTAGATATGGTTTCACTGACTTCTTCTGCCGAGAAGGGGGCCTCCAGGGCGTCAAGTTGTGGGGATGGGGCGGCAATATGTGCTTCTGCCAGATATTTGGCTTGTGCTGTTTCGGCCGTGGGAGCACCCGACATGATCGTTCTGTGATGGGAAGCCATGATTTCAATTTTCTCTTTGATGGAGTAGCGGAGGGTCCCTTGCGCATCTGCGAGGCTATGGATGAGGTTTCTCGTTCGTAGCTTTTTTAATTTGTTGACCAGGAGCCGGTTTGCTTTGTTGCTGTGAACATAGTTCTACACCACTTTCAAGTGCACTAGGTAATATAGGCAGGTGTTCACTATTAATCTGAGCCGTTGCCACGAGCTCTCTCCTAGGTTCATGAAAGGACGCATCTGATTCCAGCATGACCGATTCCATTACAAAGCCTGCCTCAATTATAGAGTCAGGGGGTGCGCATATATCCACTTCTGATTGCACTAAAGCAATTGACACATCAGCACTTGGATGACTGGCAATTACAGGCACTTTCACTATTGCTACACCCTCTATCGGGTTAAATCTTCTTATATCCGACGCCGGTGCCGCCTGGCGTCCTCTTTGCATTGGGTTCAAACTTTGTGTTAGATTAATCTTGGAGTGTTTTGGCATGATTCTCGAAATATCAATTAAATTAGACAACTCCTTAAACGGAGGCATATGGGTCACAAGAGTATAAACGCCCGGCATAGCTGCACAAGAGTTCACATAAACAAAAGCAAATGCCTAAATCACAAGTGAGAAACAACAACGGCAGGCACACAAAATGTTAACACATCCTATGCAGTATTGGGATTACCCAAGTACCTAAAAGAACCATTTTGACAATAAATTCACAAATAGTATTTACGGACTCACCCACACCCACTCAACCACCTCCACTGCCACAACTGCTCTTCGAAAATGCACACGCGCAAATGTAAGTAGGATTGTGGGAGTTGCGGGTGGGACTTGTCCGCTTTCAAGCATTTCAGCCTGAAAAATGCCTACAATAAATAAAAAAAACAGGTTGAAATAAGTTGGAAATTAGCAAAGTTCTTTAGTTCAGTAAGTGCTGTTCACAGACTATGGGCCTCATTACGAGTTTGGAGGTAGCCATGCCCTTAATAAGGGCATGGCTACCCCCAAACTCGGGTCCGGGTTTCCTGAATGGGGAAATACAGGGCCATTCCGACCTTGGAGGGCCCGGTATTTTCCCATTCAGGGAACCCGGACCCGGTACATCCCCATTCCCATTTGAGCCCCCATAGGGCTCAATGGGAACGGGGAGGATGCTAACAACGGACCCGTTAATGATGGGCCCGTTGTTAGCATGCTGGACCGCTTGTGGGACCCGCGAAGGACGTCTGGTCTAACCAGGCGTCCTTCGCGGGTCCCGCGAGTGGACCTTGTAATGAGGCAGTACGGGGTTAACGGCGCCGGCAGCTCTACCATTGCCATTAACCCCCTACCGCCAGGGTCGTAATGAGGCCAATGTCAGGTGTGTTAATTTCTCCACATACATATTTTTGTATATACATGGTGAAAAACATCTTTTATGTTAGGGAGCTGATTCGTATTACAGATATTGGTGTTGTTTGTTTTTAGATCTTGTCCTCAGGAAGGACCTGTGTGGCCGAAATGCACTCGCGTTTATGTCTGCCTCTCAAGCATCAATGAGATAAGAGCTAGGAAATAAACTAATTATCCTTTGCAAAAAGACATTCAAAGACTTTTTTGTGGAAATTGTTCAGTCATTATTACGACCGTGGTATAACTGGTGGAGATTCTTCCCCAGTCCCATATCCACATAAAGCTGTGTCGCAATCTGATCCTTATTTGTTTACTGTGTACAATGTGAAAGGATCCAGGGGAACACACAGAAGAAAAGCCTAAAATATCACCAAAATCTCCTTGCACTTCAAGTGATTCATGGAAGAGGTTACACATAATGACATGCCATCAACAGCTCAGATGACCACTGTGAACAATCCACTCGCTGACAATACACCAAGTATGCGCTTTTTAACAGTGTGGAAGGAGGAGAATGACGCACAGGTGGCATGCTTGTTTCTAAAGACTTTTATTTTGGCAGAAAATAAAGTAAAAACCCTACCTCACCCTATTACTAAGAGGGGTTTCCCTGCCTCAACTCAATACCATGGATGTGTCAGAATGTCTGAAATCAAAAGGCCACCCTTCTGTGTCAAAACCTATTTCCTTCCCTTACATTTCTCAGTAAAGTAAAACGTTGGTGAGTCTCCTTAATGCAGAAGAATGATTACCTTCTTCTGTGGAGTGGACTGTCGTGCCAGTAGTCTAAAGGAACTATTTCCCGATGTATAGACTCCCTTCCCCAGGTTGCAGTCCTTTTCAAATGCAGCACACAAAGTTCCTGACAAAGTCTCAATTCAAAATAAAGCAAAGTTTCCGATTCAATACCTTGGTCCCAAGAAAATGGCTCCCTTGCCTTGATCTTTCTCAGGCTTCTCACAATGTTCACAAACAAAACAATGTTACAACTCAAAAACCTGAAGGCTAAGAGAATGACCCCTGTAAAAGTGCCGTGGAAACCCCCTGTGGATAAGCAAAGAGGACAGGCCAGGCGAAATCTCACGCCCAAAACTTTTGACAAAGATCGGTTTTATTTGACAAAACCCATTTAAAATAGGAACAGGTGTGGACATCAAAACAATTCCCAAGCTCTTGAATAACTCCAAGGTTGACAGTGGCTTAAAAATGAATATGGAACCAAAATTAACGTTTCAATATAGAAAGCCTAAGGTGGGAAGGAATTGGTCAGGGGAAACAACTAGATATATATTCCATAGGGGTTAGCGCATTCATTGGCTACACTCTGTCTGGTGACTCCGCCTGAGACCACCTACTATAATAATACAAGTGAGAACATGTCATCATACTGCTGTATAATAGGCCATTGCAACATTGATAGATGAGAGTTAAAGGCGGAAAGTGATTGGTCAGTGGTGTCTTTCTCAGCCTTGGTACCCTGGAATGTTACCAACACATGAGCAACAATAGGGGTTGGTGAGAATGGCACCAAGCTGTTAACTTTAGGCAATAAGCCCGCGCCTGCAGGCCATTATCGCATAAGGTAATAACCCTGGGGCCCATAGTTACAGGCCTGAGCGTAGCAACGGCCTTAACGTAGGCCCCAGGGCATTACCTTATACGTTAATGGCCCACAGGCGAGGGGCTTATTGCAATTAGTACCCCGGCCCGTTAGACCAGGGTACTAAAGGCATTTTTTTTCTGTTTGAAAATGCTCCAGCGTTTCGGAACAGAAAAAACATAATTCAAAAATATGGCCGCCGGGGAAGGCTAAACAAAGTCGTTTTCCCTTTCCAAGGCAGCCTTTGAAAATAAGTGAAAAAAGTAAGCAAACAAAATGGCCACCATGGAAAGGGAGAAGGGACTACATGTAGTCCCTTCCCACTTTCCATTGCGGGCATTCAAAAAATAGGAAAAAAAGTTAACCAAAAAAAGGGCCGCCATTGAAAGGAGGAAGGGACTACGTCTAGTCCTTTCTGCCTTTCCATAATGCCCTGTAGCAGATCGGGAGCGGACGCACTGGGGACGGAAGTGTTCCCAGAGCGTTCGCTCTCAAAATGGACAGAAAAGAGGGTGTGTGCAGGTGGTAGGGCGAGGAGGGAATTCTATGGATGGGGCAGAGCTTCGGGAGAAAGACTTACTTGATTCCCCGGGAGGGGAGAGGGCTGCCGCCAGCCTTGAGGAGGCTCAGGGCGATGGGATTACCGCGTTGTAGCGCCCACGTTCTGAGCCTCCCCATTGGCTGGGTGGCCGCCACACCCCCCTCGCCCGGTACTTATTCCCAATAAGGTTACCATTTATGATTCTCTAGGCCACTAGTGTGGATGTTTAGCTTTCAACATTGCACTACCTTGTATCCTTTGTCCCGAGAACTGGATGGGACTGAAGATCTCATTCTGTCAGTCTCTGAATCTAATGAATAGACATTATCCTCCAACTGCAGGTCACGTGTTTGGAGATCAAATTTTGGATTATTTTGCGCAGCATTTATGAGGATTTTAACCCTTATTGGTGCAGGTGTCTTTACCTGTCTTAGCCTCTAGAAATGTGTTAAAACTAATTTCCCCCTAATATTAAGCCTTAGTTAGCGAGAATCCGACCTTTCAGCATTATTTGTTTCCTTGCTCAACCCAAGAGGAATGTGTCTCATGCCTGGAAACTGTCATCATCTGTTCTCCTGGGTGCCAATCCAAATCTTTCCTTACACAGTAACCTTGGTAAGACACGTGGTTTAGATGTGGCTTCTCTGCTAACTCAGCGAGCCAGGTCCTCTTGCAGCTTTGAGGCTTCTCAATGTCTCTCATTCACCCAAACGTGACTGTATCATCCATCTTGTTTTACATGGCCTATCTTTTCAGTTGAGTTCTGCATTAAGCAAGCTTTATGTGAGTTCTTGTCCATTTTGCGATTCAGCTTATATAAAGTATATGTTTTCTAACCGACTGATTGCAAGCATATTCGTCATTTCTAAGTGCAGTTTAACCTATTGTTCCTGTAGTTTCATGGTGGATGCGTATGTGCTTCATGTCTAATGCACCTACATGTGTCAATGTTCAGCATTGACATCATTTGCTTATGTCATCTTAGTCACATCATGTTCATATCCTCCATAGCTTGCAGATTCCGCTCTTCCGCGATTCCTCCGAGATAGGGTTGCGAGGGTTGTCTCAGTGAGTACCGTCTCTCGCACCTGCGGTAGGGGGTGGAGGAGTGAGATGCCATAAGTGATGTGCATTCTATTTCTGTAGCATTGAAACAGGGGAGGGGCTGACATAATGAATGACACATTCATTTGCCTGTTTTCACACCCTTCCCTTGGTCTTTCCCAGGCTTCTCACAATGCCAAAAGAAAGGCTCCCTTCCCAAGGCTTTTATCAGAATGTTCACAAACAGCAGGGGGAATGACTCCCTTCCCCTGGCCATTCCTAGGCTTCCTGCAATGCCAATAGAATTACGCCCTTCCCTTGTCCTTTACCACAATGTTCACAAACACCAAGGGGAAATAACTCCCTTCCCCTGGACTTTCTTAGGCTTCTCGCAATGTTTACAACCCACCTGGTTCACTACCCTGCCAGGTACTGTTACTACAAAGATGACTTGGGTTACTCTTCATACAAGGGTGCGGTTCCCATAACCGTGAGATTCTCCTCTCTTCAAGCTGTAGACCTGGTTCACTATCTTGCATGGTACTGTGACTATGAAGATGACTTAGGTTATTCTTCATAAAAGGGTGCGGGTCACAGACCCGTGACAGTCTCTTCTCTTGAAGCTACAGACACCGTTCACTATCCTGCCAGGTGCTGTGAATATGAAGATGACTTTGGAGGCAGTTCGTTAGTAGCTGTGGGTCCCAGACCCTTTCTTTGTGACTCTTCTTCCCTTCGAGGTCTCAACAAACTATCACAGGTACCCAGACCTCTTCAGGTTTCTAACCGGTGACATCTGGTTGTCTGTGGGCTTCTCCTCCCTGCTCGGGCTTCTTGCAGTCTCTCGAGCGGCTACAGCGTCTTTGCCGCATTCTCTGCTCCTGGGCTGCATGTTTCCAGCTCTTCGCACATGCCAGCCCTCCAAGTCGGCTGGCTCTCTGCCCCTGAAATCCCAGTGTCTCTGTTCCTTCAGCTCAAATTGGATTTTCCAGTTCCTCCAGGAAGGGTCTGACAATTTGTGAAGACCTTCTTCCCTTTTTATCATCGACTTGAACTTGTTTGTTCCAAATTGTCCAAGCCGTGCATGTTGGTTCCGTGGGGCACTCTGCATTGTACCATGCCTCTTCCTCGTCTCAGTATCGGTGTTCTCACTCTCAACTTTGTTATCCATGTTCTTCTTTGTCCCAGTACTTTCTAGGGAGGTCAGGTCATCTACCCTACAGAGGTACATGGAAGTGTGTGGAATTATGGCACCTGTGTAGGGTAGGAGATTGCTTTCGGCATACCACATTCTACCTAGACAGTTGTTCGTAGTCCCATAGGGGGATCCCTCCCCATGAGATCCACCCACTGAGTACCACCCGCAGGGGTACTATCGGGTAGCGGCCTCATTTCCCTGGCCTCATGGGAAGGGGCTCGCCCTAGGGGCGAAGGGACGACATCCAAGGATTCGTCAGAGCTTCCTCAGAATCACCCAAATGCTCTGGTGAACCATATATTCAGAAGAGCTCAGTGTGAAATGCCCTGAATGATTGATATAAGAAATGGAATGACATAATATTTGTTTTCCTCTTTAAGTCCAGGCACCATGTCAGGTTTTGCTCATCAGAAAAACAAAAGAGGTGATGGCTGGAAGGCCTAGAATTAGTCTTACCCTCTGGCTTTGCTCTGGACAATCCCCCAGACCATCGTTCTTCACCGTCCAAGCCATTCCGCTCCCACGCACCGCTCTCGACTCTCAGCGGTGCGTGGGAGAGCGGTCGCCGGTAGCCCAGAGGGAACTGCAGGCTTGGAAGCCCTGCCTGGGCCTCGTGAGTATTTAATCTTGAAATTGTTCTGTTAACTTGCTTCGCGCTCTGTGCGCGTTGTGTGCCTTTCTCCTGCTGCCCCCTCCCACTTCCTGGTCCTCCTCTCCCTCCCGCCTCCCTGCCCGCCCACCACCCCCCTCTGATTGGCTACCTTGCTGTTCCTTTCTGGCCTACTCGACGGCCGTTCCCCGCGCCCGCTTCTTTGCTCAGCGGTGCGTGGGAGAGCGGTCGCCGGTAGCCCAGAGGGAACTGCAGGCTTGGAAGCCCTGCCTGGGCCCCGTGAGTATTTAATCTTGAAATTGTTCTGTTAACTTGCTTCGCGCTCCGTGCGCGTTGTGTGCCTTTCTCCTGTTGCCCCCTCCCACTTCCTGGTCCTCCTCTCCCTCCCGCCTCCCTGCCCACCCCACCCTCCCCTTCCTCTCCCTCTGTCTATAACCTCCCCCTCCCTGGGCAGCCCTCTGCCCGGCAGCCCCCTGCGGCTAAGGGCCCCAGGCCAAGGGCGACTCCTCAGCTGCAGCTCCCTGTGTGTCTGCAGGTGTCCGCAGGGGACGCAAGGCGCCAGCTTCACCTGCTTCTCCGCTCCCCCGGCCCACCCCTCCTTCACCTGGTTCACCTCATCCGCATGGTGCCTTCGCCTCACTGTATTCCACAATTGTGGTAAACTAGGTTGTTTCTCTCCCCTCGCAGGACTCTCAAACTTAGGTGGCCCTGTACCTAATACGCATTTACTGTTTCTCTGAAATGTGGTAAACTAGGTTGTTTCTCTCCCCTCGCAGGACTCTCAAACTTAGGTGGCCCTGTACCTAATACGCATTTACTGTTTCTCTGAAATGTGGTAAACTAGGTTGTTTCTCTCCCCTCGCAGGACTCTCAAACTTAGGTGGCCCTGTACCTAATACGCATTTACTGTTTCTCTGAAATGTGGTAAAGTAGGTTGTTTCTCTCCCCTCGCAGGACTCTCAAACTTAGGTGGCCCTGTACCTAATACGCATTTACTGTTTCTCTGAAATGTGGTAAACTAGGTTGTTTCTCTCCCCTCGCAGGACTCTCAAACTTAGGTGGCCCTGTACCTAATACGCATTTACTGTTTCTCTGAAATGTGGTAAACTAGGTTGTTTCTCTCCCCTCGCAGGACTCTCAAACTTAGGTGGCCCTGTACCTAATACGCATTTACTGTTTCTCTGAAATGTGGTAAACTAGGTTGTTTCTCTCCCCTCGCAGGACTCTCAAACTTAGGTGGCCCTGTACCTAATACGCATTTACTGTTTCTCTGAAATGTGGTAAACTTGCCTGCCGCTCACTTCCTGTCTGCGTGCTCTCGTTTCGTCTGTCCTCCCCCCACCCCCTCACTCCTTCCTACTCCATGGTGCTCTCTATCTCGCCTATCTTCTCTAACTGCTTCTCCATTGACTATCCTGATCTCCTCACTAAATCTGGTAGGAAAAAGTTTAAAAAGGACATCCTGGTCTCCAACCCAGGCCTCCCTATCGCTGACACCTACACTAGTGCCAGCTCCAAGGAAACTCTCACTGACATTCTCTTTTTCGTGCCTTCGCCTGACCTATGGACCCTTCATATGGTCTCTGTGCTCTCTCCTTTCTCCTCCTCTCCCATTAATGGTGGCACCCGTTGGGATGTCCTCTTGACCCCTTTCCGCTCCTCTAAGGCCATCATTAATGTCTATGCTAATGGGACTGTCTTGGTTCAAGGCCCTCAGGCCAACCTTCACCTCTTTGATAGACGCTTCCCACGCCTCATCAACTTCCTCTCCTCTCCTGCTGTCCCCCCTCCTCTGTCCTCGGCTACCTTGCCTCTACCCTCCCTCCCTGCCCCCTCTTGTGCTCCTTATTCACCTCCTTCTCCAACACCTCCGCAGGGCGTACCTCTGATCTGTACCCCTCCCCGGAAGTTCTTCAAGGATGGCAACCTTCTCCACATTGCCACTCTTAATTCTCGCTCTGCCATCAAGCATTCCTCTGATATCTGTCGCCTTCTTGAGGAACTGGACCTCGACGTCCTCGGTCTCACTGAGACATGGTTCACTGCCAGCTCTGCCACCAGCTTTGACACACTCCTACCTGACGGTTACAAGATCCTCTCCGTGCCCAGGCCCAACCGTGCAGGGGGTGGTGTTGCCCTTATCTTCCCTGAGTGGATTCCTGCCACTGTCACTCCTACGCAGACCTATTCCTCTTTTGAATGTCTCGTCTGCCGACTCTCTCTCGCTCCTAGCCATTCCCTTACCGTGGCTTCTATCTATCGGCCACCTGGTCAAATTTCCTCCTTCCTCTCTGAGTGGGTTGACCTCTCCGCCTCACTCCTGTCCTCAACCACTCAACTCCTCTTTCTTGGTGACTTCAACATCCACCTCGATGCCTCCTGTCCCCCCACTGGTCTCTTTCGTGACCTATACGACTCTCTCGCACTCTCTATTCTCCCGTCTGGGCCTACTCACTCTGCAGGGCACACTCTTGATGCTCTGATCTCCTCCGACCTTCCCCTCTCCGTCCCTCTCTCCACTCCTCTCTCCTGGAGTGATCACTTTCTCCTATCCTCCCACATCACCCTCCCTACCCCACAGGCAAAGCCACCCTCTTCACTACCACCCACCTTCTCGGTCATCCGACCCATGAAGCGCGTGTCAGTTGAGGCTTTTGCTGCTACCTTCTCGCCCCCGCCTCCCCCTTCGGCTGACTCCCACCCTGACACAGCCCTCTCCATGCCCCACTCTGCTATATCTAATACTCTTGATATCCTTGCCCCCGTCATGAGAATCCACCTGAAACCCAAAGCCAAATGTAACTCCTGGTATGACTCGGATCTCGTCACCCTAAAACGCAAGTGCAGGGTGGCAGAGAGGAAATGGCGTGCTTCATGTTCATCCTCTGACAAACTGGCCTGCCGCCTGCTCCAAAGGCAATACCGGCTCTCCGTTCTCACCAAGAAGAGAGCCCTTATCCAAGCCCGCATCTCTGAGGCATCAAACAACTCGGCCGAACTCTATAAAATCTGCAAGGAGCTGGCCAACCCTGCTGGAGTCTCTACCTCTCCTGTCCCCTCCCAGGCCCTCTGCACTGCACTGGCCTCTCACTTCATCTCAAAAACTCAGGACATCCTGTCCTCGCTCTCCTCCTTTCACCTCCCTCCCTCTCTTCCCGGCTCTTCCTCTGGCCCTTCTGCAGCCACCCCTCCCCCTTCCTTCTCTGCCTTTCCACTTTTTTCTGCTGATGAGGTTTCCAGACAAGTCCGATCCATGAAAGTCTCGTCTAAACAGGTTCACCCCTGTTGTTCCAAAACCATCAAGGACCACATCGACTCCCTGGCTCCTGCCCTGGCTGATTTTTGCAACCATTCCTTCGCCTCTGGAGTATTCCCTTCCCCCCTCAAGCACTCCCTTGTGCACCCCCTCCTCAAGAAACCCTCTTCCGACCCTTCCTGCCCGGCTAACTATCACCCAATCTCCATTACTCCCTTCCTGGGCAAGCTCCTGGAGAAACTGGCCATCTCCCAGCTTAACCTCCACGCTGAATCTGTTGGTAGTCTTCATGACCATCAATCTGGCTTCAGAGCTGCCAGAAGCACGGAAACTGCTCTCCTGAACATCCGTGATGACCTGCTCTCGAACCTCGATTCCAACACTCCGTGTGTTCTCATTCTACTCGATCTCTCCTCTGCCTTTGACACTGTCAACCATGCCATCCTGCTCAACCGTCTCCGTGATAACCTGGGTATCACTGGTCAGGCTCTGGCGTGGCTGACCTATTTCCTTTCCAATTGACCCTCCCAGGTCCAACTGGGGTCCTTCCTCTCTGACATCTTTTTCTCCTCCTGTGGTGTTCCCCAGGGATCTAACCTCTCTCCCTGGCTTTTCAACCAGTATCTGGCACTCCTTGCCCTCCGCATCGCCGCTCTCTGCCCCAACTTCCAGTGCTATGCGGACGATACCCAGCTCATTTTCAGGCTACCCTCGGCCTCCTCCTCTTCTTCCCTCATCTCGGACTGTCTGTCTGCTATCCAGGAATGGTGTGCCACCAATGACCTTTGCCTTAATGCCAGTAAGACTGAGATTCTACTTATCGGCACACCCACTCCCTCCTTCCCTGAAGCTCTCTGGCCGGCCTCCCTTGGCCCCCTTCCTGCTCCTACCTGCAAGGCAAAAAACCTCGGGGTCATCTTCGACTCCACACTCTCCTTCTCTCCTCATATATCAGACGTCTCTAAGAAGTCACACTACCAGCTGCACCTCCTCAGAGGTATTCTTCCCTTCCTCTCCTTCCCCCCAGAAGCTCACTGTCTCCCGAGCCCTGGTTCTCTCAAAGCTGGACTACTGTAACAGCCTCTATCTTAATCTGCCTGCCTCCACTCTCCGCCCTCTGCAACTCATCCAGAACAGTACTGCGAGACTTGTCCTTGGCCTCAAGCCCAGGGACCGTATCTCTCCAGGACTGAAATCTCTACACTGGCTCCCAGTGGCTGCGAGGATTAAGTTCAAAACCCTCTGCATTGTCCACAAGGCCTTCTGGGGCCTGGGGCCCAAATACCTTCAACTCTCTCTTCCTAAATATCTTCCTTCCCGAGCCCTTCGCTCATCCGTCTCCAACTCCCTCAGGGTCAGCTGCTTCTCGAAGCAACGAGCTGGGGGTAGATCTCTCTCTACAGCAGGGGCCTCCCTCTGGAACAGCCTTCCTGCCTCCCTGAAACTTGAGGAGAACCACCTCTGGTTCCGGAAGCACCTCAAAACCTTCCTCTTTGCTTCTGCTTTCTCTCTCCCTCTCCCCTGCTGAACAGCTTTAATTCTTCACTGAATCTGCTCTGAATCTGCAACTGGGCCACTCTCAGTGACCTCGGTCCACGGCCCAGCCACTCTCCACTTGCACTGCCTCCCTGGCACCCCCCTGCACTGCGGGACTGTCACTGTATCCTTACAGCCCCCCCTTCCCAGCACTTGTTCTTCATCTACCTTGCACATGCCACCAGCTGGCCTTATTTATTATTTTTTATGCTACTTACCTTGTACTGCACTCCCCCCCTCCCCTTCCCCTTGCACTTTTCCCTTCCCCCCACCCCTGCACTTGCACGATCTGAATGACACCTGGCCTAGTAGGATCGTTGTCTGTCTTCCCCTTGTTCCCCCCCCCCTGCCTCGTCGCACCTTGAAACACTTGTATATAGGCACGTTACAAATGCCATATCATATCATTCCAAAAGCGGAAAGACCGTATGCAATTCAGGCTTGGTGTCAACCCAAAAGAGGCAGTCCAGCCCAAACTGCTAAGTCACATCCCTTCTGCACGAGACCACAAGCATTCCCCAACATGTTTCGGCCTTGTTGGGCCTCATCAGTGAGGAGTAGCTTGGGTCTCTAGGCCCAGCAGGCACTGGACCTACATCTGGACATACCCATATCACTCGGGGTGACTACAGCAAAACAAAAGAGGTGATGACTGGAAGATTTAGAATTCATTTTAACATCTGGCATTGCTCTAGGCAACCCTCCAGACCATCGTTCTTCACCTGCAAAGCAATTACAAAAGGGGAAAGACCATATGCAAATCAGGCTTGGTCCCACCCCAAAAGGGGCAGTCAAACCTGAACTGCTAGGTCACATCCCTTCTGCACGAGACCACAAGCACCCCCAAACATGTTTGGGCCTTATTGGGTCACATCATTGAGGAGTAGAATGGGTCTCTAGGCCCAGCAGGCTCGGGGCCCATGTCTGGCCATAACCGTTCCACTCGGGGTAACTACAGCAAAACAAAAGAGGTGATGGCTGGAAGGTTTAGAATTAATCTTGATCTTTGGCATCCTCTTGGCAGCACATCACAGATCTGCCATGTAAGACAGAAGTTATGAGTTGAAGGGAGGAAGTGGAGAAGTAGTGAACGCTGGGGCTGTGAGTCGACAAGCAGTCACAAAGGCCTGTGAGGAAATAAACATTTGTTGCAAGTAACCCCATAATCTGTACATCATTGAAAGTACAATACATCTAAATCAAATTGTAGATTCTTGGTGGGTGCTGTTGAGCTGGTTATAGAATAGCCAGGCATTGTTTGTGTTATGAAGCCAAGCAAACTATTGCCAAAGTTCTGCTTTTTTGCCATCTCTACATAAAGGTAAGAAAAATATAGTTGAAACCTCTTTCAAAAATGATAAATTATATCCTATTTCAGATGCACTTTTGTGTTTTTTTAACACTAACTTTAATAATGTTCAATTAGTTGTGGCCACATACAATTTTGTCTGCCATTACAAAACACATTTAGCTGAAATCTAAGTACCTTTTTGTTCACCAAAAAAACTGAATATAGAAGGTTCTTAAAAGAGTTTTATTTCTCTTATTGTTTAGAATTTACTTTTCAAGTTTGTTTTTCATGATTTCTTACATTTCTTTCCTTCTATTTTGTTACAGGTTCTGGTAATTGGCAAGATAATTAGAAAATTATTTAAGCACAGTTGAAGCGTGAAATTTGATTCTCTCTTCCAGTAAAATCAATTTTTTAAAAATGTTGATACCTCCAGATATTGAAAGTCATTTAAAAGTACAATTTCCACCACCAGCCAAAAAAAGAAAATGGATAAAAGACTTTTCCTTTTGTATCTTATGTCAACAAAGAAAGAAATCTCCCCTGGTTAATCCAAAATGTTATAAAAAGGTTTTAGAGTGTTTTAAGAAGAGAGGTGAGTGGAACAATAATGAATACTTGAACATAAGTCTACGATTAGACAACTTAATACCTGAATAACTGAAAAATGAAAAAGCATTCGTAATGCTACAAGCAACGTACTCATAAGGAAAACATGGATCGAAGCAAAAGATTGTATGGAGAGCAATTATGTGAGCCAAAGTCGTGCATTTCCAGCCATGAAGAAGAGGAAGAAGTAGAGCGAAGCTACACTGCAAGACCAAAAATACCTATGTACGACAGAAATAAATGCTTCTTTTGTAATAAACAAGGAAAAAGAAAAAATCAATTATATCTGATAGCAACTAATTCAGGAGGCATCCGTTTGAAGAGATCAGTAGGACTGTCTAACAATGACACATTGAAGATTAGTATTAGTGATTATACAAATCCTGGAGACCCTCATGCAAGAGAAATTGCATATCACAAGCTATGTTGGGACACACATGTAGTGAATGTCTTACGACGCAAGCCTACACTAAGCGCAACGATGCAGCCAAATTCACTGTCTTACAAAGTACCATATCTTGAATTTGTATCTTCAATCCGTGATGTTCTCCTTGAAGGCAAAGTAGAAACAATGGGGGGAATTGAAAAGCTTTACAGGAAAATTGCAGCTAACAATGATTTAGAAGAAGGACAGACGAAAACAAGAAAACAAATAAAAAATTTAATAGAAGAAGAGCTTGAATGTATTGGCATTATTTTTAGTAATCCCAAAAGGGTAAATGAACCACAATCGGTCTCACTGAAAGTAACAGCAGATTTTGCACCATCTCATGCAGAAGAAGAATTTGAGGATATTGAGAAAATATGAGAACCCTTCTTGAAGCAGCTACGATTTTACAGAGAGCTGCACTAGCTTGAGAAAAATGGAAATTCACTGGAAGTTCTGAAGAAGTGAATTTGGCAGATGTTGTTCCAAAAGAAGTTATTTTTTACAAGTAGTGCTGTCGAGAACAGATGATATGAAAAGTCATTCAGAAAAGCAGAATACCTCTGTAATGAACATGGCTCATAAATTGTTAGAGATGTTTATATATGAAATTCTATCACCACAACTAGCTTCCTACGCAAGCACTTCTACCCCGGCATATTAGAGAAATGCCCCTGCAAGTGGCAGTTGGGATCACAATGTCCACAGCAACTGCAGCAAATTCATCATCCAAATTCTGTGTAGCATGGGACCTTCTATAGATTATTCTGGAGTCCTTTGGTTTGAGACAGAGATAGACACAGAGGAAATAAAACACATGGGCAAGTGTAGAGGATTTTACGTTTCCTCAGAGTTGGTTAGATGCAGATTTGTCTATTGTGCTGCTGACAACATTGACTTCCGTGAGGATATTACATATGGTAAAGGAACTTTGTACAGTACAGTTAGGGTGGTCTATCAGGAGAAGGAGGAGTCAGATGTCCTAAGCCAATTGTAATATCAGGACCATCACTTTAATGACTGCAGAAGAATCCTCAGTCTCTGTCTGAGTTCATGTCTTGCAACATTCCCAAAGGGTGTAGACCACAGAAATCTGTAAGCAGTCAAATCACAGATTATACAGAGTGGAATAAGGTTATTTTAGATTACAACAGGCTTGAGGACCTACTTTGGATGATTGCGGGAGTCTTGCCTTTGAGTGAGTTTCAAGAATGTTTTGATGAAGAGTTGCTAGATTCACATACAGTGGTGGAGCCAGGGAGCCAGTGGGGGCTGGGACTCCTGCTGGGCCATGGCTGGGTAGTTCTGCTCTGCAGTGCTGTGCGTGCTGTGGCTGGCTCGTGACGCGTGCCATTAATTTATTAATTCAGGCACACACACTGTCATCTCTGATGTGTGTGCTGGGCCCACCGTGCACACTGTCATCACAGTAGACAGTGACTGGCATTTACACACAATTGGGCATGTTGTCTGTCTCCATTGAATCCATCCATTCACCACAACTCGATAGTATTTACTCCAAAGGCTTATCACAACAAAACCAACTTTCACAGTACAAGAGTCTCCAGGCTGGGCTGGGCACTGCTGGGGGTAGAGGGGCAGCTGCAGCGGGGCACCTGACTTCAGCCTGAGACTGAGTCTTGTCCTAACAGTAACACATTAACACTCTTCTTCCCCTGGCTGGGCCCGCCACAAAACGGTGCTCTAAACTACAAAGAAAAGAAAGCTGTGCCTGAGAGAAGAAACCTACAGTGTCTATCAGTGATTGAACACTTCATTGCAAGCAATTACAATATCCCCCTTCACCTGACCTCCCCACCCCCTCTTCGTTCTTCCATCCTGTTCCTGCTACTGCCAGCAGCCAGCCAGCGCCTGGCTGGCTGATGATCCCCGTCCGTTTGCAAAACGGATGACGGTGTCATCTCATTATCATGCAGGGCACTTAGGGCAGGCAGGCTGCACTGAGAGAGAGAGTGTTTGATGTAATGCGGAGGGCTGGAGAAGGGGTAGCAGCCGAATGTGACATGTGGCACGTGCCACAGCGTGCCACCAATCTCTGGACCTGACTGATGTAAAATGTACAGTTGAAATGATTTCAAACACATTCCACAAGTGAAAAATACCCTCTCTATCATTGTGGGATTGTTTTATATTAAAAATCTTTCAGCAATTGCATGGTTTAAAGCACTTATCATGCCACAACATGTCACCAATCTCGGGACTAGCTGATGTCAAATTTACTGTTTAAATTTACTGTTTAAATGACTTTAAAGACATTGAACAAGTGAATAAAAAGCCTCACAACTATTGTGAGATGTTATAAATCAAATTTGGAGCTCACAGCCTTATGCACTGTAGTCGGAAATTCTATCATTCCACCAATGCTTTATATGGGAAATTCTCTGGAGCTAGGTTTTATGACCTATTCAGACAGAAGGGCCTGCAAGTCCCTTTTTAGTGTCAATTCCAATGTGGCATGCGACCACACATATTTCTTCATATTTGCTTCGAATCAGTCTTTTCCTTGGTTCAAAAGTACTGCTGGCATCTCACCTCTTAGCCTCTTGTCTTATATTTAATAACTTTCAGCAATTGCAGGGTTGAAAGCACTTGGAACCAATCTCGTGACTAGCTGATGTCAAATTTACTGTTTAAATGACTTCAACGACATTAAACAAGTGAATAGAAAGCCTCACAACCATTGTGAGATGTTATAAATCAATTTTTTTAAAAAAAGAAAACAAATTCCAGACAGCTCCCTTGAGCTCACAACCTAATGCACTGTAGCTGGGCGCCAATGCCTGATATGGGAAAGTCTCTTCAGCTAATTCTTATGACCTATTCAGACAGCAGGGCCTGCAAGTCCCTTTTCGGTGTCAATTCCAACGTGGCATGCCACCTAGATATTTCTTCATATCTGCTTCAAATCAGTCTTTTCCTTGGTTGAAAAGTACTGCAGGCATCTCACCTCTTAGCCTCTTGTCTTATATGTAATAACTTTCAGCAATTGAATGGTTGAACGCACTTGGAACTCCAGCATGCCACAGCATGTCATCAATCACGGGACTAGCTGATGTAAAATGTCATTTAAAAAAAAAAATTAATTCCAGACACCTCCCTAGACCTCATAACCTCAAGCACTGTAGTCAGAAGTTCTACCATTGCACCAATGCTTCATCTGGGGATTGTCCTGGAGCTAGTTCTTGTGACCCTTTCGGACAGCAGGGTCACAAAAGTA
Organism: Ambystoma mexicanum; assembly: GCF_040938575.1. Taxonomy (NCBI): domain Eukaryota; kingdom Metazoa; phylum Chordata; class Amphibia; order Caudata; family Ambystomatidae; genus Ambystoma; species Ambystoma mexicanum. Next base: position 1,054,813,625 of record NC_090921.1, on the reverse strand, counting down.
CTGCAGGCATCTCTCCTCTTAGCCTCTTGTCTTATATTTAATAACTTTCAGCAATTGAATGGTTGAAAGCACTTGGAACTCCAGCATGCCATAGCATGTCACCACTCTCGGGACTAGCTGATGTAAAATGTACTGTTTAAAGGACTTCAAAGACATTAAACAAGTGAAGAAATATCCTCACAACCATTGTGAGATGTTATAAATCAAATTTAATAATAAAAAGACTGTGCATCACCTTGCGGCAGCTAGCTGTCTGTCTCCTGTGCATTACACAATATGGCCTGGATAGGAGTAGAATCCTCTGACAGCGAGTAAAGCAGAGCAGGGCCTTCAAACATTCTGCAGGACCCCTCTCTGGGACAGCTGATGGAGAAAGCAGCATGGGCAGGCCTAGGGCCATTATCCCATAAGCTTGACTTTCTCCTGGACTGGGTTGCCTTTTCGCAAGGGCCGAAAGCTGTGAGGACCTGAGCCTGCAAGAGACAATGGCAGGAGGAACATAAGGCTAGTGACGAACCACAGTCCGAATCACGCAAAGGACACACAAAAGAGAAGCATGATAAGGGAAAGGCGTGATGGAAGGACAAGGTGACATATTCCGTAGCCCACAGGAAGACCAAGAGGGCACTGAATTGGATTCCAACAGCACTGAGAGTTCTTATCTTTCTGTGAGCTTGGCCACTCCTCAGGAAGGAGAACTGTGCAAAAGGCACAATAAGAGCGTTTAGAAATGCAGAGATAGTTCCCTGGTCGACCCCTTTCATCCAAACTTGCTACTCCACCCGAGGTCCTCCGAGGGGAAGCCCCCAGTTAAGGCCAAAAGGTACTTGAGCAAGCGACTGTGCACACCTCTAAATAAGGAGGTGAGAGGCTAATTGAAGGCACAATATCCCAGACCTTCTCTGCCGGATAAAGTAGCGGACACTCTGGAGGTGGACTCCTGTATGTTAACATTCATGGTGAAGCACACCAAGGACCTGAAAAGGGCATGGACCGCTCATGGATAGCATGCCAGGACACACTCCCCGATTCCATAGGTTCATTGGCCAAGATCATTAAAATGGTGGAAGAGACCAAAGAGGCCCTGTCTATGGATGTGCATATTCTGGCTAGTTGGGCACAAAGAGCAGTTTGTTTAATAAGAAATACCAACTGTACGATAGCAGCGGAGTGCAGATGATCGATTTTACTAAAGATCGACCTGAAACTCAGGGAGTTGGCATCCTCTGAGGCCGCTGCAGCAGCTAAAGGGTTTTTGTTTGGAGAAGCTTTTCTCAAAGACATGTCCAGATTTGTTAGCACCTTTGCTGCTCTGGACAAAGGTCAGACATTGTTAAAAAGAGTTTTTGTGCCCTGTGTGTCCGCCAGGGTGGCAGAAGCAGAGGCAGCTCTGCCAGCCGCTGGGGAGGCCAGAGGCCCTATAGAATAAACTACTGGTGACAGCAGTCAGACAGAAGGCTGAATCCTTCTTCCCCTCCTGTGGAAGAGGCAGGGGCCAGGGCTGGCATTGCAGCAGCAGGTGAGAGTACAGTCGTATGCACACAGAGCAGCAGCAAGCAATGCTATTCCCGCGATAGGAGGTAGGCTAGCGATGCACCTAAGTGCTTGAGAGGAGCTTACTGTGGACTCTTGGGTCGCAGAGACTGTGCAGGGGTTTCATCTGTAATTTTTAACGAGCACAGACAAACAAAACTGCCACAACCTTTCGCAATTCCAGAGGAGGAACAAATCCTCATTGACAAGGAAGTAGGAGAGTTTCTAAAGAAAATGGCGATAAGGCCAGCTCAGCAGGTGGCGCAACGCTTCCTAAGCAATGTCTTACTGGTGAAACAGAAGCAAAAGGTCATGCTGGTGATAATCTAAGACAATTTAACGCCTTTCTCGTGTACTGACACTGCAAGATGGAGGAAATCCATCTCTTCAAGGACATTTTGCAGAAAGGGCACTGGCTAACCTGCATAGATTTGAGGGATGCCTAACTAGCAGTACCCATTCCTGAGATGCACCAGCAATTATTAGAATTCCTCTGGTGATGGCAAAGGTGTCTCCCTTTTCGGACTAACTTCAGCACTGTGGTGCTTCACAAAGCTACTCAGGAGTGAGACTGATTTTATACAGCGACGATATGTGTCTCATGGCGCAGGATCCAATGCGGCTGCCAGAGCAAATGGTCCTAACAACGGGTCTCCTAGAGAAGCTGGGGTTTCTCATCAATTGGAAGAAATCTGAGACCAGGCCAGAGAATGGAATTCCCGCGTTTTTTCACAGACTCAAAGCTGGGGCACTGTCTCTGCCCCTGTAGAAAATGAACGACCCTTTGAAACATCACAGTATTGACTTTCCATTAAAGACTAAACTTTACTTGACAGTCTTATGTTTGCTCAATCACCTCTTCTGTTTAAAAGTTCTTTTAACTAACTGATCAATTTTCCATCAATCATATGTCATAACAAATTGCATTTGTCAGTAATTTTACACTCACTTATCTAAGAAGGAATCTTCTGAACCTCCAAGGGAACCTGACAGCAGGTGCAGACACTAAACAGGCAGACAACACAGGGTGGATCCCTGCAGGATTTGGAGGAGGTTAATTACGGGTTTTGTTCTTCGTTATACCCTGTTCGAGATGGAGTCATTCATTAGGAAGCTACAGCGAGACATTGAAAGAAAGAGGAATTGGGGACGAGGATTTGTGAGGTGATAGGACCATAAAGTTGTGATTCATGGACTAGGACAAGTGTCATGCTTGAGAGCAATAGAGTTTCAAACTGCAAAGACTACATTGTCACAGAAAATGTTTTTTCTTTTTTTTAAGATTGCTTCTTGAGTTTTAATAAAGAAGGGTATGCATAATACGATCATCTGTGTCTTTAATAGAATCATAACTTTCCTGAAAGTATGGAACATCTGGACTCTACCACAGTACTAACTGGAGTTTACCATCAGACAACATTTCTGGCCAGTCCCTTTTTTCTGGCAATGCATTCCATATTGTGTCGTGGAGTGCCCCCTACATTTCTCTGTCAACAGAGCTGCCAAGTCTCCCTAAAATCATGGGAGTCTCTAGCAAAAGGAGACAGACACATGCACTCTTGTATTTGAGCAGGATTTTCTTTCTACATCTGCAAAGATCTTCAGCTGTGCCTCAGACAGTCCCTTTGTTTGTGGCAACACTGGGTTGAAGTAAGTAACACAATGCTGAACACAGCACTCAACAGCACATGCTGGTCTGACTGGGGCTAAGCTGTGTCCTGTACACCTCGACTGCTGAATTTCCAGCTGATCTCAGTGACAACTTTGGATAAAGAGGGATAAATGAGATAGATAAAATGATCATGTGTGTAATTTCAGCACAGGTGGCGTGAGAGAGGCTACACAGTCTATGTGATGGTCTGACATGCCTATTCTGGCACGCAAACATGACTGTAGCGTCTGATAGGACATATTCTTGCCTTTCTTCTAAATCTGCTTAGAAACCACATCCTGCAGTCTCATATAAGGTAAGGGTTTCTAAGACAGACCTTTAGTTTTGTAATGTTACATCAGGAAAGGAGAGGAGCTTGCAATTCTCTTATTGATTTCATGTGCAAGTTCATCACTACCAGGTCGGTGCTGCGGACCCTGGTCAACGTCAAGGGTTAGCCTTCATGGAGGAACTACTTCACCTTAATGTTCACTTTTCTTAAGACTCAGCCCAAGGAAAATCCAGACACTTCCCAACAGACTGGTTCCTTGAATGTCGCTGTGGCTCATATGTCTCATACTCTGCCTGAGCTCTATTGTCCTTCAACGGCATGCATGAAATGGACAACTACCCTCAGGGCCACAGCTTTATGGAAGAAATGGCAGCAATTATATGGCATTTCCCCTAGTCTATGTTCACAAGAGAGTAACAATATTCTTATACTGCAGGCCCATGTGAAATATAGCTCTGTCTTAAAATCTATGTATCATATGTTTGTCCTTCTGTAGGCTGTTGATTTCTTGGAGTCATAGATGTGTGTGATGTGTTGCAATTTGATAAATCGTTCATTTTGTGAGGCCAATTGCTTCCGAGTCACATTTTACATGTTACTGTGTGGGATCTCAACAGTGGGTCAAAGAATAGAAGAAAAGCATGACAGGGTTTAGTTAAAAACAATATTTCCAGAGATACATGGGCTAGATGGAGCCTGGAGTCCCCTGGTGTATTAAGCAGGCCAGGCATTTCAGGAGCTACATAAGGAAAGAAGGAAGGCCCTTTACCCTGGAATAGGGAGTGCAGAGAGTGGAGGCTCCCAAAGCATTGATACAAACAGAAATGCGACATTCACAAATAGAGTGTGAGGTGTTCCTTGGTCTGTTGTGGTGTGGTCATGTCCACCTTTACATTTTTCATCATCCTATCATGATTGTGATGGACCCAAAACACCTACTGCCAATTTTCCAAGGGTCATTTCTTCGCACACCACTTCCATTAGAGCACTTGATTGTAACTGTCAGATTACATGGTCACTGTCCATTTCGATGTAGTGGCTGGCAACCCCATGGACTACCTGCTGGGTTATCCAGGTCTTCGTGCGTCGACGCCGGAGGCAGTGGAAGTTGAGGCTAGAGCTCTGGTTAGCATGGTCAGATCGATGACTCCTCTGAAATTTATGTCACTTTGATTGTCCTGCTGGTGTTTAAATTCGTTTTCAGTTGTGTGCCCATCTTGATTGTCCTGCTGGTGTTTAAATTCGTTTTCAGCTGTGTGCCCATCTTGATTGTCCTGCTGCTGTTTAAATTCGTTTTCAGCTGTGTGCCCATCTTGATTGTCCTGCTGGTGTTTAAATTCGTTTTCAGCTGTGTGCCCATCTTGATTGTCCTGCTCCTGTTTACATTTGTTTTCAGCTGTGTGGATAACCTGCTTTTAATGTGTTAACAAGTCCACCCCTCTGTACTCTGTCTAGTCTGCTACCGGTTCCCTCACCCTTCCTCAGTCCCATTGTCCCTCTGTGCTGTTATTCCCCTCAGCCCTACACCCGCTACCTCCCTTTCCTCTGCGTGTTCACTGTATTTCTGTGCATATTACCTCCCCCAGCTCTCATTGTTTTTCTCCCAGGCTTGTTCCCTGTCCCCCCCCCTCTACCTAATGCTCTCGCTGCAATTCTGTGGCCTCAGCCAGGTTAAATGTACCTAACTCTCTGCAGTTTGCTACAGCGCTATCTATCTCTCCTAGCTTCTCTATCTCTTATCCTTCACCCCTTACTAAGTCTGTCAGGAGGAACCTCAAGAAGGACATACTGAGCTCTAACCCAGGCCTTCCGATTGCAGGCACCTACGTCATTGCCTCTGCCAGAGAGACTCTCACAGACATACTCTATGTCGTTCCCTCACCTGTCCTATAGACTCTCCATATGATCGCTCTTCTCTCTCCATTCTCTTCTTCACCCATCAATGGTGGCACCCGCTGGGAGGTCCTTCTTGTCCTCTCCACCTCCAGGGTCCTCATCAATGTCTACCGCAATGGTATCATCATGGTCCAGGGTCCTCAACCCAACCTTCTACTCTTTGATAGTCTCCTCCCCTGCCTTATCAACCTCCCTCCACCTTCTGCACCAGCTCCTTTGGCAGCCGTGGCTCCCATGCCAGCTGTGCCCACCTTGGCTCCATTGGCATCTCTTAACCATGCTTCTACCCTCGCCATGGCTTTCTTGCCACCACCCCACACATTGACCACCCTGTCTGCCTTCTCCTCTTGGGTGAACCAGTCACCCACTAACATGGTACCTGGGGCTCCCTTGCCTCATGTGGTGTCTCCCGCACGGGCTCCCCCCTTACCCATTATGGTTCCGGCTCCCTTACCGGCCTTGGCTCCTCTGCCCCCTTCTACCTCTGTCCCTCAGGCACTATGGTCACTTAGGGGGGCCCAGTGTCCCCTGTTCCCCCCGTAAGTCTTTCGCTGATTGCAGTCTGCTCCACATTGCCATGGTAAGCACTCGCTCAGCTGTCAAACACTCCTCTGACATCTGCAACCTCCTTGAACTCCTGGATTGTGATGTTCTTGCCATCACTGAAACCTGGTTCAAGGATTGCTCTGTCACGAGTTTGACACACTTCTCCAAGAAGGCTACACAATACTCTCTCTTCCTAGACCAACCAGACCAGGTGGGGGAGTAGCATTGATCTTCCCTGAGTGTATCCCTGTGTCTGTCATTCCCACTCAGGTCTACTCATCCTTTGAGTGCCTGATCTGCAGACTGTCCCTCTCTCCAGGCTCTTCACTGCTGCTGTCCACCTTCTATCGGCCACCTAGTCAGCCCTCCCTCTTCCTTTCGTAATGGGCTGACCTGGCCTCCTCTCTCCTTTCCTCCTCGTCTCATCTCCTCCTACTGGGTGATCCCAACATCCATCTCGACTCACCTGATTCCTTAAGAACCTTTGCGACTTTCCCTTTCTTTCCATCTTACCGTCTGGCCCAAAGCACAGCGCTGGCCACACCTTGGATGCTCTCTTCTCAACTGACATTCCGCTATCTATCCCTCTAACTACTTCTCTCTCCTGGACTGATCATTTTCTCCTCTCTTCTCACTTGAAGCTCTCTTCTCCCCTTGCATCGGTAAGCCTGGCAATGCCTCCCATCTACAAGGTCATCTGACCCACGAAAAGAGTCTCAGTAGCTGCCTTTGCCTTCCACTCCTGCGACTGACTCCCACACTGTCACACCACTCTCAAACTTTAACCTCTCTGTTTCCAATACTCTTTATATTCTTGTCTCTGTCATGAGGGTATGACTGAAGCCTACCAAAAAGTGCAACTCTTGGTATGACTCCAAATTGGCTTCCCTTAAACGCAAGTGCAGGACAGCCAAATGGAAATGGGATTCCTCTGGTGCACCCTCTGACAGACTGGCCTGCTGCCTCCTCTAAAGGCAGTATAAACTCTGCATCCGCTCCCAGAAAAGAGTTTTTATACAAGCCCGCATCTCTGCGGCATCCAATAACACTTTTCAAAGTCTGCAAGGAATTAGCCAACCCTACCGCAGCCTCCTCCACCATTGCACCCACCCAGGCAATTTGCTCGGCCCTGGCTGCACACTCACCTCAAAAACACTGGATATCCTATCCTCCCTCTCTTCCTCACCACCTCATGTACCAACATCTCTTGTACCACCCTTGGCCACCTCCACCACTCGCCTTCATCTCTCTTCTGTCTCCCCTGTCACACCTGAGGAGGTCACTAGATAAGTATGGTCTACAAAAGCTTCCTCCAAACAGGTGGACCCCTGTCCCTCCAAAATCATCAAGGACAACATTGACTCTCTCGCCCCAGCCTTGGCTGACCTCTGCAACCTCTCCTTCGCCACTGAGGATTTCCCCACCACTGCTCTTAAGCACTCCCTTGTGTACCCTCTCCTCAAAAAACCTTCTGCTGACTCTTCCATTCTGGAAAACTAATGCCCGAACTCTATCACTCCTTTACTGGGCAAACTCCTGGAGAAGTTTGCTATTTCCCAGTTTACCCTCCGCACTGAATCTGTTGGTTCCTTCCACGGCCACCAGTCTGGTTTTAGACCATCCAGAGGCATGGAAACTGGTGTCTGAACACCTGTGAAGATATGCTCTCAAATCTTGGTTCTAACTCTCCCTGGGTCCTCATTCTACTTGACCTCTCCTCTGCCTTCGGTAAGGTGAACCACAACACCCTCATCACAAGTCTCCGTGATACCCTGGTCATCACTGATCAGGTCCTGGCGTGGCTAACCTACTTTCACTCCGACAGCCGATCCCAGGTGGTACTGGGGTCTTTCCTCTACCCTATAACTCCCTCTACTTGAATTGTCCCCCAGGAATCTGACCTACCCCCTGGATTTTCAATGGCTACATGGCCCCCTGCCCCGTATGATAGTCACCTTCACCTCCAACGTTCAGTGTTACGTGGATGACACACAGCTCTCCTTCAGGCTACCCTCAGTAATCTTTATCACTAATATCTGACTGTCTGGCCGCAATTCTGTCGTGGTGTGCTTCAAACGACCTCTGCCTCAATGCCAGTAAGACAGAGATTGTCCTCATTGGGACCCCTGCTCCCACCTTAACTCTTTCTCTCTGGTTGGACTCCCTTGGCCCTGCGCCTCCACCTACCAACGAGGCAAAAACCCTGGGGGTCATCTTCACTCCACTCTCGCCTTCTTGTCTCACATCACGGGCATCTCTAAAAAGTCCCACTACCAACTGCACCTTCGCAGAGGTATTCTACCTTTTCTCACATTCCCCTAGAGGCTCACCATCTCCATAGCAATGGTCCTCTCTAGGCTGAACTACTGCACCAGCTTCTTTCTCAACCTGCCCTCTTCTACCACTTCTCCAAGCAGAGACTTGGGGGGGAGATATGTATTCTCTGCAGGTGCCTCCCTCTGGAACAGCCTTCCAGCCTCTCTCTGTCTGGAGCCATATCTCCTTAAATTCCAGAAACTCCTCAAGACTTTCCTCTTTGCCTCCTCCTTCTCTCTCCCCCTCCCCTGCTAACCACCCCTCTCTGCTCTCTCGCTCTCTCTCCTCTACTTCTGCTCAGTTTCCATGACTGGCTGCCTGGTGTACCTTCAGTGCCTCACAGGTCCCAAGCTTTCCTCGCCAATCTCCTGCACTTGCCCCGAGGCTTTGAACTTGCTGCAGCACTGCTGCACATCGGTTACGATCCATGATATTGGTATCTCCTTGCACTTAACCTATGTTCTGACCGGACTGGGTGCACTTGTCCCAATTGCCCCCCCACACACTTCCTTTTCTATTCACCTGCATGATCTGAACGTGCCATGCCTAGTAAGATTGTTTGTCTTGTCTTCCCCTCTAATGCACGGTTGCACTTTGAAACACTTGTGTATAATGCATAATAAAGAAACAATCAATCAATCAATCAATCATCTTTGCAAGACATTGCAGAAGCCACCCGCCAGCATCGAGGCATGCAGAAGGTCGTTGAACAGCTTAGGGGTTAGTGAAAACTCTTATTGGTGGATACTACTCATGATAGAGAAGATACACAGGTATTCATGTAGGTCCTATTGAAGGTCCACACTGAATTGTGTATGGACATTGAGGGCGATCCACTTGGGGGTATCCAAATTGTAATTCCCCCCATCACTAATCCAAACAATAATCAGCATTGCACACACAGGGCACCAAGGGGTTGCAACACGAAGTCTGTTTCCCTGAGCTGGAGAAGGAAATGTATGTCCTGCTGGCCAGCTGCCAGGGGACTGGTGAGATTCAGAGCCCTCCAATTGAATCGTCCATGCGGCCATCTGTGCCCTTGCAAGCCATAAGAATGGACTTCAAACTATACAGCAGAACACGCAGTTGGGGTAGATGAGTTCTCCTGATATCCTGCTGGTGATAGAGGACATTTTTGTAGATCAAAGGCTCCCACATATGGTGAGAACATATGATAGGCCCCCATTTCAAGGTGCAGTGAGGCCCATCTAGTCAAGCATCTACCACACATGGAATTGCCAATGGCTGTAAATTAAGAAATATCACCTCCTGACTACATAAAAACAATCCATGTATGTATAAAATTAAGTCATTGAATGATTTTCCCACAACAAAATTACATTTGGTTTTTAGGACATTTTGTATCTGTCTCTTACTCTTCTAGTCAGTTGTCCTTCCAGTGTGCTTATTGCTGCAGTGTCTTAGATGACGGCCATCACTGCCCTCTTTTTCGTCAGCTGTTCTGCCTACTGTGGCTTTTTGAGCCAGGGGATGTCAGCATCTTTGCCCTTACACATTATCGTATACAAGCAACGTTGGTCTTACTCAGAAAACACCACAGGTACATATCCTACCACCCCTTTCATAGGGTGAGATGGACCTTTGTCTGATTGAAACTATCTTTCAAATGTCCTGCACAACAAAACCACAACCCTGGCAACATTCCCCAAACTCCTTTGAAAAGTATGCACTCCCTTTAACGACCAAGTATCAATGCAGTTGTCTTCATCTACATAGTTCATTCTTTTTCAATATTTAAAAATGTTTCTTTTAATTTAGCATCATCCAAATTGTATTAAATGAAATGTCTATTTATGTATGGTACACAGGATAAAAGGTGTACATTTCTTATTAAAATGTCCGTCTAATAATAACCATGGTCACCTTACCATAGTCTCACTGGCATTATTAATTTAAAAGCCTATTTCCTTGCTATAACCTTCTGTTTAATTTCTAATAATTTGTTTTTTAAACTGGTCATCTCTAATTTACACGTTTCCTTGTTCCTACTAAATTATCTTTTCTTGCATACACTGATCATATATTAACATTAATGTGGCCCTTGTTACTGTTATTAATTAATGGCAGAGTAGCTGATCTAGATGCTAATCTTGTGCTTATTTTTCTAATTCATTGTCTTCATTTCAATTCACTTTATCACAAGCCTGCCTCTGCTTTCTAACTAACACTAATGATAATGACGCGTTATAACCACTTTACATATAACATATTTGCATACAAAATCAACCAACCAAAGTTGTTACTCATTTGTCTGTCTCAGTAGGTTGAAAGTTTAAGTTGGCCTTTCTGGGATTCGAACCGGCAACCTATAAATCACAGCAGCGAGTGTTGCTACCCTACATCACTAATCTCTTATCTAAAATGAGAATCTCAAATGAAAATGCATAACATTTTTATTTTTAATCTTTTACTGAAATGCTCTCAATAAACGCTTCTTACAGTGGATTAGTTTAATTTTCTCACTGTTTTCTTGGCCGTTCAAACAATCACTTTGCTGTATACTTTTTCTAAACATTAATGAATATCAAACTGCACCAACTCAATTAAAGTTAAATTATTTAAATACATAAATAATAAAACAAATATAATAGTGCAAAAAACCATAACAACATTGTATTTAACAATGTTATATTTATATTTCTGAGGCTTGTGGAATCGGCTTAGATCACATGCTGTGCATAGGCCGACATCTAGTGGAAGCTGCGGAGTATTACAGTTTGTTTTTCGAAACTCGAAAATGGGCGTCGACACAGGGCGTGCCAGTAATACTATCTCTAGTGTGACGTCCACTGTACCCAGGATCCCTCACGCGTGTAGGACCCTCAGATTGTTTTTTCCGCCATACTTGACAGAAGCATTCCGCAGAGTTCCCTGGCTTTCAGCCATATTTTGCAAAAAATCAATAATTATTCCCTGTTTCTTCCACTCCCACGTCGAATCATCGAGGTTCGAAGTTTGACACCGACCTGGAGAAGAAACAACCGTCGAGAGCTGCACGGCAGACTTTTGGCCTAGGAAGGCTGCTGGCCTCGGCCCTGCAATTAGGGAGAGTGGGGGGTGGTAACATACTCTACACTCGTATATATTTTCCTACACACACTTGGCTGCTGCCACAGGGTGCGTATGGAGGGTACCCCTTTCAAATTCTGCCCCAAGTGCAACCGCAAGTATCCTTGGGTTGACAAACACACCACCTGTAACCTCCTCTTGCCGAGGGACCACCCTGAGGCAAACTGCAGAGCGTGTAGCCAGTTCAAGGCTAAGACACTTAAGGACCGCTTAATGTTGGGCCCACCATGCCAGGCAACACAAGACCATGGAAGCGGAAGGCACCTTCAGTGATGGCAGCAACACCGTACTTTCGGATGGCGAGGGCAACGAGGCGTCGAAAGACACCCAAGCGCAAGTCCCCGACCTCGGAAGGCTGTCCGGCAGGGCAGTTATGGGGAACACACCCGGCGACACGAGCGCTACCCACACCACTACTACACCTAAACACTCAAAGTCCAACCGAGAGCGGTCCACCGATTCGGATTCCTCTGGGCATTCACGGTCAAGATCGCCGCACAACACCAGGCAACCGTCCACAGTTGCCAAAGGTGCCTCACTCACCAAAGTCATGGAGGTACGCTCGTCAGAAGACGAATCCGACCTCCATCCCCAGCCCGCACACCAGAAGTCGGCTCTAGCAGCCCTTTCGGCGTCTGCCTCCGAGTCCCGACGTGCACACTCTAAAGTAATAGACAGTACCCCTGAATCTCGACGCCAGGCATCGTATACCTCAGAGAAGGTGAAAACACCAGGGAATCATTCTTCGACTCTTGGGGAAGGGGGTAAACAGCAGAAGAAGCCATCTCTCTCTCTTGTCCTGCACCACAAACACTTAAGGACAGCCAAAAGTCTTCAGATAAGCAAAAATCCAAGACCTCTGTCCAAACTGGTTCCTCCTACTCCTCACGATAGGGGAATAGAAGGGGAACCCTCTCATGGAATTGTCACTCCCATATCCAGAAAATGGAGCAGTGAAGATACAGACAGGGTAATGACGAGAATGTCTTCCCTGGCTGACTTCTACTCCAAGAACCCAGAACACTTCCTCACCTATACCCCTGATGGTGCTACTCCGTCGGGATCTAGGGACCCACAGCCCTCTGGTAAGAAACCTTGGTTTGATACTCCAACACAAGGTCTGTCTTCAGGCCCTTTTTACTTCCAGCCTTACACCCAGTATAGTGAGGATCCACTACAGGATGAGGATCCAGACTTGGTAACGTTGGACGACCAAACTGGGGGGGACTATTATGGGGATGACGAGGACCAAGATAAGGAGGAAGATGACCCAGAAGTCTACAGAATAGACTCCCCTGTAGGCAAAGAACCACAAGTTACAGACTCTCCAGTCGACAACCAACCCCTCCTAAATGAGGTCTTGACTAGAGCGGCAGAGCACGTCCGCATAGACACTCAGGGAGCACAAGAGGAAAGGGACTTTGCTGAAAAACTAGTGGGAGAAAAGAAACCCATTGCCCAAGCCATTCCAATTCTCAAGTCCATCCAACAGAGAATTGACCCTTCCCTTCTCACTCCTAACCTCACCAGGGCAGTAAACCCCAGAGTCGAGAAATTGTTCAGGGCAGCCCAATCAGACCCGCTTTACATAGGGGGGCAACTGAAGCCGCACTCCCTGGTAGTTACTAATACTCGGAAGAGGGCAGGAACGCCACTATCATCATCTGAGGCTCCCCCCAATAAGGAGAGCAAGAAAATCTATGGGTTGGGAAGGAAGGTGGCCTGCACTTCCGCTTACCAGGCAAGGATTGCCAACTCCACCACTCTGCTGGCTAGTTACAACTGCCACCAGTGGGAGCAAGTAGCTGCCCTCATCGACTCAGCACCGGAAACCTTAAGGTCCAGTTGGCCCAGGTTGCGTCAGAGGGGAGAGCCGTGTCTGGTTGCATCCTTAAGGCAACCTTTGATGCCACATATAATGCCAGCAGGCTAATAGCAGAGAGCACTGTCATTATGAGGCATGCTTGGTTAAGACAGTCAGGGTTTAAACACGAGACACAAGCATCCCCAATCGACATGCCGGTGGAGCCTAATCTACTGTTTGGCAAAGCAGTAGAAGACGCATTAAAAAATGCCAAAGATGAGTATGAGACTCTGAAATCCCTGGGACAGTTGACCAACAAGCCCCCTAATCAATGAGGCAATAGTAATTTTCGTCGCCCACGCGGCCAAAATTCACAAAGAGGCTCCAACTATTCACAGGGGCATGGGGTAACAACCAGCAGTCTACCCAGAGTTACAGCAGAGGAAACAAGAGGGGAAGTGGTAAGGGTAGAGGCAGCCCCAGCAGAGGCGGCACGCCTCCCGCAAAACAGTGACGCCGCGTTCAGGGTCCCTTCTCACGCATCCCCAGTAGGGGGACGCATTACCAACTTCACCCAAGCTTGGGAAGGGATCACATCAGACTGATGGGTGCTGTCCACAGCGTCCGCAGGATACTGCATAGAATTACTCGAGCGTCCCCGAAACCACCCTCCACGTCAAAAGATACATTCCTCAGACCACCAGAAGATCCTCCTCGAGGAGATCGTCAATCTTCTAGCAAAGGACGCGATAGAACTCGTCCCGGGCAACCAGGTAAACAAGGGTATTTATTCAACTTACTTCCTTGTGCCAAAAAAAAAAGATCTGACAATGCGCCCAGTATTAGACTTACGACCTGCAAACAAGTATGTCAAGCCACAAAAGTTTCGCATGACTACTCTCCAAGAGGTAATCCCCCTCCTAAAAAAGGGGGATTACATTGCAACATTGGACATGAAAGATGCCTATTTTCTTATTTCCATGTTCCCAGCGCACAGAAGATTCTTGCGCTTCAAGGTGGACAGTCAGCACTACCAGTTCAAGGTGCTGCCCTTCGGTATAGCCTCGGCTCCAAGGGTATTCACCAAGGTACTGGCGGTGGCAGCGGCACACCTATGCAGGGAGGCAATCCCAGTGTACCCTTACCTGGATGACTGGCTCATCACGGGGGAGACCCCAGTAATTTGCAGAGCAAACATTCAAAGAACGATCGACCTCCTCTTCGAATTGGGTTTCTCCATAAACGAGAAAAAATCAAGCCTGGTGCCAAGCACCTCCAAACAGTTCCTAGGAGCTGTCTTAAACACTCAAGAGGGGTTGGCCTTTCCATCAGAGGAAAGAATTCGGAATCTACTACTGCAAATTCCTCTATATCAGCCCGGTCACCAGATAAGGGTGCGCAAAGCGATGCGTTTGCTAGGCATGATGGCGTCATGTATTTACCTTGTCCCCCACGCACGCCTGCGCATGCGACCCATGCAAGAATGGTTGGCGAAACAGTGGTCTCAGACAAGTGGTCAGTGGGACGATCTAGTGGTCGTTTCGCCAACACTTGTACAAAGTCTTCACTGTGGACAAGAGAGAACCTGTCAAAGGGGAAACCCTTTTACGATCCAGAGGTACAGGCTGTAGTCACTACGGACGCATCCCTGTCAGGGTGGGGAGCACACCTCTTTCACCCCATAGCTCAGGGTCTCTGGTCTCACACAGTAGCCAAGAATAATATCAATCTGCTAGAGCTTCTGGCAGTATTCAGAGTGCTTCAAGTGTTCGAGCCCCACCTGTTGAACCTGTCAGTGCAGATCCTGACAGACAGTACAACAGCAATGTTTTATCTAAACAAACAGGGAGGGACTCGTTCGCCAAATCTGTCCAAGCTTGCCCAGAAAATCTGGAAATGGGCACTCAGACGGAACATTTACCTGTCATCTCAACACGTTCCAGGGGATCGCAATTCGCTAGCGGACGCTTTGATCAGAGATTCTCTCCCAAGAGAACACGAATGGTGTCTACTCAGAGAAGTCGTAGAGAACATCTTCTCACAGTGGGGTTTCCCCACTACAGACCTATTTGCCACAAGCAAAAACGCATCCAGGTTCCCCCAGTCAGACTCCAAGGGGAACGCCCCGTGGATGAACTGGTCAGGGATGTTTGCCTATGCTTTTCCACCAACCCCTCTCATGAGGAAGGGGGTCAACAAGATGCACAGGGAATCGATGTCGCTCATCCTAGTTGCACCCATGTGGGCGAGGCAACCGTGGTTCCCACACCTACGCAGACTAGCAGTGTGCGAACCCATCAGACTCCCGTGCTGATACAACCTACTGTCCCAGCACCAAGGTCCAACAGTGCATCCTCAACCCAGCTCAATGAACCTGGCAGCATGGCTCCTGAAGTCATAGAGTTTGGACATCTCAACTTACCACAGAGATGTATGGACATCCTAAAGGAATCTAGGAAACTAACACGAGGCACTGTTACTTTGATAAATGGAAAAGATTTGTTATCTGGTGCCAGAATAAGCACATCAACCCACTTGATTGCACTCCTTCCAATATTGTCACTTACATGCTCCACGCAACATGCTGGACGCAGGCCTGGTACTTAACTCACTAAAGGTACATCTGGCAGCGCTTTCAGCCTACACCACTCCCACAACAAGGTTTCCTGATGGAAAGTACCAGTGGTTAAAGCCTTCATGGAATGGGTAAAGAGACTCCACCCTCCAATTTCAAACCACCACCTGGTTGGGACCTTAATGTGAAAACTGCCTTCTTAGTAGAGATTACATCCATAAGAAGGGTCAGTGAAATTCAGGCTCTGTCAGTGCAGGATCCTTTCTTTACTGTTCATAAGGATAAACTGGTTCTACGAACACACCCTATGTTCTCACCTAAGTTTATTTCTAAATTCCACGTTAACCAGTCCATCGAGCTTCCGGCCTTCTTCCAAGCACCCAAAAGCTCTGCTTGTCATTACCCGGCAAAATTGCCCTTTTTGGACCTCATGGTCATTGTCACGAAGGGCTTGTACTCCTTGTTTCTCCCAACATGGCCGTACCAAGCTCCGTGCTACGCACTAGCTTTCAAGTCGTGGCACGCACTATAAATTGGTCACGCCCCTGCGGGTCCGCGCGTCTCAACACTATCTTCGGTAGTGACCCGATGTGTGTTTACTCTCTACATTGGTTTCCTTTGATCCTCTTAATTCCTTACTTGCCTTTTATCCTGTTCCTGGATTTCCCCCCCTACCTACTCGTTCATCGCTATCCTGGATACCCTGGAACCACGAACTTCCCGGAACTCTGAACGCGTCCTGCAACCTGACGAGGCTCGGGCGAGCCTATTCAAGACCCGAACCATCCACAGGAAGAGTCCTGGGGCCGAACAAGGGAGATCCCGATCACAGGTGAGGCGGGGGGAGATTTACGACAGTTTGAGACGCCAAACGATCAATACGGATTCTACCATGGAGAATGCTATTCAGGACCTGATGCGCGGAATGCAAGAACTTTCCACAGAGATGCAGAATTTAAAAGCCGAGAGTGCGGCGCTAAGACAGCTTGTCTTGTCACGTGACTCCGCGAACAAGGACAGCGTATTATTGGGAGGAGTGGTTGATAAATATGACGGTTCAATAAAGACCTTACGTGGATTCCTGGATTCTTGTTTGGTACATTTTACCTTCAAGCCCTACTATTTCTCAACTCCTAGGGCTAAGGTGGGCTTCATAATATCGCATCTTTCCGGTAATGCCCTTACATGGGCCACTCCTTTACTCAATTCAGGGGATGCTCTCCTGGATGATTATGAAGGGTTCATCACGGAACTCAAGACCATGTTCGCACGACCAGAGCTGCCCCTGGAAGCCAGTTTTACCTTGTTTCGCATGAAGAGATTAAGGATGAGCTAGCCAGGGTGGCAGGTCCTAGTTCATTCCAGGCCCTCCTGGACTTGTCTATGCAAATAGACTTCAGAATCCAAGAAAGAAAGGCCGAAAAGAAAAAGAATAAAGTCTCAATTCAAAGAAACTCCCCAGAGAATACTACAAAGACAGAATCTGCCAAGAATCCGAGCACTGATTCTGAACCCATGCAACTTGGAGCCTTTCGTGGACCAATTTCCCCGCAGGAAAGGTTAAGAAGGATACACACAGGCTTATGCATGTATTGTGCCTCAGATAAACATCTAGTTAAAGAGTGTCCTCTTGCTCCTCCCCGACGCTCGGGAAACGCCAGCTCCCGATCCTAAATGGAGCAAGGTTTCGGGAGAGCGATGTTTGCTCCACATCAATTCCATCCTTGAACTCTCCTGGACAAAACAAATTGGTGATATTACAGGCCTTTTTATCGCCATCCAAGGACAAGGTCTACCCCATACTGGCCTTGGTGGATTGCGGAGCAATGGGAGTCTTCATTGATCAAGATTGGGTCAGAAGTCATAACATTCCATATGAAGCAAGAAGTTTTTCACAGCCAGTGGAAGCAATTGACGGAAGACCTCTTTCCTCAGGACCCATAAGTCTGCAAACAAGCGAGATCCATCTTTCCATAAATCATCATCAAGAAAGAATTATGTTTGACATTATAAAATCAGCCCATTACCCCTTGGTTCTGGGCATGCCCTAGTTACAAAGGCACAATCCATATATTAACTGGACGGCCGGATCCTTATTCCTGGGCTCGGAGTTCTGTATGAACCATTGTTTAAACCTGGATACCTCAGTCACAGCTCATATAAGTCTACCAAGGTGTCCAGAGACACCACTCATGGTTTCCAATATTGTACAAGTTCCAGAGATCTATCAAGGGTATGCTGATGTATTCTCTACTGCCATTGTTCAAGCCTTACCTCCACATAGACCTGAAGACTGTGCCATAGATACTGAACCCTCAGCAGTGATTCCCTTTGGCAGGATGTTTATCCTTTCAGAACCCAAAAAGAGAGCACTCCGGGAATACCTAGACACTAATCTTGAGAACGGCACCATAACACCGTCAAAATCACCAGCTGGTGCTTCATTGTTCTTCGTTCCAAAAATGGATACCAAAGAGCTTAGACCTTGCCTGGACTATCGGGGCCTAAATCAATACACCCTGAAAGACAGATACCCACTGCCCCTGATCTTGGATATCCTTGAAGCTGTGAGAGGTGCAGTGATATTCACGAAACTGGATCTCCGAGGTGCTTACCATTTGATCCGTATCCGGGAAAGAGACGAATGGAAAACAGCCTTTAGAACACCCTTTGGTCACTTTGAATACCTAGTCATACCCTTTGGTCTGACTAATGCTCCCGCAGTCTTCCAGCGTTTTATGGATAGGGTGTTCTCTGACATGTTATTTCTCAATGTTATCGTCTACTTGGATGACATATTGATCTTCTCCAAGGACTCCTTGAAACATGAAGAACATGTCAAAGCAGTACTTCAACGTCTCCGTGAAAATCAACTCTTAGCCAAACCAGAAAAATGTTTGTTTCATGTTACATCAGTTCACTATCTGGGATTTGTCCTAAGTTCAGAAGGAATTAGTATGGACCCTTCAAAGGTGAAGGCCATACTGGCTTGGCCCGCCCCAACATCTGTTAAGCAAATACAATCCTTCCTGGGGCTTGCCAACTTCTACCGGAAATTCATTCCCACCTTTTCCGAGATTGTTCAACCCATTGTTAATCTCCTGAAGAAAGACGTTCCATTTAACTGGTCTACACCACAAGACAAGGCATTCCAACGCTTGAAAGAAGAATTCACTCAGGCCCCCATCCTAGCCCAACCAGACATAAATCGTCCTTTTCTAGTAGAAACTGATGCCTCCAATTATGACATAGGAGCAGTTTTAAAACAAGAATCCGATGATAAATTGGAACATCCCATTGCTTATCTCTCACAGACCCTGACCACCAGCGAGACTCACTACTCAGTTCTGGAGAAGGAGTTATTGGCTATTTGTCATGCCTTCACTGAATGGAGACATCTACTCCTGGGTGCTAAATATCCAGTTCAAGTCCGTACTGATCATCGACATCTTCAGGTCCTACAATCCATAGAGTGCAGGAACAGTAAACAAGCTTGAAGGGCCTACTTCTTTGCTCAATATCAATTTCAAATTTCGCATGTTCCTGGATCGCAAAACTTGATTGGCGATGCCCTTTCTCGGCGTCCCGACTATCCCTTGGAGGATAAGATCTATCCTAAAATGTTTCCACCCACAATCTTTGTAGCTGAAGCGATCAATCTCCTGGAAGAAATCAGAGTACAGACTCAATTATCTGAACTCTGGAAGGACATATCGAAGAAAAATCCCTGGCGTCTAACAATCAAGGAAGGATATTTATTCAAGAACAATTCAGTGGTCATTCCGACAAAAGAACTTCAACAGAAGTTAATGAATCTATGCCATGATACTCTTCACTCCGGCCATCGAGGAGTAACCAATACCTTCCGTCTTATACAAAGACAGTTCTGGTGGCCAGGGATGAAGTCCAGTGTAGTTCAATACATCAAGACCTATGCTATTTGTAGTCAGAACAAATACGATAATCAGAGGCCGGCGGGTCTGCTTCTACAACCTACGTTGCCAACCAGACCCTGGGAAGTTATTGCCACGGACTTCATTGTTGAATTACCACCTTCCCGAGGATATACAACCATCATGGTAACCATTGACTTGTTCACTCATCTAGCTCATTTTACACCATTGTATAAACTACCATCTTCCTCAGAACTTGCTGGAATTTTCCTGGAACATATTTTTTGTCTTCATGGCCTTCCTTCCAAGATTATTTTAGATCGGGGACCTCAGTATATTTCACAATTCTGGAAACATCTCTGTCGTGTTCTAGGAATCCAACGTGCCCTTTCTTCAGGCTATCATCCACAAACCAATGGGGCAACGGAACGAGTAAATCAAAACCTGGAACAATATCTTCGTTGTTTTGCCACCAAGGTTCAAGACGATTGGTCTCTCCTTATACCTTTAGCCGAATTTTCCTACAATAACTCAGATCATTCAGCTCTCAAGATCAGCCCTTTCCAGTGGCGGCTGGTGACTTTGAAAGGTGGTGGGGCGTACATTTCTGTGGGTGAATTGGTAAGCGAGCGAGCAGAGTGAGCGTGTTCCCTGTGTGCACCTTTTTGTATAACGGCTTCCAAAATGTGTAATTTACTGTCCAAACCCACACAAATATGACCTAA
Source organism: Ambystoma mexicanum (assembly GCF_040938575.1). NCBI lineage: Eukaryota > Metazoa > Chordata > Amphibia > Caudata > Ambystomatidae > Ambystoma > Ambystoma mexicanum. Next base: position 1,054,793,304 of record NC_090921.1, on the reverse strand, counting down.
AATGCATTCAGGTACTTCAGTAGGGTAATATTGTATGTAAATATGTTCTATGTAAAGCGCTTTGGCAACAGCGCTATATAAATAACATCATTATCGTTTAAAATTCAATTGTGTAATGGAGTCTATTTGAAGTAGAAGCAAGGGCACGCCTTCTGTTCTTGATGCCAAGTATATGCTACTATAGTCTTGGCCTACTTGAAACTTGTTGCCCCCCTGCCTTTGGCGAACCCATCTCACACCTCCTTGGAAGGATGATTCGTTCGCGGGTGCATGTCCTAGGGGCCACCCACTCAATATGTGAGACCCTCTCCGGTGGGGGTGGAGACCAGTAAAGAGCAACCACCATCTTCTGCTGGGCTACTGGGCATATTTGCGATACGTTTCTGCCTTGTTGGTTACCACGTGTGTTCTCAGCACCACTGAGGCTGGATAAAACATCCACTTTATACTCTGTTTTCCTGGCTCAAGCATCTGGCCCATATACTGTAAAAGCAAATAAAAAAACTCTGAGGACTCCCTGAGTAAAGCTTTTAGCTTTCCCGTGATTTAGGGTGTTCACCTTACTGTTACTCGCCGATTTTGCATATCAAGGTGCACATAGTTTCGGGTCCTTTATTGTGGGAGAAGTCATCATAGAGCACGTTCGTTGTCACTCAAATTTTATAAATCAAGCCTTGTGCTGACCACTCATTTCAAGTGATTGTAATATAAACAAACAGATCCAAGAGACTGACGTGTCATGCTGCCCACCCTGCAGCTATCTAGTGTGCCTCTAACTTCCCAACCTGCGAGCTCCACCGAAGTTTGTAGTTCACTGTAAGAGGAGAGGAGCTGAATGCCCAGCTGCATCTCCCTCGCTGTCTAGGCTTCTAGACAATTAGTAAACTTTGCCTGTAACTGTATTAGTGAATGTAATGCTTTGATTCATGGTCCTGCAGTTGCTGCCACGGTATATAGCATATATAGAGTTGGAAGCTGCTCACCCCAGCCCCACCAGCTCGCTTTGCCCTTGGACAGTTCCTGCACATAGCACCTAACCCAAATGCACGCCTTTTGCTCCATAAAACTGTCTTACAGGGCAGGGCTACTTTCAACACAAGAAAGACATTTCTCAAGGCTGTAGACCCACAAAAACCTCGCCTGTGTATCTAAACATGCCTCAATCCTCCAATCACAAGACTCTCAAGACGATACTGCACTAGTGATCCCTAATAAGGGTGAAAACAGGCATGTGGTTGTCTGCAGCCTTCAGAGATGTCCATCTTGGGTTGATAAAGCTATGTATAAGGGAAGTTGCAGAGTGTAAACACGTTATCATGCTACCGACATTGACATCGTAAGTGTTTTTATGTAGTTAAAAACAAATGTTTAACATTTTATGGACTTCCCCCCCTCTCCAGCTGCCCATTGTTCGTTTTCGTGTATTATTTATTTCTGTAGACTGGCGACTGCTCACTAACACATGTCATTTAAATGCAAATTAACACCCAAAACAATGTTGAGAGGTGGATCACAATGCTTAGATGGTATGAAACAGAACGAGGGAAAAGGCTGGTTTCTACACTGATAATTATCCAAGATTCGTGACTGGCTGTAGTTAATTTAAAAATACCTAAATATTTAAACATAAAAGAACAGCACAACTAGCTCCCTCCCCTGTCAAAAGACAAATGTTCTTGATTTTTCTGCCGGCGCTGCTGTACAATCAGTGAAATCATCAGGACTGTTTCTACAGCCTGTCCAAGTCCATGAACATTCTGCCCTATCACATAAGCGCAGCAAATGAGTAGTGCAATTTTGTCGGAGGACATAAATTGCCTTAGTGTAAATGTCTTGTGAACCAATGCTTTTCTGTATCAGAGGACTACTCTTGAGTGCCGTTTACGAATAGTGCATTGCGTGGAAATATATTACATTAAGAAGCAACGTGCATGCAGGATATCCCTGAACGTTTCAGGTTTGGAAGAGCAGTGGGGAGGAGGCTTTCTTCTGGAGTTTGCATCATGTATTGCAGGCTGCGCAGCCGATGTTCGTCAAACTGATGGGTTCTGTACATAATGGATCATCATCGCCTGTTAGTGTTCAGTAGCATACCCAGACCGTACCGTACGTAGTTTTACCTCTGCATTCATAGATATGTGCTCCTTAGTGCACGCACATCCCTTTGCTGCTTTTATTATCACACCCTCTCCTATAATCAGAAAAACTCTTTCATGCCGAGGACGGAAATGTTGAACTCGGCAGCTGGCCTCTGCTGCATGAATCAGAGGCCTTGAGAAGAGTGTGGAACTCCCAGGCGCTACCCAGCCCATGGCACGGTGCCCTGTAACCGCCCGCATTACAGGCCCAGGCTGGGGGCACATATTTCTTCCTAAACTCAGTAGTTAGTTGAGTACTTATAAATAGTAAGTTACTTACTATTTACGGACTCAAGTCCACGCCACTCCACAAGCAGCAACCAGCAAGGCAACAAACTTAAGCAAGGCTACACTGCTCTGCAATCTCTAAGAAGGCCCTTGGCTACGTGGCTGCCCACACCCTGGCTCGCTCTGCTGACTTCGATTTCGAATTGAGATGGCGTGTGTTCGCCTGCGCCCGCCACACTCTCATGAACAATTTTCATTGGCTGCTCAGAAACAGCCAATGAAAATTCTGTTACTATGCTACTGATTAGCATAGAATTTACTGACAGGCTCAGCGCTGTTTGCGCACAAGTTAATACTGGCGGGGCCACAGCTCTAGCGCCCCGCCAGCATCTACAGTCAAATGATTACGTAAACAGCGTGAGCCTACGAGCTGCACGCTGTTTACTATTGGGAAAAACAGAGTTAAATGGGACGCGCCCCTCTGTGTTACAGCATCTACAATCAAATGATTACGTAAACAGCGTGAGACTATGAGCTGCACGCTGCTTACTATTCGGAAAACAGAGTTAAATAGGATGGGCCCCTCTGTGTTCACTTGTCGGACCCAGCGTGAGTCGCAGCCAATGCGAGATAATTATGTATTTATTTAATAATACAACACTGCAGCTATGCTGCACTGCCACTTGTGACAACTGTGACAATTGTAAACATGCTTTCCCTGATCTGATGGGGGGGCGGCGCCCCCCCGCCCTAAATAAGCGGCCGCCACTGGCCCTTTCTATTGCAGTCAAGGTTATCACCCGTCTGTTTTACCATCAGTTCTTCCAGAATCTACTCCGGTATCTACCCTTGACTCTTGGATTCAGACGCTGATCGACTTCCAAAGAGAGGCCAAGGATCAGTTAGAACAGGCCCAGACTCGAACCAAAAGATATGCGGACTCTAAGAGAAGACCATCACCTTCCTATTCAGTTGGCGATCAAGTTTGGTTAGCCTCGAAAATGTTACCTCGACATCTACGACCAAACAAATTAGCTCCTCGCTATTATGGTCCATTTTCTATAAAGGAGATCATCAATCCTGTCTCCTTCCGACTTAAGCTCCCGGATTCCTGGAAGAAGATACATCCAGTCTTCCATACTTCCCAGTTGAAACCCTACGTTAGTTCTACTCGAAAACCCTTCAAACCCACACCTGTTGTTGTGGACGACCAGTTGGAATATGAGGTGTCCAGGATATGTGATTCCAGGTATAGGAGGGGTCGACTACAATATCTGGTCGAGTGGAAAGCCTACCCCCCTAGTGAGAGAACATGGGAACCAGTTTCTAATTTAAAGACCCGTCGTTTGCTCAGAAGATTCCATCTTATTCACCCAGGCAAGCCTGGAGGAACCAGTCTTCGGAGGGGGCATGCTGTCATGACCCGGCGAAATTGCCCTTTTTGGACCTCATGGTCATTGTCACGAAGGGCTTGTACTCCTTGTTCCTCCCAACATGGCCGTACCAAGCTCCATGCTACGCACTAGCTTTCACGTCGTGGCACATACTATAAATTGGTCACACCCCTGCGGGTCCGCGCGTCTCAATGCTATCTTCGGTAGTGACCCGACGTGTGTTTACTCTCTACATTGGTTTCCTTTGATCCTCTTAATTCCTTCCTTGCCTTTTATCCTGTTCCTGGATTTCCCCCCCTACTTACTCGTTCATCGCTATCCTGGATACCCTGGAACCACGAACTTCCCGGAACTCTGAACGCGTCCTTCAACCTGACGACGCTCGGGCGAGCCTATTCAAGACCCGAACCATCCACAGGAAGAGTCCTGCGGCCGAACAAGGGAGATCCCGATCACAGGTGAGACGGGGGGAGATTTACGACACTGCTGAGGTGAAACTACACACTCTAGATGTGCGAAGAGCGATCCTCTACTGTGTAGACAAGACCAGACCGCTAAGGAAAATAGACCAACTGTTCGTCTCCATAGCTACATGCATAGAAGGAGATCACGTCTCTAAAGGTGCCATCTCCAAATGGATAGTCAATTGTATCCAACTATGTGACTCCGTTTCTGAAAAGACTCTGGGCCTCATTACCATTACACGGTCGGAGGTAACCATGCCGCTATTAGCTATTAGCGGCATGGCTACTCCCTTACTGCATAACGTGTCCGAGTAGGTGGTATGGGGATTTACTGGGTCATTCCGACCGTGGAGGACCCGGTAAGTCCCCATTCCAAATACCATTCCCCATTCCCATTTGAGCCCTCTTAGGGCTCAAATGGGAATGGGGAAGGAGCAAATAACGGTACCGCAATTTGCAGTACCGTTATTAGCTCTGAAGTCCCTCAGCGGGCCCCGTCCTTAATGCTTGGTTAGACCAGGATGTTAACACCCCAATTTTAAATATTTATTTTCACGAGAGCATGACCCTTGCATCTTATGACAACTCAATGTAATGTAAAATAATTATTATTTAAATAAATAATATAACAAATATAATAGTGCAATAATAGTGCAAATAAACTGTAAAAACATTATGTAGAATGTGTATATATATATATATCACATTTATTAATGTCATCTCAGCATAGCATGAGCATCACAGCTTAGTGAATGGTTTACATACCACCACTCGACCTGTAAAGGTCTTATTAAACTGTGCTACTAATAATAAATAGTAACTTCTTGTACTACTTTTTTTTTTATTCGTCTTCTCCACAAATTAAAGTGCATCCACAGATCAGCACACATTCAGCTTCATAGCGGTTCAGTGCTTCAGAATTTTGATTGTCATCTGCAAAAAAGAAAACAAAAAGGCACATTTCGGTCATTATTACTTTAACTGATCATTAATTGTGTAACATTGTGAACATACAAATACCCTGAGTATGGCCTGCAGACTACAAAGGGGAGTGCAACACTCACAAGAACGACATGAAAAGACTCACAGACAAGAGTGTGACAAGCGTCCACAACGGAGTGCTGGCTTAAAACAGGTCATTGTCTTTGGAGGTTGGGCGGAATGACAAGGGTGTGGATGGGAGTGTGTCGTTGGTGTCAGCACAGCCTGGTGGTTGGTGCACAAGTTCCTCAAAATTGCAAAGGGGAGGCTTGAGATCAACAAAACGGCCTAGAACTTAGCAGCGTTATGCAGCCTGTCTTTCCACTCTTTGATCCAAATAACCACTGCATTAAAAAAGTATACAATTCTAAACTTTTTGGACAACATTTCCCAAGTTTATTAATTGACTTTTGAACCATGATTTAAAGATCATGCGAGACAACTTGAGAGATAGAGATAAAAATAATGAAAGTGAGGCTAATGAGGATTAGTTGCCCTGCTTATCCTGAATTGCTATGACATCTAATTCTTTGTTATGTCTTGTTATGCCCTTTTCATGTCCTGCTAGGCTGTATTGTTCCTTGTTATATTTGGCTTTATTAATTGTTAAGCTTGTTAACTTACCACTGCATTTTTAACTTATTCTATGATTCTTCCTGGTGACCGGTAGTGATTATGTCAATGTTATTTCCACCCATGTGTCACAATACACTTTTGTCCTGCTTATGTTTTCCTCCCTGTGGTCCCACAGTCTTTTGGTCCTACAGCTCCCCAATCAATTAGTGCTCTGCTTTATTTTATGTCTTCAGTACTCAATTTTATTGTTTTGACACTGGCTCCTCCATATTCCAAATTCACCTTGTAGTAAGCCGAGTTGGTCCTATGGACACCATCGGGAATATGCCTATATGCAATCCCTACACTGAACTCACCTTTTAAAATATTCTGATCCACTATCTAATGTATCCTAGCAACTAGGGCACACAAATCGTAGCTCTAAAGATAAACATATATGCCTTTACTCTCTCTACACATGACACCAAGAAACAATCCAGCATGCGGATATCATGGTACTCGCAGTGTCCATACATCTACAAACCAAGCTATATTTCATGTTCCCTTTCTCCCAACTAACCTGACCCACTGCCCTTTCTTTCACAACCTCAAGAGCACCTTCAAACGGTAGTGCTGTGTGATGTAAACCTTCATAATATAATTATCACATCTCATACAAACTTAATTATTAGATATGTTATATACATTTTTATTCCAGGCTGTAATAGTTAGATCTTGTCTGTTTTAGACTATATTATTTAAACACAATGGGCCTCATTACGAGTTTGGCGGTAGCCATGGAGCTATTAGCTCCATGGCTGCCGCCAAACCGGGCTCCTTTACCGGGTTCCCATGAATGGGGAATTACCAGGCCATTCCGAGTTCGGAGGGCCCGGTAATTCCTCCCTCAGGGAACCAGGGCCCGGACCTTCCCCATTCCCATTTGAGCCCCATCGGGCTCATTGGGAATGGGAAAGGGAGCTAACAACGGCCCGATTACGACCGGCCCGTTGTTAGCTCCCTGGTCCCCTTGCGGGACCCGGTAAGGACGCCTGGTTTTACCAGGCGTCCTTACCGGGACCCGTGAGGGGACCTCGTACTCGTGCGGAATGGTGTTAACGGGTCCGCAGCCATTAGCGGAACCTGTTAACCCATTCCGCACGGGTCGTAATGAGGCCCAATGTTTTACATTTGACACATACTAAGCCAACTGCAGTTTAGTATAATCAGTCTGCAATGAAGTTAGGGGTTTGAATACATTTTAATAAAATCTTGCCCCAAAATCATGCCCCATGGAAAGATTAGGGGTGAAGTACCGGGTGTTCGATGCCAGATGTTTGTCAGGTGGAGGTGTTTTCCTACCCCCAAATTACAAAAGGTTTTGGTATCACAGCCAAATATCTGAGACTAGGGAATCTGGTATATTTACACCTAACAACCATCATGTAGGGGGATTTGTCTCGAAATCCAGATATCATGTCCTTGTTACCTTTCATGATAAAATAATACATTTTCAATTTACATAATGTCATCCAACCAAATGTTGAAGGAATATAAACTTTTTTCTTATTTGTTTTGTATTAAAAAAGAATAGTTTTATTTTTGAATGCCGGATAATGATACAGTAAACTATGGTTATGTTTTTCAATTATAAATACGAACTTTGAGATAAATCATGGTATGCGCTACATTGTGTTGCATAAAGTGATTACAGAGGTTCCTATGATTGTAATAATGATTATTTCGATGTTGGTACTAGCGAACTATCCATAAAAACGTTCAATTTCTCTTCACAACAATCAATACAATTAATGCAGCTATTCAGTAAATATTTAAAAAACATTCCATGTTTTGTTCGCAAATGGCTTCTAAAGTAAATGAACAGGTTTTTAGGATAAAGCAAATGGGACAGTGCCAATGGTTTCGGTTTTTTGTGTGTAGTTGTAATTGTGGAAAAATTGCAAAGAATTATGTATCCATCTGTAGAATTTAAAATAATACTTGTTGCATTACGAAAACAACAGAAACCCAGCAAGACATAGGGCCTCATTACACGGTAGGCGGTAAGGGTTTACCAGTACCGGTAAGGGCACCGGTACCGGTAAACCTTTACCGCCGTACTACGAGGTCCCTTTGCGGGTCCTCCCTTAACGCCTGGTTTTTCCAGGCGTTAAGGACGGGACCCGCAAAGGGACCTCAGAGCTAATTACGGTACCGCAATTTGCGGCACCGTAATTAGCACCTTCCCCATTCCCAATATGCCCTATGGGGCAAAAATGCGAATGGGGAAGGGCGTTGGTGAATAGGGATTTACCGCCCCCGCTCACCTTGGAGTAGGGCGGTAATTCTGCCATCCACCAAGGCGGACTCGGTACGGTACCGGCGGCAACCATGGCGCTAACAGCGCAATGTTTACCACCTACCGTGTAATGAGGCCCATTGTTTAATTAAGTGGATGAAAATGAAAAATTGCTTTTCAATGATGTGATTTGAAAAAAAAAGATGAATAGGTATAATGGTTTCAGTGCTTGTTGATACTCATCCTTGCCACAGTCCTTCTGTAACTCTCGGAAAAATAAAAGGGGGATTTAGTCTTTTAATACACAATACTGGATGTGGTTGTGTCTGATAAATATAGCGCAGCTGTTAATGCGGTGGCACCATGACACGAGACAGGATACACCTACACAAGTAGTGGACAAATATGAAGCTTAAAAGGGTTTAGAGGATTTAAAAGGACCAAGAGGTACTGAACACTGCCAAATGGGAAACAGCCACCATCTGGACAGCAGATGAGGAAAAGGTGCAGCTAATTATTGAAATGGAGCGGTTGACTTGCTTAAAGAGGGATTGTGATACTTGTTGTGCGACAAATGCAGTTGACAAGCCCATGACAAAAAAGGCAGCATATATGTCATGCAGCAAAAGTGTCTACTCAATGCAGGCACACAATGTGAGTCATCAATGACTATGGAAACAGGAACAATCAAGTAGGCATATAACAGATGTGTACCACTGTGACTGTACACAGCATGTACAACATGTAAACACACACACACAAACACACACACGACAAAATCAAAGAGAGCACCTGCTGTGACGAATGTGGACTATTCATCCATTCTCTCCAGAGGGCAGCCACCACCTTTAAGGCTAGTGATGTAAGCAGGCTAAGCAAGACCCACTTTAGGAGTCAGGGAAAGTGTGACCACATTGAGAGTGACTCCCCTTTTGGGGACAAGTACTCCCATTCATTTAAGTAATTCCCTGTACACAGTACAATGTCTGCCTACATGTGAATCGGGAAGACTGTTGTTACTTTTGTTTTGGACTCTACATATAGTTACCTTTCTTCAATCATTTTGGCTTCAGGCAATGCTGCATTAAACAGTAAAAGAGCAGCAACAATCCCCTTATCATTGTCATGACGTACTGTGACAAACCTAAGGGTATTCTCCCAGTAAGACCCCTGGAATCCCTTATTCATGTGGCCAGGACACGGTCATTGCTTTTGGATCCAGTTCCTGGGGTGGAGGAGGATCATCTGGGTAGGGGACCCCGGGGTTGTACTCTGGGAAATGACCCAGGTGAGACGCAGTATTATACCGGAGAAAGGGAAGAGGAGGACAAGGTCCCCAAGGCTTTTATGGACTGTAGTAAATCGACCTCCCTTCCACCCGATAAACTTCCCTTTCGAGAATCCATCATCCCCTCCACCTCTGCTGAATATTTTACACACCCTGTTGTATTCAGACACAATCTTTCTCAGAATCCTTGCTTTCCTGCTCCCTATTCAAATGCTCCCCACTACAATTCCCACAATCCTCTTTGTTCATTTCCCAATTCCAGCCAATCCCTTCCATCTGATTATTGTTTCCCGAAAATACCAATCTACTGGGACAGAGTACTATCATTTCCCCAATTTCTTATGTGCTGTTCTACATCCCGGTCATTTTCATCCAATTTGCAAACCTTCCCCGTCATACCCCGTAGGACACTCAGGAACTCTACCACCCTCCTTTTCCACTCTGAGCCTTTCGTCCCAGTGTGACAGAGAACAGACTTGTAATGTTAAACCTGTGTACCTGGCTGGTCTCAACCAGAGGGTCAGGTAAAGTCAGGCAATTAACTTGAACCACATGCACCTGATGGCCCTTCCTTTTCCCCACAGGGATGAAAGGTGGAGTAGAAGAGTGCAGTACGACCAAGGCGAGCCTAGCAATCATCACAACGAGACAGCTAACAGCAGTTCAAACGAAGGAGAAAGATGGCAGAAAGCGAGAGTGTGGCGAGGCCGAAAGTAACCTTGCCCTTTTTGTCCCAGACCCGCGGAACCTTCATTGACAAGAGCCTAAAACCGCGAACAATAGCGCCAGTGTCCTGCAACAGATGTGAACGGTACACAGGGCAAGCTTATGCCGATAAGAAGGAGCGAGTGAAGCTCCCCCGCCCGTGGTACCGGCCTTGACTCAAGGAAATCCGAAAGCGCCAAGCGGTGCAATACAGCCGGTGAGTCGAGGGGCGAATCGATAAGCACCGTGCTGTGTTGAGTGAAAAGCGCCAAGTGGCATGTTTAAGCATATTAGATTGAATTGTGATTGAACTGTAAAAGGTGGTTAAGGGGAGATCAGCTGAAGAGGCAAACCAGCACCACGTGGGTGCTAACTCAAGAAGTGCTCTTTAATCGCTGCTAGAACAGAGCTACAGAAACCAGAAGGCCACCAATAGAAAGTGGTCATACGTGAGGCTTGAGCAAAAGCCCCGTACAATCGAAAGACTTTGATTCGTAGATTGGCTAAAAGCAAGGGAAGTGAGTACCGAATTGTGAATAAAGGAAAAGGACGTGAATCCCGCAAACATTTGAACCCAGTAAAAAGTTTTGAAAAGGCCATAGTGAACACGGAAGAGGGATGCCGGAAGAGAGGGCCAAAGTTTAAAGGTCCTGAGAAACAGAGTGTTAAAGTGAACCCAAAAAAGAGAGGTTGACTGAACTGTCTGAAAAAGAATAAGAAACTAAGAAGAGTCCGAGCCCGGATGAGGGAGATCCGGGGTGAAGCTAAACTCAGCAATGGAAGTCGAGAGAGGTCCGAGCCCGAACGAGGGAGATCCAAGGAGTGAAGCTATCACCCGAAGTTTAATGAGAAAAGAATAAGAGATACAAAGAAATACAATTGAGGAGGGTCAGCCCAGAATAGGGGGACCAGGGGTGAAGTCGCCACCCTATCTGAACCTCGGATTACAATTGAGAAGGGTGAGCCCACAACAGGGGGACCCAGGGGTGAGCCCACTACCCAGCGAATATTGGGAACAAACTTTTATTTGTTAAACAAACTTTTATTTGTTAAAGGAACTTTTGTTTTTGTTGTTTGAATACATCAGGCCCTGAAGGCAAGAGACTTTCAGAGGAAACGAGACTCAGCCATCAACGGTCCAGAGAACAGCCATTGGAACCATCGTCTCATGCCGGAGGAGCCCGAGGCTGTACTCTGCTCCAAGCTCCCAACTTAAGTTGCTTTTAAGTTGGCCAAGAGCTCCAGGAAGATCCTCCAGACTCCCAGGAAGCAGGACTCACCGAGCCTGAGCCACCTCAACGGAGTGCTGCACCCGAGATGCAAGGAAAGCCCATCTCGACAGCCAGAAACCGCTCTGGTGTTATTTGCGATTGACGCGAGAAGCTGAAACACTGAACTGTCACTTGTTTCAAGATTGCTGGTTTCTGTCGGTGACTGTCCTATTGCAGTGCAGGGGTCCCCAGAAGTCCTCCCTCTTGTCCCCACAACTGAGGCCCAGGAACACCAGGATCACAGAGCTGCACAGGAACAGAAGTCATCTGCTGCATTTTTATTCTAACTAAAGTTACTGTACAGTCTAAGAGAATGTACCTCTTGTTGTAGAGTTGCTTGCATCTTCTACTACTCACAAGTCTAACAGCTTGTGGCCCTACATTGATTCATCTTTTTCTTCAAAGACTTTTAAAACATTGTGCAAAGACTTTTCTTAGGGCCTCATTACGACTTTGGAGGCAGCCATGCCCTTCATAAGGGCATGGCTGGTCAGACCAGACGTCCTTTGCGGGTCCCGCGAGGGGACCAGGGAGCTAACAACGGGCCTGTTATTAACGGGCCCGTTGTTAGCTCCCTCCCCATTCCCATTGAGCCCTATGGGGGCTCAAATGGGAATGGGGATGGTCCGGGTCCCCTGAATGGGGAAATACCGGGCCCTTCAAAGTCGGAATGGCCTTGTATTTCCCCATTCAGGGACCACGGACCTGGACCCGAGTTTGGAGGTAGCCATGCCCTTATTAAGGGCATGGCTACCTTCAAACTCATTATGAGGCCCATAGACTTTTGCCCAATAGACATTGGCCTAGCCTGGTTCCCTGAATGACTCTTCTCCCCTCTGACATTGTGTTGCACTTATTATTCCAGGAAGGGGTTAACTTACTCTGCATTTGGGAGGGGGGGTCCAAAAGTATTTACCTGCTTAAGAATATTTGTGATCTCTTGTTTGTTCCGTTAACCATTTTCTTTGACACTCATCTCAGTATTATCCGAAATGCCAACAGTAATATATTAATGCCCACAGTGTCCTAGCTATTTAAGTCACCTAAGGGTGTTGGAAGTGTCTGTGTGCCATCCCCAATGGGTAGTTGCTGATTTAGAAACTAAGAGTGTGTATATTTGGAAGTATTTGTGTGTTGCTGTATATTGCTCCCTTCTGAGGAAGGCTTATTCAAATGACTAATAAATAAATTATAATTGTTTAATCAAGAAGCCTTGAGTGTAAGAGTTTGTTTGAACACTTGTCACTGTAAATCTTTGTGTAACTACCCTACTGCTCACATTGACTCCTCTTCAGATAAGCCTGGCTGCTCAACCACACTACCAACCTGTGTAGTACAGACTTATACCAAAGGTTGGGTTCCTATTACCAGGAGGCTAAGGTTGTTGTAGTGCACCCAAAAGATACTACCCCAAATCTTCACCTAACACCTGCCCTCATTCCTATTGACCATAATACACAAACACATTCTAAAATCATCTGAAAACATGTCTCATACCTTGGACTCTGGTTCACCAGGGGCGTTCACCTACAGCACCAGTGAAGTGAGAGCATCCTCTCTTTGCTCCATCCGTGTTAGACAGCCTTCTATGTCCCTCACACTGTGGAAGGGTTCTGGTTGTGGGCTCATTGGACCCATGGGACTGAAAGGCAGGGCCTCCTCAAAGCTGTGGTCTGTATCACCAGTATCAGGACTACCCTCGTCCGCAGAGTTTTCATCAAGACACCCTTGTGCACGTCCTTGTGGCTGTGGTGGAGGTGCCACCGGGATCTGTGGTGGAGGTGCCACCGGGATCTGTGGTGGAGGTGCCACCAGGGTCTGTGGTGGAGGTGCCACCGGGATCTGTGGTGGCTGGAGGGATGCAGCTGGGGTAGCACTGCGTCTGCCTGTTGAGGCTCTGGAGTTCTGTGTTGAGGTGATGGTAGTGGTTCTTCGGCGGCGAGTCCTGATGCCCCTCGATGTACTGGGCTGGCCGTCCCCATTGCTAGATGATGTGCCTGAGGGAGACAGAAAGGCAGGGCATCAGTTGCGTGTGGATTGATGAGACAGACATGAATGCTTTGATGTTTTGATGACACTGCTGTGTCAGGGACATGGTGGAGGGCATGACATGGTGCACAGATGCTTGTGTCATGGATACTGTGCGGGTGGATGGTATGTGCAGTGCCAGATATACTTCCATGGTGTACTTGTGTTTTCTGGGTGGGGTTTTAGGGGTGTGGCACACAAGATGTATGATGCTGTGTTGTGGCGGGTTGTGCCATGAATGTGTTACACATGTTTCTGCTGCCTGTGGCACTTACTGCGTCTGTGATAATTTGTCATCATGGGTCATGCTGGATGTGCCGAGGGGGGTCACATGTTTCCTTCGTGTGTGACGCTGGTCATTTGTTGGTGGTGTAGGTGCTTGGCACTGACGTGACTTTGGGCCTGTGCTAGCACAGTGGAAACATCACAAGTTATGCTGTGGCAGGGGGATGTGTGTCTGAGTGCCAACAGGAGCATGTTGTTAGGGCGATACAGGATGCCTGTGATATGTTCACTGGGCCTCATTCTGAGTTTGGAGGTAGCCATGGTGCTATCAGCGCCATGACTGCCTCCAAAATCGGTCCGGGTTCCTTGACTGGGGATTTACTGTGTCATTCCAACCTTCGAGGACCCAGTAAGTCCCCATTCAAAATACCCATCCCCATTCCCATTCGAGCCCCCAGAGGGCTCAATGGGAATGGGGAGGGAGCTAATAACGGGCCCGCTATAAGCTGGTAAAACCAGCCGTCCTTAGCGGGACACGCTAAGGGACCTCGGAATGCATCGGTAAGGGGTTAACGGCACTGGCACCCTTACCGGCGCCGTTAAACCCTAACCGCCGCACTCAGAATGAGGCCACCTGCGTGAATGGGCTATGAGTGAGGTTGGGGGGCAAGGTGTATGTCGATGTGTGCAACCAGGTTGCAGGGGGGGGGGTTCCTGGCAGGGCTGTACTGGTATTGTGTACAATGTACTTGACGTGTTTGGCAACTCTAGTGTGTGCAGGGGGGACAGGGAGGTTGATGTGACATTGGGGTTACATGTACTCACCAGTGCCTCCGCAGCACCAACTCCCTCAATAGATTCAAGGTGCAGCACACTGCTGCAGGTCTCCTCCCAAGGCTTCAGGTGGATGGGGATGCAGTGCCGCCTCCTGTTGCTATGCCCTGGGTGCACTTGGCCGACAAGAGGTTGTGCACCCTCAGGTACAGGTCGTCTCACCTTTTATGGCAGTCACGCACAGTGCAGGGTGTTGAGCCAACTGGAGTGACCTTCTGTGCCACCTGCTCCCAGAGGGCCTTTTTTTCTTAGCTGGACCTGCCTTCGTAAGTCTGTTCTGAACAGTTGGTCGGCATGCTCCACTATTGTGTCTGTCAGCATGTTGAGTTCTGACTCACTAAAGTGGGACTTGCGCCTCTGGGTTGCAGGTACCCTTGATGTCATCTCTATTTCTCAGGATCAGTGCTCTGGATGTGTGTAACAGTCCTGTGCTCTAACGATTGCAATGGATTGTGATTTATTAATGGCTGCTGGTCGATTTCCTGTTCCGGCAACACTGTATTTCCCGTCATGTTAATAGCAGCACCCTTGTTACCGGTGCTGGTGGGACCGGGAGCGTAATGCCGGATTCACCGGCACCAAGGGTGGCAGTGTTGGGATTTTGGGGGGAGTTTAGTGTAATTCAAGTGCGTTCACGCCAACACGGAATCAACCATTGTTTCCAGCAGCAGTGCTTCATGGACACTGTAGCACTGGCATACTGGTATTTGCGATATTATACATCCGTACTCGTAATGAGGCCCATAATATTCCAAACATCGCAACTCACAAATGTCAAAATTCAAAAATATTGAAATTCAAAAATATCAGCTTTCAAAGTGATTTTAACCCTCAAAAGAACAACAAAATTCAAAAATCGAAATTCAAAAAAATAAAATGTAGAAATGAAAAATCAGAATTCCGAATGCAACACCAAAATTCAATAACAAAACTTCAAAACCCAAAATTAAAGATGACAAAAAAAGAATTCTAAAATATTAAGGTTTCAAAATATCAGAGTTCAAACAGTGCTGTCTTCGAACAGAGGTCACTTCCACACAATGAAAGAAGACAGACTGTTCCCTCGCAAGCAGGGTTTCAGAGTGGGGTTGAGGGCATATTTTTAGAAAAAGAATAGAGTGCATTCTCTGAAGTGCACTGTCCTTTGTAACACACTTTTGGGTTAATTCCTGGGCCTCAGGTTATAACGGGGCACCACTGGGTTGAGCCCAAGACCCTTCAGGATTGAGTGCGGTGGGGGACAGGGTCCCAGATTTATGGAAGGCAGCACTGGGGGTTCTGCTTCAGGAGCAGGAGGGGGCTCACCTTCTTCGTATGGATGTTGTGAAGCAAGAACTTTACACTTTTCAGCTTCAGTGCGGTGTCTGTGGTCATAAGGACAGTACATGGTCCTTTCGACCTGGTCTGTAGACAATTTTCACAGGCAAAGTCTTTGAGCATCATTTTGTCGCCCTCCTGCACCAAATGTAGTTTTTGCTGGTCTGGCACAGCTTGTGCCTTACTGGCCTGGTGGTAGGACTGTCTCATGACAGAAGTAAGGTGCTTGAAATATGCCAGAACTGAATTATCAGTCAGCACAAAAGGCAACCCGTTCACTGAGGGAGGAGCTTCAGCTGGCAGGGCCATTGGTTTCCCCGGCCTGTTGCCCTGCAATCTGTTGAGTTCCTCGTGTGAACGATCCTCATTGACTTGGTGAGTAGATCAGGAATGGCCATATAATTTACACTAGTACTGGGGATAGATCTATTCTTTACACATCTTTCCTTTAATTGTAGATGCCACTGAGCGTAGACATCCTATTATCCTCTGCTCCTGTACTGAAACTTGTGCAACTTGACACTTAGGGGGTAATTCATAGAATTCAGCGCACAAGTGGCGCACGCGGCTGGCGCACAGTGTGCGCATGCGAATCCCTGCGCCAGCCGCGTGCGCTAAAATCCATTTCCGCGCACAGCGTATTCATGGATTGCAGCCACCAAAACCAGCCGTGGCGCACAGTGGCTTACCGACCCTGCAGCAGCGCCAGTTACGCCCCCAAGAATGCCTCTCGCGTAGGGAAAAGCCATCAATATACCCAATCCAGCGGAAAGGGCTGCGCTAACCCTGTACCAGCACAGCAAGCGGGCTACGTGTATCACTGGGGTGTGCGGGAAGTACCTCACGTGATTGGCCCCGTGCGAGCAGGGTACGCGTATTTCAGGGGTGCGCGGGAAGTTCCACACGCGATTTCATCATGGTACGTGTATTTCAGGGGTGCGCGGGAATTTCCACACGCGATTGGGCCTGTGCGAGCAGGGTACGCGTATCTCAGGGGTGCGCGGGAAGTTCCACACACGATTCCATCAGGGTACGTGTATTTTGGGGTGCGCGTGAAGTTCCACACGCGATATCAGCAGGGTACGTGTATTTCAGGGTGCAGGGGAAGTTACACACGTGATTTCATTAGGGTATGTGTATTTCAGGGGTGCGCGGGAATTTCCACACGCGATTGGGCCCGTGCGAGCAGGGTATGCGTATCTCAGGGGTGCGCGGGAAGTTCCACACGCGATTCCATCAGGGTACGTGTATTTCGGGGTGCGCGTGAAGTTCCACACGCGATATCAGCAGGGTACGTGTATTACAGGGGTGCGCGGGGAGCACCACACGTGAATTGCACGTGTGGGTCCTCCCAGGTGTTCCCTCTACACCCTCCACGGCCCCTGCAGGTGGCTCACACCACAGGGGCCTACCCTGCACATGTCCTGCAGGCACCCTATCCACCATGGCCATGCCCCCCCAGCCAACCCACATGTCAACTTGCACTACTGCCCACCAACGCATGTCCCCCTGCACCCCCAGCCACCAGGGGCACCCTCCACAGGCCCCCACCCATGTCTCCCACCACCCCCAGCAGTGCAGGGGCACCCTCCACCAGGCCCCCACCCATGTCTCCCACCACCCCCACCCCCCAGCCACCAGGGGCAGCCTCCACCAGGCCCCCACCCATGTCTCCCAGCACCCCCACCCCCCAGCAGTGCAGGGGCACCCACCACCAGGCCCCCACCCATGTCTCCCACCACCCCCACCCCCCAGCCACCAGGGGCAGCCTCCACCAGGCCCCCACCCATGTCTACCAGCACCCCCACCCCCCAGCAGTGCAGGGGCACCCACCACCAGGCCCCCACCCATGTCTCCCACCACCCCCACCCCCCAGCCACCAGGGGCAGCCTCCACCAGGTCCCCACCCATGTCCAACTCATGTTCCCCACCTCCCCCCGCCCCCAAGCACTGTGGGGCACCTGCCAGCTGGCCCCCACCCATGTCCAACTCATGTCTCCCACCACCCCCACCCCCCAGCACTGTGGGGCACCTGCCAGCAGGCCCCCACCCATGTCCAACTCATGTTCCCCACCTCCCCACCCCCCAGCACTGTGGGGCACCTGCCAGCAGGCCCCCACCCATGTCCAACTCATGTTCCCCACCCCCCCACCCCCCAGCACTGTGGGGCACCTGCCAGCAGGCCCCCACCCATGTCCAACTCATGTCTCCCACCACCCCCACCCCCCAGCACTGTGGGGCACCTGCCAGCAGGCCCCCACCCATGTCCAACTCATGTCTCCCACCACCCCCACCCCCCAGCACTGTGGGGCACCTGGCAGCAGGCCCCCACCCATGTCCAACTCATGTCTCCCACCACCCCCACCCCCCAGCACTGTGGGGCACCCACCACCAAGCCCCCACCCATGTCCCATCCATGCCCCCTGCACCTGGGTCCCACCAATCCCCAATCATGTCCGTAATGGCCATCCTCCCCTGCCAAAAGGCCCAACCAACTATCACATCCACCCACATATCAAAGGCAATGACATGTTACACACCCAAATGAACACATGTCTGTCACACACAATGGCTGCAAGTGAATGTTAAGACACCCAACATGACATGCATGAAAGCAATGAGATGATACGACACATTGAAGGATGAAAATAAAAATGTATTTAAAATCAACTTGAATGGAAATGAAATGAGAAAAACCACAAAGCAAAACAACCAAAAGAAGAAGAATGTCCATGAAAAAAATCAAAAACACACAGCACAATCCAAAAAAATGGTGTCCAAAGTCACAGTCAGAAAAGTAATCCAAGTGTAAATGATAAACAAAAACCATTGCTCCATGGCGATGAAAAAAATCCAAAAAATAGAAAAATCCATTGAAGAACTATTTACAAGATAATCCCGAGTCCATGAGCCCAACCAAATGAAACCTAACTATGACAACTAACTAAAAACTGAACTACATACAAAAATGTGGCGCATTGTCCAATCGCAACCAAATAAAAAAAATAAATAAAGGAAACCTAACACTAACTATATAACTATATACAAAGGCGGCGGGCAAGTCCAGCGGCTCACTCTGTGGTGTTCCGGGCCAGGGCATCATCGAACTCCTGTTCGATGTCCCGGAGGCGGTCCTGTTCCATGGCCCCGAGGGTCCGCAGGGACGACGCCGTCTCCTCCTCCAACCCCCTGCGGATTGCCTCGAGGCACTCGGCCCGCCTCAGGGCCCTCCGCATGGAGTTCTCCGCCCTGACCATTGTGAGCTGTGCCTCTTCCGCCCGTCGCCGCTCCGCACCTATCTGCTGGCCCAACCGCTGCCACACGGAAGACACTTCCCGTCCTGGGTCCTCCTGCCCTCCGGCCGATGCCTGCCCCTCCGATGTTGATGGCCCCGAGCCATGATGCCTCCCATGTTGACTCCGCTGCTGCCTCCGACGCCACTGCCTCTGCCAGCACGACGGCATCCAGGCTGATGGAATCCACCGACGCCGTCGTGCACGTGCCCTGCCTGATGATGCCGGCACATCCTCCATCTGCTGGGGTACAGTTGCTGTGGTGTCCACCCCTGCTGGACCTCTGACTCCCCGACTGTGGCAGGGATGGGATCCCCACCGAGCTGGCTGCATTGGTCAGGGCAGGTCCACAGGGGGCCCTGGTGGCATCTGGGCCGGAAGACGGCAAGGAGAACGACTGGCGTATAGTCTCCACAGAGGAGGAGAGGGCCGCCAGATTGGCCGACACATGCAGGAAACCCCCGAACATGGACGATCCCGATTGGGCCACGTCGGCACGGTGCTCTTCGTGATGACGTGCGTGCTCCTCCTGGGAAGCACGCACGGCATCACGAATCACAGCCGTGCGCATCGCGACCCCAATCAGGACCTTCTCCATACGGCCAGTGGTCCCCTCGTCCGCAGGTGGAGGGGAGTCAGATGACATGGACATCCCCTCTACCTGCGGACGGGCCTGGGACGGGGCATCCCTGCTGGTGCATGGTGGTGCACCCACAGGGTCAGGGACAGCGACATGCACAGGCCCCTCCACGGTGACCTCTGCTGCCTCCTGCCCCTGGACTGCACCACTTGCACCAGTAGGGATGCCCCCACCTGGCCCCACGTGCGCCTCAGTGGCGGACTCCTCCTCCTCTGTGGAAACCACCAACCTGGATGGCTCCTCACCGTCTTCCGCCGTAGCAGGCCCCTGTGGGGGCTCACCCAACCTTTATACCAAAGGTTGGGTTCCTATTACCAGGAGGCTAAGGTTGTTGTAGTGCACCCAAAAGATACTACCCCAAATCTTCACCTAACACCTGCCCTCATTCCTATTGACCATAATACACAAACACATTCTAAAATCATCTGAAAACATGTCTCATACCTTGGACTCTGGTTCACCAGGGGCGTTCACCTACAGCACCAGTGAAGTGAGAGCATCCTCTCTTTGCTCCATCCGTGTTAGACAGCCTTCTATGTCCCTCACACTGTGGAAGGGTTCTGGTTGTGGGCTCATTGGACCCATGGGACTGAAAGGCAGGGCCTCCTCAAAGCTGTGGTCTGTATCACCAGTATCAGGACTACCCTCGTCAGCAGAGTTTTCATCAAGACACCCTTGTGCACGTCCTTGTGGCTGTGGTGGAGGTGCCACCGGGATCTGTGGTGGAGGTGCCACCGGGATCTGTGGTGGAGGTGCCACCAGGGTCTGTGGTGGAGGTGCCACCGGGATCTGTGGTGGCTGGAGGGATGCAGCTGGGGTAGCACTGCGTCTGCCTGTTGAGGCTCTGGAGTTCTGTGTTGAGGTGATGGTGGTGGTTCTTCGGCGGCGAGTCCTGATGCCCCTCGATGTACTGGGCTGGCCGTCCCCATTGCTAGATGATGTGCCTGAGGGAGACAGAAAGGCAGGGCATCAGTTGCGTGTGGATTGATGAGACAGTCATGAATGCTTTGATGTTTTGATGACACTGCTGTGTCAGGGACATGGTGGAGGGCATGACATGGTGCACAGATGCTTGTGTCATGGATACTGTGCGGGTGGATGGTATGTGCAGTGCCAGATATACTTCCATGGTGTACTTGTGTTTTCTGGGTGGGGTTTTAGGGGTGTGGCACACAAGATGTATGATGCTGTGTTGTGGCGGGTTGTGCCATGAATGTGTTACACATGTTTCTGCTGCCTGTGGCACTTACTGCGTCTGTGATAATTTGTCATCATGGGTCATGCTGGATGTGCCGAGGGGGGTCACATGTTTCCTTCGTGTGTGACGCTGGTCATTTGTTGGTGGTGTAGGTGCTTGGCACTGACGTGACTTTGGGCCTGTGCTAGCACAGTGGAAACATCACAAGTTATGCTGTGGCAGGGGGATGTGTGTCTGAGTGCCAACAGGAGCATGTTGTTAGGGCGATACAGGATGCCTGTGATATGTTCACTGGGCCTCATTCTGAGTTTGGAGGTAGCCATGGTGCTATCAGCGCCATGACTGCCTCCAAAATCTGTCCGGGTCCGGGTTCCTTGAATGGGGATTTACTGTGTCATTCCAACCTTCGAGGACCCAGTAAGTCCCCATTCAAAATACCCATCCCCATTCCCATTCGAGCCCCCAGAGGGCTCAATGGGAATGGGGAGGGAGCTAATAACGGGCCCGCTATAAGCTGGTAAAACCAGCCGTCCTTAGCGGGACACGCTAAGGGACCTCGGAATGCATCGGTAAGGGGTTAACGGCACTGGCACCCTTACCGGCGCCGTTAAACCCTAACCGCCGCACTCAGAATGAGGCCACCTGCGTGAATGGGCTATGAGTGAGGTTGGGGGGCAAGGTGTATGTCGATGTGTGCAACCAGGTTGCAGGGGGGGGGGTTCCTGGCAGGGCTGTACTGGTATTGTGTACAATGTACTTGACGTGTTTGGCAACTCTAGTGTGTGCAGGGGGGACAGGGAGGTTGATGTGACATTGGGGTTACATGTACTCACCAGTGCCTCCGCAGCACCAACTCCCTCAATAGATTCAAGGTGCAGCACACTGCTGCAGGTCTCCTCCCAAGGCTTCAGGTGGATGGGGATGCAGTGCCGCCTCCTGTTGCTATGCCCTGGGTGCGCTTGGCCGACAAGAGGTTGTGCACCCTCAGGCACAGGTCGTCTCACCTTTTATGGCAGTCACGCACAGTGCAGGGTGTTGAGCCAACTGGAGTGACCTTCTGTGCCACCTGCTCCCAGAGGGCCTTTTTTTCTTAGCTGGACCTGCCTTCGTAAGTCTGTTCTGAACAGTTGGTCGGCATGCTCCACTATTGTGTCTGTCAGCATGTTGAGTTCTGACTCACTAAAGTGGGACTTGCGCCTCTGGGTTGCAGGTACCCTTGATGTCATCTCTATTTCTCAGGATCAGTGCTCTGGATGTGTGTAACAGTCCTGTGCTCTAACGATTGCAATGGATTGTGATTTATTAATGGCTGCTGGTCGATTTCCTGTTCCGGCAACACTGTATTTCCCGTCATGTTAATAGCAGCACCCTTGTTACCGGTGCTGGTGGGACCGGGAGCGTAATGCCGGATTCACCGGCACCAAGGGTGGCAGTGTTGGGATTTTGGGGGGAGTTTAGTGTAATTCAAGTGCGTTCACGCCAACACGGAATCAACCATTGTTTCCAGCAGCAGTGCTTCATGGACACTGTAGCACTGGCATACTGGTATTTGCGATATTATACATCCGTACTCGTAATGAGGCCCATAATATTCCAAACATCGCAACTCACAAATGTCAAAATTCAAAAATATTGAAATTAAAAAATGTCAGCTTTCAAAGTGATTTTAACCCTCAAAAGAACAACAAAATTCAAAAATCGAAATTCAAAAAAATAAAATGTAGAAATGAAAAATCAGAATTCCGAATGCAACACCAAAATTCAATAACAAAACTTCAAAACCCAAAATTAAAGATGACAAAAAAAGAATTCTAAAATATTAAGGTTTCAAAATATCAGAGTTCAAACAGTGCTGTCTTCGAACGGAGGTCACTTCCACACAATGAAAGAAGACAGACTGTTCCCTCGCAAGCAGGGTTTCAGAGTGGGGTTGAGGGCATATTTTTAGAAAAAGAATAGAGTGCATTCTCTGAAGTGCACTGTCCTTTGTAACACACTTTTGGGTTGATTCCTGGGCCTCAGGTTATAACGGGGCACCACTGGGTTGAGCCCAAGACCCTTCAGGATTGAGTGAGGTGGGGGACAGGGTCCCAGATTTATGGAAGGCAGCACTGGGGGTTCTGCTTCAGGAGCAGGAGGGGGCTCACCTTCTTCGTATGGATGTTGTGAAGCAAGAACTTTACACTTTTCAGCTTCAGTGCGGTGTCTGTGGTCATAAGGACAGTACATGGTCCTTTCGACCTGGTCTGTAGACAATTTTCACAGGCAAAGTCTTTGAGCATCATTTTGTCGCCCTCCTGCACCAAATGTAGTTTTTGCTGGTCTGGCACAGCTTGTGCCTTACTGGCCTGGTGGTAGGACTGTCTCATGACAGAAGTAAGGTGCTTGAAATATGCCAGAACTGAATTATCAGTCAGCACAAAAGGCAACCCGTTCACTGAGGGAGGAGCTTCAGCTGGCAGGGCCATTGGTTTCCCCGGCCTGTTGCCCTGCAATCTGTTGAGTTCCTCGTGTGAACGATCCTCATTGACTTGGTGAGTAGATCAGGAATGGCCATATAATTTACACTAGTACTGGGGATAGATCTATTCTTTACACATCTTTCCTTTAATTGTAGATGCCACTGAGCGTAGACATCCTATTATCCTCTGCTCCTGTACTGAAACTTGTGCAACTTGACACTTAGGGGGTAATTCATAGAATTCAGCGCACAAGTGGCGCACGCGGCTGGCGCACAGTGTGCGCATGCGAATCCCTGCGCCAGCCGCGTGCGCTAAAATCCATTTCCGCGCACAGCGTATTCATGGATTGCAGCCACCAAAACCAGCCGTGGCGCACAGTGGCTTACCGACCCTGCAGCAGCGCCAGTTACGCCCCCAAGAATGCCTCTCGCGTAGGGAAAAGCCATCAATATACCCAATCCAGCGGAAAGGGCTGCGCTAACCCTGTACCAGCACAGCAAGCGGGCTACGTGTATCACTGGGGTGTGCGGGAAGTACCTCACGTGATTGGCCCCGTGCGAGCAGGGTACGCGTATTTCAGGGGTGCGCGGGAAGTTCCACACGCGATTTCATCATGGTACGTGTATTTCAGGGGTGCGCGGGAATTTCCACACGCGATTGGGCCCGTGCGAGCAGGGTACGCGTATCTCAGGGGTGCGCGGGAAGTTCCACACACGATTCCATCAGGGTACGTGTATTTTGGGGTGCGCGTGAAGTTCCACACGCGATATCAGCAGGGTACGTGTATTTCAGGGTGCAGGGGAAGTTACACACGTGATTTCATTAGGGTATGTGTATTTCAGGGGTGCGCGGGAATTTCCACACGCGATTGGGCCCGTGCGAGCAGGGTACGCGTATCTCAGGGGTGCGCGGGAAGTTCCACACGCGATTCCATCAGGGTACGTGTATTTCGGGGTGCGCGTGAAGTTCCACACGCGATATCAGCAGGGTATGTGTATTACAGGGGTGCGCGGGGAGCACCACACGTGAATTGCACGTGTGGGTCCTCCCAGGTGTTCCCTCTACACCCTCCACGGCCCCTGCAGGTGGCTCACACCACAGGGGCCTACCCTACACATGTCCTGCAGGCACCCTATCCACCATGGCCATGCCCCCCCAGCCAACCCACATGTCAACTTGCACTACTGCCCACCAACGCATGTCCCCCTGCACCCCCAGCCACCAGGGGCACCCTCCACAGGCCCCCACCCATGTCTCCCACCACCCCCAGCAGTGCAGGGGCACCCTCCACCAGGCCCCCACCCATGTCTCCCACCACCCCCACCCCCCAGCCACCAGGGGCAGCCTCCACCAGGCCCCCACCCATGTCTCCCAGCACCCCCACCCCCCAGCAGTGCAGGGGCACCCACCACCAGGCCCCCACCCATGCCTCCCACCACCCCCACCCCCCAGCCACCAGGGGCAGCCTCCACCAGGCCCCCACCCATGTCTACCAGCACCCCCACCCCCCAGCAGTGCAGGGGCACCCACCACCAGGCCCCCACCCATGTCTCCCACCACCCCCACCCCCCAGCCACCAGGGGCAGCCTCCACCAGGCCCCCACCCATGTCTACCAGCACCCCCACCCCCCAGCAGTGCAGGGGCACCCACCACCAGGCCCCCACCCATGTCTCCCACCACCCCCACCCCCCAGCCACCAGGGGCAGCCTCCACCAGGTCCCCACCCATGTCCAACTCATGTTCCCCACCTCCCCCCGCCCCCAAGCACTGTGGGGCACCTGCCAGCAGGCCCCCACCCATGTCCAACTCATGTCTCCCACCACCCCCACCCCCCAGCACTGTGGGGCACCTGCCAGCAGGCCCCCACCCATGTCCAACTCATGTCTCCCACCACCCCACCCCCCAGCACTGTGGGGCACCTGCCAGCAGGCCCCCACCCATGTCCAACTCATGTTCCCCCCCCCCCCACCCCCAGCACTGTGGGGCACCTGCCAGCAGGCCCCCACCCATGTCCAACTCATGTTCCCCGCCCCCCCACCCCCCAACACTGTGGGGCACCTGCCAGCAGGCTCCCACCCATGTCCAACTCATGTTCCCCACCTCCCCACCCCCCAGCACTGTGGGGCACCTGCCAGCAGGCCCCCACCCATGTCCAACTCATGTTCCTCACCCCCCCACCCCCCAGCACTGTGGGGCACCTGCCAGCAGGCCCCCACCCATGTCCAACTCATGTCTCCCACCACCCCCACCCCCCAGCCACCAGGGGCAGCCTCCACCAGGCCCCCACCCATGTCTCCCAGCACCCCCACCCCCCAGCAGTGCAGGGGCACCCACCACCAGGCCCCCACCCATGTCTCCCACCACCCCCACCCCCCAGCCACCAGGGGCAGCCTCCACCAGGCCCCCACCCATGTCTACCAGCACCCCCACCCCCCAGCAGTGCAGGGGCACCCACCACCAGGCCCCCACCCATGTCTCCCACCACCCCCACCCCCCAGCCACCAGGGGCAGCCTCCACCAGGCCCCCACCCATGTCTACCAGCACCCCCACCCCCAGCCACCAGGGGCAGCCTCCACCAGGTCCCCACCCATGTCCAACTCATGTTCCCCACCTCCCCCCGCCCCCAAGCACTGTGGGGCACCTGCCAGCTGGCCCCCACCCATGTCCAACTCATGTCTCCCACCACCCCCACCCCCCAGCACTGTGGGGCACCTGCCAGCAGGCCCCCACCCATGTCCAACTCATGTTCCCCGCCCCCCCAACCCCCAACACTGTGGGGCACCTGCCAGCAGGCCCCCACCCATGTCCAACTCATGTTCCCCACCTCCCCACCCCCCAGCACTGTGGGGCACCTGCCAGCAGGCCCCCACCCATGTCCAACTCATGTCTCCCACCACCCCACCCCCCAGCACTGTGGGGCACCTGCCAGCAGGCCCCCACCCATGTCCAACTCATGTTCCCCACCCCCCCCCCACCCCCAGCACTGTGGGGCACCTGCCAGCAGGCCCCCACCCATGTCCAACTCATGTTCCCCGCCCCCCCACCCCCCAACACTGTGGGGCACCTGCCAGCAGGCCCCCACCCATGTCCAACTCATGTTCCCCACCTCCCCACCCCCCAGCACTGTGGGGCACCTGCCAGCAGGCCCCCACCCATGTCCAACTCATGTTCCTCACCCCCCCACCCCCCCAGCACTGTGGGGCACCTGCCAGCAGGCCCCCACCCATGTCCAACTCATGTCTCCCACCACCCCCACCCCCAGCACTGTGGGGCACCTGCCAGCAGGCCCCCACCCATGTCCAACTCATGTCTCCCACCACCCCCACCCCCCAGCACTGTGGGGCACCTGCCAGCAGGCCCCCACCCATGTCCAACTCATGTCTCCCACCACCCCCACCCCCCAGCACTGTGGGGCACCCACCACCAGGCCCCCACCCATGTCCCATCCATGCCCCCTGCACCTGGGTCCCACCAATCCCAAATCATGTCCGTAATGGCCATCCTCCCCTGCCAAAAGGCCCAACCAACTATCACATCCACCCACATATCAAAGGCAATGACATGTTACACACCCAAATGAACACATGTCTGTCACACACAATGGCTGCAAGTGAATGTTAAGACACCCAACATGACATGCATGAAAGCAATGAGATGATACGACACATTGAAGGATGAAAATAAAAATGTATTTAAAATCAACTTGAATGGAAATGAAATGAGAAAAACCACAAAGCAAAACAACCAAAAGAAGAAGAATGTCCATGAAAAAAATCAAAAACACAGCACAATCCAAAAAAATGGTGTCCAAAGTCACAGTCAGAAAAGTGTAAATGATAAACAAAAACCATTGCTCCATGGCGATGAAAAAAATCCAAAAAATAGAAAAATCCATTGAAGAACTATTTACAAGATAATCCCGAGTCCATGAGCCCAACCAAATGAAACCTAACTATGACAACTAACTAAAAACTGAACTACATACAAAAATGTGGCGCATTGTCCAATCGCAACCAAATAAAAAAAATAAATAAAGGAAACCTAACACTAACTATATAACTATATACAAAGGCGGCGGGCAAGTCCAGCGGCTCACTCTGTGGTGTTCCGGGCCAGGGCATCATCGAACTCCTGTTCGATGTCCCGGAGGCGGTCCTGTTCCATGGCCCCGAGGGTCCGCAGGGACGACGCCGTCTCCTCCTCCAACCCCCTGCGGATTGCCTCGAGGCACTCGGCCCGCCTCAGGGCCCTCCGCATGGAGTTCTCCGCCCTGACCATTGTGAGCTGTGCCTCTTCCGCCCGTCGCCGCTCCGCACCTATCTGCTGGCCCAACCGCTGCCACACGGAAGACACTTCCCGTCCTGGGTCCTCCTGCCCTCCGGCCGATGCCTGCCCCTCCGATGTTGATGGCCCCGAGCCATGATGCCTCCCATGTTGACTCCGCTGCTGCCTCCGACGCCACTGCCTCTGCCAGCACGACGGCATCCAGGCTGATGGAATCCACCGACGCCGTCGTGCACGTGCCCTGCCTGATGATGCCGGCACATCCTCCATCTGCTGGGGTACAGTTGCTGTGGTGTCCACCCCTGCTGGACCTCTGACTCCCCGACTGTGGCAGGGATGGGATCCCCACCGAGCTGGCTGCATTGGTCAGGGCAGGTCCACAGGGGGCCCTGGTGGCATCTGGGCCGGAAGACGGCAAGGAGAACGACTGGCGTATAGTCTCCACAGAGGAGGAGAGGGCCGCCAGATTGGCCGACACATGCAGGAAACCCCCGAACATGGACGATCCCGATTGGGCCACGTCGGCACGGTGCTCTTCGTGATGACGTGCGTGCTCCTCCTGGGAAGCACGCACGGCATCACGAATCACAGCCGTGCGCATCGCGACCCCAATCAGGACCTTCTCCATACGGCCAGTGGTCCCCTCGTCCGCAGGTGGAGGGGAGTCAGATGACATGGACATCCCCTCTACCTGCGGACGGGCCTGGGACGGGGCATCCCTGCTGGTGCATGGTGGTGCACCCACAGGGTCAGGGACAGCGACATGCACAGGCCCCTCCACGGTGACCTCTGCTGCCTCCTGCCCCTGGACTGCACCACTTGCACCAGTAGGGATGCCCCCACCTGGCCCCACGTGCGCCTCAGTGGCGGACTCCTCCTCCTCTGTGGAAACCACCAACCTGGATGGCTCCTCACCATCTTCCGCCGTAGCAGGCCCCTGTGGGGGCTCACCCACCCCTTCCGCTGCAGCCGTGGGGGCATCCCCGCCGCCTTGCTCCACAGCGCCGTCTCCGCCCTCTTCTTCACTAGCCGCTGCGTAGAGGGAGACATAGAACACAAGCATCAGGGTACTGTACAATGGTCCCCTAGACAGGAAGCAATAGCAGATGAGTGCCACTGTCAAAGTACACTTCCATCATGTCCCTCCACAACACATATGTCAGTCCAGGCAAAACACACACAGTGACAGTCATGGTGCATGCCATGGACATTTCCATACATGTCTAATGGACTCTCGAAACATACAATGTAATGGAACTCACATGCATCATGGGTCATGCCTATCACATGCACACACTTCACCTCAGTCACATCCATCTGGCCCCGTACACCCCAATCACAGTGGATACAAGGATGACTAGGCTGCATCAATGAATCTGTACATTGTCACAGACATGTGTCATGCATCCATGGCATTCACAAGTCACAGACACGCAGGTCAGGCACACAGACATGGATACCATATATGTACCTGGCATCAGCACCCATCCCTCACCCCCACCCATGTCCAGGAACAGAGACTGCCATGCTCTCATGTGTAAAATCTGCATAGGGCTCCCCATGTCGCATTTAAACACATGCAACAACCGTGCGGTTCACACATTACTGGTCGCACATGCATTACCATGATGTCCCTGCACACATACATGCGTACATGGCCTATGTCACACATACAGGCAAGTATCAGACAACCAGCACACTGCAACATGCCCTGTCTCACACAGCAATGCTTGGCCACTTACCGCTCAACTCCAGATGGGTCTCCCTCTCAAGGACCTGGGCGTGGAGCGCTGGGTGTACGCGTTCCAGGACCCTCATCTGAATGGAACTCATGCGGCCCCGGCCCCCCTCCACGAGGCGCCGGGCCTTTATGAGGGTCCTGGACCTCAAGTCCTCCCAGCGCTTCTTGACCTTCTGGATGGTGCGGGTTGCCACCCCCTCCGCGTTGATGGCAACCACACAGTCGGCCCAGATCCTCTCCCGTCCTTCCTTGTTGGCGCTGGACGATCCGAAGAGGGCATCATACTGCCCCAGGACTTGCTCCACCAGGACACCTACTTCGGTGGCAGCGAAGCTGGTGCCCCTCTGCCCCTCTGGCCGGGGGTTGCCACTGGTGCCAGATGTGGATGTGCCCGACATGGCAACCCCAGGGGCAGGAGTGGGTGGGCAACTGGGTCCTGGGGCTGGGCTGTGGAGCGATGTTATCTGAGTCGGGAGTCTTCTGTTCCAGCAGGGGTGGACACAGCAACAGGACCCCTGCAGATGGCTGATGTGCAGGCACCAAATGGCAGGGCACGGTGGCAGCAGGCAGGCAGGCAGGCAGCAGATGGCACGTGGGAGGCTGCTCAGGGCACTGGGGGGCAGTAATTCGGCCTTCTGGGCAGGAGCGTGGTCTTCCGTGTGTTTTCGCGTGGCCAGCTTGATACGGAGTGATTTGGCACGTGAAAATCCTGCACGTCAGCGTGAAAATTGAGGAAAGGCCCTTAGCGCGTAAGCGCGTCAGCACGCGTACACGATTTCATTGGACCAAAGGCCCTTACAGCGTAAAGGCGTCTGTGACGTTTTGCGCACGGGCGTTGCCCTGGCAGGGCTTGGAGATCCCGCGTGCCTTTACACTGTTCTGTACGTGCTTTTCGTGCGGTGCGTGTGTTTCCGAAAAAGTTCACGCGAACCCCTGAGATACACGTAGCCCGCTCCCCCAGGCCCGATCGCGTGAAAAAGTTCACGCGAACCCCTGAGATACACGTAGCCCGCTCCCCCAGGCCCGATCGCGTGTAAAAGTTCACGCGAACCCCTGAGCTACACGTAGCCCGCTCCCCCAGGCCTGAAATACACGTAGCCCGCTCCCCCAGGCCAGATCGCGTGTGTGACTTCCCGCGCAACCCCGAAATACACGTGCCCCGCTCGCACAGGCACAATTGCTGTATGTTGCCACTTTTGTAATGCGCAGGGACGCTACCGGCCGCCTTCGTGTGGCGGACGTATTTCGGCTTGTGCGTGTCTTTCGCTGTGCGTGGCTTTGCCCTATTCGATTCCATGAATACGTGTGGTTCGGGTGCGTGTGGGCGTTCCGTCTGCTTCCCTGCAGTACATCCCCAGTTACGCCCTTATTTTCGCGAGTTGTTCCCCATTCCGCGCGTTGCGCCCCGTGTTCCGCCCACTTTCTAGTGTATGCGCCGAGGTTGTGCGCTTTCACTGTGCGCGTCGCGCACGTCTTTCGGGATGTTGCAGTGACGTGTGCGCCATGCACGGGTTTGGCGCACATCCCGAGGAAAACACGCGCAGGGACTTCCATGAATCGCACACGTGCGCGTGCGCCTGTTTTTTTGCGCTTGCGCCTGCTTGTGCAACGATTTTCGGCGCACGTTTGTTCCATGAATCGGCCCCTAAGTCGTGTGTGAGTGTATTTTTTGAAGCTTTCATGAATGTTGCACAAACTGATAGGCAAGTGGACATTGGACATGAGGGTTGATTAGGCTTTTTGCTTCTGCCTTCTAGGTGTAAACCCATGAGATGAGACTTCTCATTAAGATTTTAGTAATTGACATGTTAATAGCTTAGGAATTGGTGATTTGGTATGAATTTGCTAGTACTAATATATACTATATCCTTTAGGTTTCACAGACCACTTTGATTAAGCTTAGGAAACCAGCAGTTTAAAAGCCTTGAAAATGGACTTAGATTCCAAAACGTATCTGCCTATTTGAAGTGTCTGCTATTAACATCTTTAGGACTGAGCACTTCCTATGTAACTATTTGGTATTTTTTGAGGACATTCATTTTATATTGAATAATTCAATTTTTTCTGTCCATTTTAATTTCAGTGATTTTCACATGCTTTGAGACTTTCTGTTACTTATATGTACATGAGAAATTGTAAGGGAAATTCCTTACTTCACTTTATGTGGTGGAGTCATGTATACTAAGTGAGAAGTTAAACACTTTGTTAACTATTCTGTTTCAAATGAAGTAAATTATATATATTTTTTCACTGACCATTTTTGTTGTTATTATTGTTCTTCTAAATGAAGTAAACCTTTTTTAGTCAAATTAGTTGATGCTGTGTAAAACATTAAGAGTGCATTTGGGGGTACCTATTGAAAACAACAGGCAGTTTTTGATGGAGGGACATTGGTCTTGCCATCAGGATCTCAAATGGAGAGAGTCCAGCAAAGCGGCTGGGTATACCTTTCATGTATATGAGGGCAAGGGGAAACACCTCCAGCCAACGTCTGTGTGCACACTTTTCCCAACTTGTTCTTTAGCTCCCCATTCTTCCTTTGTTTTCCCGAGCTTTGCCTCCTAGTCTCTAGGGGCGCGGGGAAGGGGTCTGGAATATGTGCATCCAACTGTTAAGGACTTGTGCCTGTCTAGAGGTTATTATTATTATCTGAATTCTTATTCCACATCACATGCTCATGGGCCTCAGGACGCACACATAACAAATAAAAATAAACAGTTACACAGCAGGAAAAGAAGAAAGCAGCCGTGTCAACTACATTCAACCCACCTTCAGGTTGAAAAGACATGTTTTAATGAATTTCTTTAACACAGGCAGAGTGGAAGACATCCTCAGAGAAAGAGGAAGGGCATTCCATTCTTTGGGATCTTGCACATCGAAGCTCATCACACCAAATTGCACAAGTTTAATGCGTTGTTGTAAAAGCTTGTGATTGTCACTGGAATGCAAATTTCGCCTAGGCTGATCAGCTACTAGGCGGCTCGTTAGATAATGAGAGGCCGGGGTTCACATGTATATGTCAACGACAGCAGTTTGTGGGTAATCCTGTACTCGACAGGGAGCCAATGCAAGGCCAGTCTGGATGGTGTGACGTGATCACCGTTTGGTAGACCATAAATGACTCAGACAGCTCCATTTTTCACAGTCTGAAGAGAGTGTAGATCGGCTCAAGGTGTTTCAGATCAGAAGACTGTTACAGCAATCAAGTCTTGTATTGCCAAGAGCAAATGCAAGAAGGGATCTATTTTCAATGGACAAACAAGGCCTTATTTGATGCAGGAACTTCATAAATATCCACAAGAGGAACAAAGATGGGAGACACAAGGTTTCATAGACACCTCTGCATCTAAATAGACCGTTTAATCTTTCTGGCTACAGGTATCTCACAACCCATGACCGATAAATGATTGTAGAGGTGGTCTTTTTTTTTTAATCATGGGCCTGAAGCAATAATGAGGAGCTCTGTCTTCTCATCATTGAGGGCAAGAGAGTTTATAGCCATCCAAAATTGAATAGCAGAATGAACTCTATTCAAGGCCTCAGAATCTTGAGAATGATCACCCAATAGCTCAAGGAGAATCTGGGTATCATCAGTATAGTTGGTGTACTGTACACCCCGACTATCCAAGAGGTTGAGTAAAGGCCTGATATAAATATTGAATAGTTGGGGACAAGCATGAGCCTTGTAGTATTCCTCAGGTGGTAATAATGGGAGATGCTTGGGCATCCCCAATCACTAATCTACAGGCTCTTGGGCCCAGGAAAGATTGATTCTACTGGGCAGCCGACTCAGAGCAGCATGTAGTGCCCTTAAGCCTGTTCTCCAAGAGACTGTGGTCCACAACGTTGAATGCTGCTGATGGTCGAGTAGTTGGCACTAGTAGTAATGCAGGGGGCCAGAGAAGAAGTGACCTGGTCAGTAGACCTGGTAGTCATGGTAGACATGGCCTGGAAGGCCGATGCAGGGGCCTAAGGAGTGGAGGATACTACAGGGGGTGCAGCGGGGTCAGACAGTACAGAGGCTGACACAGCAGGGGGAATATGCACAAGGGGTAGTGACTGGGAAGGGAGCAGAATAGCTGGGTGGAGGAGTAAGTGCAGAAACATCTAGGACATCCTCTGGGACAGAAGGGGTTATTGGGGGTAACACTGGCAACAGGTGGTGGCCACACCTATTACTGGGGTAATTTCTCATCTTCTCACTATTATGCTGTTCTGGACTTTTCTCAAAGGTCACTTGTTGTTTCAGCCACTTCTTCCTGTCCACGGACACACTTTGCTGGGACCACAAAGTGTAGGCCTCCCACTCCCTAACTGCTGAGCTCCCTTTCTCCCTTTTAAGAACCTCACGCACTGCAGCTAGCTGAACCTCATCAAAAGGGCCTTCTGGGGGTCATTCCAATAGGCTCCGGTGCTTGGTCTGTTTATGCCATACTGGTATCTATCTGAGAATATCCGGGCCATGCCCTGTGGGGAATCAGGGGAAAGGCTCACGCCCTGGCTTGCAGAATTTCCCATTCTGACAGGCAAAAAGGTGTTGTACACAAACAAATATTTCTTGACTAAATCACTACAGGGCTTAGGTCAGCACCACTGACTCCCTACTATTCTAGCCTGCAACCGCGTGAATCTAGCACACTCACAATTGCTCAGAGGCACTCACACATGCACACTCACAGGTGCTCAACCCAGGGAAGGGGTTGGGTGATAAACTGTTGCAAGACGTGTGACTGGTGCTAAAGTTCTTACCTTACTACTTCATCTGGCAGACAGGCAGCAAGGCATGGATACAGTAGGCAGCTTGGAGGGCAGATACACCTGTTCTCATGGGCTGGAAGTCTCAGGTAGTTTCTGGTCTGTAAATTCTGAAATAGGGGAAAGTTAGAATCCACTTGGATAAAAATGGGATGAGTTCAGTCAAAGAAGGTGCAGATAGTGAGGTGCTCTTCATGTGATCAGGGACCTAGACCAGGTTCTAGATCTGAGTCACGCCACAAGCAAACTGTGTACTTGGGAGACAGGCCAAAATGGGGAAGGTCGTGTGGGAGACCACAAGCGGAGCTACTGTTTTGGGCCATGGGATAACATACCCAGTGAGGGTGCATTGTGTATGCAGGCAGACTGGGTTCTCCCTCTGGCAATAACAGACAGGCTACACCGAAGAGTGCGAAGATCAAATGATTGCACCAAAATCTTTGTTCAGGTCAGAAATCAGCAACAGATTTATTAATGGCAGAAAAACCAATTTATTGCTGGCAGAGTATGTTAGGCACACTGCTGCGGACACAAGGCGGAGCATCAACGGCAGGCATACAAGCTAAGCACACCCACGTTCATGGGACCCAGGGCCTGTTGAGTAATCTTAGCAGGGGCTGGGGGTAAGGGATACCGAGGGAAGAAGGGAAGGGTTGGAGAGGGAAAAGCAGAATGGGGAGGCTGCCGGGAAGGAGGAGAGAGGTCAAGGTCAAGAGACGTCAAGAGAGAGACTAGAGAGAGGTGGTATAGAGTTCAAGGACTGACAGAAGGGTGAAAGAAAGAGAAAAAAAATATACATATATATATATAGAGAGAGAGAAAGAGAGAGAGAGAGAGAGAGAGAGAGAGAGAAAGAGAGGGAAATAGAAAGAGATTGAGAGAGAATAAGAGAGACAGAGAAAGAGAGAAGGAAAGAGAAAGGGGGAGAGAGAGAGAGAAATAATGGAGAAAGAGAGAGAGATAGAGAGAGGATAAGAGAAAGAGAGAGTGAAAGCAAGAAAGAGAAAGAGAAGAGCAGCGACAGAGACCGCCCAGAGGCCAACCAGTAGAAAATAGAGCAGGTTGGAGGAGAAAGAGGAACAAGAGGAGGGAAAGGGGGGAGTGTGAAGGACAGACAGGGAAAAGGGGTACCTGCTAAAGGGCCTCCTCAGCTTCCCTGCCCCCATTCACACGTACAGCACACCACTGCAGGCAAGCCAGCAACAATGAAAAGACACAGGTCCTCGCTCCACACACGTATAAGGCTGTCGCTTCCACACTCCAGAACCTGCCCACACCCACTCCCATGATGAACACAGCTGTTCCCATGGTCCAAGGAGACTTTGGTGAAAGGAATGGAGACGGAAATCCCAGGGTTTAGGCCAGGCGGGCAAACATAGGTAGGGATAGGTTTTCTCCCTACCGCTGTTGCTTCCCCTCTCCAGAGATCGCCCACCCCCAAGATGAACACAGCTGTTTCTAGGGTCCAGGGATGCTTTGGTGACAGGAAGGAAGAGGGAAATCCCAGAATGTAGGCCAAGTGGGCAAATATAGGCTGGGGCAATAGATGCTGTTACTAGGGAGGAGAGGAAGTTATGAAAGGGACAGCCCAAGGCTGCAGATTACACTGGCTGTAAAACCTAGCAGCTGTAACCTGTGCTGGGAACAGGTTTAGTTTTCATGTGGGCTGGCCGGGCTAGGGAGAGAATGGAGTCCCTTTGTCTGGGCAGGAGCATGGCTGCAGTTCTACAACCCCCACAATATACAGTCCAGTCACATACAGTGCAAGATGAAAAATACATTTGGGAAAATGAAAAGTCATGCAATAAATTGGTAAAATGAAAAATACAGAAAGCCCACAGTAAATAACTAGTGACATATATGTGAAACACAAGTGAAGGCTGTCAGGGGTACACAGGTGGAGACTGCCATTTCCACACTGGTGCAGTATCCTCTGCTGTTAATACTTGGCACTGCGCTTACTTTTCCATATATTTCCATTCTGTGATTTATTTCTATGATCTTGTTTTAGTGCAATTCATCTAGCCACATTTAGGGGGTCCCTTCCTTTCACAATAGCATTTCTGTACACCCTGCTGTTCTGAACATTATGTGCTTATTTTTGACAGGTTATGTGGGGTTTGGAACTGTTCAGGCTGTATTCGGTACTGGGTGACCCCTTCAAGTGTGAAATATGGTGCCAATAAGCTAACTCTTCTGTTAAACTGTGTGTAAAAGGACACTCTGTGTTCAGTTCAAGTCATACGTGTAAAAGGTATTCATAGGAAAAGAAAGGAGAAAAAGGATGACAATCTTATGCCCTATGTTGGTTTAATGAAAAAACATGTGTGTTCTTTGACAAGGGGCCAGCAGCAAGAGTCAGACACAGAGCTAGCATGAAGAGTGTTATAAGACTGTGGGGGTAGATTGGGGTTTCTGATGGAAGAGAATCAGGGAAGAGAACCATAGCATGAGCGTCTTCATCCCCAAGAGGTAATCCTCTCCTGGAAGGTCTTACTGTATGTTACCACCCCTAGGGGGATTATTGGTTAGCTGCTGCACCACACTAACCTTACAGGGAAACTCTACCTCCTGGGGAACATTGATGTCCTCCAATGATTCGTCATATACCCTTCCCCTCGAGACGGTCCCTCGCCCATCTGAAAATATGGTGGTACTCTTAACAAAGATCATTGCCTCCATTGAGTCAGCAGATATTTGTCCCCAGTCCCAAACAGGTCTTGCTTTCTCCCAATTCCAATTTTCCCATTTTTCAAAGGGTGAGTAATAGGAAGAGGACTTGTTTCCTGTGCTTAATAGCTGATCAAAGTTTGGGAAGTCCCTTCCAATAATAACTTCTTTGGAAGCCCCGGAACTATAGCAGTGGGGAGATTTACATCTTTTCCTTTGATAGAAATTGTTATAGGGGCTCTGTGATACACCTCCTCATCCCCATGGACACAAGTGATCAGGCTATGTTTTCCTATTTGTAATATTTCAGGGCAAACTTACATCAGACCTAATAGTGGTTTACTTGCTACCAGAATCTGTAAGTGCCAAGGCATCAATCCCATTTACTCCTAATTCTCTGTGAGACTGAAAGGGACGTGGTGCGCAAAAACAGCTAGTAATTATTCCCAATTCTCCTTCATAACTATCTCTTCTTCTTCCCAGGGATCACTAGACATCCAACCGATCTCCATGGGTTCCTTCCTTGTTCCTGTTTTTAGGGCAGTATCTTGCCAGATGGCCCTTTTCATCAAACAGGTACCCATGGACCCTATAGCAGTTTTTACTTTCTCTGACCCAGATTTAATTATCAAACTTCCACTTGGCTCCATATATTTCTCGCCATCTTTTTTTTCTCTAGAAAGCGTTTTTATTTCCCTATAGATCCTCTCTGCTGGGATATTTTTAAGAGTAGATTTTACCTTTTCTGATTCGTCCCACTTGTGCAAAGGCTGCATGGGCTTCACTGTCTCCGCATGAGCCTGAGCGATTTCTACTGCTTCATTGAAGGTGGGATTACTATGTTGTAACACCGCCTTTTGATGGTAGGGTGGTAAGGAATTGGTAAATTGTTCGAGGGCAATAGCTTCTAGGACCTCGGGTAGGTTTGTTTTCCTAACCATTGTTACAAAGTATTTTGAACTCTTTCTCCTAACTCTTTAGTGCTATTCGAATATATTGTATTTCCCTAAATGTATGACGGATGAAGTTCTCAGTTTGACCCAACCTTTTTAATAATCCCTGTTTTGTCTCATTAAAGGAGGTCATACCTTGAGGATTTAACTTCTGGTACGAAGCTGTAATTCACCCTTCAATAGAGGAGCAATATAGCAAGATTTAACTCCTCACTCCATTCAAACTGCTAGGCCAGTGTCTCAAAGTTTAGGAAGAAATTCCCCAGATCCTCCCCTTCCTAGTAAGGTTTTAAAACCCCATGTGGAAGAGTAGAGTGATGTTGGCTTGAAATAATTCTCTCTAAACTGTTTTGATATCTCTGGTCCGTTTAGATGCCAACTGTTCCATCAAAGTTTCAATGATACTCATTTTAGGAAATATTTGAGAGGTTGTAAAACAGTGTTCCTCAGGGGCCTCTTCATCAAAACTATTGTTCTTGGGGTCACTAGGGAGGTATGATGTCAAGGGAGACGGATTTACAGATCTGTGAAGGCTTGCTCTTACTCCAAACAAATTTAAAGGGGTTGTCAGGTCACAGGATGCGCCATGTACTATCTCATGAAACCCTAAGGGTCCCCCAATTTTTATCAGTTGGGCTGGATCCCACTCCTGACACTGTGTGTGACATGGCACCAGAAGCAGGTGCCTGGCACAGAGGTGGCATGATTCAAAGTGGGATTTATTTATAGGAAAAGAAGACCTAACTATCCCTAACTCTAGAGTGTTCCTGTTGACTTTTTTATTCTAATATTGTTTGACTTTTCTATCAAGAGTATAAGCCACATTTGCAGACAGCTTTCTCCCCCTAACCTCCCCCTGCCATGCTTGAACATTCATTACCTTTTTAAAATGTGCCTGGGGGTAAACAGATGGGACACCTCTCCCCCACAGCTGGCTCGTGCAGCAGGTGCAACCAGGGGTGCACTTAAGCAGAAATGTCAGGGAGGGCCCTAACCCATCAAAGTTCGGGAGAGGCACTCATTTCAGAGCCAGTGGGTGAGAGGCAAATGTACTTTTGTGGGGGCATCTAACTTTGTTACGCATTCTAATGAGACTATTCTAGTGCAGCTTCAATGTTGCAAGCAGTTAACTCTCCGTCTGAAACGACACATTTTAGGATGGTGAAAGTAGTGCATGTTTGCAGAATTTGATCATAATCACGTTGCTTTAATTGATATTTTGCATGCTTTTTAGAAATTTAGAAATTGCAATATATTTATAGGGAACTTGAAATTTTAGATTGGTTTTCATGTGTTTTTAACACGGTAATAACTTTTATTTTGGTGAAGATACCTTTTGAGAATACTTTAGGAGCATTATGTTCTGCATTTTTATCTCTCCCAGCCGAACGCTAAAAAGCGTGCAGAGAGACTACATTCCCCATAATTCCTAGGTGTGTTGCAGCCCGAAACGCATGATTTCGGCACGACACAGGCCTTAACTGTCTCGCAACAGCAAGCAAAGCCTGTTTAGGCCTGTTTACGGCCTGGGTGCCGGTTGTCTGCCAGTTCGTCCCATTGTTGAGTTATTGAGGTCAATCTGACCTTGCAGGTAAGAGTATTTTTAGCATGGGAGGGGGGGCAGATCTATACAACGCTTTGCCTGAAGGAGTTAAATAATGGAAGGGGAAGTGTGCATTTGAGAACCCTCAACAAAACCAGTTTTTTGGTGATTGATAGTAAGTCATCTAAGTCAGTGGGAGAACAACCGAAGAGGACGGAACGCTTAATCATTAAAGCAGCATTGGTCAATGCATGGTTGGCAGCAACCCATGCTGTAGAGGTGGGGGAACTCATCAGGGAATATGATCTGATGCTCCTATTACTGACCAAAACCTGGTTTACAGAGGGGAGCCAGTCTATGTTTCATAAACTGGTCCCCGAAAATTACCTCATTCAGAAAATTGACCAACTGCATAAAAGAGGAGGTGGTATCGCCATCATTTATAAACAAACCATTGTCCTCTCACATATGGATGAGTTGGACTGGGGGCGAGATGCACAGATGGGGGGGTTTACCATCACACTGTCTGACTCCAGCTCAATAAAGGTGATCCTGGGCACTAGACCACCAGGGCCATTAGGTAATTTCCTAGAATCACTTGAGTCATACTTAACATTAACTTGAAGCAAATATAACAAGCTCCTGTGCCTTGGTGATTGGAATTTGTGCCTGGACAGCCCCACCACCCTAGACGCTGCTGCTCTAGCGAAGATCCTAGATAACCATGATCTGAACGTTTTTACAACCTTGTTATCATTGTTTAGATCTGTTATCTTCAAGGTGAAAGGACATTTGTTTCTCAGAGCCTCACCAATTCTGTGGTCAGATCACTGTGTCCAGTTATTTGGATTAACGAGGTGTAAGCTGCAGAGGGGAAAAGGAAGAGGAATGCCTCAGATCTGGAGGCGCACAGTGGCCGACCTGGACAAAATTCCAGGTGGAGAAATACAGGCTAGGCTGGCGAATATTGATACCTCACTCACTTGTGAAGAGTTTTTCAACAACGGGATGGATATTTTAAAGGAAATATGCTCTAAATATGCCCCATTGAAATAAAAAAAATACAAGAAGTCCAAACCTTGGTTTGGTCCTGGCCTTGCTTTGCTACTGAAACAGTAACGGCAAGCAAATAAAAGCTGGAGACTTACTTAATTGAATAACAATGCTGTTAGAGCAAGGGAAGTTCTAAAATCATATAAAGTAGCCCTGTTTGAAGCAAAAAGGGAGTTCCTACATGAGGAGATTAAGCAAGCAGGGAACCAAGCAAAGGCAGTATTTGAGGCTGTCTCAAGATTCAGTAACCCTGCATGTATGGATACGTCGATTACTCCCTCTCAGGATCAAGCAAACAAGTTGAACAGTTTTTTTAAGGAAAAGATAGCGACAATTCAAAAGAATATAGCAATGGGCAAGGGTCTAAAGCAAGAGGTGGGGGTGGTTGAAGAAGAAGAAGAAGTGGATGGAAGAAGATTTTCACTTCCAAATGGTGGATGAGGAAATGGTTCTTTCTCTTGTCAGCCAACTGAAGCACACTAATGACCTCTCATGCGCAATACCCGCATGTACAGCTAAACGTCTGCCGACTAACATTATGCCTTTTATCACAATATTTGTGAATAAGTCACTACAGGAGGGGCAGGTTACAAAAGCTCTAAAAAGAGCACTAGTGAAACCGCTGCTAAAGAAACCTAATCTGGATCCAGAAACCCTGAAAATTATCAGCCAGTGGCCAATCTGATGTGGCCGACAACATTTTTAGAGAAGGTGGCTGTAGTCAATTCCAGACGTTTGTGGACAGAGAGAGGCTGTTTG
Organism: Ambystoma mexicanum; assembly: GCF_040938575.1. Taxonomy (NCBI): domain Eukaryota; kingdom Metazoa; phylum Chordata; class Amphibia; order Caudata; family Ambystomatidae; genus Ambystoma; species Ambystoma mexicanum. The sequence continues at coordinate 1,054,752,224 of NC_090921.1, read as the reverse complement.
ACAAGTTACAATCGGGGTTCTGCTCAAATATGGCACAGAGACAGCTCTCTTAGCAGTGCACGATATCTTGTTGGAGGCTGCAGATAACGGGGAGTCCACAGTGTTGCTGATGTTGGACCTCTCTGCAGCCTTTGACACTGTGAAACACCTAATTATGTTACATCGCATTAGGCACGTGGGTAAGGCCTAAAGTGGTTTGAATCCTTTCTTAAAGATAGGACACAAAGAGTGATACTGGAAGGTTTCACTTTAGAAATGGTGGATTTGGAATGTGGAGTGCCATAGGGTTCATCTCTGTCTCCCTTAATTTTTAATCTGTACTTTCGTCCAGTATTTAACATATTCAAGAAGTATGGTTTGCGGTTTCATTCATACGCAGACTATACTCGATCTATTTTGAGATTCAGAACATCGTTGATGCTTTTGAAAAAATCAATCCGTGTATGGATGAGCTCGACGAATGGAAGACCTTCAGTCATCTGCAGCTGAATGCAACCAAGACAGAGATTGTATTGTTTGGACCAAAGAATAAAATGTTGGAAGAAAGACGGAGACCCCCCCCCCCTGATTGACCTCCGCCCCTGATCTTAGGGGAACATCTTCACTATGCCAAAAAAATTAAAAACCTGGGTTGTATATGGCACGAGAACCTGGTCAGTGGAGCACAGGTGGGGGCGAAGGTGAAGGCAGTGTTCTATTCATTACGTTTACTGAGGAATGTGCTTCCTTTTATTCTAATACAGGATAAGGTAATGGCGGTGGGGGCAATGACTAACCCCCACCTAGACTACTGCAGTAACCTCTTAGCAGGAATTCCAGCCAAACAAGTTGCTAGACTGCAGAAGGATGCAGAATGCCGCAGTCAGAGTGATCGGCCATCTCAGGAAACGGGACCATGTCTCTACAATGCAGAGATCCCTCCACTGGCTTATGGTGAAGGATAGGATCCAATTCAAAGTAGCCTGTCTGGTCCATAAATGCTTGAGGGGGCTTGCACCTGATTACCTCGCAGAGAAGATCATTTGGTACTGCCCAACTAGAAAGCTCAGTTCTGGAGATAAAATCTTGATCTGTATCCCGCGGTCTAACTGTGTCTCCAGGGGAGACAGCAGATTTGAAGTTTTTGGGCCAACACTTTGGAACCAACTCCCACTGGAGATTAGAGCATGTGAGATATTGGACTTGTTTAGAAAAATATTGAACACCTTTCTATTTAGATAAATGTAATACTTGTCTATAGTTAAAAATCTGCTTTCTTCATGTGCTGACCTTTAGTTGTCATCTGCGCCCGAACATACTTCAATCTGTCTGGTGCACTTAAGAAATTCTTCAAAATCAAAATCAAATTCATATTGAAGTGGTGAGGCTCATGCAGTTGCAGGGAGAGTGACTGGGGTTTCCCTTTTTTAGATTCCTGGTTAGGTGCAGGTTGAATGTGAATTAAATGGGCATTGTAGAAGTGCAGTCTTCCTTTGAACGCGAGACATAAGAAATTATTTAGTTTTGAGCCACTGGGACCCACACCACAAGTAGCCAGTTTATGTAATGTTTTGCGGCATCCAACCATTGCATAAGCTTTCCCGCCTTAAGACCCGCCCAACACATTGCAGGGCACACCCCTTGTTAGAGCTCCCACGCCTCTCGATTTCCCAACCCACTTAAAGCACTTGTTGGCATATTTGCGCTTCGTAGAGCACCAAAAGTAAACACATTCACAAGCAGTGGTGTACCAAGCAGGAGGGAGGGGGGCAGGTTGTCCCTCCCCCCCAGTGGCTCTTTCAGTGCCCAGACCGGGACCGTAGTGCTGGCGGCTGGGCACAATGATTCATTATCCTTCTGACAGCCGGACTCCGTTCCTCTTGGGCACCCTAATGCGGGTGCTGAACAGGAAAGTGTCCTGCTGTCAGGAGGACAATGAATCATATGTGAAAGGAAGATTCCACAACGAGCTACCCTTCGATGTAGCACTAAAGGTTGGAGACTTAGGGGGTCATTCCGAGTATGGTGGTAGCCATGGAGCAATTAGCTCCATGGCTGCCTCCCATGCCGGTACTGACTCCGGTATGGTTCAATGGGAACTTACCGGTCCATTCCGACCCTGGAGGGACCGGTAAGTCCCCATTGACCAAACCATTCCCCATTTCCATTTGAGGCTCAATGGGAATGGGGAGGGCGCAAATAACGGGCTTGCTAATGGCAAGCCCATTATTTGCACCCTGGTCCCCTAACGGGACCCTTAAGGTACGTTTGGTCTGACCAAACGTACCTTACGGGTCCCGTTAGGGGACCTCGGAATCGGGCGATAGGGGATTACCGGCACCGGTCTCCTTACCGGTGCCCGGTATCCCCTACCGCCCGACTCGGAATGACCCCCTTAGTCTGACCCCAGGCAAGATTTTGCAATCATCTTTATCAACATATATTAAAAGATGAAGTGGTCGGGATTACAAAAATATATCAAAGTTCATTCCATAACACATAATACAAATTAGACCTCTTGGTCACATTTGCAAATCACAACAACATAAAACATGATTTTATCACAAAACAATAACTGGTTGTATAATAATAGTATCATTTTTACTATGTTGGTCTATCCAATTATACACAAGAGCTGGGGTGATGTTAGTAGCCTATGGGTGACTTTAATCAGTACAATTCATTATTATATCTTGAAAAGGGGCCCATATTTATTGTGTCGACATAAATTAGTCTGTTTCCAGCCTTATTCTTGAACACACGTTTAGACTGTATCAGTTATTCAAACAACATTTGGTCATTCGTGTAAGGCTTTCTTCAGGACACAAAAACCTAAGGGTGAGGGTGTAGGATGTCGCATTAGAGGTCTTATTGCATTCTGTACCAACGTATCTACAATAAACCAGAAAAAGATTAATATTTTACCGACCAGTCATAATTATTTGTGTCTCTTTCTCATATCTGCACAGTCGGTTAGGCAGTTCTACCAACACATAAACAAATCTTAGTGCGCATCATTTTCTACTTCTATTTCTATGTCAGATAAATTGCTTTAAAGCCAAACTATTTGACCATGTGTTTCTAATACAAGGTTAGATCACTCCGTGCAATTCTTTGCATTGCAGCATTATTGCATTTACTTCTTTGTGCCCAAAAGAGGGCCATGGTCAATTATTTATACAAGAAGGCAAGGGGGAGGGAGAAGGAAAACGGGGGGGTGGAGGGGAAAGGGGTTGGAAGGGGGGAGAGGGGAAGAGGAGGGGAAGGAAGGAAACATGTATTCCACATGTTATTTCGTCACTGACTGTGATCATTCTAATTACGAGCAAAGAAAAAGGGGGGCAAAGGTGCATACCTCCATGTTTTTAAGGTGTTGTCAAACAATGTTCAATCAAGAAAGGACTGCACTATGTCTTCTGATAGTGAAGCTGCGAAAGCAAGGTAGAGAACACTAAGTTGCTAGATTTTTGTATTTGGTTTATCTAATACAAGCCCCGTTTTCATGTGTTATTTAGTGGGCGCCTACCTGATATGCGCAGCGATTGTCGTCAAAGATGTGACATGTATGGATATTTTCTTTTTTGTTGTTTTTTTGCTGCTGTGTCTTGAATCGAAGATTTGTCATTGTGGGAGTGCCAGAGCCGCGTGGAGCTGGACATGGCGGAGGGGGGCAGAAAGAACAGGCAAAGCTTGTTTTATTAAACGCATATGCAGTGCCGATATAAAGGCATAGGTCCAGATTTAAATAACTTACTTTTGCAGAAGTCTTTTTCTTGGAGCACTGGCCGGGATCCAGTTACATGAATGATGATCCGATCCTTCTCTGACCGCGCGGTCATGTGATATAGCGAATTGGATGGCTGCGTCATGACGTGTTAGCCTGCAAAATGGTCCGTCAACGATCTAACAGTCGCGTCATCCTGTCATAATTGCAAAACCACCATGTTGAAGCCTCACATTCAAAATGTACCTACCGTCTAACTAACAGCCTACAATTTGTGGAATGTGTATCATTAGATGAGGGTGCACCACAGAGAGACGATCTAGGTACTAGCGGTGTAATGTCTCATAGTGTCTCATGGTGTCGTGCAGACCTAATGAATTTAGAAAACTGGTGCCCACGCTTGGGGGGCCTCCATTCAACCATCATGAGGGTGTATGCCAAGTCGGAGTGATACATGCATGTCTACCTGCGAGGAGGTGAGGCAGGCCTGTCCAAGTAATAGGATGTCTACTTAATAAGGACACCTAACGTGATGGTGAAATGGTGGAGGCATTATTTGCGCACGAAAAGGTTCCATTCAATGTATAGATTTAATGCGTGCTTTACAGAGTCGAAGTTGTAAATCCACTTTTGCTACAGCTTGCGGAGTCACAGGTCTCTATCCCCCCCCTGTGGGTGGGGGTTAAGAATTTGCAGAACGCTCCAAAAAATATCGTCATGGGAGTGCTTTGCTCTCTTGTAATGTTCGACAAGAGGTTTGTCTGTGGTACCATTTTTTATACAGGATTGATGTTCCCCGATTCTTATTCGGATTGCTCTTTTAGTCTTGCCGATATGCAGTAGCCCACAGGGACACCTGATGCAGTAGATTGCCCACTTAGTGGCACAATTGGTAAAAGATTTAAGCTGCCAATTTTTTCCTTTTAGGTCGATGGATTTTAGATTTTGAGTAAAAGTGCACATTGAACATTTACCACATTTAAAATCCCCTGTGACAGGTGGAAGTTGCCAAAGTGTGGACTGTTTTGGGTCATTGGAATTTTGTTGTGGATAGGTGTGGACCAGTCTGTCACTGAGATTTTGCAGACGTTTACATGCAAAACGTGGAGGAGGGATCTTAAAATCCTCTGTATTAATCATCTTCCAGTTTTTTAGTATTGATTTTCTTAAATCACTACTTATGGGAGTGAAGGACGATACACATGTGATTTTGTCCAACATGGTTTTAGTTTGTTTAGAAAGGCATTCTGTCCTAGGGACATTCGCCGCCCTTTTGTAGGATCTTCTTATGGTTTGAGACGGGTAGCCTCTTGTCTTTAGATTTTGTTTTAGTGCCTCACTATGTTGTTTGAAATCTTCTTTATCTGTGCAATTCCGCCTGATGTGGAGGATTTGTCCAAAAGGTAAGTTCTCTCTCAGCGATTGAGGATGGAAACTTTTAAATTGTAAGAGGGTGTTTTTTTGGGTGGGCTTTTTAAAGAGACTGGTCCCGATTTTGTTATTAGACATTCGATAAATGACAAAATCCAAAAAGGCGATTTTGTCTTTGTTTGCATCAAAGATAAAATTGATGGCGCCTTCCCGCATATTGAGCCAGGTGCTAAAAGAATTTAGCTCTTCCCTACTACCTCGCCAGATCATAAAAATATCGACAATGTAATGATACCAGGCTCGGATGTTTCCTAGGTAGGGGTTATTGCCCGCATATACATGGTTGTTTTCGAAATGATCCATGTAGAGATTGGCCAAATCGGGGGCAAATGTAGCCCCCATACTTGTGCCATGTAGTTGTTGAAAGAACAAACTGTTATATATAAAAAAGTTTTTGGTAAGTGCCAGATGTATACACTCAGCAATGAAAGCTGACGGAGGGCGTTTGTCCTCAGGTTTCTCTAGAAATTGGAGCATTACAGTGATGCATTTAGTTTGTGGTCTATTGGTGTATAATGATACGAGGTCTAATTTTTTATTATGTGTTATGGAATAAACTTTGATATATTTTTGTAATCCCGACCACTTCATCTTTTAATATAGGTTAATAAAGATGATTGAAAAATCTTGCCTGGGGTCAGGCTAAGTCTCCAACCTTTAGTGCTACATCGAAGGGTAGCTTGTTGTGGAATCTTCCTTTCACATATGTTTCATAGTCCTCTCTCAACGAGCCCCCAATAAAAAAGAGGACACCCCTTATTTTGCTCATTGAGTATTTATTGGACAATGAATCATTGTGCCCAGCTGCCAGCCCAAATGTTCTGGCAGCGGGACACATCCCGCTCGGCATCCTCTAAGGGTGCCGAGCGGGATGTGTCCCGCTGCCAGGACAAGGACAGCACTGAGCAGGAGCCCACCACACAGCAAACTGGTGGCCATGTCCCACCCCGCTAGGAGCTGCAGCCTGGAGAAGTGCGGGTCACGGACACCAGACAGTGCTCTTGTGTGCCCCTACAGCTCCAGGCCTGAGCGCATTCACTAGTCTAACTACAGAAAGAAGTCCGATCATTTCTTTCTGACTCCAGAAAGAAATGATCTGACTTCTTTCTGAAGTCGGACTAGTGAATGTGCTCAGGCCTGGAGCTGCAGGGGCACGCAGGAGCACTGTCTGGTGATGTTGTTTATGGGCATCTATGATCATACCTGTCCATAAAAAAGTCATGCCACAGTAAGAAAGGGCTAGACTGGCTGCCCCCAAATGCCAGACCAAGCATGATTTGTGTTATTGCTTGGCTAGACTGCATTTGGGGGCAGCACAGGGATAGCGTCAGTGCCTTTCAGGTTTTTCAATCGAAAGGGGACTCGAGCCTCAGAGGGGCACTCAGCAACTGTCCCCATGTTGCCAGTTAGCAGTCTTGTAACACAGCAATATATTAATTTCTCTATCTTCCTTCTGGGGCTTAAAATATGCGCTTTGCAGTGCTCGCATTACAAGATGCGTTTTCTCGTCCCACGGGATATACAGAAGTCTTATCACCTCATTGCCTTCTAACTCTGGTTCCTCCACATCAGCCTCTTGCTGACAAAGAAGGGTTTAAAGCTCTTCAGTCAGCATTTAGTGTTTAAGCCCCCTGCTGGCTGGCCGTCTCGTGACAATCAATGGCTGTTAACCTTATCTTTGTCGCCATTGTAATGTAAATACTCCAAGGGTACCTCAGACAGTTTTTACTCTAAGCAGGGGGCCTCCAACCATCATGTTGAAATGGACCCCACACATCCAGGGCTGGGCCTGTGGCAGCCAGTCTAGCCCTTTCTTACTGTGGAGTGACATTTTTTCTGGGCATCCATGATCCAGCACGTATGGTATGTGTTATTACTTGCCTAGTCTGGCATTTTGGAATAGCCAATCTAGCCCTTTCTTTCTTACTGTGGCATAACTTTTTTTTCTGGGCATCCTGTCGGGACAGCAGGGTTGCTGTGTGCTCCTGCTCTACCTGACTGCCTGTAGAACAGGAGTCTGGAGCAGGACACAAACAGCAGTGTGGCTGTATGCTCCTGCTCTGCACCCTCCATCAGGGGCGCCGAGTATGCAGGTGCTCCGGGGCCCAGGCACGCACCAGTAGAATCAATTTGGGCTGAGCCTCCCGCACCGGGCCGGAGAGAAGACGTAGTATGGAGGGCCCTTTGTTTTCGGCTCCATACTGTCTCTTTCTCTGTGACCCGGGTCCGTGGCACTGAATGCCGTGAACATTTCAAACAAAGCCCTCCCCTCTAGGCCTCATATTGGTGGTTGGGCCTGGAGGGGAGGGCTAAGGGACTAGCCAACGGAAGCAAATTCATATTTTGCTTCCAGTTAGCCCACAGTTTAAGGCCAGAGGAGCAGGCCCACAGGACATAACACCAGCTGAAGCAGACAGCAGAACGCCCAGAGAAGTTGAGAAGCAGGTACATTTTTTAATTTTGTAATTTTGGGCATTTCGGCCCTTTTCTTCCTTTGCCAGTTGCTTTTTGTCTTTCCCACCATTGCTTTATTTGCCCAACACCTCCCACCCCCTACCCCGTGCCCTGTTTTTACCCAGTCATTTATTTGACTTGCCCTCCCAGCGCCCATCCGCCCGGAGTGGGCTCACAACTGGGTAGACTGGCTTAGGCTGACGAGAACTTGGGCAAAGTCTGAGGGGGTTCCTTTTGAATTCAGTCAATTACATAGACTATTGCAAGGACATGCGCAGAGTACAGAGTGTTTCTGCATTGAGTTCTGACCAGGTGTCTTAATGTTTAGTGTCCCTTGATCTCATGAATTGTGCAAATAGCTCAGCCTAATGTCCAGCCATGGCCCATATGGTCTGTTCAATAGCTAAACACAGGCTTTTGATTCCGATGGATGTAGGATGCCAGAGACCATCATCTGCCTGGTGGAGTTAGCGGTGTGTTTTCATAAATTTGCATTCCATCCCAATCTGAGGCTCTTTATGGCCCAAGATAAATCAATTGGCTACATTGGAAGTATCGGCACTTAGATGCTGACCGGTACATACATTTTTGAGAGTTTCTTGGCAGTTAGTAAAACTCACAATTGGGCTGTGTCGGAGCTGCCCTGCTTTTACCCAACTTAATCAGTAACTGGTTCACACATGGAAAGTACAAGTCCTTTAAATATTGTGGATTTGTTTTTTATGAATTGATATGATGGTTGAAAACTTTATTCTTGGAAAAATGTTTGCACGGTGCAAAGTAACTACTAATCGTAGAATGCAAGATAATGGCAACCTAAAAAATCCAGTTAACCCCTGTACTTTCAGTGATTTAAGAAATGTAATAATAGAAGTTGTGTAATAAACAAAGATAGATATGCAGATCCTTTGTCACAAACTTACAGCTCGTTGTTACGTGTTGTTGGCATAGCATCAGGTGGGCATTAAGACCACCTTTGGGTTGATGGTTATGCTCCGGTAAACAGGGTATGATGTAGATCATGACAAAGCACTGTTGTTCTTTTAATCAAGAAACTTCTTTACTTGTTTTCCCTTGAATCAGGAACATTTCCTGTGTGTTGGTACTCCACCTTGCAGCTGTATCTTCTGTTTAGCGAGCATGGTGTTCTCCCATCCTAGTGATGTTGCTCTGCCTTTTGAGGGCTGCTACAACCTGGATGATTATAGCAGGGTGGAGTAGGGGCAGCGGTGGCTTACTGGAATGCAACTGGAAGGCTTGCAACTCCTTCTTACTTGACTTTAGTATATGCAGTACGTTCTAGCCAATGTTTCCACTGTTATGCACCCCCCCTTTGCACCAAGTTGGCGACTACGTGCAAATGCGGTCACATAACTGCCGGTGATGTCACTTCCCTAGATTTGGGCACCCCAACACCCCCCCAACCCCTCAGTGAAATTCATAAGTAGGCTCCCCTGCCCCCCATGCACAAGGGGGGGCATAGCAGTCACACAGCTCCATGCCTTATTCTTGTCCAAATGTTGTAGGGAGAGGGTAGGAGTCAAGTCATCATATGGGAGGGAGGCAGGAACTTGTGTGTCCGTTTAGCATTCATTTTGCAAGGTACATTTGTAGGGGAAACTAGCAGGACTTTTTCCGTGGTCCGCCCGCCCCCCCTCCCCCACTCGTAATGCTGGATACTGTCTGACTGAACATAACAGGTTGGATTACTACTCTCCCAAAATCACTCTGCGTCTGCACCTTAAATTGTCATCACTTGTGAACAGGCGAATCACCCAGGCAAAGATAACGTCCAACCAGGAAGGACTGCGGTTGGGAGCTGGCTGCGCACCTGGCAGGCACGGTGAACTTTGCCCCGTTATTTAAGACAAACACGCAGGTCCTTCCTGCCTCCAGCTTTGGTTCAGTGTACGCCGGCAGCAGCGCAAGTGAGACGAGAATGGGCGACCTGCAGGTTGGCAGTGTGCTCGTGACCGGGTCGAACCGTGGCATCGGCCTGGAACTGGTCAAGAAGTTTTTGGAGAGCCCTGTTGCTCCACACTGGGTCTTTGCCACCTGCAGGGACCCTGAAGGCCCGAAAGCACAGGTTCGGAGGAAACTGCGTTTGCTCATAGAAATGTCATTTTAAGATAAGCTGCCTGGGCATTACCATATCCATATAACGCACATTGTAGCAGTGACAGTCCGAGGTCTGTCTGCGCGGTCTCTTTTACTGCGTCATGGAGAGAAAAGTGAAGAGAATTATCTTTGCCAGTGTGCCCTCAATGGTCCTAATAATGCTGGAGCCTTCCAGTTCTTTCCACGGGATAAAGGGGTTTGTTCCCAGTGGAAAAAAAAACAATTCCTGAAGGTTGAGCAGCCTCGGAAACTGTTAGTGGGTCAGTAATATTTGTATCGCCGCCTGGCTGCACAGCAAGGCTACGCCACTTAATTTCCCTTGACAGTGTCTGAAAGGGGACCTTTTGAACTGGGAGGCGGGCTAAATAAGGTGGGTAAGGGAGAGTGGCACTCCCTCTGCTCTCCTAGGGTCACACCTGGGGAGTGGGACACTGCTGGAAATGGGGGAAAATGTACTGGGTGAACCCGCTCATCCTTGAAGGGAGGTGGGGCCGAGTGGGGGTGTGGTCCCAGGCCAGGTCAGTAATAAAGTATCTCTTCCTAGAACCCAATCCCGCCGATTTGCATAAATGTAAAGAGCATTATGGGAACATTATTTCCAGAATTTGTAATTTTAAACATGCCTTATTGTCATTCAGTAAGAGACCCTTTTGAGCGACTAACGGAATTTGGGCTCTGCAGTTTTAATTGATCATAATACTCACCCTAAGAAAACATGGCTCTGCATTGCAAGACATATATACGAGTGTGGCTAGCAGCAGGTGTTTCAGGCTTTGGCTGTTTCGAGTTGCCCATGTCGTGTTCACTGATAGTTGTGGGTGCGTGTGTTAACTCAGCTTCAGCACATAGCCTGATCTGAAGCAGAAGTGTTACAGGTTACCCGAGGCCGGGGTGTGAGTGTCTAGGCAAGCCCCGAGGGCAGCGAGGTACGTTTTGGCCAATACCCGCCACGTCGTGTATACGGTACATTTCCTGCGCGGGAGTGGGGTACAACCCGGGTGACGGCTAGGAATGCATGAGGTGTCGGGTTCTGGCACCGGACAAATGGATTTAGGGCAGCCAAATATAGGGGTACTTCAATAGCGCACACGTGTTACAGGAAAAAAAAAACTGTGGCTGAAATTGGACTTGTTATGCTGCCACGCCTATATTTCTTTTTATAGAGATAATTGCATAAGTAAAATTATGCCTCGCTATACAAACATGGTGTGTTACAATAAACACATAAAAGGTGCAGATTCTGTCTCAACATACAATAATTATTTTACTAATTTCCTCCAAGTGTAATTTTTTACTAAAACGTGTAATTCATATCGGTTCTTGGCAATTAGACATTTTTTATTTTTCGTGTGCATAGTTCCTTTCTCGGTATTATCAATCATTGATTAGTTTTATTTTTTTTTATTTCAAGCTATATATTCCGCTGGTAGTATTGGATAACGGGCTTCCATTTCTTCTGAAATGTACTTTCCATGAGTCGGTATGGGCTTCATTGTGAATATGACAGTAGCAGCAAAATAAGCAGTATTTGCAAATACCGCCTGTTTTACCACTCTACCTGCTTATTTATTTATGTATTACATTTATATAGCGCACCTAACCCTGGGTGCATGTGCTTAAGAATATGGTTACAGGTATAAAAACAGTCTTGTGCATCGTGAAATTGGTTACATTTCAGTTACTTTCAACTTAATCATGTTTTTGTACATACTTACAGCTTGCGCATGTGCTTAAGGAGTTGGTTACATCCAATTACTTTCAATTTAGTCATAATCTAGTACATACTTTCAGTTTATTCTTAGTCTGGTACATAGGAATCTGGTTGCAACCTGATACCTTTAAGCTAGATTAAGCTTTCAGTTCAAGGATTTGGTTACATCCAGATGCTTCAGGCTTATTCTAGGGCAAGGTGCGGGGGCAGCAAATTTCATGCCATGGAGAGAGTGTCTAGGTCCAACATTAGGATGGTTAATCGAGTACTGCCAGTTGATTGGGAGGGTGGACTCTGGGACCCTATGGGAAGCTCCCACCATTTGGTAGTAGTGGGATTAGTGGTTATTTTTGAGGTCTTGTTTGAAAAGCTAGGTTTTGAGTTTTTTTTCTGAACGACCACAGTGAGGGGTCAGTCCTGAGCTCTGGGGGCAGGGCATTCCAGTAGGTGGCTGCCACAACCGGGAAGCTAGAGCCACCTGCATTTTGTCTTTTAAATCTTTGGATGGCAAGCTGACCTAGATAGGGTTATCTGGTAGGTCTAGATGGTTGAACTTTGGTTATTTGGCTGGAGAGACAGCGAGGTGCAGTGTTGAACAGGCATTTGTGAGTCAATGAGAGTATCTTGAATTTGATCCTGTCTCTAACTGGTAGCCAATGGATATTGCGTCTGGTGGAAGTTATGTGTGCTGATATAGGGATGCTGAGTGCAGCTCGGATAGCATTGTTTTGAACAATCTGAAGTTTGGAGATGTTTTTGGCTGAGGACCCTGCAAAGATTGCTTTGCAGTAATCGATTCTGGAGAGGATCAGGGCTCTCGCCAGAGTGATGCGGTTCTCTACGGATAGTAGAGGTTTGCAGGCAGTGATGAGTTTGGGTGTGTATGCAGAAGCTGATGTTATGGCGTTAACTTGTCGAGAGAGAGTAGTGCATCGTCAAGGTAAACCCACAGAGTTTTGACCTCTTTGGCCACTGCAATTGTATTTCCGTCAATGTGAAAGGAAATGTAGGAGGATGAGAGGTTGTTTAGTCTAGGGGGCTGCCTATGATCAGAATCTCAGTTTTATCATTGTTGAGGCAGAGTTTGTCTTGTGCCATCCATGCTTGGATGGCAGAGTAGATGGCGTTCAGGGATTTCGAGTCAGTGTCATGGTTGCCTGTGATCAGAATGAGTATCTGGGTATTGTCAGTATAATTTGTATATGTGACACCCAATTTGTCAAGTCGGTCAAAGGCTGGTTTGGTGAATGCATCATAGAGTGTAGGGGAGCCACATGATCTTTGAGGAACCCCACATGTGACTGGTGAGTGGGGTGCAGCCGCTGTGGGGGAGAAGACTCTCATGGAGCAGTCAGGCAGGAAAGATTTAATTCATTTTATGGCATTGTTGGAGAAGGGGGCATTGCTGGCCAGGTTACGGCATAAGATTTTATGGTTCACCAAGTCGAACGCTGCCGAGAGGTCCAATAGGAGGAGCATGGCCAGGTCGACCTCTGTCTCTGAATTGGTCCATTTGGGTTTTGAGATCTATCAGGGATGTTTCCGTGCTGCGGCCGGGTCTAAACCTGATTGGCAAAGGCGAAGTAGGTTGTGCTTTTCGAGGTAGTTATGAATTTGTACATAGGCCACTCTATCTAAGATTTTTTAGTAAAAAGGTCACTGTGGTGATGGGCCTGTAATTCGTTGGAACATTGGGTTCCAGGGTGGGTTTCTTCAGTAGTGGAAGTACCCATGCTTCCTTCAGGGTTTTTGGTACTTTGTTGGTAATGAAGGAGTTGTTAATTAAGGATGTGATGAACGTGGCAATGTTATGGGCGGAGTCTTTCACAAGGGTTGCCGGGCAAATGTCTCCTTGACATTTTGAGGGTATGAGGACTTTTATGGTTTTTATGGTCTCTTCTACCGTAATAGGTGATAATTCAAACCTGGGAAGGGATTTTGTGGGGTTGTGTTCTGTGGTAGATGGTTGGGAAAGGGGGCGAGTTTAATTTCTTTCAGATTGATCTTCTGTTGTAGTGAGGTGATTTTGTCTAGGAGTGCTCTTTGTATGCTTTCGCACCAGGCCTGCTCTTTGATGGTCGTTTCCGGGGCCTGGGACAGTGATTCTAGTTCTCACAACACACAGAAAAGCTCTTTAAAGCTGGACTTGGCGTTATCTATGCGTGTGTTTTACGCATTGCTCTTAGCTTGAAGGGAGGCCTCTTTATTTTCTGAGGCTAAGGAGGCGAATTGGGTTTTGTTGTCCTGGCTGGAGTTTGAGTTCCATTTCGATTCTGCAATTCTTTTGTTTTTGTGCAGATTCTTGAGCTCTGGCGTAAACCAGTGGTTGATGTGGGCTTGGGGTTTGGCTTTGCAGGTGCCAAGGGGGGCTATTTTATTGATGGCTATCTCCATAGTCTAATTATAGGTGTCCACTAGTTCTGTGGGGTCAGTAATCATGTCATTGTGGTCTGTGATTGCAGAGAGTAATGGGAGCATGTTGGCAGGTGTGAGGTTGCGATGGTTGCGAACTTGGGTAGCACGAGCGATAATGGTGGGTGTGATGGTGTGTTGATAGTGAACAGTATTGTGTTCTGGTCTGACCATGGGCAGGCGTCATTGTTAGATATGTTGATGGTGGAATTGTGATCAGCTAGCCAATCTAAGGTGCGGCCTTTGGTGTGTGTGGGGCCGGTGGAGCGAATGGAAAAACATAGAGCTTCAATAGTGTTGGCTAGAGCGGATGCTTGATTTTCATTGTTAACGTTGAGGCCCAAGTTGAAATCTCCTAAGATGATGAACTTGGATGTGGATTTGAGATCGGTTGTCAGTAATTTGGCTATTTCCTCTTCGAATGAGGAGGTGGGGCCTGGTGGTCTGTAGATCAGGTGGAGGAGGATGGAGGCTGTGGCGGAGAGTGTTATTTTTGCTGACAGTGATACCCCTGATGGGAGGGCTTGGTTAGGTAGTTCTCTTATTATTAGGTTCTTTTTGGAAATGAAGACGACTCCGCCTCCGTTGGAGGTGTTTCTGTCCTTTCTGATAATGGAACAGCCCTCTGGTACGGTGAGCGCAAGAGATGGCCGGGCTGCTGGATGTAGCCATGTTTCTATAATGGCGATGAAATCTAGGTCATTGACTGCAATGAGGTCAGAGATACCTAAGCATGCGCCAGGAGAGATTTGGCGCTAATGAGGCCACCTTTGATAACGGACGGCTGGTTAGGATCTTTGTTCTTGTGGGTCCTATTTGTTGCGTGTGTTGTGAGGTTGCTAGCCTTAGATTGATGGGTGTTCCTAGAGTGATTAGTGGTTGTAGTCTTGTTCCTGAGTCTTTCATTTCTCTGAAGGATGGAAGGTGCGGAGGAGGTATTATGATAAGGTATTGTGATAAGGTTGTGTTGGGATGTTGACGGGGTGGATTGATGTTTGATATGCATGGCAGGGTGATAGGTGTAGGCCACTACTTCCAACTCAACTATGTGGCAACAAGATCTAACATGACAGTTCAATTAAGCCATTACTGGTATTTGGTAGGTTCAATTCTTCAATCTCATTTTTTATAACCTGCACATCTGCTCTGTTTTTTAAGCATATTTGATTAGCATTTGTAACATCTAAATTGAGGCTTACTCATCCTCAGTTTAGGTATATACACAAATAATCACACCTTGCGGTAACCTCTGTGCCTCAACATATTGCCTAAGGATCTCCACTTTCCAAAATGTTGCTATTTCTCCTTTTAATTGATGCTCCAATCTGATACATTTATCTCATAGTCTACGGCTTTTATGCTCTGCCAGGAGTGCGTACATGGAAAACATGTCTAAATGGGAGGTGCTCCGGGACTGGAACGCAATGCTCTGGTCCCACATGTAAGTCGAGGGCATGGGGAGGCAACAAGGAGAGGCTCCCTGTTTCCTGTCCTTGTTGCCTGCCAGCAATGATACCAAAAACAAAAAACACCACCCGAGGAAGGGCCTCGGGTGGCAGGGTCAGCGGGCAGGGATTGTGCATTCTTGACCACTGTTCCAGCCACCTGATTGAATGAGCTCCCTTCCCCGGGTGCGAAATTAATTTCTTGCAGTTCTTATATAGTCCTTTTGTTGCAATAGTGTTTCATTGTGTCTTCTTTTTCTTTGCAATACCAACTGAATAACCTAAATCAGTCTTTACAGCAACATTAACATATCACGCCTCATAAAGTACATTAGTAGCTTTGTTATCCATCCCCCCATTAACGGGAAGACTCTATTATCCTGGCACCTGCCATTTCCGGTAATAGTACAGTCCTGGTTAAGGAAATGCTGAATCGGAGGGTGAGTACCTGAGGTTGCAGGTGGTAGAGTACTGTAAAGACAGCAGAACGCCAGGAAGCTTTGTTATATTGTCTTTTTCCTCTGTTTTCCGACTCTCTGCACCATAACCGCCATATGGTAAACTAGCATATTTCATCATATAGCAACATTGGGTTTCCATTGGTGCTGGATAATCCAGCTTTTACTGTAAATAGATGCTTGAGCTTTTTAAGTAGAGATGGGAAGACACATAAGACAATAATATAGCCTGATAGACCGACAGAGGGGTCATTATCACAGTGCTAAGGACCATACATTGGTGAAGGGTCATTATCACAAGCGCCAATGACCCTTGCTGAGGTGTATAAGGCTATTAGCACATAATGGTAGTAGCAATACATGTTTTGGAGTTTTGCGTATGAAGTAAACATTTTACTTTAATAGTGAGTAAAGTAAATAGAACAACAGAGTTAGTAAATTAAATGTTTTATTTTATAGTATTCAAATAACAAGGTTGTTTTTATAAACTAAGCATTTTAATGGTATCTGGTTATTCTAACAAATGTAAAAGTTTCGAATGGCAAACCATTGAATTTTTTTTGTCGAAATGCCATTCTTTTGAATGACAATTTCATTGAAAAAAATGTGAAGGTGCCATCGACATGTGATGGTAAGTATTAGTGCAGGGTTGAGGCTAGGGTTAGGGGTTAGGGTTGTGGTTGGGGTTAGGGTTGGGGCTAGGGTTAGTTTAACTGTTAAAATAGGGATAGGGTTGTGGCTTGGGTTAGTTTAGGGGTTAAATTAGGGTTAGGGTTGAGGCTAGGGTTTGGGTTTAGGGTTTAGGGTTGGGGCTAGGGTTGGGGCTAGGGTTAGTTTGTGTTAAAATAGGGTTAGGGTTGGGGTATGGGTTAGTTTAAGGGTTATATTGGCGTTATGGTCGGGGCTAGGGTTAGGGTTGGGGCTTGGGTTAGGGTTGGAGGGTGGGAGGGTTGCGTGGGGGTTGGGGGGCTGGGGGGAGGAACCCCCCAATATACACAAAAACTTTGAAACGTTACATCGAGCTGTCCAGTGCTGAAATCACAGCACTGGACAGCTCCATGTAACGTTTCAAAGTTACAAAAAAAGCATTGAAATGCTAATTTTAACATGTGAAAGTGCATTTCAATTGAAACCAGTCCATGACTATTGTCGACGGATTGGTTTCCAAAGAAATGCTCTTTGCATGTTAAATATAGCTTGTCACAGCTTTTTTTTTCGAAACTTGGTTTTTCGAAATTTTTATTTTTCGAAACATTTTTTTTTGAAATAATCACTTTAAACCATTTTAATTGCAAAGTTGGTTGAACTGAAACCGGTTTAACATGAGCATACATTAGGTACCATATCAAAATTAATTAAAGTGTTTTCCATTGATTTGGCTTCCTTTTTGGTATATTAAGTTGCATGCAGCAAAAAAGGCCCTCCCAGAGTAGATGTTTGTTGAAAGAAATCTTACCTGGGAATTGTATTATTGTTTCCCTGCCTGCGTTTGAAGAAAGAAAGTTCAGAATGCAGCCAATGCCATTAGTTATGGACTGCACATTAAACATTAATATTGTCTGAGACACGGTCAATAATAATCCCCATGTGCTAATAGTATTTGGAGTGAGTAAAAATGGAAAATTCCAGGATGGCAAAATGTACTTCATCCGTTCACAGAGGATATTTATTTATTTATTTATTCGAATTTATTTAAAGCGCACATCAGCCCAGGGGCATCGTGGCGCTGTTACAGATAAACATTAAGCTGGTTACAGTGGAAGGAAGATGGTTACAAGGCAATTTTCATTACAGGATAATGTATACAGATGCTGGTATTTTCAGACACATTTCGTAGCAGACCGTATGAGATCAATTGTAGGTGAAGGAAGGTAGTGGTTAATTGAATAGTGTAGTTTTGAGGGATTTGCAAAAGGAGTACAGTGGGGGTTCTGCTCTGAGTGAGTTGGGGAGAGCATTCCAAAGCTTAGGTGGTATGTGTGGGAAGCCAATGTCGCTGGCTTTGGCTCTTCTTACAGTGGGTACTCGGAGTTGATTAGCGTGATGGCCTCTTTTAAGGCGGATGGATGAATTCATGGTTATGGTTTCTGTTAAGAAGGGGGGTGCTGTGTGATTGATGCATTTGTGAGTGGTAGTGAGTATTTTAAAATTGATTCTTTCCTTGACTGGGATCCAGTGTGCGAGTCTTCTGGCCTGTGGGATATGGTCAGTTTTGGGGATGAGTAGTGCAGCGCGGAGGGCATTATTTTGCACTATTTGGAGCCTGTTTAAGTTTTTAGTTGGTGTGCCTGCTAGAAGGGCAGTGAAGTAGTCCAGTGTGGCTCCTATAGTAGCTCTGGCTATGGAGAGGCAGTTGGGTGTGGTGAGGTAGGGTTTTATGGCGTAAATGAGTTTGGTGGTCAGTGCAGATGCAGAGGTGATGGCGCTGACTTGTCTAGTCACGGAGAGTGTGGCATCTAGGTTGACTCATAAGGTCTTAACGGCAGAGGAGACAGGTATGCTAATACTGTTGATGGTCATGTGAGAGTAGTCGGGGCTGAGTTTGGTTAGTGTTTCGCTGGGGGCTAGGATGATGATTTCGGTTTTATCTCAGTTTAAACAGAGACCATTGATAGCCATCCAGGTTTGGATAGTGAAATACATTTTAAGGAGGGCTTCTGAGTCTTGGTCGTAATCTCTGGTGAGGGGGAGGAGAACTTGCGTGTCATCCGCATAGTTTGTGGAGGCTATGTCGAGGGAGTCCAGTAAGTCAAAGAGGGGCTTGGTGAATAGGTTGTAGAGGGTCGTTGCAGTGCAAGACCCTTGTGGTACTCCACAACTGATGGTGGTGGGGGAGCGCTGGCCTGGTCTCAGTACACTTTCATGGCCCTGCCTTGAAGGAAGGAAGTGATCCAGGTGGTTGCCTTATGAGAGAAGTGTGCAGCATTGAAAAGATGAGAGGTGACAATGCTGTGGTCGACAAGGTCAAATGCTGCAGAGAGGTCGAGCAGAAGGAGGAGAGCAGGTTTGTCTGTGAGCATTATTTTGGTGATTTGAATCTTTAAATCTAGAAGGGCTGTTTCAGTCCCATGGCCTTTGCGGAAACCTGATTGTCTTCTGCCTAAAATGGTGTGGGTTTCCAGGTAGTGTTGGATTTGGTTATGGGCAGCTTTGTCTAGGATTTTGAGGAGGAAGGGGACGGTGGTGATAGGATGATAGTTATTGGGGGAGGAATGATCAAGGGAGGGTTTTTTCAGGAGCAGGCGAACCCAGGCTTCTTTTAGACATTGTGGTACGGTTCCAGATGCGAATGAAGGAAGCTGTGATGATGGGGGTGAGTGATTTTGTACATTCTTTGATGATGGAGGGTGGACATATATCACCTTTGCAGTTGGACTGTTTGATTTTTTTTGAGGAGGTCCGCAACTTCCGTCTCTGTGACTTCTCTGAAAGCGAAGAGGGGTGTTTGTGAACGAGTATTGTTAGTGGGAGGTGAGGGAGAAGTGGTGGGGGTGTTGAGAGCTTTGCGTTGTGATGCTATTTTATTTTGGAGTGTGTTGACTTTATTGAGGAGGGCAGAATGGATGCCTGTGCACCAGGCTTCATCCTTAATGATTTCATCTGGGCTGGAGGCAGGTGAGGTGAGTTCTTTGAATATTGAGAACATTTCTCTTGATTTGGAGCTGGCATTAGTGATTCTATGGTTATAGGTTTCGGATGTGGCTTGGAATATAGCTTTTTTGTAGGTCAATGAGATCTCTTTGAAATCATTGCGAGAGGATTGATTAGGTGCTGATTGCCACCTGGATAGAGCTTTGCGTTCCTTGGTGCGATGGGCAGATAGTTCTTCAGTGAACCAAGAGTTGCAGTGCATGGATTTTTTTTCTTTTTTTTCTTCTAGAGGGGCAATAGTTTCGATGGCTTGAGTGAGCGCCCTGGAGTAGATGTTGGCGAGAGAGGTAGGGTCATGGCTAAATGGAGGTTTAAGTTTGGGGATATCGAGGAGAGGAGCGAGGTTGGAAGCAGTGAGTTTTTTGGACCTTCTTACTTTGGCGTAGGCATGAGTCAGGGTTTTATGGGTGGGAGTGGTGGGAATGGAGAATTGAATTAAGTAGTGGTCCGTCCATGGGATGGGTGAGATGGAGGTGATGGCAGCTGAGCAGTTGTGATCAGCAATCCAGTCAATTGATCTGCCTTTGTTGTGAGTGGGTGTCGTAATTTTGTGTTTGAACCCCATGTGTGAGAGTTCTTTGCCTAAGTTTGCGGCTGCTTTGTCCTTCGGGTCAGATAGGTCCAGGTTAATATCACTTAGAAGGATGGTTTTGGTGGTGCTTTTAAGGTTGTTGCCAATGTTTTGGAGGAGTTGCTTTTGGTAGTCAAGGGGTGATCCCGGTGGTCTGTAGGTGATGAAGTTTATGGTGCAGTTAGGGGAGAAGGTTAGTTTGGCAGAGAGGAGATCAGCCTTGTCCCACTGGTGGTTACACATTCTCCATGGCCAGCGTATTTTTAAAGATGAGGGCAACAACGCCACTTTTAGAATTTTTTCGGTCCTGTCTGAGGATGGTATAGTCTTGGGGGAAGGCAAGGTGGATGGAAGGACTGGATGCTTCATGGAGCCAGGTTTCGGATATGGCTAGTAGGTCTAGATTATGGCTGGTGATAAGGTCAATGATTTCAATAGCATGGGCATGGACAGAGGGAGCATTGATGAGTGCACATCTTAAATCTAGTGATGGAGTATGTATGTTGGCGTTGGGGGTGCGGGAGGTGGTAGGTGCGTGTTTGAGTGAGGGAGGCTGGAGCGTGATGGGTGCGGCGTGATGGGTGCTGGGGTGGTGTGCATGATCAGAGAGGTGAGTCTGGGCGACTGATGTGTGGGTGTGAGAGCGAAGTCTGTTGTTCCTAAGGTATGTGGAGGGTGGTGTGCTGCGGAGAGCTAGGAGAGGTTTAGTGCGTGTTCTTAGTCTACAGAGCCTGCGGTGGTGTGGGTGATGTCCAGTCGGATTGGAACGGTGGTTGAATGTAGATTGGACTGCTGAAGGTGATGTGGTATGCATGAGGTCAAGTTGTGGTGTAGGGCATGGGTGAGCATGCAAGCCTGGGTGAGCAGGCGGCATGCTGCAGATGGCCAGGAGGGGGAGAGAAATGAGGAAGAGGGAAGATGGGGAGAGAAGGTGCATAGGTGCTGTGGGGCAGGTGCCAGGGGGATGCATTTGTAGAGAACAGATGTAGTAGGGTGCTAGTGCACGGGCAGCAACACAATTAATATCAGGGCTGCTGGGGGCAGGCAGCAACACCGTTAATCAGGGCTGCTAGGGGCAGGCATCAGCAATACAGTTAATCAGGGCCGCTAGGGGTAGGCATCAGCAATATAGTTAATCAGGGCCGCTAGGGGCAGGCATCAGCAGTACAGTTAATCAGGCCCACTAGGGGCAGGCAGCAGTAAAGTTAATCAGGCCCGCTAGGGGCAGGCAGCAGTACAGTTAATCAGGGCCGCTAGGGGCAGGCATCAGCAGTACAGTTAATCAGGGCCACTAGGGCCAGGCATCAGCAGTGCAGTTAATCAGGGCCGCTAGGGCAGGCAGCAATATAATTAGTGTTAGTGCCGTGTGAGACAGATAGTCAATTACTGTTGTGGAGCAGTTAAAGTCAGGCTGGTGCTCAATCGGGCATTCGTGGGCAAAGCGGGAAAGGTGGCGTGAAACATCAGCGCCTATAATGTGAGGGGGCAGGGGGCCAATAGCTTGCTAGCAGGAGCCTACAGTGGGGTGATCCTTGGTGTGGGGATTGCACATGAAGGAATGGTGTGCGGGGGACTCACCTATGGCTCTCAGCGAATGAAAGAGCGTGCGCAGGCAGCATAATGGCTCCTAGGCATCTGTAGCGCTCTGTCAGCTCGGTCAGTGAAAGGCCTTCTTTCCTGGCCTTACTTCGCTCGCCGGCTAATAGCCTGCCGGCTATTGGATGGCAGTAATTAGGCGCTTCTTGCCCAATCCGGGCCATGGGGAAGCCAGGCAGAGGAAAAGGACAAAATCAGGCAGGGGAGGCGGCCATCTTCGAAATGGGTAGCCTTGTGTGTGTCCCAGAAGATACGGCGGTGGATGGCTCCGAGATTCAGCAAATGGAGCGTTTTTAGAAGAATGTAAGCAGCCGGGTTGTGGGTGTTGCTGAATCCACGGCAGATCGTGAGATTCATGCAGGGATCAGTAAAGCTTCAAGGCAGCGTGGATAATGCCTGAGCTTACCTCCATGCTTAGATGAATCCAGACAGGGTGTGCTGCTCCTGCAGCACACGGCGGCAGCCCTAGTGAGCTCCTGCTCAACGTAGCTGGGGGAACAAATGAAGCGAGCTCAGATATCATGGATTTCATGGATATCATGGATAGTCATGACTGAAAGATATTAAAATACTAATATTTTCTAAATGTCTGTTGATATGGCAGGAGAGAAACTCGATGACCATGGAATGACACATACTCCATGTAAAACAGTATATGTCCTGGTGTTGATTACAGAACTTAGGTAAACAAAACACGTACCACTATGGAGTGTCCACCCTATTTGTGCTTTTAAACAGTTATTAGGTTGAATGTAATTGGTCTGCTGAATGGGAGATGGTAATTGACGTACAACTAATAATGTTATGTTATGTTATTTTGCATTTATATAGCGCCTTATATACCATTGGTATGGTCTGAAGGCGCTGGTAGGTTGGGAACCGAATTTCGGGTCAGTAGAGAGAGTAGAGAGAGTCCAAAGGTGCGTGTGCGCACGAGGTATGTGTGCAGCTGGTGCGGAATTCGTGTGGTAGCTGCTTCTTAGTGGTAGGGGCAGTGGTTGAGAGATCAGGAGAATGTGTTTGCTCTGGCAGGATTTATCCAGACCGAGTGTGGCTGCGTTAGGCCTGAGGAGAACGCCTGGCTGGGGGGGGTGAAACCAGCAGTGTTTACTCAGGGTGATGGGGAGTGAGCGGGAGATGTTGATATGAGAACAGTTATACCGAATGGTGACATAGTATCTCTGTGTTCTAGTTGAGTGGTCGTGTAAAGAAGAGAGTAAGCGTGGGGTGTGGAATGATATATGCTCTTTCAAATGTTCTCTGTATTCCAAAGCATATTATGTACGTCACGTAATTCAATGCGATCACTTCCAAGTTCAGCTGCTCAAAGACGATACTAGACTATTTGGTGCATTTCTAGATACAATTGTAGACAGAGATGATATTAGTTTATTAGGTACACTTCTAAGTTCACCTGTACAGAGAGAAGATATTCGGTCTGCCTCTAGATTCAGTTTGATTAGAGGGGGTATTAGATCATTAGTCACCGTTTTAGATTCTACATTACACAGCTGTACTGTTAGTTATACTAATAGGATTGAATAGGGCCCGCTAGTGGGTGGACATATTTCAATTCGCCTTTATTCAGGGTGTTAGGCATGAATCTAAATCAACTGTATTAGATTATTAGTCACCGTTTTAGATTCTACAGTACACCGCTATACTGTTAGTTATATTAATACGATTAGTTAGGGTACGCTAGTGGGTGCACTTCATTCAATTCGACTTTATACAGGGAGGGTATTAGGGACTTTGTACAGAGAGGTTATTAGGGAGATTGGACGGTTCGGTCCGGCATGGTATTACACTATTGCAATTTTCACAGAGAGGCTATTGTGGTCACTTCAAAATGTAACTTTCCACAGAAAGGCTATTGGGAACACTTTCTGAGTTCACAGAGAGGCTAATGAGGACACTATTAATGCAACTTTTCACAGACAGGCTATTGGTAACATTTCTAAACAGCAATTTCAAGTGGTAAAATGGATTGTGACATTTTGTGTTTCAGAAATTGACAGTGATAATGTTGAGGTGATATTACGTATGTCAGTCTTGTTTTCAATATACCAGGATCATTTGACAAAGAGACCAAATACTTGCCACAGCCTCTTAGAAGCATCAGAAAGGTGTGAAGCAAGCGCAGTTTCTGGATCGGGGTTGCCATGCATGTAGATTTATAGACCTCAATACAAGTCAAATATTGTGCAATTGCAACAACTATAGAAGTAAAGCTTCACTCAACGGCAATTTGATAATTAATATCAAAGGGAAAACCATCACTAAAAACCATCAAAAGATATTAACATTAGATAGTTTTACTTCATATATGAAGGCAAAATTCATGCCTAGTTAGTATGAAGGGAGGGATGCATTTTTCTTGAATCATTTTATAAGAATGATTTTCTAATAACTAACAATACACAGGCCTGCTGTGCATATTCCATTCTTCAAGATTCTGGATTTCGTTTTTTGTTCTGCCATCCATTTTTTTAAGCTAGTCTGATGGAACGGGGTGGTTGGATAATGAGGAAACCTCCCAATGGCGCATGAGGCCCGTCCCGTCTTGGCCACCTACCTCGTAGCTCCAGCGGCTGCTCCTGCTTGGACAGTTGAGTACTTAACACGTTGATCACATCCAGCCATACAAAGTCAGGTGCTGTGGTGCATGTTAAGATGGATTTCTGAACTCTGACCTGGTGGGCAGAGGTTCAGAAGACCAGCCTAGGTTCTTGGAACAGGGTAAACCTCTGGACAAGCCAGACATTGGACTGACCCGGGTCGGCTCGACCTGAGGAAGGCAAAGGCACAAAATGGCCAAAGGATAGGACAAAGAACCTCGTGGCATGGCCATTTCCAAGCCAGACCACCTTCCTATGCCAAACGCAGTTAGTGCGGTTTACATGGCAAGAAAGGGTTGAGAATATGCGAAAAGATAAGCTGCCACCAACCCTGTCCAAGGCACATCTCTCCTGAAAAATCCTTTGAGGGAGTCTATGGCCTTTGGAAATGAAAGTAAGACCCAAGAGCACTGTACTGTAAGGTACATTGTGCACTTGTAACATGTTGCAGAAAAGTTGCAACATTGGAAAGGATTAAGGGAAACAAAGTCTCCCAGTAGTGACTGTCTTTGAGGGCATGTAAGTTTCCCCATAATAAAGTGAGCGAAAAGCCCAGGGGAGTGCTGCTAAAGGCTGCACTTCACTGGTAAAGTCAGATTATGGTGTTTAAACAGCAGCAAAAAGTAGGGGTGCAATACCAGTAGCTAGCGCTTAGTGGAGCACGACAAAGGAGCTGCACATTAGCGATATGCTGTATTGTCAAATGTCCTAAGCAAGGACTTGTCAGCTCACCTCTTTCTAATGTATGTTTTGCTTCTCCTACAGATGTTTTTCTGCTCTTCAGGCTGGCCGCACTCACTCTCTTACTTTACAATGGAACTCCTTTCCTTTAGGTCTAACCAACATGCCTCCTACTCCTGATAATATGTTACTACTGCAATCTTTAGGCCTTCACCCCAAAATGTCTGAACTCAACCAAGAGACTGGCAATGTACTCTCTTGTGCCCTACTTAGCAGCTAGTTAGCGGTCAACCCTGCTATCCCAAGGGGGGACCTTGTTATCACACCAGGCTGGATTGCTTTTTTCCTAACAAATCCTGGCTTTCTAACCCCACAACCCTCATCACTGAACTAGCGCCAGAAGAGTATGACATCCACTGGGTCAACCAACAGGAAGTGCGTGGGAATGGGGCATTGGACGTCTAGCAAATATTGTGAGGGATACCCTTGCGATATTTTCCATAACACTCCTCGCAAAACCACAGTACTGATATACTGTCACTAAAAATCAACCTCACCCCTAATAGCTGCGCTCTTGGTGTCCTTTGCTATCAGCCACCCTAATATTCCTAGCCTTTCACTAACTGGCTGTTGGGACTGATAAGTTCTTTATCGCTCACGCACTATCACATCCTAGTACTAAGCGATCCAAATATCCATTTTAATATGGCCGCAGATGGTTTCACTGACTCCGCCAAGTATTGCTGCTGCCATCCTGACTTCCAGGTATTAAGCATGGATGCCACTCGGAATGAAGGGCACACTTTGGAAATTACTCTCTCCGAAAGCATTTTAACACCCCTTGGCAACATTGCTCTTCTAGTCTGGCCAAATATTGCTACTTTTTTCATGATTCTCTTCAGAGCAACGA
This sequence comes from Ambystoma mexicanum, assembly GCF_040938575.1. Lineage (NCBI taxonomy): Eukaryota > Metazoa > Chordata > Amphibia > Caudata > Ambystomatidae > Ambystoma > Ambystoma mexicanum. The sequence continues at coordinate 1,054,726,465 of NC_090921.1, read as the reverse complement.
TGCCCAGTGCTGTTCCAGCGATGCTCATGCTTTAGGGCTCTATGCAAAATCTTACACCCGATAATCCTCTCCCTCTCCCACATAATCCCAAGTGAACATGCAGCTCACTCATGAGTTCTGAGTTTATTTGACACGGCAGCAGACCGCCTTCTCAAGCCGTTGATTTATAAGCTCCCACAAAGATGGGATCATGTGAAAAGAGAGCATTTCCCCGGGGTCACCCCAGCAGCCTCTGGATGGAAAAGCTAAACTAGAGCCACCAAGTGAAATAGAGGTAACCAAAAAATCTCAGTAGACAAATCGGTGCATGAAAATGCTGCACCATTTTACCGAAAAACCATTGTCCTGAAGCAGCCAAAGCCACTATGCTTACTAAGTGATGTTAACTCTTCAAAAGCCCTGTTCAAAACAGTCAGTCTCTTCTTTCTCCACATTCTGAGGTATTGTCCGAAACTATAGAGAAGAAATTCTGAATGTGCGTTTTCTGCGCATTCGGCTAGGTCAAAAATATCGAATACCGAACAAGGGGAGAAGGAGTTTCCAGGGTGTCCCCTACTCCTCTTGTATGATAAAATGGGTCCGGGGGCTGCAGGGTTGCCGTGCCTGTGGACAATAAAGTGAAAAAAAACAAAAGACAAACAAAAAGGATCCTGCAACCGGATTCGGATATGAAATTTTCAGGTTCGGTAAAATGGGGCACGCAGTGATCACATAGATCCCATTATCACACTTACAAAGTAGTCCCCCGACAATCTTTCTGTACAAATATGACCTACTCTTAAGACACAAAATCAAATAGAAGCTCCCCACGCTGTGGCCATTAAACAAGAGGGAATTCAACCATTGCAGCTTAACCACCCCTTCATATTTTCCCATCTCCAGTGAGCCTGAGTCCTGAGTTTTAACCCAGATGGCCAGCTCTAAACTTCACCTCTCCTCATCCAACTCTATTGCCGCACACATTGTGAAAGACAAAGCTCCCACTCTAGCCCTATTGATCACAGTATCATCAAACGCTCAGTCTCTGAAGGAGACTCCCCACCACCCAAAAACAAATACACCTTCCCAAAGCCTTGGCTGATCCGAATGCTGTATTGCCAGCCTAGTCTAAGCTCTCCCAGAAAGTCATTCCCTGCCAGCTGCAGGATCACCAAGCTTTCCTTCATTCATTTACATCTTTTTTTTAGATCCGGGTGCAGTACAGAAACCGCTCTCTGCAAGTGGCAGAGAATCCTAGAGCAGGAGACCTATTCCTCCGATCCCTCTTATCCCTCCTGTGCCTACACTCCCTTTTGAACACTGTGGGTCATGCTCTTCTATTGCCTTGCCTCCTGGGAGCCAATACTAAGCTCTTGCTTTGGTTGCAAAGCTTTCATCCAGCTCGCTCCCCCTGAATCTTCCCTGATTTATTATGAAGCACCTCAGGAATCCCCCTTTTTCCCATTTTATTTAACTTTACCCACAGCTTAACTTCTTGGTTGTCACCCAGCACCACATCCATGACCGCTCTTATTCAGGTGATACCCAGCTGTTCATCCGTTTATCAGGGAAGCCAGTCCCTCCAGACGAATAGGGCTATATCATTGAACACATGTGATCCAGGCTGGCAGCGAATTGGCTCCAGGTAAATCAACGGATCTATTGGTGCTGTGAGGTTAAAGCAGCCCTGCCTTCCACTCCAATCCCTCAAATCAAAGCAGTAACAAAACCCGCCGTCTTCCACCTTTTCCGACTTCCACGTGTTCTCTGTATTTACCAGTGTACCTCCACCCGCAGGGTGCTAGGAGCACTGGCGAATTCCCACTTCGGCTATGTGAACCCTTAATATTCAGGCATTCCCCTTAGACCCATTGTCTTATCTCAGTGAGTTCAGAATACACCATTTGCTTTGCCGGTGCTAGGGGGTCTCCATACTAGCTTACAGCGGCCAACAGAAATACATTGAAGATTCTGTGCCTTTAACAGAAAGGTTATCTAATCAACCTCATTTCCCCATGCCAACCTTGAAGGGCCCTTCCATCTTCTTTGGCCAACCTTCTCACCATCTGCCTTAACTGGCATGGCTTTGATGGCAAATCAGTTTGCAACTGGGAGCAAAACTGTTGAACCCTTCTTAGCACCTCGATCACACCCTTTTTCCTCTTCTGGTTTCCCATCAAGAGATGGTTTAGCCCATGATTGGCGCTGTATCTTTAATCTAGCTCAGGCACTGAATACTCAATCTGCGAACTCTGTTAGCAGAAAGATCATTGTTTCAATGTTGTGCCTTTCCCCATGACCTAGAGATTCTGCTGAAATCTTAAAGCAGCGATGTTTTTCTTATCATTTGACCTCATTTCCAGAGCTTAAATCCTGCTCTTTGAGCCATGTTTCGTGCCCATGAAATGAACAGTGTTGAATCACTCACGCTGGCACTGTTAACTGCCCTGCCCAGTAACACTTAATCAGTGGTTGAAGTGTATGAAAAGAAGTAGTGGAACTATGTCCCGTGCTGGCCTGCCCCTCCCCAACCCATGGCTTTGCATAAACCCCAGCATCACGCCCCTCTCACGCCCAATAGAAACCCACAAACAAATGCACCCGCTGTTTAAGGGAATGTTCACTTCAGTGCACTGAAGTGCACGTTTCAACGGCTTCCTACACTTTTCTTTTAAAACAAAACCTTTTCTTTTTAAAATAAAAATATAGGAACAGGAAAACCTAATAAAAAATGTAGAGGATCCCTGCTCCAAAACACTCCCACTCACTTGGACCGCTGCACTTAATCCCGGGGAAGCAAATAAAACAGCAGACACATTGAGCCCTGGTCCTTTACTTTCTTTCCTACACCCAAAGGACCATGCCCGGCAGGTCCCTGGGAAAAGAAGTGCAGTGCCACCGCAGAAAGAAGAGTCTCCACAGCCCTTTACTATTTTAAGAGAAGAGGAAGCGCCAATACCTCCAACAGACAATTGCTTGAAGGATTAACTCTGGTGTACCAATATCCACAATGCCCTAATGAACAAAATCGCACGACTTCAGCATAAAATTGCTGATAAAAGAGCTAACCTACCCAATGTAGATACTCACGCCAGAACCCCAACTTACACTGTTAAACCACCTCACTGCTTCAGATTCTCCCAAGTCAGCATTCATGAGGTTGAAAAAATGATTGTCTCTCTGAAACCGGCAAGGTGCCAGGGAGATAGCTGTCCAGCTCATAATGAAAGAGGCCGCTAGAGTCTTGGCGCCCTTTATCTCTAAATTAATCAATGCTTCTTTCTCATCGGGCATAAACCTATCTTGGGTCTTACCCCTCCTAAAGAAATGTTTCTGGACCCCACCATTCCTACCAACAATAGGCCAATTACAACAGTACGGTTCCTACTCAAGATTGTATACATAGTAGCCTACATCCAGATACAGGAGTACCTAGAAACTAATAACCTCCTAGGAATCCGCCAATCTCGCTTTAGGCCACAACAGGGTACGGAAAGGGCACTGATTGATCTAAAGATCCGGATCAATGAACTCAAAGATAAAGGGAATATGGCCTTGTTACTTCTCCTTGATCTATCCGCCGCCTTCGATTTGGTGGACCATAAAATACTATGTAAACACCTTGCTTCAGCCGCTCACTTTTCACAGGACGTGATTGCTTGTATCAAATCCTTTCTGAATAATAGGACCATGAGATTCTTCTCTCCTTCAGCAGCTGCTGACCTCATCCCAATAACTTGCAGTGTGCCACAAGGCTCCTGTGTTTCACCAACAATGTACAACATATTTATGAAGCCATTATTCGACGACCTGGATCATCTGGGTGTCACCTACACCTGCACTTGGCATACCCAGGAGATAGCCCATTTTGGGACTGAGGAAACAGAACAAATGGCTTTCCATCAATGACAGAATCCTGCTCAAAACTGTCTCTCTAACCCACAAATGTCTCAATAATGCTGCCCCACTTTACCTCACAGAGAGAATTGTAAAAAACCCTTGTCACGCCCCACTTGGTCAGTCAATTCATTCTGCCTGGTTGTTCCTAGATTCAAATTAAAAAAGCAGGGGGAGCAGCTTCCCTGTCATGGCTGCGCAGTTCTGGAACACCCTCCCTCCCTCTCTAAGAGCGGACCAACCATTCTCTAACCTTAGGTGAAATACCATAAGTTGGCTCTTAGCTAAGGAACTCTGACACACACAGGATAGTCCAAACCATGCTCGATCGTTGATACATGACCTCCCTGGCACTGTAACCTTTGCCTCGGACTGTTAAAGGTGTGATTCTCATCTGTACCCTTATTGACCTATCCTGCATTTTTGAGGTACATACTCACTGTATTATTTTGTAAAATAACTGTAACTATTGCAACTATGCCTAAAGTATTCCTGTAAGTTTCTGGTAATGCGCCCAGATACCTTTGGGTTTGGTGCGCCATATAAATCAATAAACAAACAAACAACATGGCAAACCATGGTTTGACTGCCATGGCCTCACTATGCTGCATTGTATACAAAAACAAAACAGCAAGGCCCAAACAAGAGCATTTATTAAAACAGGAAGACAACTGCAAAAGATGTTCACAAGCTAAACTTAAGTTAAAAAAAAACATTAAAATACAGGTGCACTGAGAAAGCATTTATGACCAGTGTGAAACTGACGAATTGCACACAATTGTTTTGTGATGGTGTTTAAACTGTGTGCCTATTTGCTGTCCTCTGTTCATATAGGATACTTGATTGTTGAATAAAGTATATGTCAGCAACTGGATGCAGTAGAAGCCAGATCTTATATTCCACCTTTCCTGCAATTAGCCTCGCCTGTCTCGTTTTTTCCAGCCGAAGCCAGTGCCCTGGGGTACACTGCAGGTGACTATTTCCAAAGGATTTCTCCTGTGTCTCTGTACATCTTCGGAATTGCTATCGAGAAAGGTTTAGGGGTGCTTTTGTGTATCGTGTGAAGGCCAATATTGCAGTCCATGTTGCAGCTGTAGCCAGTGGACACCGTTTCCTAGACGCCATTTGCAAGTTTCACTAGCAGGAGCTACTCACAGCTGGCATACCACCACTTGGGATAGCCTGCCGTCGCCGCAACCGATCTTTGCTGCCTCAGGTTGTTTACCTGAAGCCGTGGTGCCCTGATGAAGAATCCACGTGATTCTTTCCAAATGGTTTCTAGTGGTTCCAGTCGCTGGCATATATTTTATACATCTACGGAAAGGCTAAGAGTGAAGTTTCAGTGGTGATTTCTGTCCAATCATTTGCACTGCACCACCCTCCAGCTCCTTGTCCGTGCATTTGCAGGCAGTGCCATGCAGCGTCCACTCTTTCGCTCACTAACCAACACTCCTCTTTCACTTGCTTCTCCCCAACGTCTTTTCCCTCACCAACAGGGTCGGACTGGTGCATAAAATTGTCTCGGGCATGAATGAAAAAGTGGCACACAGTTGCAAATGGCAATTCATTCCTTTTGTGACAGACTGTTTGAATAGTGCTCAAGGGGAGTTATTTGATAAAATTCGATGTGAATTGTGCATTTTAAAGATATATATATTCAGCAGCACAGGTCATAATTACTAGCTGCATAGTGAAGTAACTCATCAAACTGGCTCACGTTGCCCAAAAAAGTGGCCCACACCAGCATTTTGTGTTTTTGGTTCAGACATTGCCCTATTGCCCGATAGGCCAGTCCAAGCCTGCTCACCACCCCTTTGTCCCTCACCATCCCTGTTACCCTTGCTCCCTCTTTCTATCACTCCTCACTCCCCCTCATGCCCTCACTCCTCATGTACCCGTTTTACAATGCCTATAACCAAGCCAAAACAATCGGCTTTGCCAGTGCCTCTTTAGTTTGTATGAAGCAGTTCCCACGCTGATATGATGTGATATGATATGATGTGGCATTTATAACGTGCCCGTACACAAGTGCTTCTAAGCATGACAAGACAAGGAGGGGGAAACAAGGGAGGGACAAATAACTATCTTACTAGGCCTTGTGTCATTCAGATTGCGCAAGTCCGGAGAAGAGGGACGGGAGAAGTGCCAGGGGGGAGCGGAAGGGGGAAGTGCAGTTAACTCACAAGTGCAGCCAGCGGGTGTCTCATAAGTGCAGAGAGAAGGGACTGTAGGGTTGCAGATACAGACCCTTAAGTGCTGGGGAGCCTAGAGGTAGTGCAAGGGCAACTGGACATGCAGGAACCTGATCCCGAGTTCAAACCGTGACCAGTGCGTGGAGCAGTCAGATGGATCAGCAGGGGAGAGGAAGAGAGAAAGAGGAAGCGAAAAGGAAGGTCTTGAGTTGCTTCCGGAACCGGAGGTGGTTCTGCTCAAGTTTGAGAGAGGCAGAAAGGCTGTTCCACAGGGAGGCCCCAGCCGAGGAGATAGATCTGCCCCCAACTCACAGTTTAATGCTTTCCCAATGTTCACATTTAAGAGGACAGGGCCACAGAGAGCAGGGATGGACTCACCTATAGCGAACTCTGGAGATTTCCCGGTAGGCTTCTGTGCTCTGTGCCTCTTTTGTGTGGTAACCTGTTTGATTTCAAAATGTACTCCTAGGAAAAGGTTTGGGCTTGCTGAAAATGTATAATATGGGGCCACTTTGAAAATTATTTCCAGGGCCTCTTTTGGTTCCCAGTCCATCCCTGACAGAGAAGCAATATGATCAGGATCACAGTTTTGCTAATGTGGGGAATACAGCAGTTTTGATTCCAAATTTGCCCAATGTGGATGGAAATACACAATTCCTGCCCACTGTCCCAGCCACTCGAGGCCCTTCCCCGTGTGGCGCCTTTTTCTTTCTTTCAATGTGGGGAGATAACAGGGAGTATCTCTGCCCCCACTACTCAAAATGACTTAATTCCCCACCCTCTCCACTTACCTGCGGGGCTGGAGCATTGCGCTCCGGTCCCAGCACTCCTCCTGTCTGGCTGTCACCATAGACATGGAAAAGGGACTTAGTCCCTTTTCCATATGGCAGCAGCCATCTTTCCCCCCCCATTTTTCATCTGCAGGTCGGCTGTGCTGGTAGCACGGATCTCGCGATGAAAAACTGTGAAATACATTTACACCCCGGACGAACCCCAGGGGTTTGAATAGCTTTCATGCCCTGCCAGGAGGGCGGACATAGCCTTTACCGGCCCACAGTCCAAGCTGAGGAGCTCGCACGGGCCGTTACAGACCATGTCCACCCTCCTGGCCGGGCATGAAAGCCATATTGTATGCCTGTGCCTGCAACAATTTGACACAAATATGAATTGTCGAAAGAAAAGCAAATCAATCCCCAATGTGAATTGCCATGTCAAATAGATTTATAGAACCACCGACACAGGATAGAATGCATATCTTCAAAAGGGAGTGCAGGAAAAAAAAGGTGTAATCAAAACATTAATACTGCATCTTGGTTATTCTACCAAATGCAGTCTCAAATGCAAGTAAGGAAAGACACTGTTATAAAGATTTGCGAAGGTAACAAACTGGTTACAAGAAAACATGCTTCCAGATATCTACAAAGATGAAGAACAGCTGCTTTTGAAAAAATGAAAATGGGACGGCACATGCAAGACTTGCTCCCAGCTTCTATTGCAGCAGAAAGCTATTGGCGCTGGCAGCTTCACTCCATTGAATTGTGCCTCCACCCTCTAATGATGACCAGGGGAAAATGCAAAGCATGAGGACCTAGCACACAGGCTGTCAGGCCCTGAAAATATAACCAAAGTCATGGGAGAGAGGGAAAGCATGAGCAGCTCACGCCCTTGGCGGACGCCAAAGCTACCCTGGCCTAAGGCCAGCCCCTAAAAGCATGCAAAGAAAGTCACAACAACCACACCAGGCGCATCTAGTCTGCTGACCTTTCTATCAATTGCTTCACCTGGAGATCATGCATAGTCTCTGGTGTTATTCTTGCACACACCAACAATCCCTGCCATTGGCTTCCACTTTTGTACATACGGCACATTTTCAGTCAAGGTTTCTCCACACCTGGCTTTCCAAGCTGGCATCGGACTCTAACAGGAGACTGCAGAAGAACTGGAAATGGCTTTCCTGTTGCATCCTTCTATATGGGGGAGCGACTAGCGGATCTCCCCCTTTGTCTTGCATACGTCCTGCCCTGTCGCAGAATGTTAATGAAGAGGACCCAGAAAGAGCACCTGAAATGATGAGGATTCAGGCAAAATGTTGACTGGAAAGTAGTAAGTAGTTCAGGACAAAAATAGACTTTCTTTTTATGGCCACCGTTTGCAGTGCAGCAGATGCGTGGAGGATGTTGCTGCATTGATGCGGAGCACCGTCAAGGTCTTCTGCTGGTGATGGAGTGATGTCTGATTGGTCCTGAATTACAACAAGACCCAGTTCTGTAGGAGAGTGAGGGTTTCCTCTGGGTGGCCACCGGCCAGCTCCATGACTGGGCATCGATCAGAAGTATTCCAAGTAAATCAATAATCAAATCCTTTGACTCTGGAAGGTTGCCACCATCGTCTTAATCTGTTTTGTGAAACACTGAGGGGCGGAAGGGAAGACAAGCAAAATTGAAAATGGTTCTGCTCCAGGCAAGCTGAAGGAACCGACAAGGGGGAGGAGGAAAGATGCTGACTGATGGGTATGCATCCTTGCGTTTCAAGTGGATCATCCAAGTGCCCGGCTCCAGGACTTCCTGCAATAACTCAAGGGTTTCCTTCTTGACATGCCTGTAGGCTAGAAACCTTTGATATCCCTTTGATTGATACCTGCTCTGAATCCCGTATACATTTTCCTTTGAATGAAAAGATTACAAAAAAAACCGGAGGGAGAAAACAAAGTCAGCAATATTCTTTATGTGTTTAACAAATAATGGATTTCTTGATAAATAACTAGTAGTTTGTCTTGGATACTTTGCCCGAACCCTGCACCATCTGTAATACCCAAAGATCCCCTGTGATTCTGTACAAATTCAACCCAGGCAGTTGGAAGATGTAGCCTGGGTGGTGGGAGCCAGTGGGTTCCTCTCATGTAATCTAAGAACTCAAGAATAACTGGAATAAAGGGTCCTACTTGTAACTTACCCACGTGTCTGAGGATCTTCTTTGTAACACCGTGCTGCCAGCAAAATATACACCTCTCAGCCATAGGGTCCTGTGGGGTTAATACCCCCTTTGTCCCAGAGTGTAAGGACTCATAGAAAATAACACTGCGCCCATCCCTGCAGTCACTGGGTGTTGCCTATTCTTACTGGTGCCCTCGGATGAGCACCCCCAGCTGCCATAACTATATGTAGTGCCCCTGACTAGGGAGGCGAGCGTTGCTAAAAGAGGAGCTTCAGTAACAGTTACAGAACTTGTAACTGATTGATCCCCAACTCTGATGTAACCCTTTAAAATTAAGATCTCAGGTGGTCTTCTCTGCATCCTTTAAATAAAGCACCCACTTGTTCAGTTTCTTGGAGAGGTGTGTGGTGAGTGCAGTCCACACCAAGCACGGGCCTTTGCTTTCTGTGAGCTGTTTCTTAGAGGACCCATTCTACAGCAGCACTATCTCAAACAAGCATTGGAAATGCGAACAGTAGTGGCGTTTGCTTAGGCATAGGAAAGGCACTTGCCAGGCCCTGCTGTAGTGGTATTAAATGGGCATTGATGGTACCAGCTGCAAGATTGTGCAAGTGCCTGGGCATTTAAGTTTGGATTAAGTTGGTTTTACCAGCCGTTAAGGAAGGAAGCCGCAAAGGGACTTTCGAGGTAATTACGGTAACGCAATTTGCGATACCGTAATTGCCGCCTTCCCCATTTCCATTGAGCCCTATTGGGGAAAAAATGAGAATGGGGAAGGGCCAATGGTGAATGGGGAATTACCGCCCCGCCAACCTTGGAATGGGGCGGTAATTCCGCCATCCACCATGGCGCAATCGTAAAAATACCGGCGTCAACCATGGCGCTAATAGCGCCATGGTTAACGCCTGGGTCGTAATGACCCCCATTAATTCTAAGACGGTTGCTTTGAAAAAACACTGGTGGCACTTTGAGTGGAAAGTTTGAAGGTAATGCTTTATAAAAGCGAGCTCAAAGAGTTCCCTTGAGGGGGTATATTGTACGGGGAGTGTCAGGAACTGGGTGGGAAACGGCTATAGGGATTAATATGGTTATGGGTAGTCAATGAGTGGGTAAATAACCCCCACAAAACTACAAGCTTTATGTTCCTTTGCATATGCCATTCCTCGCCATTGGTACTCTAATGCAATAGCCCAAACGAAAAAAAAGATATAGAGTAACCACGTCATGTTGCATGAGGGTTGTAGGAGAGGTGACATCCTGTAAACAGAGAGGAAGGCACTAATGATCGGTGCATTGCACAGGCCATAACCTACCCTGAAAGAAATATGATTCATGAAAATATGACCCCAATCCATATTATCCATGAGCATAAGTCTGGTGCTACCCTTCTGTTAAGATGGATTTCTAAACTCTGACCTGGTGGGCAGAAGTTTAGGAGGCCGACCTAGTTTAGTGGAACAGGGGAACCTTCTGAACAAACCACACCAATCTACGATAGCTTGGCAGGCAGTCAAGACTAAGGGCCTCATTACACCGATGGCGGAGAACCATGGCGCTATTAGCGCCATGGTTCATGCCGGTAAAATACCGGCACCGCCAACCCGCAAAGGGACCTCGTAGTAAGGCGGTAAGGATTTACCGGTACCGGTAAAATACTGGTACCGGTAAATCCTTACCGCCATCCGTGTAATGAGGCCCTAAGTCTCAGGAGGGGTGAGAGTGATCAGAAGCCCACAATGAGCAAAACAGTGAAACTCCACAGAATACTCTTAGACAAGTGTATGTCAAAAATACATTTATGATAGGCCTTTATACCTAAACACAAATAAACCACAGTAATAATAAAACAGTTACCACACATGCTATTCACTATGCAACATATAAGCAAAATGCGTTTAGCCTAATGCGGATAACGGGGGATAACAGAACCTGCAACATAAGAGATAAGTAAAACATAATTTGCACATTAGGCAGTTCTTCACATTTGATCCCTAGCTTATGCAGTCCAGCCCTACGAAGTGGGGAGCCTTGTGCTCAAAAGTACAGCAGTGCATTAACAACGCACGGTTGTGCGTAAGAGCGAAAGCGGGTCCTCTTCAAGGAGCTGGAGCAGTTCAGCAAGGGGGTTGAGGTGATTAAGAATAAAGCCCTAATATTCGAGGAGGGTCTGCCCTTGCAGTTAGAGTGACTTTCAGAGTTCGGGAATAGCTGGAGAGTGCAGGCTAGCCCAGCTAAGGTGAGTATCTTTTCAGGGATTCTCGTGCGTAAAAACAAGTGGATGTGCCAGGTGGCCCACCGGTAAGTGATGCAAGTACTCACCGACCTTCGACACAGTCTGGGTTAAACTTTGTCAGTCTAGTCCAGGTCGCATGTTTAACCCCTGCAGTTACACGTCGCTCCGGCTCTGAGCGGCTGCGGGATGGGACAATCGTCCGTAATGGGACAGTAGCCTTTTCTCTGCTCTCGAACAAGAAAGAAAGACAGTTCCAATGCAGCATGTCTTAGGACACAGGACACAAGGGGGCAGGTCTGCAGGAACTTACAGCAACCGTCACCACAGCGGGGCAACACAGAGACCGCAAATGCACTCTCATAAGTCGCATCCCAGAGGAGCTAGGACAATGAGTGCCCAATCTTCCTGCGGTTCCATGGGTCTGCTCTTCATTTCAGGATACTTGGCTCCTTCTGTAGTTCGGTGTGAACTTACTTCAGTTGATCGACCTGGAATGGATGCAGACCCCTTTCTCTTATCCAAGATTCACTTTGCGCTCAAATCTGGGATAGCCAATAGATGATCTGCTCTCCTGCATGCATGCCAGGCATGGGCCAATCGTGGCCCACAGTGGTTCCAGTCATTCAGGCATACCAGCCATACTGGCACCAGTAGTGTGGATTGGGACCAGACAGTCCCAACCCTCTTCCTGGGCACTAGCACAAGTGACATGCAGGAGCCCGCGAAAGAGGCGTTTTTCACAGGAGGCTGCATGCCCAAATAGGGAATACCCGGGTCTCTCGACCTGGAAGAAGACAAAGGGACAAAATGACCAAAGGACAAAACAAAAGACTTTGTGGCATGGCCATTTTCGGCTCTGGCCACAGTCTTGGGCCAAACGCGGTAAACGCGATATGGTCCATCAAAAAGAAGTAAAAATAAAAGTAAACTGCTGCCACCAGTTCGTCCTAGGCACACTTGTACAAACACCCAAAAATCCTTATAGGTTGGCTAGGGCCATAAGACAAAAGGACCCCTATGAACGGGACTGTAAGGTACTTGGTACATAGATAAAAAGTTACCAAGAAATGACAACATAGTCAAAGACTGAGGGAAAGATAGTTTCCCAGTACTGACAGCCAGAAGGACGTGTCAGTTTCCCCATAATAAATGAGCAAAAGCCCAGAGGAGTGAAGCTGAAGGGTATGCTCCACTGGAAAAAGTGAGGTTAGGTAAGCCAAACAAAAGCAAAAAGTTTGGGGGGGGGGTGCATAGGGAAATTTGCAACTAAGGGAAATCTTTCCTAAAACCTTCAAACTGAAACTAATAAAACTCCAAGAAGGTAAAGTTTTGATTCATGTTATTGAACCAACCAAACATTTCTTTTTATGATGCCACCGGAATATGTCTTCCATATGGTTTTAAGAGCTGATGAATTCTACAATTTGCACATATAACATTTGGTTACTGCATAAAAGTTGTCAAAACAACAGTAATTCTCTAACTTTATGGACAGCATTTACACCACAGTGCATCTCTCTTTTCACTGTAAAAACATATTTGTGAAAAACATTTCTGAAGAATTGCGAATGGCGCATATTTTGGAGCATGAATTGCACCCAATGCCTCTTGTTGTGCTGTGGTCCTTGCATCATGTTGCAATTAACAGTATATCATGTTGTGGAAAAGTTTTGGGACTTGGTTGCCCTCCTAGCTTTCAGTGTCAGATGCTGGATGAAGAAATGGGATGCCAACATTTACAAGCCGGGCTCCGTGATCAGAGTTACCCTGGTACATGGCAATGTGAGACTAGTATGAGCATGACCTTAAAATAGAAAATAAATTCACTAATCATGCAGAATCCAAGGAGATATTACCTAGTCAAAGAGATCCTTTGTATTGAATTCCTACTCACCTTATGTTCTTCCTTGGGGACTGGAGGTTCCTGAGATTACACGCTGATTTTAATCCAACACATTTCTTTCCTGCTCCTGCTTGAAAATTGGGGCTGCCACTTGTGGGTGTCTTCTTCATTAAGTACACACAACACACTGCAGAGTTCATCTCCTCAAAGCACTTGGAAGAGATATGGATGTGTAATCAGCTCTCCTACATTGAATATGGAAGTGCTATTTATACAGGCATTGGCAGCCAAGCCGCAGCCGACATTCATTTTGTTTCACTAACATTGCAAACATGTGCCGGCGGTCGGTTAACAACATTATTCCACTGCCGGCACATATTTGCAATGTTATTAAAACAAAGTCAAAGTCGTTGTCGGCAGCATCAGGAAAGCCAAGCTGCCGCCGACATTACATGTGTTTGACTAACCTTGCAAATAGGTGCCTGCGGCAGGTTACCAACATTAATCCGCCACCGGCACATAATTCTAACGTTAGTAAAACAAATTCAATGTCACCGGCGGCATGAATTCGCTGACACAAATTAAGAAATGCAAACAAAACACAACTTTCAGCTCTCTTCAAAAAGGAAAACAAACACACACTGCACATCCAATTACATCACTAACTGCACAGCCAATCAGGTGCTCCTTACATGAAAAACACTTGTCCAATCCCCCACAGGTCACTAGATGTACGTTTTCAGAGAATTTTAAACCAAAACCAAACTATTACAGCGCCCTATTTATTTTTAATAAAAAATACTGTAAAATGTGTAACATAAATTGAACTCTGCAGTGATTATATTTTAAAGCATCAATCAAGTTAAATAACCTTTCAATAACATTAACAGAAGGCGGCCACCATTTTGGAAGTACAAATGGCTGATAAATTCACCACACAGTACCAATTCAACCAAAGCGTGCAAAAAGAGGTGCGGTTGGAGGAAAAATGGGTGGGAAGGGGAGGAAAATCCTATAGATTTCACTTAGCAATGGGCGTTAAATGGGTGGGACACATAGCCAAACTACAAAAATTCATCCTCACATGTCATCTGCATTCAAAAGCATTACAAACCTGCAATCAAAACCCCTATTTTAAGCTTTTATGTTAAAGCTCTTATTTTAATGCCAATAGTTTCAGCTTTATAGGTAGCACTTTCAGCACCACCTAATAGCCAACACTAAAAACCCACTGCTGTGCGAAGTGCCCGTGAAAGATCGTGGACAAGTGTAGTCGCTGGAGTCAACTGCACATAACTGCTGGCCGCGTGCCATTCTACGTGACAAGGCTTATCAGTAAAACTGTTCTCACTTATTACTATGCTAATAACGTATGATTTACGTAGCAAAGCAGCCGGCCCTTTAACTGGCCCTCCTGGCCTAACTTCAATTGCGGTGAACCCTGAGTGCCCTCTGGCAGCTCCGTGTACTTCTATGATGCCCTGTGCAGCATGTGCTTCTAAGCCCAAATTATCACTAAAGGGGAGGGGTGGACAGCCACGCTCATCTAGTGACTCTGACGGGCCCCTCCTATGCTAAGATCACTGCTTTTTTCGGCAGGAAACCTGTTGTGGAATCTTCTGTTATAATAAACATGAACCAGCATCCTTCTCTGATACAGCGAGAAGCGAATGAAATTCCATACGTTGCTCTTTTAAATCTTTCGCCAGGGGTGTCCGAGTTGCCCATCTCTGTGTCTCCTGTGAAAGGCTCTGTTGGAATTGAGGGTCAGAAACGCTCTTTGGATAAATCCCCTAGTTTACTTTACAATTCAGCAGAGAAAGAGCGTTCAAGTGGCAATTCACCCCCTGACCCCCCCTTACTATTTTCTCCAGGCCTCCCTGATTTGAAGTGCATTCCGCCTTTTGGCACGACGACCATTTCAGCTTTAAACTTTGTACTAAATTCATTGGTACACCTCTATGAAAACATCATTGCTAATCTAAATGACCAAAGGTCAATGATTACAGTAACAAATATGAAGCTGGCTTTTCTTGAAGGGTATATGACCGCTTGCTCACAACCTGCCAGGGCAGATAAGGCTCTTCGATTCATCATGGCCCTAAGATGTCCATGCAAATTATGCAATCAGAAGGACAAGCAGCTTCTAGGGGCCTCATTACACGGATGGCGTTATGGATTTACCGGTAAATCCCTACCGCCTTACTACGAGGTCCCTTTGCGGGTTGGGGGATTTAACGCCTGCTTTTTGCAGGCGTTAAAATCCAACCCGCTAAGCGACCTCGGAGCTAATAATGGCACCGCAAAATTGCGGTGCCGTAATTAGCGCCTTCCCCATTCCCATAGAGCCCTATGAGGCAGAAATGGGAATGGGGAAGGGCAATGGCGGAAGGGGGATTTACCGCCCCTCCAACCTTGGAATGGGGCGGTAAATCCCCTTTCCGCCAAGGCGGTGCCAGTATTTTACCGGCATGAGCCATTGCGCTAATAGCGCCTTGGCTCACCGCCTTCCGTGTAATGAGGCCCTAGGTCATTAAGTGGCGCAGTACAACAAAATTTGGGTGCGCCTGATGCTACTGTATTGGTGTTGTCGGACATACAAGCTGCCAGTGTGGTTGAGCATGTTAGTACGCAGCAACCGCTTGTGACACATACGCCTTCCGTGGAATATAACATGAATTACTCAATCTTTTCATCAAAGAAAAACAAATGTGGCAGCCACTAAGGAGGAAGTAAAAAAAATAAGAAGCTAGTGGGGCAGAATAACACCTGTGGCTCAAGGACATTCTTGCACAATTTAACCTTACCGCGCCTGACTCCCATGAGTCTTCCGCAGTGCAATATAACTAGACCTCAAAAGAGAGGGAAGCATGTCAAACAATTGTACAAGAAACCTATACTTTTTAAAAATCCCAGTCACCAAGAAGAGGTGGAGCTGGTTATCGAAGAGCAGTGTTTCACTCGCCAACACAAGATGCAGTTTCAGATGATTTACTTAATATTTCGACCTACTCTGTGAATGGGGTCATCAAGTCATCTACTGTCATTAATAAGTCCTTCCGTGTGTCAAATGAAGGGACAACGGTAACTGTTCTACCCATGTCAATCCAGGCAGAAATCCCGTCAAGTTCTGAGACCTCACTGGAAAAATCAAATAATGTGCCTCACAGGAATTCTGGTATCTTTGTCACTTGTTTGACCAATGTAGCCTCTAAAAGAAAAGTGCACTGAGGAGGCGGGGACCTTCATCCTGGGTCTGATCGAGAAAGTTGGTCATGGCTAGCCAGAGCCCTCTACAAAGAATCTTTAATCAATACCTAACTACCTTAACGTTGTCATATTAATCCCCTGTGTGTTTTGTCATGGAACACAAGAGGGTTTTCCCATTTAGTTACGGATAATGTAGTGTTTCTAACTTTAAATCTTATGACATATTTCCCTTAAGGGATGGTTTTCGACAGTGTCAATCGTTTTCAACTTTGGAGAAAATTGCGGCTGTTGGGATGTCCATCTCATCTGGTTGAGATGATTTGCGCACTTTATTCCAATACCTTGAATAAAATAAGACAAAATAGTGATGGCCTTCTATCGACTCCAATAGATACGCAAAGGGGGCTTAAGCAGGGCTGCGTATTGACACCCATTCTTTATAATTTGTTTATTTCAGACATTGGTATTGAACTCATTAAAGACTTGTGGGCGAGAAACCTTATACTGGATTTGCGCAACCACTCATAAGTACAGTTGCACGAACAATGGGGAAGTGTGCTGCAGTAGTGAGGAAAAATAGGTGTTTTCTCCGTCACCTGAAACTAAACCAGAAAACCATGTGTAACCTCACATTCCGCGCTCACTATCAAATAGGATAGAAAACCAGTTGTGTAAGACGTGCCGAATGGCTTGGTTTATTCATAAAGGTAAGCAAATATGTTCACCTCACATAACTTGCACAAACAGGCTGTTAAGTAAAATCATTTTGACACACTAGGATATCGTGACACAAAAGTATACATTTGTTACATTTGCCAATTTTGTGTGCTCCAAAAACTTAATGTACTTTCATGTAACACTGCGTGTACAGTTTTTGGAATAAACCAAGCCATTCGGCGTGTCTTACACAACTGGTTTTCTATCCTATTTGATAGTGAGCGCGGAATGTGAGGTTACACATGGTTTTCTTGCACTCATTAAAGTCTGTATCTTTCCTTCTTATCTAGGTGCCAATTCAATAAACTGGCTTTTGTACGCCGATGACCTGCCCTTATTAGACCAAACTCCCATCGGCTTGCAAAGGCAGCTCTTAGCCCTGCAAAAATATGACCGTGAGAACAATTTAATTAGCAATATAAATAAACAAAAATTCTAATCATTCAGTTCAAGGACGATAAAAAAATATGCTACCTTTACATGGTTTTTAAATCAACTTAACCTTGAAGTTTTAAACTCCTTTACATATTTGGATGTTACAAAAAAAAAGGTAGCAGGCACTCCTCTCTGGAAAGAACATGGCATGATAACCTGTTCAGTGGTTTTTACCCACTTTGAGAGTCTGCAGCCATTGCTTTGTGCTCACTCTACTTTTCACAAAGGAGTAATATTCATTTGCATATCAGTCTTTGTCCCGCCCACAAGGGCAGTGCAGCACCGAAATGCCAGGAAAACCTCCTTAGAACAAGAGTACCAACAGCAGCTCCAGACACGTGTTTCAGCCTTGTTGGGCCTCATCAGTGAGGTGGAGCTGTGCCTCTCTGAGTACAGTGAGCAAGGTGTCCACATCTGGGTTCCCCCAGGTAATTTAGGATGACCAACCCCAAGTTCCATACAAAAAAGGTAGCAGACACCCCTCTGTGGAAAGAACATGGTATGATAACCTGTTCAGTGGTTTCTCTAAGTGGGGAGTTAGTAATGCAAACCTTATTGCCTCGTTGAAACAAAAAGGAGTCGGATTAGCTTTGCAGGCCATCATTATTGATGGTAAATATGGCTGCTTCCTTTCCCTTCCGCTGATTAAATCTTACAAAGCAAAGGTCATTCCCATCCTGACTTATGGGTCAGAGATATCCCCGTTAATAGATTTATCTTATTGGCCCTTATTGGAGGGTGCTTTCTGCAAAAGTGTTTTTGCCTTCCAAAGGAGGTTCCAGCCCCCATAATTCTCTATGAATTGAGTCTGTTGTCCTTAGCGGCAATCGCGAAATGGAACATGTTATCCTTGTTGAGGAAGATTTTACTTGTTACTAAAAGTTCATTATGGTGGCTGTTAAATTAGTTGCTAAATAATGAGAGGGTTGACACTTTTAATACTTGCCATCTATTTTTTTTGTAACAAATTTTATTGCCATTTATTCAAATGTGCACAGGTATTACAATTAACAAATGATAACACAATGAACGGTTAACCAACAACAGTCTTCTTACTATGTAGTATTGTTCACAGATTTCAGTGCGGGCTGGTGATGTAATGGGTTAATAGTTCGGGTGTTGGAGGGTACCTATGTCGGGGGGCTCCCATTGCCTGGGTGGTTCTTGAGTTCAGCTGCGTTAGTTTGGGTGGTTTCCTCAGGAGGGCTTATGGTCAGCGGTGAATTGTATGTCCCCAGAAGGGCCTTTCAAGAATCAAGAGTGTCAATCACATTGTCCCCGCCTGTGTTGACTCCGTCCCACCAGGCTCTAGTTTCAGCTTCAGTCCATCTCTCTAGATCCCTGATCCATCGTTCATGCGTTGGACCCCCGGTGATTTCCATGCCATAGCTATAGTGAGAATGCATGCAATGTCCATGAACTTGACTACGTGCTTGTATTTACAAGTCTGGGGTGAGCGCCAAGTAGGCATTCTTTTGGGGTCCATTCGTTTCTAGTTATCCCGGCGTCTATGCAGGTCTGTTTTACCCTGGACCATAATTTCATCGACTTGGTGCAAGTCCAAAACATGTGGATCAGATCTGCTTTGTCGTTTCCACACCAGGGACATTTTGGCGAAGTCTGTCTATTGAAGCTGGCCACCCTCTGTAGGGTCATGTACATCCTATATAAGACGTTTAGCTGTATATGTCTGAATCTGGTGTTTCTTGACACCTCTTTGGGGTAGACTAGTACCCTTTCCCATTCCTTGTCCGTCAGTGTGATTTCAAGGTCTGCTTCCCACTTCTCCTTCAGTGTCGCACTTTTGGGGTTGGGTTTGTCCATCAACCGACTATAGAGTCGAGAAACTGGTTTCCAGCCGTCCGTGAGGTCATGCATCTCCTGTAGTAGGGGGTTCGCGGTAGGTTCCTCTGGCCAACTGCACCAGTACTTCTTGGCGGTTTGCTTGAGCTAGTGGTACCACAGGAACTGGCCACCGGAGAGCCCCTCATTGTCCTGCAGTGATTCAAACTCTCTGAATACACCCTCTTCGAACATGTCACCCCATGTATAGATTCCAGCGCTTTCCCATCTTCTCGCTGTGGTGAGATCTGTCTGGGTCTTGCATGTGTCTACCAAGATGGGGGTATTAGAGGAGTAGGGGTGTTTCAGTTACTTGATGAAGCAGGTTCTGGACCATATCTGTCTGCCTAATTCGACAATCAAAAGCTTCAAGATTTCCCCAAAATCTTGAAGCTGTCCGAATATCCTCCCTGGCGACAGAGGAACCTAGAAAGGTACCCAACAAACTAAAATAATCTCTGTTTAAAACTCTAGCTAGTAAGCACCAAATAAATCTAATACCTTCTTGAGCAGTCGAACCCTGAAGTGTGCCTAAGATATCACATCTCATGGTGTGGGAGGGGTCTCGGGATTGGAATGGGGAGGAGTTGATATCACATCCCATGTTATAGGAAGGATCTCAGGTTTGAGCAGTTGAACCCTGAAGTGTGCCTAAAAGCGTGTCATCACCGACCTTAGAACTACAATCAGAAAACCCTCCTAAACCAATCTTAAAACTCGCACCAATCATGAGTGCACCCACTCCACCAGAATCAGTCAGAAACACCACCCATGGACCACCCCCACTCTCCGATCTGTCTCCCGTCCCCTCCCGCCGCACCCAAACCCCCCCACCCTATCTCGCACCCCCTGCTTTTCCCCTCTCCAAACACCAAGCAAGGGGGGCACGATGGCGAGCCACCCACCCCAAGACCACTCATCCTCTGAACCTCACCCCCGACCCACCAGCATTACCCATACCCGCTCCCCTCTCTATCATACCTGACACACCCCACCCTGCAACCACCCAACTCCCGCCCTCCCCTTATACCCCTGCCACCATCCCCACTCGACCTCACCCCTTCCCCTCCCTAAAAACTGCACGGCTAGCCCTAGCAAGAACCGAAGCTGCCTCCCACTCACCCTCCGACCCCCCCACTCTCTCCCACACACCAGTCGCAGCAAGGAAACTAAAGAGGAAACGTTCCTGGTCCCCCTCAATCTCACAGCACTCCTCGCCCCCCCTATCTCGACCAACCACATCTATCCCGCAATCCCCCCTCTCCCCCGCGGCCTCCCCCCACCTGAAACCCCTCTCCCTCGATTTCTCATCAGCTGCAACTGAAACTCCTTACCGTCAACATCCCTCTTTCAAATCCCCCTTCCAAAACCCGACCATCCTATCACACGCAGCCTCCCAACCCCTCCCGAAGCCTGCCAATCTCTCTGCTCGCCCACTATTCCCATCCATCATCACCCAACCTACCCTCCCCCCCCAAACTCTCCACCACTGCACCCTCCCCCCCACCACCAAGATCATCCCTGACTGCCGATGTGAACTGCATCCTATTTAACGCCCGATCAATAGCAAAAAACAGACACTCCATCTTTGACCTCCTCACCTCTGACAAACCAGACCTAGTTTTCATCACTGAAACCTGGTTCTCTGACGACTTCGGCCCAATCGCCAACGAAGCCTTTCCCCCCAACTACTCCCTCATCCCACTGAACCGTCCGTCCAGGGGAGGAGGGCTAGCATTCGTCTTCAAATCTCTCTTCCGCGCCTCAATCATCAATAACCAACCCTCCATTCCATCCTGCAAATCTCTCCTTGTTAAACTATCCCTCTCACCATCGCTCTCACATAGCTTCCTAATAATCTACAGGCCCCCAGGCTACGATAGACACTTCGCAAATAACCTTTGCGACTCTATCGCCACCCTCCAACTAAACCATCCCAACCTCACCCTTCTTGGAGACTTCAACATATGGCTCGACATCCCCACCAACCCTATGACATACTCCCTGGTTGACGGATTAGATGCAATTAACCTCCAACCCCACATAAACGGACCGACCCACTATAAAGGACACACTCTCGATGCCATCTTTAGCTCCAACAACCTGATTCAGCTAATGCCGCCCACCCCTATCATCTGGTCTGATCACTACATTCTCTCTTTCACCATCCACTCACCCGAACCCCTCCCCCTACTCGTATCCGAACCTCCGAATATAGGCAAATGCTGGAAGAAACTAATAATCACCCCAGACCTAGCCGAGGTTCTCCTCCAGTCTCCACCACCATCCTGCCCTCTCAACAACCATCTCACCCCTGAGGCCCTTGATTCATGGCTTAGCGCATCTCTGATGCGCCTCACCCCCCCCTGCAAACCATCAATCCGCCGTGGCCCTTTCCCCAGATGGTTCACTCCTGAGCTGAAGACCACTAAACGACTATACAAACACCTAGAACGCAAATGGCATAAAGAGAAAACCCATGAGAGCAAGACCACCTTAGCCCGACACCTGTATCGGTACAAAGCCGAAATCCGGAAAACAAAAAAGGCCCACTACAACTCCCGAATCCTAAACTGCAAAAACCCAAGTAAAGAACTCCACAAAATTATCTCCGAATTCACCAACCCAGCTTGTAACACAACCATCCCGACCGCATCGCAATCACTCTGTGACTCACTCTCCCTCCACTTCTACTCCACTGCTATAGAAAGGACAAATACTCTAACCTCCAAACTAGCACTCTTACAGCCACTAGACAATCCTCAGCCCTTACCACCCAACCCATCAGCTACAACCTCCACGCAACCAACGTTCGACTCCTTCAGTCCATTAACAACAGAACAGTTTCTCAAACTCCTATCTGCCCGCAAACCATCCGGATCACCATTGGACCCATGCCCAGCCACTACCCTTAAAGAAATCTTTGCCTCCACCTGTGCAGGAGAACACGCAAGATCTATCATAAATGCTTCCCTCTCTTCCGGTACCTTTCCAGACGCATTCAAATTGGCGCACGTCAAACCCCTGATTAAAAAACCCTCGCTCGACCCGCTTGAGCCCAAAAACTACCGCCCCATATCAAACACCAGGTTCCTCGCCAAACTCATTGATCGAACCGCCTACTCTCAACTTAACGCCTTTGTTGAAGCCAACAAACTCCTAGACCCCGCCCAATCAGGCTTCAGAACTTGTCACGGAACTGAAACCACCCTAATCTCTATCTGGGACGACCTTAAAATGACTGCTGACTCCGCGGGATGCGCCGCACTAATCCTTCTCGACCTATCAGCCGCCTTTGACACGATCAATCACTCAATACTCCTTGATCGCCTCCACTCCCTAGGAATACGTGGAACCGCCCTCAAATGGATAGCCTCATTCCTCAAGGACAGGCACCAAATAACGACACTCTCCAACTTTACCTCCCAAGCCCGACCAGTTGACACAGGAGTCCCACAAGGAGCGTGTCTATCTGCCCTCCTCTTCAATCTCTACCTGATCACCCTCCCACCGATAATTCGTGCACACAACAACCTATGTTACAATTACGCCGATGACACACAACTAATTCTAAAATTCTTGAACACGAATCCTAACTCACGACCTGACCTGGCATCCTGCCTCCTTAACATTGAACGCTGGATGACCCAAAACCACCTCCTGTTAAACCCCTCCAAAACAGAAATCATGGTGTGCGGCAACCCGGATCTTCTCCCGCACCCTCTACCCTGGCCAACCGCCATGGGCAACTCACCGATACCCTCCAACACAGTGAAAAATCTTGGATGCACCCTAGACTCTGACCTAACACTCTCGCGCCAAGTCAACAATGTCTCAAAGTCCTGCCTCTACCACCTCAAAAACCTTAGGCGCATCTTTCCATATCTATCATTTCCTAACAGAGTCTCTGCGGTACAATCAATCGTCATCTCACGGCTGGACTACGGCAACCCCCTATACCTCGGAATCCATGCCTACCAAATGAACAAACTTCAAAGAGCACAAAACGCGGCGGCCAAAGTGTTACTTGCGCTTGGTCCAAGAGACCACGTATCCCCAGCCCTCAAGACACTCCACTGGCTTCCAGTAGCCCGTAGGGTAGCTTTCAAAACCTTATGCCTCACCCATCGAGCAGTACATAAAACTGGACCGCAATACCTTCAAGAAAAACTAATAGCTTATCACCCCACTCGCACCCTCAGATCAAGCACAGCCGGCCTCCTAGTAATTCCTAAGACAAACTCAGTCAGGTTAGGCGGAGCATCATTCTCAGCCCTAGCCCCAACCCTGTGGAACTCTCTCCCACCCCACATCAGGCTAACCGAGGAGCTAACAGCTTTCCGCAAACTACTGAAAACCTGGCTCTTTCCCTAAAACCAACCGGTTCCGTTCTAGCATCATCAAAATAACACCGACCCAGCGAAGCACCTAAAGCAAAACCAAAAGCAAAAAAAATAAAAAATAAATAAAAAATACGGATTGTATCAAATATTCAGAAAAGAAATTAAAGCAAGTAATGTAGATGTAAACAGTGAAGTCAATAACACGAATTGACCACTGGATAAAAGAAAAAAATAGAGCATGGACGAGCTTGGAAAGACGATGAGTGTGGTGAACGGATGATTGAGAAGGGCGAATGAATAAAGATGATTCTAGACAAGTATAAATGAATGTGGAGGATGAAAGCGGTTGACCGGTGCGTCTGGCAGACGGTTGGGTCTGGAGACCCGATAAATAATACGAGCAAAATCGATGGGGATGACGGATGAGTATGTAAACCAATTGACTGTAGAAAGCGGTCCGAGTATGAAGAGCGGCTATGTGTACAAAGTGGAGGAAGGTGGAGAATTGGAAGAGCATGCAGAGCGAAGGAGCTTGTTGAGCGAAGAGAGCATACAGAGCAGAAGAATGTGAAGAGCAGATGCGCGTAATGAATAGAGAAAAGTATCAGCGACTGAATGGGGGAGCGACAGGGTGTGGAAGAGCGGAAGAATGTCGAAAGCGGAGGAATGTGTAGGGTGAGAGGCCGGAAGTGGGAGACCGACTGAGTACCGACAAGTGGAATGCGCGTGGAAGATGAACGCTGCTGACAGATGATTACGGAGGGCGGATGACTGTGGAAGGCGGATGATTGTGGAAGGCGGATGACTGTGGAAGGCGGATAACGGTAGAGGGCGGATGACTGTGGAGGGCAGATGACTGTGGAGGGCGAATGACTGCGGAGTGCGAGTGATTGCGGAGGGCGGATGATTACGGAGTGCGGATGATTACGGAGTGCGGGTGACTGTGGAGGGCGGATGACTGTGGAGGGCGGATGACTGTGGAGGGCGGATGACTGTGGAGGGCGGATGACTGTGGAGGGCGGATGACTGTGGAGGACGAATGACTGTAGAGGGCGGATGACTGTAGAGAGCGGATGACTGGGTAGGGCGGACGACTGGGCAGGGCGGATGACTGCGGAGGGTGTGTGCCTGTGGAGGGTGTATGCCTGTGGAAGATGACTGTGGAGGGCGGATTTCCGTTGGAAAGCGGTAATCTGTGGAGAGCGGATGACGGTGGAAAACGGATGACGGTGGAGGGCGGATGACGGTGGAGGGCGGATGACGGTGGAGGGCGGATGACTGGGGAAGGCGGACGACTGTGGAGGGCGAATGCCTTTGGAAAATGGGTATGGATGGCGGAAGACTGTGGAGAACGGTTGCCTGGGGAAGATGAGTGTGGAGGGCGGATGCCTGTGGAAGATGAGTGTGGAAGGCGGATGACCATGGAGGGCGGATGACCCTGGAGGGCGGATGACTGTGGAAGGCGGATGACTGAGGAGGGTGGATGACTGTGGAGGGCGGATGACTGTGGAGGGCGGATGACTGTGGAGGGCGGATGACTGTGGAGGGCGGATAACTGTGGAGGGCGGATAACTGTGGAGGGCGGACGACTGTGGAAGATGAGTGTGGATGGCGGTTGACCGTGGAAGGCGGATGACTATGGAGGGCGGATGACTATGGAGGGCGGATGAATGTGGAGGGCGGACGACTGCGGAGGGCGGACGACTGCGGAGGGCGGACGACTGCGGAGGGCGGACGACTGCGGAGGGCGGACGACTGCGGAAGGCGGACGACTGCGGAAGACTGATGACTGCGGAGGGCGGATGACTGCGAAGGGCGGATGACTGCGGAGGGCGGAGGGCGGATGACTGCGGAGGGCGGATGACGGATGACTGCGGAGGGCGGACGACTGCGGAGGGCGGACGACTGCGGAGGGCGGATGACTGCGGAGGGCGGATGACTGTGGAGGGCGGATGACTGTGGAGGGCGGATGCCTTTGGAAGATGAGTGTGGATGGCGGATGACCGTGGAAGGCGGATGACCATGGTGGGCGGATGACTGTAGAGGGCGGATGACTACGGAGGGCGGATGACTACGGAGGGCGGATGACTGCGGAGGGCAGATGACTGCGGAGGGCGGATGACTGCGGAGGGCGGATGACTGCGGAGGGCGGATGACTGTGGAGGGCGGTCAGCGTACAAAGCGAACGAATATGAAGAGCCAATAAATGTGGTGGACAGACAAATGTGGAGAACACATGAATGTAGAATGCGGCTGAATGAATATGGAGAACACATGAATGTAGAAAAAGGTTGAGTGTAATGAATTTAGAAGTATTCCCAATAGCCTCGCTGGAAAATCGATTTTATAGTGCGCCCAGTAGCCTCTCCGTAGAAAATTGAATTTAGATACGAGTCCAATATCTTCTGTGAAAGCTGCATTTAGAAGTGCTGATGAAATGAATTTAGAAGTGTTCCCAATAGACTCTGTATGGAAAATTGTACTTAGAAGTTCGCCCAGTTCCCTCTCTGGGAAAGTTGCATTTAGAAGTTTGCACACTGAAAGAGCATATAACCCATCACACCACACCCCACGCTTACTCTCTCCTTACATCACCACTCAACTAGAACACAGAGATACTATGACACCATTCGGTATAACTGTTCTCATACGAACATCCACCGCTTACTCCACATCATTCTATGTAAACACTGCTGGTCCCACACCCCCAGCCAGGCGTTTTCCTCAGGTCTAACGCAGCCACATCCGTTCCGGATAAATCCTGCCAGAACGAACACATTCTCCTAATCTCTCAAACACCACACCTACCGATAAGAAGCAGCTATTACACGTGTACCGCACAAGCTGCACACATATCCGGTGCTCACACGCACCTTTTGACTCTCCCTACTCTCTCTACTGATCTGAACTTCGGTTCCCAAGGGCGTTCAACCTACCAGCGCCTTCAGACCATACCAATGGTATATAAGGCGCTATATAAGTGCAAAATAACAATAACAATAACAATAACAACATCATGCATCTGCTTCAGTGGGTTCCAGAGTGTCTCTTTGGGGAATAACTTGGAAGGTAATTGACGCAGTAGCCCTAATTCAGGGGTCGGATTGTCCGAGAGCCACCTCGTCACATGACTGAGTTGTGCTGCCACGTAGTACATTTGGAGGTCAGGGAGCTGTATCCCTCCTTCCTTGTGTGGCAGCATTAGAATAGACAAGGACAGTTCATGCCTAGATGGTCCCCATAGGAAGTCCCTAATTAGTGCTTCCAACTTCTTGAAGAAGGGTGGTCTGATATAGTGGCAGATGTTTACGAAGTGGTACAAGAATCGAGGGAGTACTATCATCTTGACAATTGCTGCTCTGCCCATCATTGCAAGTGGTAGTTTTGACCAGAATTTCATAGATTTGCGTAGACCTTTTATTACTGCTTCGGTGTTGTGTTCAGGAGTAAGCGTCGGGGTGTGCCTCAAGTTGACTCCCAGGTACCGGAACGTATCGGGTTGCCATTTTATCCCGACATCTGGCAGTTTGGCCACCTTCAAGCCCTTCAGTCTGGCCAGGGGGAATGCACAGGATTTTAGCCTGCTGAACTTAATCCCAGAGTAGTGTGCATAGTTGTCGAGGACATCCAGTGCGACTTGTGCGTTGATCTGGGGGTCTTTCAGGTATAGGAGCACATCGTCTGCATATAGTGATATTATGGAGTGCTCATCGCCCATCTTTATGCCTGCATCAAAAAACTGTTTCCTGAAGTAGATAGCTAATGGCTCCAGGCCTAAGATGTATAACATAGGCGATAGTGGACATCCTTGCCTGGTGCCCCGTTGTATTTCCCAGGGTTCAGACACCGTTCCACCTGTCTTCACTCTTGCTACAGGCGAGTTGTACAGCACCTTGACCCATCTCACGAAGCCTTCGCCAAAACCAAACTCTCTCAGCACCTCGATGAGCCACTCCCAGAATATGGAATCAAAGGCCTTGATAGCGTCGAGTGAGAGCACTGCCAGGTCTTCATCTCTCGTGTAGGTCTCGGCCATGATGTGTTGGAATCTTCTCAGGTTGGCTGTGGTATTACGTCCTGGGACAAATCTGTTTTGGTCCTCGTGTATTATGGATCCCACCACCCTTGCAAGTCTCTTGGCCAGGATGGTAGTGAGAATCGTACTATCGTAGTTCAGCATAGCTAGGGGGCCATAGGAGTCACAATCACTGTGTGGTTTGTTCGGTTTGAGCATAGGGATTATTATCCTCTCCTTCATGGTGTTGGGTAGGATCCCATTCTCGTTAGCCTCCTGGTACACCACATGAAGGATAGGGGTGAGGGTGGTTTCGTATGCTTTGTAGAATTCAGGCGGGAGGCCGTCACTCCCGGGAGCCTTACAGGTGGCTAGCGATCTCATTGCTATTGTCACATCTTCTTTGGTGATCTCCACCTCTAATGACTCTTTTTGCTCGTCAGATATTTTGGGGAGTCCTATCTCTTCTAAGGTAGGCCTGATTTCCTCTCTGGGTACTTGTTTATCGTGGGAGTACAAACTGGAGTAGAATTCAGCAAACGCTGTGTTGATTTCTAGTTGTGTCCTGTGAATTGGCCCGTTTCCGTCCAAGATCTCTGTTGGGAGGTGTCTAGGGTGATCACGCTTGCACAGCCAAGCCAACAGTCTGCCTGGTTTATCGGATTATTTATGTTCCCTGGCCGTGTATGTTGCGAAGTCTAATTTGGCTAATCTGTCCCAGGCTGATTGGCACTTCTCTCAGATTTCTTTCAACATCACCTCAACCTCTGGTGTGGCATTGGAACTGGTCTCTAGTTGTGTTATTTCCTCTTCCCATACCTCTAGTTCAGCCTTCAGTTTTCTTCGGATGCCGCCGGCTTTTGATATTGCTCCGCCTCGTGTCACTACTTTCATGGCTTCCCATAGTGTGCCCCAGCTTGCCACAGAGCCTTTGTTGATGTCTATGTATTCCTCTAGTTTTTCAGCAAGGTCTTCTCTGAATTCGGGGTCAGTGAGAGCTGTGGTAGGCATTCTCCACATGGGGATTGGTGGTCTAGGCCCCCTGAATTTCCATTGCATGAGTAGTGGTGAGTGGTCGGAGATAGATCTGCCGAGATATGCCATGGTTTCTGTCATTGGGACTTGCTCCCTGTCTATGAACAGATAGTCTATCCTCGTGTGGATCTTGTGCGGGGCTGAATAGTAGGAGTAGTTCCTCTCATTGGGGTGTTGTTCCCGCCAGATGTCCACCAGATCTAGGTGCTCACGGGCGCCATTCATCGCATGGGTTGCAGCATTATTTGGTTGGTGGGGCGGTTCTGATCTGTCCACGGAACCGCATCCAACACAGATGAAGTCTCCTCCCCAAATAAAGATTCTTTCTCTGTGGTGTGCCATTTTAGTGTATAGTGTCTTGAGGTGTGAGGGTATTCCATGTTGTGGGAGGTATGAGTTCACTAGACAAACTGCCACATGCTCGATAGAATCCCACATTATTATGTACCTGCCTTCTTTGTCAGTCTCAAAGCCCTGCAGTTGAAAAGGTACATTTGGGTTCACCAACGTGTACACTCCCCTTGCGTATTTGGAATAAGGTGCTCCTCTCCCAATTCCACCCCATCTTTCAGTTAGTTTGGACATGGTTTCTTCCGTGAGGTGGGTCTCTTGAAGCATCATAATCAAAACCTTTTTTCTGCGGAGATAGGATTGAATCCGATTCCTTCTTCGGTATGAGCCCATCCCCCTCACATTCCATGTCATCACCTTAAGTTGTGACGCCATTGGGTTAGTGTTTTGGGTCCATCTAGTTGGTCTTGACTGGAATCTTGGGGCAGTCTCGGTCCCAGGATGTGGGGTTTCAGACTTGGGTTCCAGGGTCCCCTCGTACCCAATTCTTGGTTTCGATTCATCTTGTGCCCCTTTGGTATTAGTGGTGTGAAGACTGTATAACTAATAAAACACTTAACATAACTAAAACTGGTGCGCCAAGCGACCACTTCCTTCTTGTGGTGCTCAGGCGCACTCGCGCTGTCTGGGCCCATCTGGGTATCGGGCACGAGCTGGGTCGGTCAGGCAACTGGCCTGTCCTGGACTGCCCGTGGGGGTCAAGCCTAGCGCCTGGCAGGAGGCCGAGCGAGGGCTGCATCTGTGTGGCCAACTGTTGACTGGATTACCGTCTATGTTTTGGTTGCCTTTTGCCTGCGATGGGAGTGTGGGTTTGTAGGTAGTTTCATTCTTTGCATTCCGATATGAGGTTTGCCTCAGTCTTCCATCTGGGGGTGGTCGTTGCCTTCTGCGAGGTTATCTTCTAACCACATATAGGCGGCTGCTGGGTTCTCTAGAAATATCGCACGCCCTTTAAAAATGACCTTCAATCTCGAAGGGTAAAGCAACATGTATTTCAGGTTTAATTGTCTGAGTCTTGCTTTCACTGGCACAAATGAGTTTCTTTCCCTCTGAACTTTCTGGGTATAATCTGGGTAGATGGCTATTTTGGAGTTACCACGTTCTATGGGTCCTTCTTCTCTGGAGTACCTCAAGATGGTTTCTCTGTCTTGAAAGTTGAGTATTTTGGCAATTATGGGGTGAGGGTGAGAGCCAGGTGGGGGTCTCTTTTGTAGGGACCTGTGTGCCCTTTCGACTGCGAATCCTTGCGTTAGCTTCCCGGGGCCTATCTCTTGTTGTATCAGAGACTCAATGTAGGCCGTTGGGTTTGGGCCTTCGCTTCCTTCCGGTACTCCGAGTATTCTGATGTTACCCCGTCTAGCCCGAACTTCAGCCTCCTCGGATCTTGCCTCTAGCGCGGCCACTTTCCTCTCCAGGTTTCGGGCATCTTGGCGCATGAGTTGGATGTCTGTCACAACTGAACTTAGGAAGGAGGATTTCAATCCCTTCTCCCGAGCCACAGAAGCCGAATGGATTGACCCCTCCCACCGTGGTTGGCACGGGCGCCTGGATGTTCTAATTACAGGTAGCCACGTGGCAGCCAATGGGGGGAAGAAGGAGTTAGGGAAAGGGGATGGACAAATAAAGGGAAGTAGGGGAACAAGACATAAACAGCAAAAGACCTCTACAATTCCTGACTCGATAATGTAATACTCCTGCAACCTGACCTGACTCTACCTTCAGCAATTCGTAGAACATAACATAACCTTCATACCATACATAACCTATTACACATGACCTCCGGTGTTTTAGCACTCATGACTTTAAAGCCACAGTACTTAGATTGTGAGCAGAGAACATAGAGACATACATATAACATGGATTAACATAACACACTGCACATAGACAGACGCTTTTCTCCATGTGGAAAAGCCAATTGATTGGAAATGTAGATTAGTCGGGTTGTTTTTCCCTTGTTTTTAGAACGTGAAGAAAACAATGCGCCTGCAACCAGAATGGCGTTTATCTTGCCCAAAACCTAGTTGTCACATTAGACCTAGAAGGGTAAAAGCACCCATATACGTTCTTTTTATGAGAGTTCACTTAACTCATGGTCCGGACGTTTTCCTTGTTACGTCCGGACAGAAATGCATGAAGCGTCTGTACACTCCGTATCACTGCTGCAACCCGGCAAAACAAACAAACACAGAAGCACTTAACTGAGTGTCCGGGAGCCTCCTGCGGCTGACCCGGACCTGTGACCTGTAGAACTGAGGCAGATTAAAGAGTGTTCACCGCCGCAGCCCGGGGAATGAAGAGGCTTGGAGGCATAGCCGGCGTGACTCCTTCACGCCGCCAGATTACCCTTCTAGCGTTCGCGTTGCTGTTTCATCCTGCCGCCGCCGCCGCCCGTGCTCTCCAACATTAATCAACAGCAACTGAACACGGGTGAGCGGCCGTTAAGAGCCCACTCCCTAATTACAAAGTGCCGGCAGCTGAGTACCGGCGGGCCCAAGGAACTAAACATTCCCCATGCCTACTGGGAATTGTAGTTTTCAAATATGCCGTACCTGCTTTCTCCTGCACCACAGGCCCTTATTCCTGACAATGTCAGATTTAAATTTGTCAATCTTAGAATCTATTAATGTCCTCAGAGATGCAATAGCTTGCAGTACCTAGGATTGGTTGTCAGTAGATTCTCCCTCTCTTGTCTGTGCGGGTTCCGGGGTGGAAAGGCGAGTTTGCGCAGGGGTTTTCACTTTGGTGGAGACATATGTGTCCATGGTAATTCGTTTCCATTTATTCCTGGAGGCCATGATGAAGCTTTAATCATATGCTGTTCAGCTTGTTTCAGGGGCAGGGAGTTCAGGTCCCCGGTGAAGATCCGGGTCGTTTCGGGGCCGGGCGGATGTGCCAGGCCTATATTGTAATGTCCTTTGTTTGTTAGGATCCATGAGAAGAACAAGCGAAGCGGATGGTAACCCTAGCTCTTCCAGCCACACTCAGGTAAATAATATGCCTATTGTAGGAAGACAAAAGCTGTTGAAACACTTATTTAAAATGTATGGGTGTCATAATGACACTCAACACTGTGCCAATGGAGAAACATATAACAAAAGCACTTAAAAAAACAACCACTAGATGAAGCTAATCTAAAAAATTCCACTTAGAAAAATGGAGAACATTATTCACAATACATCTAAACATGATTACAGCAAATGCCGAGTTATTTACAAAGCTAAAAAACATTTGTGGGGTTAGTACGTGACAAGGAGTACTATATGGGCACTAGGTGTGCAACATCAAACATTTTAAGAGTAGAGTGCTGTTTGATTTAACAAGCTCTATCGAAAGAAAAACCTATTAGATGTCTTAGGTTTCTGTTTGTGGAAGTCGACATATGTTTCGGCTAAAAGCATCCAAAAAATCAGGCAATGCACAAAACAGTTGTCTGTTGATGCGGGTTTAGTCGTCTTCAGGACATGAGAAAACAAGGTAATAGTACAACTTGATGGTGTTGAGTACTTCTTAGTAAACGTATTTATTTGACAAAAAAATCCACTGTAAAGTAAACAAACAGGCAAAAAAATGAATAAAA
The DNA here is from genome assembly GCF_040938575.1 of Ambystoma mexicanum. Taxonomy (NCBI): domain Eukaryota; kingdom Metazoa; phylum Chordata; class Amphibia; order Caudata; family Ambystomatidae; genus Ambystoma; species Ambystoma mexicanum. The sequence continues at coordinate 1,054,693,862 of NC_090921.1, read as the reverse complement.
AGTGGTTGAAAGGGTACATTTAAAAAACATTCCATATGTTGCAGGAGCGGAGTCTTCCATACCAGTGCACATCATCATTATCAACACTGATAGTGGCCGAGAGATATGCATGTAGTGTTACTTTTTCAAACATGAGGCGAGGGAAGGAAAATTTTCCGTTAGTAGTTTAGAGCAAAATGCCTGAAAATGGAGCCGTGCAACCACAGGAAGAGACCATATGTGTCTCAAGGAAATAGTTTTTAAGTGGTTTTAAGTTTTTTTTAAATTACACAATGTGGTACTGTCATGGGTACGACTCGGGGCTGGTCATTCTGGCGCCGCTGGCGCTATTTACATGCAATCCGAATTCCCCCTACTAAGATGGAGTCTCAGACTTCGAGTGACGTTCCAGCCCTCCTGTAGCAAGAGGAGACAGTGGCTCCGCCCCTTCCTCACGAAAGAGTATTTCCGGAGGCAACGCCGACAAGGCAGTGCGTTGCTACGACTTACTGCAGCCACGCTTGTGAAAGACAAAGCTCCCACTCTAGCCCTATTGATCACAGTATCATCAAACGCTCAGTCTCTGAAGGAGACTCCCCACCACCCAAAAACAAATACACCTTCCCAAAGCTTTGGCTGATCCTATTGATCACAGTATCATCAAACGCTCAGTCTCTGAAGGAGACTACCCACCACCCAAAAACAAATACACCTTCCCAAAGCTTTGGCTGATCCGAATGCTGTATTGCCAGCCTAGTCTAAGCTCTCCCAGAAAGTCATTCCCTGCCAGCTGCAGGATCACCAAGCTTTCCTTCATTCATTTACATCTTTTTTTTAGATCCGGGTGCAGTACAGAAACCGCTCTCTGCAAGTGGCAGAGAATCCTAGAGCAGGAGACCTATTCCTCCTATCCCTCTTATCCCTCCTGTGCCTACACTCCCTTTTGAACACTGTGGGTCATGCTCTTCTATTGCCTTGCCTCCTGGGAGCCAATACTAAGCTCTTGCTTTGGTTGCAAAGCTTTCATCCAGCTCGCTCCCCCTGAATCTTCCCTGATTTATTATGATGCACCTCAGGAATCCCCCTTTTTCCCATTTTATTTAACTTTACCCACAGCTTAACTTCTTGGTTGTCACCCAGCACCACATCCATGACCGCTCTTATTCAGGTGATACCCAGCTGTTCATCCGTTTATCAGGGAAGCCAGTCCCTCCAGACGAATAGGGCTATATCATTGAACACATGTGATCCAGGCTGGCAGCGAATTGGCTCCAGGTAAATCAACGGATCTATTGGTGCTGTGAGGTTAAAGCAGCCCTGCCTTCCACTCCAATCCCTCAAATCAAAGCAGTAACAAAACCCGCCGTCTTCCACCTTTTCCGACTTCCACGTGTTCTCTGTATTTACCAGTGTACCTCCACCCGCAGGGTGCTAGGAGCACTGGCGAATTCCCACTTCGGCTATGTGAACCCTTAATATTCAGGCATTCCCCTTACACCCATCGTCTTATCTCAGTGAGTTCAGAATACACCATTTGCTTTGCCGGTGCTAGGAGGTCTCCATACTAGCTTACAGCGGCCAACAGAAATACATTGAAGATTCTGTGCCTTTAACAGAAAGGTTATCTAATCAACCTCATTTCCCCATGCCAACCTTGAAGGGCCCTTCCATCTTCTTTGGCCAACCTTCTCACCATCTGCCTTAACTGGCATGGCTTTGATGGCAAATCAGTTTGCAACTGGGAGCAAAACTGTTGAACCCTTCTTAGCACCTCGATCACACCCTTTTTCCTCTTCTGGTTTCCCATCAAGAGATGGTTTAGCCCATGATTGGCGCTGTATCTTTAATCTAGCTCAGGCACTGAATACTCAATCTGCGAACTCTGTTAGCAGAAAGATCATTGTTTCAATGTTGTGCCTTTCCCCATGACCTAGAGATTTTGCTGAAATCTTAAAGCAGCGATGTTTTTCTTATCATTTGACCTCATTTCCAGAGCTTAAATCCTGCTCTTTGAGCCATGTTTCGTGCCCATGAAATGAACAGTGTTGAATCACTCACGCTGGCACTGTTAACTGCCCTGCCCAGTAACACTTAATCAGTGGTTGAAGTGTATGAAAAGAAGTAGTGGAACTATGTCCCGTGCTGGCCTGCCCCTCCCCAACCCATGGCTTTGCATAAACACCAGCATCACGCCCCTCCCACGCCCAATAGAAACCCACAAACAAATGCACCCGCTGTTTAAGGGAATGTTCACTTCAGTGCACTGAAGTGCACGTTTCAACGGCTTCCTACACTTTTCTTTTAAAACAAAACCTTTTCTTTTTAAAATAAAAATATAGGAACAGGAAAACCTAATAAAAAATGTAGAGGATCCCTGCTCCAAAACACTCCCACTCACTTGGACCGCTGCACTTAATCCCGGGGAAGCAAATAAAACAGCAGACACATTGAGCCCTGGTCCTTTACTTTCTTTCCTACACCCAAAGGACCATGCCCGGCAGGTCCCTGGGAAAAGAAGTGCAGTGCCACCGCAGAAAGAAGAGTCTCCACAGCCCTTTACTATTTTAAGAGAAGAGGAAGCGCCAATACCTCCAACAGACAATTGCTTGAAGGATTAACTCTGGTGTACCAATATCCACAATGCCCTAATGAACAAAATCGCACGACTTCAGCATAAAATTGCTGATAAAAGAGCTAACCTACCCAATGTAGATACTCACGCCAGAACCCCAACTTACACTGTTAAACCACCTCACTGCTTCAGATTCTCCCAAGTCAGCATTCATGAGGTTGAAAAAATGATTGTCTCTCTGAAACCGGCAAGGTGCCAGGGAGATAGCTGTCCAGCTCATAATGAAAGAGGCCGCTAGAGTCTTGGCGCCCTTTATCTCTAAATTAATCAATGCTTCTTTCTCATCGGGCATAAACCTATCTTGGGTCTTACCCCTCCTAAAAAAATGTTTCTGGACCCCACCATTCCTACCAACAATAGGCCAATTACAACAGTACCGTTCCTACTCAAGATTGTATACATAGTAGCCTACATCCAGATACAGGAGTACCTAGAAACTAATAACCTCCTAGGAATCCGCCAATCTCGCTTTAGGCCACAACAGGGTACGGAAAGGGCACTGATTGATCTAAAGATCCGGATCAATGAACTCAAAGATAAAGGGAATATGGCCTTGTTACTTCTCCTTGATCTATCCGCCGCCTTCGATTTGGTGGACCATAAAATACTATGTAAACACCTTGCTTCAGCCGCTCACTTTTCACAGGACGCGATTGCTTGTATCAAATCCTTTCTGAATAATAGGACCATGAGATTCTTCTCTCCTTCAGCAGCTGCTGACCTCATCCCAATAACTTGCAGTGTGCCACAAGGCTCCTGTGTTTCACCAACAATGTACAACATATTTATGAAGCCATTATTCGACGACCTGGATCATCTGGGTGTCACCTACACCTGCACTTGGCATACCCAGGAGATAGCCCATTTTGGGACTGAGGAAACAGAACAAATGGCTTTCCATCAATGACAGAATCCTGCTCAAAACTGTCTCTCTAACCCACAAATGTCTCAATAATGCTGCCCCACTTTACCTCACAGAGAGAATTGTAAAAAACCCTTGTCACGCCCCACTTGGTCAGTCAATTCATTCTGCCTGGTTGTTCCTAGATTCAAATTAAAAAAGCAGGGGGAGCAGCTTCCCTGTCATGGCTGCGCAGTTCTGGAACACCCTCCCTCCCTCTCTAAGAGCGGACCAACCATTCTCTAACCTTAGGTGAAATACCATAAGTTGGCTCTTAGCTAAGGAACTCTGACACACACAGGATAGTCCAAACCATGCTCGATCGTTGATACATGACCTCCCTGGCACTGTAACCTTTGCCTCGGACTGTTAAAGGTGTGATTCTCATCTGTACCCTTATTGACCTATCCTGCATTTTTCAGGTACATACTCACTGTATTATTTTGTAAAATAACTGTAACTATTGCAACTATGCCTAAAGTATTCCTGTAAGTTTCTGGTAATGCGCCCAGATACCTTTGGGTTTGGTGCGCCATATAAATCAATAAACAAACAAACAACATGGCAAACCATGGTTTGACTGCCATGGCCTCACTATGCTGCATTGTATACAAAAACAAAACAGCAAGGCCCAAACAAGAGCATTTATTAAAACAGGAAGACAACTGCAAAAGATGTTCACAAGCTAAACTTAAGTTAAAAAAAAACATTAAAATACAGGTGCACTGAGAAAGCATTTATGACCAGTGTGAAACTGACGAATTGCACACAATTGTTTTGTGATGGTGTTTAAACTGTGTGCCTATTTGCTGTCCTCTGTTCATATAGGATACTTGATTGTTGAATAAAGTATATGTCAGCAACTGGATGCAGTAGAAGCCAGATCTTATATTCCACCTTTCCTGCAATTAGCCTCGCCTGTCTCGTTTTTTCCAGCCGAAGCCAGTGCCCTGGGGTACACTGCAGGTGACTATTTCCAAAGGATTTCTCCTGTGTCTCTGTACATCTTCGGAATTGCTATCGAGAAAGGTTTAGGGGTGCTTTTGTGTATCGTGTGAAGGCCAATATTGCAGTCCATGTTGCAGCTGTAGCCAGTGGACACCGTTTCCTAGACGCCATTTGCAAGTTTCACTAGCAGGAGCTACTCACAGCTGGCATACCACCACTTGGGATAGCCTGCCGTCGCCGCAACCGATCTTTGCTGCCTCAGGTTGTTTACCTGAAGCCGTGGTGCCCTGATGAAGAATCCACGTGATTCTTTCCAAATGGTTTCTAGTGGTTCCAGTCGCTGGCATATATTTTATACATCTACGGAAAGGCTAAGAGTGAAGTTTCAGTGGTGATTTCTGTCCAATCATTTGCACTGCACCACCCTCCAGCTCCTTGTCCGTGCATTTGCAGGCAGTGCCATGCAGCGTCCACTCTTTCGCTCACTAACCAACACTCCTCTTTCACTTGCTTCTCCCCAACCTCTTTTCCCTCACCAACAGGGTCGGACTGGTGCATAAAATTGTCTCGGGCATGAATGAAAAAGTGGCACACAGTTGCAAATGGCAATTCATTCCTTTTGTGACAGACTGTTTGAATAGTGCTCAAGGGGAGTTATTTGATAAAATTCGATGTGAATTGTGCATTTTAAAGATATATATATTCAGCAGCACAGGTCATAATTACTAGCTGCATAGTGAAGTAACTCATCAAACTGGCTCACGTTGCCCAAAAAAGTGGCCCACACCAGCATTTTGTGTTTTTGGTTCAGACATTGCCCTATTGCCCGATAGGCCAGTCCAAGCCTGCTCACCACCCCTTTGTCCCTCACCATCCCTGTTACCCTTGCTCCCTCTTTCTATCACTCCTCACTCCCCCTCATGCCCTCACTCCTCATGTACCCGTTTTACAATGCCTATAACCAAGCCAAAACAATCGGCTTTGCCAGTGCCTCTTTAGTTTGTATGAAGCAGTTCCCACGCTGATATGATGTGATATGATATGATGTGGCATTTATAACGTGCCCGTACACAAGTGCTTCTAAGCATGACAAGACAAGGAGGGGGAAACAAGGGAGGGACAAATAACTATCTTACTAGGCCTTGTGTCATTCAGATTGCGCAAGTCCGGAGAAGAGGGACGGGAGAAGTGCCAGGGGGGAGCGGAAGGGGGAAGTGCAGTTAACTCACAAGTGCAGCCAGCGGGTGTCTCATAAGTGCAGAGAGAAGGGACTGTAGGGTTGCAGATACAGACCCTTAAGTGCTGGGGAGCCTAGAGGTAGTGCAAGGGCAACTGGACATGCAGGAACCTGATCCCGAGTTCAAACCGTGACCAGTGCGTGGAGCAGTCAGATGGATCAGCAGGGGAGAGGAAGAGAGAAAGAGGAAGCGAAAAGGAAGGTCTTGAGTTGCTTCCGGAACCGGAGGTGGTTCTGCTCAAGTTTGAGAGAGGCAGAAAGGCTGTTCCACAGGGAGGCCCCAGCCGAGGAGATAGATCTGCCCCCAACTCACAGTTTAATGCTTTCCCAATGTTCACATTTAAGAGGACAGGGCCACAGAGAGCAGGGATGGACTCACCTATAGCGAACTCTGGAGATTTCCCGGTAGGCTTCTGTGCTCTGTGCCTCTTTTGTGTGGTAACCTGTTTGATTTCGAAATGTACTCCTAGGAAAAGGTTTGGGCTTGCTGAAAATGTATAATATGGGGCCACTTTGAAAATTATTTCCAGGGCCTCTTTTGGTTCCCAGTCCATCCCTGACAGAGAAGCAATATGATCAGGATCACAGTTTTGCTAATGTGGGGAATACAGCAGTTTTGATTCCAAATTTGCCCAATGTGGATGGAAATACACAATTCCTGCCCACTGTCCCAGCCACTCGAGGCCCTTCCCCGTGTGGCGCCTTTTTCTTTCTTTCAATGTGGGGAGATAACAGGGAGTATCTCTGCCCCCACTACTCAAAATGACTTAATTCCCCACCCTCTCCACTTACCTGCGGGGCTGGAGCATTGCGCTCCGGTCCCAGCACTCCTCCTGTCTGGCTGTCACCATAGACATGGAAAAGGGACTTAGTCCCTTTTCCATATGGCAGCAGCCATCTTTCCCCCCCCATTTTTCATCTGCAGGTCGGCTGTGCTGGTAGCACGGATCTCGCGATGAAAAACTGTGAAATACATTTACACCCCGGACGAACCCCAGGGGTTTGAATAGCTTTCATGCCCTGCCAGGAGGGCGGACATAGCCTTTACCGGCCCACAGTCCAAGCTGAGGAGCTCGCACGGGCCGTTACAGACCATGTCCACCCTCCTGGCCGGGCATGAAAGCCATATTGTATGCCTGTGCCTGCAACAATTTGACACAAATATGAATTGTCGAAAGAAAAGCAAATCAATCCCCAATGTGAATTGCCATGTCAAATAGATTTATAGAACCACCGACACAGGATAGAATGCATATCTTCAAAAGGGAGTGCAGGAAAAAAAAGGTGTAATCAAAACATTAATACTGCATCTTGGTTATTCTACCAAATGCAGTCTCAAATGCAAGTAAGGAAAGACACTGTTATAAAGATTTGCGAAGGTAACAAACTGGTTACAAGAAAACATGCTTCCAGATATCTACAAAGATGAAGAACAGCTGCTTTTGAAAAAATGAAAATGGGACGGCACATGCAAGACTTGCTCCCAGCTTCTATTGCAGCAGAAAGCTATTGGCGCTGGCAGCTTCACTCCATTGAATTGTGCCTCCACCCTCTAATGATGACCAGGGGAAAATGCAAAGCATGAGGACCTAGCACACAGGCTGTCAGGCCCTGAAAATATAACCAAAGTCATGGGAGAGAGGGAAAGCATGAGCAGCTCACGCCCTTGGCGGACGCCAAAGCTACCCTGGCCTAAGGCCAGCCCCTAAAAGCATGCAAAGAAAGTCACAACAACCACACCAGGCGCATCTAGTCTGCTGACCTTTCTATCAATTGCTTCACCTGGAGATCATGCATAGTCTCTGGTGTTATTCTTGCACACACCAACAATCCCTGCCATTGGCTTCCACTTTTGTACATACGGCACATTTTCAGTCAAGGTTTCTCCACACCTGGCTTTCCAAGCTGGCATCGGACTCTAACAGGAGACTGCAGAAGAACTGGAAATGGCTTTCCTGTTGCATCCTTCTATATGGGGGAGCGACTAGCGGATCTCCCCCTTTGTCTTGCATACGTCCTGCCCTGTCGCAGAATGTTAATGAAGAGGACCCAGAAAGAGCACCTGAAATGATGAGGATTCAGGCAAAATGTTGACTGGAAAGTAGTAAGTAGTTCAGGACAAAAATAGACTTTCTTTTTATGGCCACCGTTTGCAGTGCAGCAGATGCGTGGAGGATGTTGCTGCATTGATGCGGAGCACCGTCAAGGTCTTCTGCTGGTGATGGAGTGATGTCTGATTGGTCCTGAATTACAACAAGACCCAGTTCTGTAGGAGAGTGAGGGTTTCCTCTGGGTGGCCACCGGCCAGCTCCATGACTGGGCATCGATCAGAAGTATTCCAAGTAAATCAATAATCAAATCCTTTGACTCTGGAAGGTTGCCACCATCGTCTTAATCTGTTTTGTGAAACACTGAGGGGCGGAAGGGAAGACAAGCAAAATTGAAAATGGTTCTGCTCCAGGCAAGCTGAAGGAACCGACAAGGGGGAGGAGGAAAGATGCTGACTGATGGGTATGCATCCTTGCGTTTCAAGTGGATCATCCAAGTGCCCGGCTCCAGGACTTCCTGCAATAACTCAAGGGTTTCCTTCTTGACATGCCTGTAGGCTAGAAACCTTTGATATCCCTTTGATTGATACCTGCTCTGAATCCCGTATACATTTTCCTTTGAATGAAAAGATTACAAAAAAAACCGGAGGGAGAAAGCAAAGTCAGCAATATTCTTTATGTGTTTAACAAATAATGGATTTCTTGATAAATAACTAGTAGTTTGTCTTGGATACTTTGCCCGAACCCTGCACCATTTGTAATACCCAAAGATCCCCTGTGATTCTGTACAAATTCAACCCAGGCAGTTGGAAGATGTAGCCTGGGTGGTGGGAGCCAGTGGGTTCCTCTCATGTAATCTAAGAACTCAAGAATAACTGGAATAAAGGGTCCTACTTGTAACTTACCCAAGTGTCTGAGGATCTTCTTTGTAACACCGTGCTGCCAGCAAAATATACACCTCTCAGCCATAGGGTCCTGTGGGGTTAATACCCCCTTTGTCCCAGAGTGTAAGGACTCATAGAAAATAACACTGCGCCCATCCCTGCAGTCACTGGGTGTTGCCTATTCTTACTGGTGCCCTCGGATGAGCACCCCCAGCTGCCATAACTATATGTAGTGCCCCTGACTAGGGAGGCGAGCGTTGCTAAAAGAGGAGCTTCAGTAACAGTTACAGAACTTGTAACTGATTGATCCCCAACTCTGATGTAACCCTTTAAAATTAAGATCTCAGGTGGTCTTCTCTGCATCCTTTAAATAAAGCACCCACTTGTTCAGTTTCTTGGAGAGGTGTGTGGTGAGTGCAGTCCACACCAAGCACGGGCCTTTGCTTTCTGTGAGCTGTTTCTTAGAGGACCCATTCTACAGCAGCACTATCTCAAACAAGCATTGGAAATGCGAACAGTAGTGGCGTTTGCTTAGGCATAGGAAAGGCACTTGCCAGGCCCTGCTGTAGTGGTATTAAATGGCCATTGATGGTACCAGCTGCAAGATTGTGCAAGTGCCTGGGCATTTAAGTTTGGATTAAGTTGGTTTTACCAGCCGTTAAGGAAGGAAGCCGCAAAGGGACTTTCGAGGTAATTACGGTAACGCAATTTGCGATACCGTAATTGCCGCCTTCCCCATTTCCATTGAGCCCTATTGGGGAAAAAATGAGAATGGGGAAGGGCCAATGGTGAATGGGGAATTACCGCCCCGCCAACCTTGGAATGGGGCGGTAATTCCGCCATCCACCATGGCGCAATCGTAAAAATACCGGCGTCAACCATGGCGCTAATAGCGCCATGGTTAACGCCTGGGTCGTAATGACCCCCATTAATTCTAAGACGGTTGCTTTGAAAAAACACTGGTGGCACTTTGAGTGGAAAGTTTGAAGGTAATGCTTTATAAAAGCGAGCTCAAAGAGTTCCCTTGAGGGGGTATATTGTACGGGGAGTGTCAGGAACTGGGTGGGAATGGCTATAGGGATTAATATGGTTATGGGTAGTCAATGAGTGGGTAAATAACCCCCACAAAACTACAAGCTTTATGTTCCTTTGCATATGCCATTCCTCGCCATTGGTACTCTAATGCAATAGCCCAAACGAAAAAAAAGATATAGAGTAACCACATCATGTTGCATGAGGGTTGTAGGAGAGGTGACATCCTGTAAACAGAGAGGAAGGCACTAATGATCGGTGCATTGCACAGGCCATAACCTACCCTGAAAGAAATATGATTCATGAAAATATGACCCCAATCCATATTATCCATGAGCATAAGTCTGGTGCTACCCTTCTGTTAAGATGGATTTCTAAACTCTGACCTGGTGGGCAGAAGTTTAGGAGGCCGACCTAGTTTAGTGGAACAGGGGAACCTTCTGAACAAACCACACCAATCTACGATAGCTTGGCAGGCAGTCAAGACTAAGGGCCTCATTACACCGATGGTGGAGAACCATGGCGCTATTAGCGCCATGGTTCATGCCGGTAAAATACCGGCACCGCCAACCCGCAAAGGGACCTCGTAGTAAGGCGGTAAGGATTTACCGGTACCGGTAAAATACTGGTACCGGTAAATCCTTACCGCCATCCGTGTAATGAGGCCCTAAGTCTCAGGAGGGGTGAGAGTGATCAGAAGCCCACAATGAGCAAAACAGTGAAACTCCACAGAATACTCTTAGACAAGTGTATGTCAAAAATACATTTATGATAGGCCTTTATACCTAAACACAAATAAACCACAGTAATAATAAAACAGTTACCACACATGCTATTCACTATGCAACATATAAGCAAAATGCGTTTAGCCTAATGCGGATAACGGGGGATAACAGAACCTGCAACATAAGAGATAAGTAAAACATAATTTGCACATTAGGCAGTTCTTCACATTTGATCCCTAGCTTATGCAGTCCAGCCCTACGAAGTGGGGAGCCTTGTGCTCAAAAGTACAGCAGTGCATTAACAACGCACGGTTGTGCGTAAGAGCGAAAGCGGGTCCTCTTCAAGGAGCTGGAGCAGTTCAGCAAGGGGGTTGAGGTGATTAAGAATAAAGCCCTAATATTCGAGGAGGGTCTGCCCTTGCAGTTAGAGTGACTTTCAGAGTTCGGGAATAGCTGGAGAGTGCAGGCTAGCCCAGCTAAGGTGAGTATCTTTTCAGGGATTCTCGTGCGTAAAAACAAGTGGATGTGCCAGGTGGCCCACCGGTAAGTGATGCAAGTACTCACCGACCTTCGACACAGTCTGGGTTAAACTTTGTCAGTCTAGTCCAGGTCGCATGTTTAACCCCTGCAGTTACACGTCGCTCCGGCTCTGAGCGGCTGCGGGATGGGACAATCGTCCGTAATGGGACAGTAGCCTTTTCTCTGCTCTCGAACAAGAAAGAAAGACAGTTCCAATGCAGCATGTCTTAGGACACAGGACACAAGGGGGCAGGTCTGCAGGAACTTACAGCAACCGTCACCACAGCGGGGCAACACAGAGACCGCAAATGCACTCTCATAAATCGCATCCCAGAGGAGCTAGGACAATGAGTGCCCAATTTTCCTGCGGTTCCATGGGTCTGCTCTTCATTTCAGGATACTTGGCTCCTTCTGTAGTTCGGTGTGAACTTACTTCAGTTGATCGACCTGGAATGGATGCAGACCCCTTTCTCTTATCCAAGATTCACTTTGCGCTCAAATCTGGGATAGCCAATAGATGATCTGCTCTCCTGCATGCATGCCAGGCATGGGCCAATCGTGGCCCACAGTGGTTCCAGTCATTCAGGCATACCAGCCATACTGGCACCAGTAGTGTGGATTGGGACCAGACAGTCCCAACCCTCTTCCTGGGCACTAGCACAAGTGACATGCAGGAGCCCGCGAAAGAGGCGTTTTTCACAGGAGGCTGCATGCCCAAATAGGGAATACCCGGGTCTCTCGACCTGGAAGAAGACAAAGGGACAAAATGACCAAAGGACAAAACAAAAGACTTTGTGGCATGGCCATTTTCGGCTCTGGCCACAGTCTTGGACCAAACGCGGTAAACGCGATATGGTCCATCAAAAAGAAGTAAAAATAAAAGTAAACTGCTGCCACCAGTTCGTCCTAGGCACACTTGTACAAACACCCAAAAATCCTTATAGGTTGGCTAGGGCCATAAGACAAAAGGACCCCTGTGAACGGGACTGTAAGGTACTTGGTACATAGATAAAAAGTTACCAAGAAATGACAACATAGTCAAAGACTAAGGGAAAGATAGTTTCCCAGTACTGACAGCCAGAAGGACGTGTCAGTTTCCCCATAATAAATGAGCAAAAGCCCAGAGGAGTGAAGCTGAAGGGTATGCTCCACTGGAAAAAGTGATGTTAGGTAAGCCAAACAAAAGCAAAAAGTTTGGGGGGGGGTGCATAGGGAAATTTGCACCTAAGGGAAATCTTTCCTAAAACCTTCAAACTGAAACTAATAAAACTCCAAGAAGGTAAAGTTTTGATTCATGTTATTGAACCAACCAAACATTTCTTTTTATGATGCCACCGGAATATGTCTTCCATATGGTTTTAAGAGCTGATGAATTCTACAATTTGCACATATAACATTTGGTTACTGCATAAAAGTTGTCAAAACAACAGTAATTCTCTAACTTTATGGACAGCATTTACACCACATTGCATCTCTCTTTTCACTGTAAAAACATATTTGTGAAAAACATTTCTGAAGAATTGCGAATGGCGCATATTTTGGAGCATGAATTGCACCCAATGCCTCTTGTTGTGCTGTGGTCCTTGCATCATGTTGCAATTAACAGTATATCATGTTGTGGAAAAGTTTTGGGACTTGGTTGCCCTCCTAGCTTTCAGTGTCAGATGCTGGATGAAGAAATGGGATGCCAACATTTACAAGCCGGGCTCCGTGATCAGAGTTACCCTGGTACATGGCAATGTGAGACTAGTATGAGCATGACCTTAAAATAGAAAATAAATTCACTAATCATGCAGAATCCAAGGAGATATTACCTAGTCAAAGAGATCCTTTGTATTGAATTCCTACTCACCTTATGTTCTTCCTTGTCGACTGGAGGTTCCTGAGATTACACGCTGATTTTAATCCAACACATTTCTTTCCTGCTCCTGCTTGAAAATTGGGGCTGCCACTTGTGGGTGTCTTCTTCATTAAGTACACACAACACACTGCAGAGTTCATCTCCTCAAAGCACTTGGAAGAGATATGGATGTGTAATCAGCTCTCCGACATTGAATATGGAAGTGCTATTTATACAGGCATTGGCAGCCAAGCCGCAGCCGACATTCATTTTGTTTCACTAACATTGCAAACATGTGCCGGCGGTCGGTTAACAACATTATTCCACTGCCGGCACATATTTGCAATGTTATTAAAACAAAGTCAAAGTCGTTGTCGGCAGCATCAGGAAAGCCAAGCTGCCGCCGACATTACATGTGTTTGACTAACCTTGCAAATAGGTGCCTGCGGCAGGTTACCAACATTAATCCGCCACCGGCACATAATTCTAACGTTAGTAAAACAAATTCAATGTCACCGGCGGCATGAATTCGCTGACACAAATTAAGAAATGCAAACAAAACACAACTTTCAGCTCTCTTCAAAAAGGAAAACAAACACACACTGCACATCCAATTACATCACTAACTGCACAGCCAATTAGGTGCTCCTTACATGAAAAACACTTGTCCAATCCCCCACAGGTCACTAGATGTACGTTTTCAGAGAATTTTAAACCAAAACCAAACTATTACAGCGCCCTGTTTATTTTTAATAAAAAATACTGTAAAATGTGTAACATAAATTGAACTCTGCAGTGATTATATTTTAAAGCATCAATCAAGTTAAATAACCTTTCAATAACATTAACAGAAGGCGGCCACCATTTTGGAAGTACAAATGGCTGATAAATTCACCACACAGTACCAATTCAACCAAAGCGTGCAAAAAGAGGTGCAGTTGGAGGAAAAATGGGTGGGAAGGGGAGGAAAATCCTATAGATTTCACTTAGCAATGGGCGTTAAATGGGTGGGACACATAGCCAAACTACAAAAATTCATCCTCACATGTCATCTGCATTCAAAAGCATTACAAACCTGCAATCAAAACCCCTATTTTAAGCTTTTATGTTAAAGCTCTTATTTTAATGCCAATAGTTTCAGCTTTATAGGTAGCACTTTCAGCACCACCTAATAGCCAACACTAAAAACCCACTGCTGTGCGAAGTGCCCGTGAAAGTGCGTGGACAAGTGTAGTCGCTGGAGTCAACTGCACATAACTGCTGGCCGCGTGCCATTCTACGTGACAAGGCTTATCAGTAAAACTGTTCTCACTTATTACTATGCTAATAACGTATGATTTACGTAGCAAAGCAGCCGGCCCTTTAACTGGCCCTCCTGGCCTAACTTCAATTGCGGTGAACCCTGAGTGCCCTCTGGCAGCTCCGTGTACTTCTATGATGCCCTGTGCAGCATGTGCTTCTAAGCCCAAATTATCACTAAAGGGGAGGGGTGGACAGCCACGCTCATCTAGTGACTCTGACGGGCCCCTCCTATGCTAAGATCACTGCTTTTTTCGGCAGGAAACCTGTTGTGGAATCTTCTGTTATAATAAACATGAACCAGCATCCTTCTCTGATACAGCGAGAAGCGAATGAAATTCCATACGTTGCTCTTTTAAATCTTTCGCCAGGGGTGTCCGAGTTGCCCATCTCTGTGTCTCCTGTGAAAGGCTCTGTTGGAATTGAGGGTCAGAAACGCTCTTTGGATAAATCCCCTAGTTTACTTTACAATTCAGCAGAGAAAGAGCGTTCAAGTGGCAATTCACCCCCTGACCCCCCCTTACTATTTTCTCCAGGCCTCCCTGATTTGAAGTGCATTCCGCCTTTTGGCACGACGACCATTTCAGCTTTAAACTTTGTACTAAATTCATTGGTACACCTCTATGAAAACATCATTGCTAATCTAAATGACCAAAGGTCAATGATTACAGTAACAAATATGAAGCTGGCTTTTCTTGAAGGGTATATGACCGCTTGCTCACAACCTGCCAGGGCAGATAAGGCTCTTCGATTCATCATGGCCCTAAGATGTCCATGCAAATTATGCAATCAGAAGGACAAGCAGCTTCTAGGGGCCTCATTACACGGATGGCGTTATGGATTTACCGGTAAATCCCTACCGCCTTACTACGAGGTCCCTTTGCGGGTTGGGGGATTTAACGCCTGCTTTTTGCAGGCGTTAAAATCCAACCCGCTAAGCGACCTCGGAGCTAATTATGGCACCGCAAAATTGCGGTGCCGTAATTAGCGCCTTCCCCATTCCCATAGAGCCCTATGAGGCAGAAATGGGAATGGGGAAGGGCAATGGCGGAAGGGGGATTTACCGCCCCTCCAACCTTGGAATGGGGCGGTAAATCCCCTTTCCGCCAAGGCGGTGCCAGTATTTTACCGGCATGAGCCATTGCGCTAATAGCGCCATGGCTCACCGCCTTCCGTGTAATGAGGCCCTAGGTCATTAAGTGGCGCAGTACAACAAAATTTGGGTGCGCCTGATGCTACTGTATTGGTGTTGTCGGACATACAAGCTGCCAGTGTGGTTGAGCATGTTAGTACGCAGCAACCGCTTGTGACACATACGCCTTCCGTGGAATATAACATGAATTACTCAATCTTTTCATCAAAGAAAAACAAATGTGGCAGCCACTAAGGAGGAAGTAAAAAAAATAAGAAGCTAGTGGGGCAGAATAACACCTGTGGCTCAAGGACATTCTTGCACAATTTAACCTTACCGCGCCTGACTCCCATGAGTCTTCCGCAGTGCAATATAACTAGACCTCAAAAGAGAGGGAAGCATGTCAAACAATTGTACAAGAAACCTATACTTTTTAAAAATCCCAGTCACCAAGAAGAGGTGGAGCTGGTTATCGAAGAGCAGCGTTTCACTCGCCAACACAAGATGCAGTTTCAGATGATTTACTTAATATTTCGACCTACTCTGTGAATGGGGTCATCAAGTCATCTACTGTCATTAATAAGTCCTTCCGTGTGTCAAATGAAGGGACAACGGTAACTGTTCTACCCATGTCAATCCAGGCAGAAATCCCGTCAAGTTCTGAGACCTCACTGGAAAAATCAAATAATGTGCCTCACAGGAATTCTGGTATCTTTGTCACTTGTTTGACCAATGTAGCCTCTAAAAGAAAAGTGCACTGAGGAGGCGGGGACCTTCATCCTGGGTCTGATCGAGAAAGTTGGTCATGGCTAGCCAGAGCCCTCTACAAAGAATCTTTAATCAATACCTAACTACCTTAACGTTGTCATATTAATCCCCTGTGTGTTTTGTCATGGAACACAAGAGGGTTTTCCCATTTAGTTACGGATAATGTAGTGTTTCTAACTTTAAATCTTATGACATATTTCCCTTAAGGGATGGTTTTCGACAGTGTCAATCGTTTTCAACTTTGGAGAAAATTGCGGCTGTTGGGATGTCCATCTCATCTGGTTGAGATGATTTGCGCACTTTATTCCAATACCTTGAATAAAATAAGACAAAATAGTGATGGCCTTCTATCGACTCCAATAGATACGCAAAGGGGGCTTAAGCAGGGCTGCGTATTGACACCCATTCTTTATAATTTGTTTATTTCATACATTGGTATTGAACTCATTAAAGACTTGTGGGCGAGAAACCTTATACTGGATTTGCGCAACCACTCATAAGTACAGTTGCACGAACAATGGGGAAGTGTGCTGCAGTAGTGAGGAAAAATAGGTGTTTTCTCCGTCACCTGAAACTAAACCAGAAAACCATGTGTAACCTCACATTCCGCGCTCACTATCAAATAGGATAGAAAACCAGTTGTGTAAGACGTGCCGAATGGCTTGGTTTATTCATAAAGGTAAGAAAATATGTTCACCTCACATAACTTGCACAAACAGGCTGTTAAGTAAAATCATTTTGACACACTAGGATATCGTGACACAAAAGTATACATTTGTTACATTTGCCAATTTTGTGTGCTCCAAAAACTTAATGTACTTTCATGTAACACTGCGTGTACAGTTTTTGGAATAAACCAAGCCATTCGGCGTGTCTTACACAACTGGTTTTCTATCCTATTTGATAGTGAGCGCGGAATGTGAGGTTACACATGGTTTTCTTGCACTCATTAAAGTCTGTATCTTTCCTTCTTATCTAGGTGCCAATTCAATAAACTGGCTTTTGTACGCCGATGACCTGCCCTTATTAGACCAAACTCCCATCGGCTTGCAAAGGCAGCTCTTAGCCCTGCAAAAATATGACCGTGAGAACAATTTAATTAGCAATATAAATAAACAAAAATTCTAATCATTCAGTTCAAGGACGATAAAAAAATATGCTACCTTTACATGGTTTTTAAATCAACTTAACCTTGAAGTTTTAAACTCCTTTACATATTTGGATGTTACAAAAAAAAAGGTAGCAGGCACTCCTCTCTGGAAAGAACATGGCATGATAACCTGTTCAGTGGTTTTTACCCACTTTGAGAGTCTGCAGCCATTGCTTTGTGCTCACTCTACTTTTCACAAAGGAGTAATATTCATTTGCATATCAGTCTTTGTCCCGCCCACAAGGGCAGTGCAGCACCGAAATGCCAGGAAAACCTCCTTAGAACAAGAGTACCAACAGCAGCTCCAGACACGTGTTTCAGCCTTGTTGGGCCTCATCAGTGAGGTGGAGCTGTGCCTCTCTGAGTACAGTGAGCAAGGTGTCCACATCTGGGTTCCCCCAGGTAATTTAGGATGACCAACCCCAAGTTCCATACAAAAAAGGTAGCAGACACCCCTCTGTGGAAAGAACATGGTATGATAACCTGTTCAGTGGTTTCTCTAAGTGGGGAGTTAGTAATGCAAACCTTATTGCCTCGTTGAAACAAAAAGGAGTCGGATTAGCTTTGCAGGCCATCATTATTGATGGTAAATATGGCTGCTTCCTTTCCCTTCCGCTGATTAAATCTTACAAAGCAAAGGTCATTCCCATCCTGACTTATGGGTCAGAGATATCCCCGTTAATAGATTTATCTTATTGGCCCTTATTGGAGGGTGCTTTCTGCAAAAGTGTTTTTGCCTTCCAAAGGAGGTTCCAGCCCCCATAATTCTCTATGAATTGAGTCTGTTGTCCTTAGCGGCAATCGCGAAATGGAACATGTTATCCTTGTTGAGGAAGATTTTACTTGTTACTAAAAGTTCATTATGGTGGCTGTTAAATTAGTTGCTAAATAATGAGAGGGTTGACACTTTTAATACTTGCCATCTATTTTTTTTGTAACAAATTTTATTGCCATTTATTCAAATGTGCACAGGTATTACAATTAACAAATGATAACACAATGAACGGTTAACCAACAACAGTCTTCTTACTATGTAGTATTGTTCACAGATTTCAGTGCGGGCTGGTGATGTAATGGGTTAATAGTTCGGGTGTTGGAGGGTACCTATGTCGGGGGGCTCCCATTGCCTGGGTGGTTCTTGAGTTCAGCTGCGTTAGTTTGGGTGGTTTCCTCAGGAGGGCTTATGGTCAGCGGTGAATTGTATGTCCCCAGAAGGGCCTTTCAAGAATCAAGAGTGTCAATCACATTGTCCCCGCCTGTGTTGACTCCGTCCCACCAGGCTCTAGTTTCAGCTTCAGTCCATCTCTCTAGATCCCTGATCCATCGTTCATGCGTTGGACCCCCGGTGATTTCCATGCCATAGCTATAGTGAGAATGCATGCAATGTCCATGAACTTGACTACGTGCTTGTATTTACAAGTCTGGGGTGAGCGCCAAGTAGGCATTCTTTTGGGGTCCATTCGTTTCTAGTTATCCCGGCGTCTATGCAGGTCTGTTTTACCCTGGACCATAATTTCATCGACTTGGTGCAAGTCCAAAACATGTGGATCAGATCTGCTTTGTCGTTTCCACACCAGGGACATTTTGGCGAAGTCTGTCTATTGAAGCTGGCCACCCTCTGTAGGGTCATGTACATCCTATATAAGACGTTTAGCTGTATATGTCTGAATCTGGTGTTTCTTGACACCTCTTTGGGGTAGACTAGTACCCTTTCCCATTCCTTGTCCGTCAGTGTGATTTCAAGGTCTGCTTCCCACTTCTCCTTCAGTGTCGCACTTTTGGGGTTGGGTTTGTCCATCAACCGACTATAGAGTCGAGAAACTGGTTTCCAGCCGTCCGTGAGGTCATGCATCTCCTGTAGTAGGGGGTTCGCGGTAGGTTCCTCTGGCCAACTGCACCAGTACTTCTTGGCGGTTTGCTTGAGCTAGTGGTACCACAGGAACTGGCCACCGGAGAGCCCCTCATTGTCCTGCAGTGATTCAAACTCTCTGAATACACCCTCTTCGAACATGTCACCCCATGTATAGATTCCAGCGCTTTCCCATCTTCTCGCTGTGGTGAGATCTGTCTGGGTCTTGCATGTGTCTACCAAGATGGGGGTATTAGAGGAGTAGGGGTGTTTCAGTTACTTGATGAAGCAGGTTCTGGACCATATCTGTCTGCCTAATTCGACAATCAAAAGCTTCAAGATTTCCCCAAAATCTTGAAGCTGTCCGAATATCCTCCCTGGCGACAGAGGAACCTAGAAAGGTACCCAACAAACTAAAATAATCTCTGTTTAAAACTCTAGCTAGTAAGCACCAAATAAATCTAATACCTTCTTGAGCAGTCGAACCCTGAAGTGTGCCTAAGATATCACATCTCATGGTGTGGGAGGGGTCTCGGGATTGGAATGGGGAGGAGTTGATATCACATCCCATGTTATAGGAAGGATCTCAGGTTTGAGCAGTTGAACCCTGAAGTGTGCCTAAAAGCGTGTCATCACCGACCTTAGAACTACAATCAGAAAACCCTCCTAAACCAATCTTAAAACTCGCACCAATCATGAGTGCACCCACTCCACCAGAATCAGTCAGAAACACCACCCATGGACCACCCCCACTCTCCGATCTGTCTCCCGTCCCCTCCCGCCGCACCCAAACCCCCCCACCCTATCTCGCACCCCCTGCTTTTCCCCTCTCCAAACACCAAGCAAGGGGGGCACGATGGCGAGCCACCCACCCCAAGACCACTCATCCTCTGAACCTCACCCCCGACCCACCAGCATTACCCATACCCGCTCCCCTCTCTATCATACCTGACACACCCCACCCTGCAACCACCCAACTCCCGCCCTCCCCTTATACCCCTGCCACCATCCCCACTCGACCTCACCCCTTCCCCTCCCTAAAAACTGCACGGCTAGCCCTAGCAAGAACCGAAGCTGCCTCCCACTCACCCTCCGACCCCCCCACTCTCTCCCACACACCAGTCGCAGCAAGGAAACTAAAGAGGAAACGTTCCTGGTCCCCCTCAATCTCACAGCACTCCTCGCCCCCCCTATCTCGACCAACCACATCTATCCCGCAATCCCCCCTCTCCCCCGCGGCCTCCCCCCACCTGAAACCCCTCTCCCTCGATTTCTCATCAGCTGCAACTGAAACTCCTTACCGTCAACATCCCTCTTTCAAATCCCCCTTCCAAAACCCGACCATCCTATCACACGCAGCCTCCCAACCCCTCCCGAAGCCTGCCAATCTCTCTGCTCGCCCACTATTCCCATCCATCATCACCCAACCTACCCTCCCCCCCCAAACTCTCCACCACTGCACCCTCCCCCCCACCACCAAGATCATCCCTGACTGCCGATGTGAACTGCATCCTATTTAACGCCCGATCAATAGCAAAAAACAGACACTCCATCTTTGACCTCCTCACCTCTGACAAACCAGACCTAGTTTTCATCACTGAAACCTGGTTCTCTGACGACTTCGGCCCAATCGCCAACGAAGCCTTTCCCCCCAACTACTCCCTCATCCCACTGAACCGTCCGTCCAGGGGAGGAGGGCTAGCATTCGTCTTCAAATCTCTCTTCCGCGCCTCAATCATCAATAACCAACCCTCCATTCCATCCTGCGAATCTCTCCTTGTTAAACTATCCCTCTCACCATCGCTCTCACATAGCTTCCTAATAATCTTCAGGCCCCCAGGCTACGATAGACACTTCGCAAATAACCTTTGCGACTCTATCGCCACCCTCCAAATAAACCATCCCAACCTCACCCTTCTTGGAGACTTCAACATATGGCTCGACATCCCCACCAACCCTATGACATACTCCCTGGTTGACGGATTAGATGCAATTAACCTCCAACCCCACATAAACGGACCGACCCACTATAAAGGACACACTCTCGATGCCATCTTTAGCTCCAACAACCTGATTCAGCTAATGCCGCCCACCCCTATCATCTGGTCTGATCACTACATTCTCTCTTTCACCATCCACTCACCCGAACCCCTCCCCCTACTCGTATCCGAACCTCCGAATATAGGCAAATGCTGGAAGAAACTAATAATCACCCCAGACCTAGCCGAGGTTCTCCTCCAGTCTCCACCACCATCCTGCCCTCTCAATAACCATCTCACGCCTGAGGCCCTTGATTCATGGCTTAGCGCATCTCTGATGCGCCTCACCCTCCCCTGCAAACCATCAATCCGCCGTGGCCCTTTCCCCAGATGGTTCACTCCTGAGCTGAAGACCACTAAACGACTATACAAACACCTAGAACGCAAATGGCATAAAGAGAAAACCCATGAGAGCAAGACCACCTTAGCCCGACACCTGTATCGGTACAAAGCCGAAATCCGGAAAACAAAAAAGGCCCACTACAACTCCCGAATCCTAAACTGCAAAAACCCAAGTAAAGAACTCCACAAAATTATCTCCGAATTCACCAACCCAGCTTGTAACACAACCATCCCGACCGCATCGCAATCACTCTGTGACTCACTCTCCCTCCACTTCTACTCCACTGCTATAGAAAGGACAAATACTCTAACCTCCAAACTAGCACTCTTACAGCCACTAGACAATCCTCAGCCCTTACCACCCAACCCATCAGCTACAACCTCCACGCAACCAACGTTCGACTCCTTCAGTCCATTAACAACAGAACAGTTTCTCAAACTCCTATCTGCCCGCAAACCATCCGGATCACCATTGGACCCATGCCCAGCCACTACCCTTAAAGAAATCTTTGCCTCCACCTGTGCAGGAGAACACGCAAGATCTATCATAAATGCTTCCCTCTCTTCCGGTACCTTTCCAGACGCATTCAAATTGGCGCACGTCAAACCCCTGATTAAAAAACCCTCGCTCGACCCGCTTGAGCCCAAAAACTACCGCCCCATATCAAACACCAGGTTCCTCGCCAAACTCATTGATCGAACCGCCTACTCTCAACTTAACGCCTTTGTTGAAGCCAACAAACTCCTAGACCCCGCCCAATCAGGCTTCAGAACTTGTCACGGAACTGAAACCACCCTAATCTCTATCTGGGACGACCTTAAAATGACTGCTGACTCCGCGGGATGCGCCGCACTAATCCTTCTCGACCTATCAGCCGCCTTTGACACGATCAATCACTCAATACTCCTTGATCGCCTCCACTCCCTAGGAATACGTGGAACCGCCCTCAAATGGATAGCCTCATTCCTCAAGGACAGGCACCAAATAACGACACTCTCCAACTTTACCTCCCAAGCCCGACCAGTTGACACAGGAGTCCCACAAGGAGCGTGTCTATCTGCCCTCCTCTTCAATCTCTACCTGATCACCCTCCAACCGATAATTCGTGCACACAACAACCTATGTTACAATTACGCCGATGACACACAACTAATTCTAAAATTCTTGAACACGAATCCTAACTCACGACCTGACCTGGCATCCTGCCTCCTTAACATTGAACGCTGGATGACCCAAAACCACCTCCTGTTAAACCCCTCCAAAACAGAAATCATGGTGTGCGGCAACCCGGATCTTCTCCCGCACCCTCTACCCTGGCCAACCGCCATGGGCAACTCACCGATACCCTCCAACACAGTGAAAAATCTTGGATGCACCCTAGACTCTGACCTAACACTCTCGCGCCAAGTCAACAATGTCTCAAAGTCCTGCCTCTACCACCTCAAAAACCTTAGGCGCATCTTTCCATATCTATCATTTCCTAACAGAGTCTCTGCGGTACAATCAATCGTCATCTCACAGCTGGACTACGGCAACCCCCTATACCTCGGAATCCATGCCTACCAAATGAACAAACTTCAAAGAGCACAAAACGCGGCGGCCAAAGTGTTACTTGCGCTTGGTCCAAGAGACCACGTATCCCCAGCCCTCAAGACACTCCACTGGCTTCCAGTAGCCCGTAGGGTAGCTTTCAAAACCTTATGCCTCACCCATCGAGCAGTACATAAAACTGGACCGCAATATCTTCAAGAAAAACTAATAGCTTATCACCCCACTCGCACCCTCAGATCAAGCACAGCCGGCCTCCTAGTAATTCCTAAGACAAACTCAGTCAGGTTAGGCGGAGCATCATTCTCAGCCCTAGCCCCAACCCTGTGGAACTCTCTCCCACCCCACATCAGGCTAACCGAGGAGCTAACAGCTTTCCGCAAACTACTGAAAACCTGGCTCTTTCCCTAAAACCAACCGGTTCCGTTCTAGCATCATCAAAATAACACCGACCCAGCGAAGCACCTAAAGCAAAACCAAAAGCAAAAAAAAAAAAAAATAAATAAAAAATACGGATTGTATCAAATATTCAGAAAAGAAATTAAAGCAAGTAATGTAGATGTAAACAGTGAAGTCAATAACACGAATTGACCACTGGATAAAAGAAAAAAATAGAGCATGGACGAGCTTGGAAAGACGATGAGTGTGGTGAACGGATGATTGAGAAGGGCGAATGAATAAAGATGATTCTAGACAAGTATAAATGAATGTGGAGGATGAAAGCGGTTGACCGGTGCGTCTGGCAGACGGTTGGGTCTGGAGACCCGATAAATAATACGAGCAAAATCGATGGGGATGACGGATGAGTATGTAAACCAATTGACTGTAGAAAGCGGTCCGAGTATGAAGAGCGGCTATGTGTACAAAGTGGAGGAAGGTGGAGAATTGGAAGAGCATGCAGAGCGAAGGAGCTTGTTGAGCGAAGAGAGCATACAGAGCAGAAGAATGTGAAGAGCAGATGCGCGTAATGAATAGAGAAAAGTATCAGCGACTGAATGGGGGAGCGACAGGGTGTGGAAGAGCGGAAGAATGTCGAAAGCGGAGGAATGTGTAGGGTGAGAGGCCGGAAGTGGGAGACCGACTGAGTACCGACGAGTGGAATGCGCGTGGAAGATGAACGCTGCTGACAGATGATTACGGAGGGCGGATGACTGTGGAAGGCGGATGATTGTGGAAGGCGGATGACTGTGGAAGGCGGATAACGGTAGAGGGCGGATGACTGTGGAGGGCAGATGACTGTGGAGGGCGAATGACTGCGGAGTGCGAGTGATTGCGGAGGGCGGATGATTACGGAGTGCGGATGATTACGGAGTGCGGGTGACTGTGGAGGGCGGATGACTGTGGAGGGCGGATGACTGTGGAGGGCGGATGACTGTGGAGGGCGGATGACTGTGGAGGACGAATGACTGTAGAGGGCTGATGACTGTAGAGAGCGGATGACTGTAGAGAGCGGATGACTGGGTAGGGCGGACGACTGGGCAGGGCGGATGACTGCGGAGGGTGTGTGCCTGTGGAGGGTGTATGCCTGTGGAAGATGACTGTGGAGGGCGGATTTCCGTTGGAAAGCGGTAATCTGTGGAGAGCGGATGACGGTGGAAAACGGATGACGGTGGAGGGCGGATGACGGTGGAGGGCGGATGACGGTGGAGGGCGGATGACGGTGGAGGGCGGATGACGGTGGAGGGCGGATGACTGGGGAAGGCGGACGACTGTGGAGGGCGAATGCCTTTGGAAAATGGGTATGGATGGCGGAAGACTGTGGAGAACGGTTGCCTGGGGAAGATGAGTGTGGAGGGCGGATGCCTGTGGAAGATGAGTGTGGAAGGCGGATGACCATGGAGGGCGGATGACCCTGGAGGGCGGATGACTGTGGAAGGCGGATGACTGAGGAGGGTGGATGACTGTGGAGGGCGGATGACTGTGGAGGGCGGATGACTGTGGAGGGCGGATGACTGTGGAGGGCGGATAACTGTGGAGGGCGGACGACTGTGGAAGATGAGTGTGGATGGCGGTTGACCGTGGAAGGCGGATGACTATGGAGGGCGGATGACTATGGAGGGCGGATGAATGTGGAGGGCGGACGACTGCGGAGGGCGGACGACTGCGGAGGGCGGACGACTGCGGAGGGCGGACGACTGCGGAGGGCGGACGACTGCGGAGGGCGGACGACTGCGGAGGGCGGACGACTGCGGAGGGCGGACGACTGCGGAGGGCGGACGACTGCGGAGGGCGGACGACTGCGGAGGGCGGACGACTGCGGAGGGCGGATGACTGTGGATGGCGGATGACCGTGGAAGGCGGATGACCATGGTGGGCGGATGACTGTAGAGGGCGGATGACTACGGAGGGCGGATGACTACGGAGGGCGGATGACTGCAGAGGGCGGATGACTGCGGAGGGCGGATGACTGCAGAGGGCGGATGACTGCGGAGGGCGGATGACTGTGGAGGGCGGTCAGCGTACAAAGCGAACGAATATGAAGAGCCAATAAATGTGGTGGACAGACAAATGTGGAGAACACATGAATGTAGAATGCGGCTGAATGAATATGGAGAACACATGAATGTAGAAAAAGGTTGAGTGTAATGAATTTAGAAGTATTCCCAATAGCCTCGCTGGAAAATCGATTTTATAGTGCGCCCAGTAGCCTCTCCGTAGAAAATTGAATTTAGATACGAGTCCAATATCTTCTGTGAAAGCTGCATTTAGAAGTGCTGATGAAATGAATTTAGAAGTGTTCCCAATAGACTCTGTATGGAAAATTGTACTTAGAAGTTCGCCCAGTTCCCTCTCTGGGAAAGTTGCATTTAGAAGTTTGCACACTGAAAGAGCATATAACCCATCACACCACACCCCACGCTTACTCTCTCCTTACATCACCACTCAACTAGAACACAGAGATACTATGACACCATTCGGTATAACTGTTCTCATACGAACATCCACCGCTTACTCCACATCATTCTATGTAAACACTGCTGGTCCCACACCCCCAGCCAGGCGTTTTCCTCAGGTCTAACGCAGCCACATCCGTTCCGGATAAATCCTGCCAGAACGAACACATTCTCCTAATCTCTCAAACACCACACCTACCGATAAGAAGCAGCTATTACACGTGTACCGCACAAGCTGCACACATATCCGGTGCTCACACGCACCTTTTGACTCTCCCTACTCTCTCTACTGATCTGAACTTCGGTTCCCAAGGGCGTTCAACCTACCAGCGCCTTCAGACCATACCAATGGTATATAAGGCGCTATATAAGTGCAAAATAACAATAACAATAACAATAACAACATCATGCATCTGCTTCAGTGGGTTCCAGAGTGTCTCTTTGGGGAATAACTTGGAAGGTAATTGACGCAGTAGCCCTAATTCAGGGGTCGGATTGTCCGAGAGCCACCTCGTCACATGACTGAGTTGTGCTGCCACGTAGTACATTTGGAGGTCAGGGAGCTGTATCCCTCCTTCCTTGTGTGGCAGCATTAGAATAGACAAGGACAGTTCATGCCTAGATGGTCCCCATAGGAAGTCCCTAATTAGTGCTTCCAACTTCTTGAAGAAGGGTGGTCTGATATAGTGGCAGATGTTTACGAAGTGGTACAAGAATCGAGGGAGTACTATCATCTTGACAATTGCTGCTCTGCCCATCATTGCAAGTGGTAGTTTTGACCAGAATTTCATAGATTTGCGTAGACCTTTTATTACTGCTTCGGTGTTGTGTTCAGGAGTAAGCGTCGGGGTGTGCCTCAAGTTGACTCCCAGGTACCGGAACGTATCGGGTTGCCATTTTATCCCGACATCTGGCAGTTTGGCCACCTTCAAGCCCTTCAGTCTGGCCAGGGGGAATGCACAGGATTTTAGCCTGCTGAACTTAATCCCAGAGTAGTGTGCATAGTTGTCGAGGACATCCAGTGCGACTTGTGCGTTGATCTGGGGGTCTTTCAGGTATAGGAGCACATCGTCTGCATATAGTGATATTATGGAGTGCTCATCGCCCATCTTTATGCCTGCATCAAAAAACTGTTTCCTGAAGTAGATAGCTAATGGCTCCAGGCCTAAGATGTATAACATAGGCGATAGTGGACATCCTTGCCTGGTGCCCCGTTGTATTTCCCAGGGTTCAGACACCGTTCCACCTGTCTTCACTCTTGCTACAGGCGAGTTGTACAGCACCTTGACCCATCTCACGAAGCCTTCGCCAAAACCAAACTCTCTCAGCACCTCGATGAGCCACTCCCAGAATATGGAATCAAAGGCCTTGATAGCGTCGAGTGAGAGCACTGCCAGGTCTTCATCTCTCGTGTAGGTCTCGGCCATGATGTGTTGGAATCTTCTCAGGTTGGCTGTGGTATTACGTCCTGGGACAAATCTGTTTTGGTCCTCGTGTATTATGGATCCCACCACCCTTGCAAGTCTCTTGGCCAGGATGGTAGTGAGAATCGTACTATCGTAGTTCAGCATAGCTAGGGGGCCATAGGAGTCACAATCACTGTGTGGTTTGTTCGGTTTGAGCATAGGGATTATTATCCTCTCCTTCATGGTGTTGGGTAGGATCCCATTCTCGTTAGCCTCCTGGTACACCACATGAAGGATAGGGGTGAGGGTGGTTTCGTATGCTTTGTAGAATTCAGGCGGGAGGCCGTCACTCCCGGGAGCCTTACAGGTGGCTAGCGATCTCATTGCTATTGTCACATCTTCTTTGGTGATCTCCACCTCTAATGACTCTTTTTGCTCGTCAGATATTTTGGGGAGTCCTATCTCTTCTAAGGTAGGCCTGATTTCCTCTCTGGGTACTTGTTTATCGTGGGAGTACAAACTGGAGTAGAATTCAGCAAACGCTGTGTTGATTTCTAGTTGTGTCCTGTGAATTGGCCCGTTTCCGTCCAAGATCTCTGTTGGGAGGTGTCTAGGGTGATCACGCTTGCACAGCCAAGCCAACAGTCTGCCTGGTTTATCGGATTATTTATGTTCCCTGGCCGTGTATGTTGCGAAGTCTAATTTGGCTAATCTGTCCCAGGCTGATTGGCACTTCTCTCAGATTTCTTTCAACATCACCTCAACCTCTGGTGTGGCATTGGAACTGGTCTCTAGTTGTGTTATTTCCTCTTCCCATACCTCTAGTTCAGCCTTCAGTTTTCTTCGGATGCCGCCGGCTTTTGATATTGCTCCGCCTCGTGTCACTACTTTCATGGCTTCCCATAGTGTGCCCCAGCTTGCCACAGAGCCTTTGTTGATGTCTATGTATTCCTCTAGTTTTTCAGCAAGGTCTTCTCTGAATTCGGGGTCAGTGAGAGCTGTGGTAGGCATTCTCCACATGGGGATTGGTGGTCTAGGCCCCCTGAATTTCCATTGCATGAGTAGTGGTGAGTGGTCGGAGATAGATCTGCCGAGATATGCCATGGTTTCTGTCATTGGGACTTGCTCCCTGTCTATGAACAGATAGTCTATCCTCGTGTGGATCTTGTGCGGGGCTGAATAGTAGGAGTAGTTCCTCTCATTGGGGTGTTGTTCCCGCCAGATGTCCACCAGATCTAGGTGCTCACGGGCGCCATTCATCGCATGGGTTGCAGCATTATTTGGTTGGTGGGGCGGTTCTGATCTGTCCACGGAACCGCATCCAACACAGATGAAGTCTCCTCCCCAAATAAAGATTCTTTCTCTGTGGTGTGCCATTTTAGTGTATAGTGTCTTGAGGTGTGAGGGTATTCCATGTTGTGGGAGGTATGAGTTCACTAGACAAACTGCCACATGCTCGATAGAATCCCACATTATTATGTACCTGCCTTCTTTGTCAGTCTCAAAGCCCTGCAGTTGAAAAGGTACATTTGGGTTCACCAACGTGTACACTCCCCTTGCGTATTTGGAATAAGGTGCTCCTCTCCCAATTCCACCCCATCTTTCAGTTAGTTTGGACATGGTTTCTTCCGTGAGGTGGGTCTCTTGAAGCATCATAATCAAAACCTTTTTTCTGCGGAGATAGGATTGAATCCGATTCCTTCTTCGGTATGAGCCCATCCCCCTCACATTCCATGTCATCACCTTAAGTTGTGACGCCATTGGGTTAGTGTTTTGGGTCCATCTAGTTGGTCTTGACTGGAATCTTGGGGCAGTCTCGGTCCCAGGATGTGGGGTTTCAGACTTGGGTTCCAGGGTCCCCTCGTACCCAATTCTTGGTTTCGATTCATCTTGTGCCCCTTTGGTATTAGTGGTGTGAAGACTGTATAACTAATAAAACACTTAACATAACTAAAACTGGTGCGCCAAGCGACCACTTCCTTCTTGTGGTGCTCAGGCGCACTCGCGCTGTCTGGGCCCATCTGGGTATCGGGCACGAGCTGGGTCGGTCAGGCAACTGGCCTGTCCTGGACTGCCCGTGGGGGTCAAGCCTAGCGCCTGGCAGGAGGCCGAGCGAGGGCTGCATCTGTGTGGCCAACTGTTGACTGGATTACCGTCTATGTTTTGGTTGCCTTTTGCCTGCGATGGGAGTGTGGGTTTGTAGGTAGTTTCATTCTTTGCATTCCGATATGAGGTTTGCCTCAGTCTTCCATCTGGGGGTGGTCGTTGCCTTCTGCGAGGTTATCTTCTAACCACATATAGGCGGCTGCTGGGTTCTCTAGAAATATCGCACGCCCTTTAAAAATGACCTTCAATCTCGAAGGGTAAAGCAACATGTATTTCAGGTTTAATTGTCTGAGTCTTGCTTTCACTGGCACAAATGAGTTTCTTTCCCTCTGAACTTTCTGGGTATAATCTGGGTAGATGGCTATTTTGGAGTTACCACGTTCTATGGGTCCTTCTTCTCTGGAGTACCTCAAGATGGTTTCTCTGTCTTGAAAGTTGAGTATTTTGGCAATTATGGGGTGAGGGTGAGAGCCAGGTGGGGGTCTCTTTTGTAGGGACCTGTGTGCCCTTTCGACTGCGAATCCTTGCGTTAGCTTCCCGGGGCCTATCTCTTGTTGTATCAGAGACTCAATGTAGGCCGTTGGGTTTGGGCCTTCGCTTCCTTCCGGTACTCCGAGTATTCTGATGTTACCCCGTCTAGCCCGAACTTCAGCCTCCTCGGATCTTGCCTCTAGCGCGGCCACTTTCCTCTCCAGGTTTCGGGCATCTTGGCGCATGAGTTGGATGTCTGTCACAACTGAACTTAGGAAGGAGGATTTCAATCCCTTCTCCCGAGCCACAGAAGCCGAATGGATTGACCCCTCCCACCGTGGTTGGCACGGGCGCCTGGATGTTCTAATTACAGGTAGCCACGTGGCAGCCAATGGGGGGAAGAAGGAGTTAGGGAAAGGGGATGGACAAATAAAGGGAAGTAGGGGAACAAGACATAAACAGCAAAAGACCTCTACAATTCCTGACTCGATAATGTAATACTCCTGCAACCTGACCTGACTCTACCTTCAGCAATTCGTAGAACATAACATAACCTTCATACCATACATAACCTATTACACATGACCTCCGGTGTTTTAGCACTCATGACTTTAAAGCCACAGTACTTAGATCGTGAGCAGAGAACATAGAGACATACATATAACATGGATTAACATAACACACTGCACATAGACAGACGCTTTTCTCCATGTGGAAAAGCCAATTGATTGGAAATGTAGATTAGTCGGGTTGTTTTTCCCTTGTTTTTAGAACGTGAAGAAAACAATGCGCCTGCAACCAGAATGGCGTTTATCTTGCCCAAAACCTAGTTGTCACATTAGACCTAGAAGGGTAAAAGCACCCATATACGTTCTTTTTATGAGAGTTCACTTAACTCATGGTCCGGACGTTTTCCTTGTTACGTCCGGACAGAAATGCATGAAGCGTCTGTACACTCCGTATCACTGCTGCAACCCGGCAAAACAAACAAACACAGAAGCACTTAACTGAGTGTCCGGGAGCCTCCTGCGGCTGACCCGGACCTGTGACCTGTAGAACTGAGGCAGATTAAAGAGTGTTCACCGCCGCAGCCCGGGGAATGAAGAGGCTTGGAGGCATAGCCGGCGTGACTCCTTCACGCCGCCAGATTACCCTTCTAGCGTTCGCGTTGCTGTTTCATCCTGCCGCCGCCGCCGCCCGTGCTCTCCAACATTAATCAACAGCAACTGAACACGGGTGAGCGGCCGTTAAGAGCCCACTCCCTAATTACAAAGTGCCGGCAGCTGAGTACCGGCGGGCCCAAGGAACTAAACATTCCCCATGCCTACTGGGAATTGTAGTTTTCAAATATGCCGTACCTGCTTTCTCCTGCACCACAGGCCCTTATTCCTGACAATGTCAGATTTAAATTTGTCAATCTTAGAATCTATTAATGTCCTCAGAGATGCAATAGCTTGCAGTACCTAGGATTGGTTGTCAGTAGATTCTCCCTCTCTTGTCTGTGCGGGTTCCGGGGTGGAAAGGCGAGTTTGCGCAGGGGTTTTCACTTTGGTGGAGACATATGTGTCCATGGTAATTCGTTTCCATTTATTCCTGGAGGCCATGATGAAGCTTTAATCATATGCTGTTCAGCTTGTTTCAGGGGCAGGGAGTTCAGGTCCCCGGTGAAGATCCGGGTCGTTTCGGGGCCGGGCGGATGTGCCAGGCCTATATTGTAATGTCCTTTGTTTGTTAGGATCCATGAGAAGAACAAGCGAAGCGGATGGTAACCCTAGCTCTTCCAGCCACACTCAGGTAAATAATATGCCTATTGTAGGAAGACAAAAGCTGTTGAAACACTTATTTAAAATGTATGGGTGTCATAATGACACTCAACACTGTGCCAATGGAGAAACATATAACAAAAGCACTTAAAAAAACAACCACTAGATGAAGCTAATCTAAAAAATTCCACTTAGAAAAATGGAGAACATTATTCACAATACATCTAAACATGATTACAGCAAATGCCGAGTTATTTACAAAGCTAAAAAACATTTGTGGGGTTAGTACGTGACAAGGAGTACTATATGGGCACTAGGTGTGCAACATCAAACATTTTAAGAGTAGAGTGCTGTTTGATTTAACAAGCTCTATCGAAAGAAAAACCTATTAGATGTCTTAGGTTTCTGTTTGTGGAAGTCGACATATGTTTCGGCTAAAAGCATCCAAAAAATCAGGCAATGCACAAAACAGTTGTCTGTTGATGCGGGTTTAGTCGTCTTCAGGACATGAGAAAACAAGGTAATAGTACAACTTGATGGTGTTGAGTACTTCTTAGTAAACGTATTTATTTGACAAAAAAATCCACTGTAAAGTAAACAAACAGGCAAAAAAATGAATAAAAAGTGGTTGAAAGGGTACATTTAAAAAACATTCCATATGTTGCAGGAGCGGAGTCTTCCATACCAGTGCACATCATCATTATCAACACTGATAGTGGCCGAGAGATATGCATGTAGTGTTACTTTTTCAAACATGAGGCGAGGGAAGGAAAATTTTCCGTTAGTAGTTTAGAGCAAAATGCCTGAAAATGGAGCCGTGCAACCACAGGAAGAGACCATATGTGTCTCAAGGAAATAGTTTTTAAGTGGTTTTAAGTTTTTTTTAAATTACACAATGTGGTACTGTCATGGGTACGACTCGGGGCTGGTCATTCTGGCGCCGCTGGCGCTATTTACATGCAATCCGAATTCCCCCTACTAAGATGGAGTCTCAGACTTCGAGTGCCGTTCCAGCCCTCCTGTAGCAAGAGGAGACAGTGGCTCCGCCCCTTCCTCACGAAAGAGTATTTCCGGAGGCAACGCCGACAAGGCAGTGCGTTGCTACGACTTACTGCAGCCACGCTTGTGAAAGACAAAGCTCCCACTCTAGCCCTATTGATCACAGTATCATCAAACGCTCAGTCTCTGAAGGAGACTCCCCACCACCCAAAAACAAATACACCTTCCCAAAGCTTTGGCTGATCCTATTGATCACAGTATCATCAAACGCTCAGTCTCTGAAGGAGACTCCCCACCACCCAAAAACAAATACACCTTCCCAAAGCTTTGGCTGATCCGAATGCTGTATTGCCAGCCTAGTCTAAGCTCTCCCAGAAAGTCATTCCCTGCCAGCTGCAGGATCACCAAGCTTTCCTTCATTCATTTACATCTTTTTTTTAGATCCGGGTGCAGTACAGAAACCGCTCTCTGCAAGTGGCAGAGAATCCTAGAGCAGGAGACCTATTCCTCCTATCCCTCTTATCCCTCCTGTGCCTACACTCCCTTTTGAACACTGTGGGTCATGCTCTTCTATTGCCTTGCCTCCTGGGAGCCAATACTAAGCTCTTGCTTTGGTTGCAAAGCTTTCATCCAGCTCGCTCCCCCTGAATCTTCCCTGATTTATTATGATGCACCTCAGGAATCCCCCTTTTTCCCATTTTATTTAACTTTACCCACAGCTTAACTTCTTGGTTGTCACCCAGCACCACATCCATGACCGCTCTTATTCAGGTGATACCCAGCTGTTCATCCGTTTATCAGGGAAGCCAGTCCCTCCAGACGAATAGGGCTATATCATTGAACACATGTGATCCAGGCTGGCAGCGAATTGGCTCCAGGTAAATCAACGGATCTATTGGTGCTGTGAGGTTAAAGCAGCCCTGCCTTCCACTCCAATCCCTCAAATCAAAGCAGTAACAAAACCCGCCGTCTTCCACCTTTTCCGACTTCCACGTGTTCTCTGTATTTACCAGTGTACCTCCACCCGCAGGGTGCTAGGAGCACTGGCGAATTCCCACTTCGGCTATGTGAACCCTTAATATTCAGGCATTCCCCTTAGACCCATCGTCTTATCTCAGTGAGTTCAGAATACACCATTTGCTTTGCCGGTGCTAGGAGGTCTCCATACTAGCTTACAGCGGCCAACAGAAATACATTGAAGATTCTGTGCCTTTAACAGAAAGGTTATCTAATCAACCTCATTTCCCCATGCCAACCTTGAAGGGCCCTTCCATCTTCTTTGGCCAACCTTCTCACCATCTGCCTTAACTGGCATGGCTTTGATGGCAAATCAGTTTGCAACTGGGAGCAAAACTGTTGAACCCTTCTTAGCACCTCGATCACACCCTTTTTCCTCTTCTGGTTTCCCATCAAGAGATGGTTTAGCCCATGATTGGCGCTGTATCTTTAATCTAGCTCAGGCACTGAATACTCAATCTGCGAACTCTGTTAGCAGAAAGATCATTGTTTCAATGTTGTGCCTTTCCCCATGACCTAGAGATTTTGCTGAAATCTTAAAGCAGCGATGTTTTTCTTATCATTTGACCTCATTTCCAGAGCTTAAATCCTGCTCTTTGAGCCATGTTTCGTGCCCATGAAATGAACAGTGTTGAATCACTCACGCTGGCACTGTTAACTGCCCTGCCCAGTAACACTTAATCAGTGGTTGAAGTGTATGAAAAGAAGTAGTGGAACTATGTCCCGTGCTGGCCTGCCCCTCCCCAACCCATGGCTTTGCATAAACCCCAGCATCACGCCCCTCCCACGCCCAATAGAAACCCACAAACAAATGCACCCGCTGTTTAAGGGAATGTTCACTTCAGTGCACTGAAGTGCACGTTTCAACGGCTTCCTACACTTTTCTTTTAAAACAAAACCTTTTCTTTTTAAAATAAAAATATAGGAACAGGAAAACCTAATAAAAAATGTAGAGGATCCCTGCTCCAAAACACTCCCACTCACTTGGACCGCTGCACTTAATCCCGGGGAAGCAAATAAAACAGCAGACACATTGAGCCCTGGTCCTTTACTTTCTTTCCTACACCCAAAGGACCATGCCCGGCAGGTCCCTGGGAAAAGAAGTGCAGTGCCACCGCAGAAAGAAGAGTCTCCACAGCCCTTTACTATTTTAAGAGAAGAGGAAGCGCCAATACCTCCAACAGACAATTGCTTGAAGGATTACCTCTGGTGTACCAATATCCACAATGCCCTAATGAACAAAATCGCACGACTTCAGCATAAAATTGCTGATAAAAGAGCTAACCTACCCAATGTAGATACTCACGCCAGAACCCCAACTTACACTGTTAAACCACCTCACTGCTTCAGATTCTCCCAAGTCAGCATTCATGAGGTTGAAAAAATGATTGTCTCTCTGAAACCGGCAAGGTGCCAGGGAGATAGCTGTCCAGCTCATAATGAAAGAGGCCGCTAGAGTCTTGGCGCCCTTTATCTCTAAATTAATCAATGCTTCTTTCTCATCGGGCATAAACCTATCTTGGGTCTTACCCCTCCTAAAAAAATGTTTCTGGACCCCACCATTCCTACCAACAATAGGCCAATTACAACAGTACCGTTCCTACTCAAGATTGTATACATAGTAGCCTACATCCAGATACAGGAGTACCTAGAAACTAATAACCTCCTAGGAATCCGCCAATCTCGCTTTAGGCCACAACAGGGTACGGAAAGGGCACTGATTGATCTAAAGATCCGGATCAATGAACTCAAAGATAAAGGGAATATGGCCTTGTTACTTCTCCTTGATCTATCCGCCGCCTTCGATTTGGTGGACCATAAAATACTATGTAAACACCTTGCTTCAGCCGCTCACTTTTCACAGGACGCGATTGCTTGTATCAAATCCTTTCTGAATAATAGGACCATGAGATTCTTCTCTCCTTCAGCAGCTGCTGACCTCATCCCAATAACTTGCAGTGTGCCACAAGGCTCCTGTGTTTCACCAACAATGTACAACATATTTATGAAGCCATTATTCGACGACCTGGATCATCTGGGTGTCACCTACACCTGCACTTGGCATACCCAGGAGATAGCCCATTTTGGGACTGAGGAAACAGAACAAATGGCTTTCCATCAATGACAGAATCCTGCTCAAAACTGTCTCTCTAACCCACAAATGTCTCAATAATGCTGCCCCACTTTACCTCACAGAGAGAATTGTAAAAAACCCTTGTCACGCCCCACTTGGTCAGTCAATTCATTCTGCCTGGTTGTTCCTAGATTCAAATTAAAAAAGCAGGGGGAGCAGCTTCCCTGTCATGGCTGCGCAGTTCTGGAACACCCTCCCTCCCTCTCTAAGAGCGGACCAACCATTCTCTAACCTTAGGTGAAATACCATAAGTTGGCTCTTAGCTAAGGAACTCTGACACACACAGGATAGTCCAAACCATGCTCGATCGTTGATACATGACCTCCCTGGCACTGTAACCTTTGCCTCGGACTGTTAAAGGTGTGATTCTCATCTGTACCCTTATTGACCTATCCTGCATTTTTCAGGTACATACTCACTGTATTATTTTGTAAAATAACTGTAACTATTGCAACTATGCCTAAAGTATTCCTGTAAGTTTCTGGTAATGCGCCCAGATACCTTTGGGTTTGGTGCGCCATATAAATCAATAAACAAACAAACAACATGGCAAACCATGGTTTGACTGCCATGGCCTCACTATGCTGCATTGTATACAAAAACAAAACAGCAAGGCCCAAACAAGAGCATTTATTAAAACAGGAAGACAACTGCAAAAGATGTTCACAAGCTAAACTTAAGTTAAAAAAAAACATTAAAATACAGGTGCACTGAGAAAGCATTTATGACCAGTGTGAAACTGACGAATTGCACACAATTGTTTTGTGATGGTGTTTAAACTGTGTGCCTATTTGCTGTCCTCTGTTCATATAGGATACTTGATTGTTGAATAAAGTATATGTCAGCAACTGGATGCAGTAGAAGCCAGATCTTATATTCCACCTTTCCTGCAATTAGCCTCGCCTGTCTCGTTTTTTCCAGCCGAAGCCAGTGCCCTGGGGTACACTGCAGGTGACTATTTCCAAAGGATTTCTCCTGTGTCTCTGTACATCTTCGGAATTGCTATCGAGAAAGGTTTAGGGGTGCTTTTGTGTATCGTGTGAAGGCCAATATTGCAGTCCATGTTGCAGCTGTAGCCAGTGGACACCGTTTCCTAGACGCCATTTGCAAGTTTCACTAGCAGGAGCTACTCACAGCTGGCATACCACCACTTGGGATAGCCTGCCGTCGCCGCAACCGATCTTTGCTGCCTCAGGTTGTTTACCTGAAGCCGTGGTGCCCTGATGAAGAATCCACGTGATTCTTTCCAAATGGTTTCTAGTGGTTCCAGTCGCTGGCATATATTTTATACATCTACGGAAAGGCTAAGAGTGAAGTTTCAGTGGTGATTTCTGTCCAATCATTTGCACTGCACCACCCTCCAGCTCCTTGTCCGTGCATTTGCAGGCAGTGCCATGCAGCGTCCACTCTTTCGCTCACTAACCAACACTCCTCTTTCACTTGCTTCTCCCCAACCTCTTTTCCCTCACCAACAGGGTCGGACTGGTGCATAAAATTGTCTCGGGCATGAATGAAAAAGTGGCACACAGTTGCAAATGGCAATTCATTCCTTTTGTGACAGACTGTTTGAATAGTGCTCAAGGGGAGTTATTTGATAAAATTCGATGTGAATTGTGCATTTTAAAGATATATATATTCAGCAGCACAGGTCATAATTACTAGCTGCATAGTGAAGTAACTCATCAAACTGGCTCACGTTGCCCAAAAAAGTGGCCCACACCAGCATTTTGTGTTTTTGGTTCAGACATTGCCCTATTGCCCGATAGGCCAGTCCAAGCCTGCTCACCACCCCTTTGTCCCTCACCATCCCTGTTACCCTTGCTCCCTCTTTCTATCACTCCTCACTCCCCCTCATGCCCTCACTCCTCATGTACCCGTTTTACAATGCCTATAACCAAGCCAAAACAATCGGCTTTGCCAGTGCCTCTTTAGTTTGTATGAAGCAGTTCCCACGCTGATATGATGTGATATGATATGATGTGGCATTTATAACGTGCCCGTACACAAGTGCTTCTAAGCATGACAAGACAAGGAGGGGGAAACAAGGGAGGGACAAATAACTATCTTACTAGGCCTTGTGTCATTCAGATTGCGCAAGTCCGGAGAAGAGGGACGGGAGAAGTGCCAGGGGGGAGCGGAAGGGGGAAGTGCAGTTAACTCACAAGTGCAGCCAGCGGGTGTCTCATAAGTGCAGAGAGAAGGGACTGTAGGGTTGCAGATACAGACCCTTAAGTGCTGGGGAGCCTAGAGGTAGTGCAAGGGCAACTGGACATGCAGGAACCTGATCCCGAGTTCAAACCGTGACCAGTGCGTGGAGCAGTCAGATGGATCAGCAGGGGAGAGGAAGAGAGAAAGAGGAAGCGAAAAGGAAGGTCTTGAGTTGCTTCCGGAACCGGAGGTGGTTCTGCTCAAGTTTGAGAGAGGCAGAAAGGCTGTTCCACAGGGAGGCCCCAGCCGAGGAGATAGATCTGCCCCCAACTCACAGTTTAATGCTTTCCCAATGTTCACATTTAAGAGGACAGGGCCACAGAGAGCAGGGATGGACTCACCTATAGCGAACTCTGGAGATTTCCCGGTAGGCTTCTGTGCTCTGTGCCTCTTTTGTGTGGTAACCTGTTTGATTTCGAAATGTACTCCTAGGAAAAGGTTTGGGCTTGCTGAAAATGTATAATATGGGGCCACTTTGAAAATTATTTCCAGGGCCTCTTTTGGTTCCCAGTCCATCCCTGACAGAGAAGCAATATGATCAGGATCACAGTTTTGCTAATGTGGGGAATACAGCAGTTTTGATTCCAAATTTGCCCAATGTGGATGGAAATACACAATTCCTGCCCACTGTCCCAGCCACTCGAGGCCCTTCCCCGTGTGGCGCCTTTTTCTTTCTTTCAATGTGGGGAGATAACAGGGAGTATCTCTGCCCCCACTACTCAAAATGACTTAATTCCCCACCCTCTCCACTTACCTGCGGGGCTGGAGCATTGCGCTCCGGTCCCAGCACTCCTCCTGTCTGGCTGTCACCATAGACATGGAAAAGGGACTTAGTCCCTTTTCCATATGGCAGCAGCCATCTTTCCCCCCCCATTTTTCATCTGCAGGTCGGCTGTGCTGGTAGCACGGATCTCGCGATGAAAAACTGTGAAATACATTTACACCCCGGACGAACCCCAGGGGTTTGAATAGCTTTCATGCCCTGCCAGGAGGGCGGACATAGCCTTTACCGGCCCACAGTCCAAGCTGAGGAGCTCGCACGGGCCGTTACAGACCATGTCCACCCTCCTGGCCGGGCATGAAAGCCATATTGTATGCCTGTGCCTGCAACAATTTGACACAAATATGAATTGTCGAAAGAAAAGCAAATCAATCCCCAATGTGAATTGCCATGTCAAATAGATTTATAGAACCACCGACACAGGATAGAATGCATATCTTCAAAAGGGAGTGCAGGAAAAAAAAGGTGTAATCAAAACATTAATACTGCATCTTGGTTATTCTACCAAATGCAGTCTCAAATGCAAGTAAGGAAAGACACTGTTATAAAGATTTGCGAAGGTAACAAACTGGTTACAAGAAAACATGCTTCCAGATATCTACAAAGATGAAGAACAGCTGCTTTTGAAAAAATGAAAATGGGACGGCACATGCAAGACTTGCTCCCAGCTTCTATTGCAGCAGAAAGCTATTGGCGCTGGCAGCTTCACTCCATTGAATTGTGCCTCCACCCTCTAATGATGACCAGGGGAAAATGCAAAGCATGAGGACCTAGCACACAGGCTGTCAGGCCCTGAAAATATAACCAAAGTCATGGGAGAGAGGGAAAGCATGAGCAGCTCACGCCCTTGGCGGACGCCAAAGCTACCCTGGCCTAAGGCCAGCCCCTAAAAGCATGCAAAGAAAGTCACAACAACCACACCAGGCGCATCTAGTCTGCTGACCTTTCTATCAATTGCTTCACCTGGAGATCATGCATAGTCTCTGGTGTTATTCTTGCACACACCAACAATCCCTGCCATTGGCTTCCACTTTTGTACATACGGCACATTTTCAGTCAAGGTTTCTCCACACCTGGCTTTCCAAGCTGGCATCGGACTCTAACAGGAGACTGCAGAAGAACTGGAAATGGCTTTCCTGTTGCATCCTTCTATATGGGGGAGCGACTAGCGGATCTCCCCCTTTGTCTTGCATACGTCCTGCCCTGTCGCAGAATGTTAATGAAGAGGACCCAGAAAGAGCACCTGAAATGATGAGGATTCAGGCAAAATGTTGACTGGAAAGTAGTAAGTAGTTCAGGACAAAAATAGACTTTCTTTTTATGGCCACCGTTTGCAGTGCAGCAGATGCGTGGAGGATGTTGCTGCATTGATGCGGAGCACCGTCAAGGTCTTCTGCTGGTGATGGAGTGATGTCTGATTGGTCCTGAATTACAACAAGACCCAGTTCTGTAGGAGAGTGAGGGTTTCCTCTGGGTGGCCACCGGCCAGCTCCATGACTGGGCATCGATCAGAAGTATTCCAAGTAAATCAATAATCAAATCCTTTGACTCTGGAAGGTTGCCACCATCGTCTTAATCTGTTTTGTGAAACACTGAGGGGCGGAAGGGAAGACAAGCAAAATTGAAAATGGTTCTGCTCCAGGCAAGCTGAAGGAACCGACAAGGGGGAGGAGGAAAGATGCTGACTGATGGGTATGCATCCTTGCGTTTCAAGTGGATCATCCAAGTGCCCGGCTCCAGGACTTCCTGCAATAACTCAAGGGTTTCCTTCTTGACATGCCTGTAGGCTAGAAACCTTTGATATCCCTTTGATTGATACCTGCTCTGAATCCCGTATACATTTTCCTTTGAATGAAAAGATTACAAAAAAAACCGGAGGGAGAAAGCAAAGTCAGCAATATTCTTTATGTGTTTAACAAATAATGGATTTCTTGATAAATAACTAGTAGTTTGTCTTGGATACTTTGCCCGAACCCTGCACCATCTGTAATACCCAAAGATCCCCTGTGATTCTGTACAAATTCAACCCAGGCAG
This sequence comes from Ambystoma mexicanum, assembly GCF_040938575.1. Classification (NCBI taxonomy): domain Eukaryota; kingdom Metazoa; phylum Chordata; class Amphibia; order Caudata; family Ambystomatidae; genus Ambystoma; species Ambystoma mexicanum. The sequence continues at coordinate 1,054,653,175 of NC_090921.1, read as the reverse complement.
TTGGAAGATGTAGCCTGGGTGGTGGGAGCCAGTGGGTTCCTCTCATGTAATCTAAGAACTCAAGAATAACTGGAATAAAGGGTCCTACTTGTAACTTACCCAAGTGTCTGAGGATCTTCTTTGTAACACCGTGCTGCCAGCAAAATATACACCTCTCAGCCATAGGGTCCTGTGGGGTTAATACCCCCTTTGTCCCAGAGTGTAAGGACTCATAGAAAATAACACTGCGCCCATCCCTGAAGTCAATGGGTGTTGCCTATTCTTACTGGTGCCCTCGGATGAGCACCCCCAGCTGCCATAACTATATGTAGTGCCCCTGACTAGGGAGGCGAGCGTTGCTAAAAGAGGAGCTTCAGTAACAGTTACAGAACTTGTAACTGATTGATCCCCAACTCTGATGTAACCCTTTAAAATTAAGATCTCAGGTGGTCTTCTCTGCATCCTTTAAATAAAGCACCCACTTGTTCAGTTTCTTGGAGAGGTGTGTGGTGAGTGCAGTCCACACCAAGCACGGGCCTTTGCTTTCTGTGAGCTGTTTCTTAGAGGACCCATTCTACAGCAGCACTATCTCAAACAAGCATTGGAAATGCGAACAGTAGTGGCGTTTGCTTAGGCATAGGAAAGGCACTTGCCAGGCCCTGCTGTAGTGGTATTAAATGGCCATTGATGGTACCAGCTGCAAGATTGTGCAAGTGCCTGGGCATTTAAGTTTGGATTAAGTTGGTTTTACCAGCCGTTAAGGAAGGAAGCCGCAAAGGGACTTTCGAGGTAATTACGGTAACGCAATTTGCGATACCGTAATTGCCGCCTTCCCCATTTCCATTGAGCCCTATTGGGGAAAAAATGAGAATGGGGAAGGGCCAATGGTGAATGGGGAATTACCGCCCCGCCAACCTTGGAATGGGGCGGTAATTCCGCCATCCACCATGGCGCAATCGTAAAAATACCGGCGTCAACCATGGCGCTAATAGCGCCATGGTTAACGCCTGGGTCGTAATGACCCCCATTAATTCTAAGACGGTTGCTTTGAAAAAACACTGGTGGCACTTTGAGTGGAAAGTTTGAAGGTAATGCTTTATAAAAGCGAGCTCAAAGAGTTCCCTTGAGGGGGTATATTGTACGGGGAGTGTCAGGAACTGGGTGGGAATGGCTATAGGGATTAATATGGTTATGGGTAGTCAATGAGTGGGTAAATAACCCCCACAAAACTACAAGCTTTATGTTCCTTTGCATATGCCATTCCTCGCCATTGGTACTCTAATGCAATAGCCCAAACGAAAAAAAAGATATAGAGTAACCACATCATGTTGCATGAGGGTTGTAGGAGAGGTGACATCCTGTAAACAGAGAGGAAGGCACTAATGATCGGTGCATTGCACAGGCCATAACCTACCCTGAAAGAAATATGATTCATGAAAATATGACCCCAATCCATATTATCCATGAGCATAAGTCTGGTGCTACCCTTCTGTTAAGATGGATTTCTAAACTCTGACCTGGTGGGCAGAAGTTTAGGAGGCCGACCTAGTTTAGTGGAACAGGGGAACCTTCTGAACAAACCACACCAATCTACGATAGCTTGGCAGGCAGTCAAGACTAAGGGCCTCATTACACCGATGGCGGAGAACCATGGCGCTATTAGCGCCATGGTTCATGCCGGTAAAATACCGGCACCGCCAACCCGCAAAGGGACCTCGTAGTAAGGCGGTAAGGATTTACCGGTACCGGTAAAATACTGGTACCGGTAAATCCTTACCGCCATCCGTGTAATGAGGCCCTAAGTCTCAGGAGGGGTGAGAGTGATCAGAAGCCCACAATGAGCAAAACAGTGAAACTCCACAGAATACTCTTAGACAAGTGTATGTCAAAAATACATTTATGATAGGCCTTTATACCTAAACACAAATAAACCACAGTAATAATAAAACAGTTACCACACATGCTATTCACTATGCAACATATAAGCAAAATGCGTTTAGCCTAATGCGGATAACGGGGGATAACAGAACCTGCAACATAAGAGATAAGTAAAACATAATTTGCACATTAGGCAGTTCTTCACATTTGATCCCTAGCTTATGCAGTCCAGCCCTACGAAGTGGGGAGCCTTGTGCTCAAAAGTACAGCAGTGCATTAACAACGCACGGTTGTGCGTAAGAGCGAAAGCGGGTCCTCTTCAAGGAGCTGGAGCAGTTCAGCAAGGGGGTTGAGGTGATTAAGAATAAAGCCCTAATATTCGAGGAGGGTCTGCCCTTGCAGTTAGAGTGACTTTCAGAGTTCGGGAATAGCTGGAGAGTGCAGGCTAGCCCAGCTAAGATGAGTATCTTTTCAGGGATTCTCGTGCGTAAAAACAAGTGGATGTGCCAGGTGGCCCACCGGTAAGTGATGCAAGTACTCACCGACCTTCGACACAGTCTGGGTTAAACTTTGTCAGTCTAGTCCAGGTCGCATGTTTAACCCCTGCAGTTACACGTCGCTCCGGCTCTGAGCGGCTGCGGGATGGGACAATCGTCCGTAATGGGACAGTAGCCTTTTCTCTGCTCTCGAACAAGAAAGAAAGACAGTTCCAATGCAGCATGTCTTAGGACACAGGACACAAGGGGGCAGGTCTGCAGGAACTTACAGCAACCGTCACCACAGCGGGGCAACACAGAGACCGCAAATGCACTCTCATAAATCGCATCCCAGAGGAGCTAGGACAATGAGTGCCCAATCTTCCTGCGGTTCCATGGGTCTGCTCTTCATTTCAGGATACTTGGCTCCTTCTGTAGTTCGGTGTGAACTTACTTCAGTTGATCGACCTGGAATGGATGCAGACCCCTTTCTCTTATCCAAGATTCACTTTGCGCTCAAATCTGGGATAGCCAATAGATGATCTGCTCTCCTGCATGCATGCCAGGCATGGGCCAATCGTGGCCCACAGTGGTTCCAGTCATTCAGGCATACCAGCCATACTGGCACCAGTAGTGTGGATTGGGACCAGACAGTCCCAACCCTCTTCCTGGGCACTAGCACAAGTGACATGCAGGAGCCCGCGAAAGAGGCGTTTTTCACAGGAGGCTGCATGCCCAAATAGGGAATACCCGGGTCTCTCGACCTGGAAGAAGACAAAGGGACAAAATGACCAAAGGACAAAACAAAAGACTTTGTGGCATGGCCATTTTCGGCTCTGGCCACAGTCTTGGACCAAACGCGGTAAACGCGATATGGTCCATCAAAAAGAAGTAAAAATAAAAGTAAACTGCTGCCACCAGTTCGTCCTAGGCACACTTGTACAAACACCCAAAAATCCTTATAGGTTGGCTAGGGCCATAAGACAAAAGGACCCCTATGAACGGGACTGTAAGGTACTTGGTACATAGATAAAAAGTTACCAAGAAATGACAACATAGTCAAAGACTAAGGGAAAGATAGTTTCCCAGTACTGACAGCCAGAAGGACGTGTCAGTTTCCCCATAATAAATGAGCAAAAGCCCAGAGGAGTGAAGCTGAAGGGTATGCTCCACTGGAAAAAGTGATGTTAGGTAAGCCAAACAAAAGCAAAAAGTTTGGGGGGGGGTGCATAGGGAAATTTGCACCTAAGGGAAATCTTTCCTAAAACCTTCAAACTGAAACTAATAAAACTCCAAGAAGGTAAAGTTTTGATTCATGTTATTGAACCAACCAAACATTTCTTTTTATGATGCCACCGGAATATGTCTTCCATATGGTTTTAAGAGCTGATGAATTCTACAATTTGCACATATAACATTTGGTTACTGCATAAAAGTTGTCAAAACAACAGTAATTCTCTAACTTTATGGACAGCATTTACACCACAGTGCATCTCTCTTTTCACTGTAAAAACATATTTGTGAAAAACATTTCTGAAGAATTGCGAATGGCGCATATTTTGGAGCATGAATTGCACCCAATGCCTCTTGTTGTGCTGTGGTCCTTGCATCATGTTGCAATTAACAGTATATCATGTTGTGGAAAAGTTTTGGGACTTGGTTGCCCTCCTAGCTTTCAGTGTCAGATGCTGGATGAAGAAATGGGATGCCAACATTTACAAGCCGGGCTCCGTGATCAGAGTTACCCTGGTACATGGCAATGTGAGACTAGTATGAGCATGACCTTAAAATAGAAAATAAATTCACTAATCATGCAGAATCCAAGGAGATATTACCTAGTCAAAGAGATCCTTTGTATTGAATTCCTACTCACCTTATGTTCTTCCTTGGGGACTGGAGGTTCCTGAGATTACACGCTGATTTTAATCCAACACATTTCTTTCCTGCTCCTGCTTGAAAATTGGGGCTGCCACTTGTGGGTGTCTTCTTCATTAAGTACACACAACACACTGCAGAGTTCATCTCCTCAAAGCACTTGGAAGAGATATGGATGTGTAATCAGCTCTCCGACATTGAATATGGAAGTGCTATTTATACAGGCATTGGCAGCCAAGCCGCAGCCGACATTCATTTTGTTTCACTAACATTGCAAACATGTGCCGGCGGTCGGTTAACAACATTATTCCACTGCCGGCACATATTTGCAATGTTATTAAAACAAAGTCAAAGTCGTTGTCGGCAGCATCAGGAAAGCCAAGCTGCCGCCGACATTACATGTGTTTGACTAACCTTGCAAATAGGTGCCTGCGGCAGGTTACCAACATTAATCCGCCACCGGCACATAATTCTAACGTTAGTAAAACAAATTCAATGTCACCGGCGGCATGAATTCGCTGACACAAATTAAGAAATGCAAACAAAACACAACTTTCAGCTCTCTTCAAAAAGGAAAACAAACACACACTGCACATCCAATTACATCACTAACTGCACAGCCAATTAGGTGCTCCTTACATGAAAAACACTTGTCCAATCCCCCACAGGTCACTAGATGTACGTTTTCAGAGAATTTTAAACCAAAACCAAACTATTACAGCGCCCTGTTTATTTTTAATAAAAAATACTGTAAAATGTGTAACATAAATTGAACTCTGCAGTGATTATATTTTAAAGCATCAATCAAGTTAAATAACCTTTCAATAACATTAACAGAAGGCGGCCACCATTTTGGAAGTACAAATGGCTGATAAATTCACCACACAGTACCAATTCAACCAAAGCGTGCAAAAAGAGGTGCGGTTGGAGGAAAAATGGGTGGGAAGGGGAGGAAAATCCTATAGATTTCACTTAGCAATGGGCGTTAAATGGGTGGGACACATAGCCAAACTACAAAAATTCATCCTCACATGTCATCTGCATTCAAAAGCATTACAAACCTGCAATCAAAACCCCTATTTTAAGCTTTTATGTTAAAGCTCTTATTTTAATGCCAATAGTTTCAGCTTTATAGGTAGCACTTTCAGCACCACCTAATAGCCAACACTAAAAACCCACTGCTGTGCGAAGTGCCCGTGAAAGTGCGTGGACAAGTGTAGTCGCTGGAGTCAACTGCACATAACTGCTGGCCGCGTGCCATTCTACGTGACAAGGCTTATCAGTAAAACTGTTCTCACTTATTACTATGCTAATAACGTATGATTTACGTAGCAAAGCAGCCGACCCTTTAACTGGCCCTCCTGGCCTAACTTCAATTGCGGTGAACCCTGAGTGCCCTCTGGCAGCTCCGTGTACTTCTATGATGCCCTGTGCAGCATGTGCTTCTAAGCCCAAATTATCACTAAAGGGGAGGGGTGGACAGCCACGCTCATCTAGTGACTCTGACGGGCCCCTCCTATGCTAAGATCACTGCTTTTTTCGGCAGGAAACCTGTTGTGGAATCTTCTGTTATAATAAACATGAACCAGCATCCTTCTCTGATACAGCGAGAAGCGAATGAAATTCCATACGTTGCTCTTTTAAATCTTTCGCCAGGGGTGTCCGAGTTGCCCATCTCTGTGTCTCCTGTGAAAGGCTCTGTTGGAATTGAGGGTCAGAAACGCTCTTTGGATAAATCCCCTAGTTTACTTTACAATTCAGCAGAGAAAGAGCGTTCAAGTGGCAATTCACCCCCTGACCCCCCCTTACTATTTTCTCCAGGCCTCCCTGATTTGAAGTGCATTCCGCCTTTTGGCACGACGACCATTTCAGCTTTAAACTTTGTACTAAATTCATTGGTACACCTCTATGAAAACATCATTGCTAATCTAAATGACCAAAGGTCAATGATTACAGTAACAAATATGAAGCTGGCTTTTCTTGAAGGGTATATGACCGCTTGCTCACAACCTGCCAGGGCAGATAAGGCTCTTCGATTCATCATGGCCCTAAGATGTCCATGCAAATTATGCAATCAGAAGGACAAGCAGCTTCTAGGGGCCTCATTACACGGATGGCGTTATGGATTTACCGGTAAATCCCTACCGCCTTACTACGAGGTCCCTTTGCGGGTTGGGGGATTTAACGCCTGCTTTTTGCAGGCGTTAAAATCCAACCCGCTAAGCGACCTCGGAGCTAATTATGGCACCGCAAAATTGCGGTGCCGTAATTAGCGCCTTCCCCATTCCCATAGAGCCCTATGAGGCAGAAATGGGAATGGGGAAGGGCAATGGCGGAAGGGGGATTTACCGCCCCTCCAACCTTGGAATGGGGCGGTAAATCCCCTTTCCGCCAAGGCGGTGCCAGTATTTTACCGGCATGAGCCATTGCGCTAATAGCGCCATGGCTCACCGCCTTCCGTGTAATGAGGCCCTAGGTCATTAAGTGGCGCAGTACAACAAAATTTGGGTGCGCCTGATGCTACTGTATTGGTGTTGTCGGACATACAAGCTGCCAGTGTGGTTGAGCATGTTAGTACGCAGCAACCGCTTGTGACACATACGCCTTCCGTGGAATATAACATGAATTACTCAATCTTTTCATCAAAGAAAAACAAATGTGGCAGCCACTAAGGAGGAAGTAAAAAAAATAAGAAGCTAGTGGGGCAGAATAACACCTGTGGCTCAAGGACATTCTTGCACAATTTAACCTTACCGCGCCTGACTCCCATGAGTCTTCCGCAGTGCAATATAACTAGACCTCAAAAGAGAGGGAAGCATGTCAAACAATTGTACAAGAAACCTATACTTTTTAAAAATCCCAGTCACCAAGAAGAGGTGGAGCTGGTTATCGAAGAGCAGCGTTTCACTCGCCAACACAAGATGCAGTTTCAGATGATTTACTTAATATTTCGACCTACTCTGTGAATGGGGTCATCAAGTCATCTACTGTCATTAATAAGTCCTTCCGTGTGTCAAATGAAGGGACAACGGTAACTGTTCTACCCATGTCAATCCAGGCAGAAATCCCGTCAAGTTCTGAGACCTCACTGGAAAAATCAAATAATGTGCCTCACAGGAATTCTGGTATCTTTGTCACTTGTTTGACCAATGTAGCCTCTAAAAGAAAAGTGCACTGAGGAGGCGGGAACCTTCATCCTGGGTCTGATCGAGAAAGTTGGTCATGGCTAGCCAGAGCCCTCTACAAAGAATCTTTAATCAATACCTAACTACCTTAACGTTGTCATATTAATCCCCTGTGTGTTTTGTCATGGAACACAAGAGGGTTTTCCCATTTAGTTACGGATAATGTAGTGTTTCTAACTTTAAATCTTATGACATATTTCCCTTAAGGGATGGTTTTCGACAGTGTCAATCGTTTTCAACTTTGGAGAAAATTGCGGCTGTTGGGATGTCCATCTCATCTGGTTGAGATGATTTGCGCACTTTATTCCAATACCTTGAATAAAATAAGACAAAATAGTGATGGCCTTCTATCGACTCCAATAGATACGCAAAGGGGGCTTAAGCAGGGCTGCGTATTGACACCCATTCTTTATAATTTGTTTATTTCAGACATTGGTATTGAACTCATTAAAGACTTGTGGGCGAGAAACCTTATACTGGATTTGCGCAACCACTCATAAGTACAGTTGCACGAACAATGGGGAAGTGTGCTGCAGTAGTGAGGAAAAATAGGTGTTTTCTCCGTCACCTGAAACTAAACCAGAAAACCATGTGTAACCTCACATTCCGCGCTCACTATCAAATAGGATAGAAAACCAGTTGTGTAAGACGTGCCGAATGGCTTGGTTTATTCATAAAGGTAAGCAAATATGTTCACCTCACATAACTTGCACAAACAGGCTGTTAAGTAAAATCATTTTGACACACTAGGATATCGTGACACAAAAGTATACATTTGTTACATTTGCCAATTTTGTGTGCTCCAAAAACTTAATGTACTTTCATGTAACACTGCGTGTACAGTTTTTGGAATAAACCAAGCCATTCGGCGTGTCTTACACAACTGGTTTTCTATCCTATTTGATAGTGAGCGCGGAATGTGAGGTTACACATGGTTTTCTTGCACTCATTAAAGTCTGTATCTTTCCTTCTTATCTAGGTGCCAATTCAATAAACTGGCTTTTGTACGCCGATGACCTGCCCTTATTAGACCAAACTCCCATCGGCTTGCAAAGGCAGCTCTTAGCCCTGCAAAAATATGACCGTGAGAACAATTTAATTAGCAATATAAATAAACAAAAATTCTAATCATTCAGTTCAAGGACGATAAAAAAATATGCTACCTTTACATGGTTTTTAAATCAACTTAACCTTGAAGTTTTAAACTCCTTTACATATTTGGATGTTACAAAAAAAAAGGTAGCAGGCACTCCTCTCTGGAAAGAACATGGCATGATAACCTGTTCAGTGGTTTTTACCCACTTTGAGAGTCTGCAGCCATTGCTTTGTGCTCACTCTACTTTTCACAAAGGAGTAATATTCATTTGCATATCAGTCTTTGTCCCGCCCACAAGGGCAGTGCAGCACCGAAATGCCAGGAAAACCTCCTTAGAACAAGAGTACCAACAGCAGCTCCAGACACGTGTTTCAGCCTTGTTGGGCCTCATCAGTGAGGTGGAGCTGTGCCTCTCTGAGTACAGTGAGCAAGGTGTCCACATCTGGGTTCCCCCAGGTAATTTAGGATGACCAACCCCAAGTTCCATACAAAAAAGGTAGCAGACACCCCTCTGTGGAAAGAACATGGTATGATAACCTGTTCAGTGGTTTCTCTAAGTGGGGAGTTAGTAATGCAAACCTTATTGCCTCGTTGAAACAAAAAGGAGTCGGATTAGCTTTGCAGGCCATCATTATTGATGGTAAATATGGCTGCTTCCTTTCCCTTCCGCTGATTAAATCTTACAAAGCAAAGGTCATTCCCATCCTGACTTATGGGTCAGAGATATCCCCGTTAATAGATTTATCTTATTGGCCCTTATTGGAGGGTGCTTTCTGCAAAAGTGTTTTTGCCTTCCAAAGGAGGTTCCAGCCCCCATAATTCTCTATGAATTGAGTCTGTTGTCCTTAGCGGCAATCGCGAAATGGAACATGTTATCCTTGTTGAGGAAGATTTTACTTGTTACTAAAAGTTCATTATGGTGGCTGTTAAATTAGTTGCTAAATAATGAGAGGGTTGACACTTTTAATACTTGCCATCTATTTTTTTTGTAACAAATTTTATTGCCATTTATTCAAATGTGCACAGGTATTACAATTAACAAATGATAACACAATGAACGGTTAACCAACAACAGTCTTCTTACTATGTAGTATTGTTCACAGATTTCAGTGCGGGCTGGTGATGTAATGGGTTAATAGTTCGGGTGTTGGAGGGTACCTATGTCGGGGGGCTCCCATTGCCTGGGTGGTTCTTGAGTTCAGCTGCGTTAGTTTGGGTGGTTTCCTCAGGAGGGCTTATGGTCAGCGGTGAATTGTATGTCCCCAGAAGGGCCTTTCAAGAATCAAGAGTGTCAATCACATTGTCCCCGCCTGTGTTGACTCCGTCCCACCAGGCTCTAGTTTCAGCTTCAGTCCATCTCTCTAGATCCCTGATCCATCGTTCATGCGTTGGACCCCCGGTGATTTCCATGCCATAGCTATAGTGAGAATGCATGCAATGTCCATGAACTTGACTACGTGCTTGTATTTACAAGTCTGGGGTGAGCGCCAAGTAGGCATTCTTTTGGGGTCCATTCGTTTCTAGTTATCCCGGCGTCTATGCAGGTCTGTTTTACCCTGGACCATAATTTCATCGACTTGGTGCAAGTACAAAACATGTGGATCAGATCTGCTTTGTCGTTTCCACACCAGGGACATTTTGGCGAAGTCTGTCTATTGAAGCTGGCCACCCTCTGTGGGGTCATGTACATCCTATATAAGACGTTTAGCTGTATATGTCTGAATCTGGTGTTTCTTGACACCTCTTTGGGGTAGACTAGTACCCTTTCCCATTCCTTGTCCCTCAGTGTGATTTCAAGGTCTGCTTCCCACTTCTCCTTCAGTGTCGCACTTTTGGGGTTGGGTTTGTCCATCAACCGACTATAGAGTCGAGAAACTGGTTTCCAGCCGTCCGTGAGGTCATGCATCTCCTGTAGTAGGGGGTTCGCGGTAGGTTCCTCTGGCCAACTGCACCAGTACTTCTTGGCGGTTTGCTTGAGCTAGTGGTACCACAGGAACTGGCCACCGGAGAGCCCCTCATTGTCCTGCAGTGATTCAAACTCTCTGAATACACCCTCTTCGAACATGTCACCCCATGTATAGATTCCAGCGCTTTCCCATCTTCTCGCTGTGGTGAGATCTGTCTGGGTCTTGCATGTGTCTACCAAGATGGGGGTATTAGAGGAGTAGGGGTGTTTCAGTTACTTGATGAAGCAGGTTCTGGACCATATCTGTCTGCCTAATTCGACAATCAAAAGCTTCAAGATTTCCCCAAAATCTTGAAGCTGTCCGAATATCCTCCCTGGCGACAGAGGAACCTAGAAAGGTACCCAACAAACTAAAATAATCTCTGTTTAAAACTCTAGCTAGTAAGCACCAAATAAATCTAATACCTTCTTGAGCAGTCGAACCCTGAAGTGTGCCTAAGATATCACATCTCATGGTGTGGGAGGGGTCTCGGGATTGGAATGGGGAGGAGTTGATATCACATCCCATGTTATAGGAAGGATCTCAGGTTTGAGCAGTTGAACCCTGAAGTGTGCCTAAAAGCGTGTCATCACCGACCTTAGAACTACAATCAGAAAACCCTCCTAAACCAATCTTAAAACTCGCACCAATCATGAGTGCACCCACTCCACCAGAATCAGTCAGAAACACCACCCATGGACCACCCCCACTCTCCGATCTGTCTCCCGTCCCCTCCCGCCGCACCCAAACCCCCCCACCCTATCTCGCACCCCCTGCTTTTCCCCTCTCCAAACACCAAGCAAGGGGGGCACGATGGCGAGCCACCCACCCCAAGACCACTCATCCTCTGAACCTCACCCCGACCCACCAGCATTACCCATACCCGCTCCCCTCTCTATCATACCTGACACACCCCACCCTGCAACCACCCAACTCCCGCCCTCCCCTTATACCCCTGCCACCATCCCCACTCGACCTCACCCCTTCCCCTCCCTAAAAACTGCACGGCTAGCCCTAGCAAGAACCGAAGCTGCCTCCCACTCACCCTCCGACCCCCCCACTCTCTCCCACACACCAGTCGCAGCAAGGAAACTAAAGAGGAAACGTTCCTGGTCCCCCTCAATCTCACAGCACTCCTCGCCCCCCCTATCTCGACCAACCACATCTATCCCGCAATCCCCCCTCCCCCCCGCGGCCTCCCCCCACCTGAAACCCCTCTCCCTCGATTTCTCATCAGCTGCAACTGAAACTCCTTACCGTCAACATCCCTCTTTCAAATCCCCCTTCCAAAACCCGACCATCCTATCACACGCAGCCTCCCAACCCCTCCCGAAGCCTGCCAATCTCTCTGCTCGCCCACTATTCCCATCCATCATCACCCAACCTACCCTCCCCCCCCAAACTCTCCACCACTGCACCCTCCCCCCCACCACCAAGATCATCCCTGACTGCCGATGTGAACTGCATCCTATTTAACGCCCGATCAATAGCAAAAAACAGACACTCCATCTTTGACCTCCTCACCTCTGACAAACCAGACCTAGTTTTCATCACTGAAACCTGGTTCTCTGACGACTTCGGCCCAATCGCCAACGAAGCCTTTCCCCCCAACTACTCCCTCATCCCACTGAACCGTCCGTCCAGGGGAGGAGGGCTAGCATTCGTCTTCAAATCTCTCTTCCGCGCCTCAATCATCAATAACCAACCCTCCATTCCATCCTGCGAATCTCTCCTTGTTAAACTATCCCTCTCACCATCGCTCTCACATAGCTTCCTAATAATCTACAGGCCCCCAGGCTACGATAGACACTTCGCAAATAACCTTTGCGACTCTATCGCCACCCTCCAACTAAACCATCCCAACCTCACCCTTCTTGGAGACTTCAACATATGGCTCGACATCCCCACCAACCCTATGACATACTCCCTGGTTGACGGATTAGATGCAATTAACCTCCAACCCCACATAAACGGACCGACCCACTATAAAGGACACACTCTCGATGCCATCTTTAGCTCCAACAACCTGATTCAGCTAATGCCGCCCACCCCTATCATCTGGTCTGATCACTACATTCTCTCTTTCACCATCCACTCACCCGAACCCCTCCCCCTACTCGTATCCGAACCTCCGAATATAGGCAAATGCTGGAAGAAACTAATAATCACCCCAGACCTAGCCGAGGTTCTCCTCCAGTCTCCACCACCATCCTGCCCTCTCAACAACCATCTCACCCCTGAGGCCCTTGATTCATGGCTTAGCGCATCTCTGATGCGCCTCACCCCCCCCTGCAAACCATCAATCCGCCGTGGCCCTTTCCCCAGATGGTTCACTCCTGAGCTGAAGACCACTAAACGACTATACAAACACCTAGAACGCAAATGGCATAAAGAGAAAACCCATGAGAGCAAGACCACCTTAGCCCGACACCTGTATCGGTACAAAGCCGAAATCCGGAAAACAAAAAAGGCCCACTACAACTCCCGAATCCTAAACTGCAAAAACCCAAGTAAAGAACTCCACAAAATTATCTCCGAATTCACCAACCCAGCTTGTAACACAACCATCCCGACCGCATCGCAATCACTCTGTGACTCACTCTCCCTCCACTTCTACTCCACTGCTATAGAAAGGACAAATACTCTAACCTCCAAACTAGCACTCTTACAGCCACTAGACAATCCTCAGCCCTTACCACCCAACCCATCAGCTACAACCTCCACGCAACCAACGTTCGACTCCTTCAGTCCATTAACAACAGAACAGTTTCTCAAACTCCTATCTGCCCGCAAACCATCCGGATCACCATTGGACCCATGCCCAGCCACTACCCTTAAAGAAATCTTTGCCTCCACCTGTGCAGGAGAACACGCAAGATCTATCATAAATGCTTCCCTCTCTTCCGGTACCTTTCCAGACGCATTCAAATTGGCGCACGTCAAACCCCTGATTAAAAAACCCTCGCTCGACCCGCTTGAGCCCAAAAACTACCGCCCCATATCAAACACCAGGTTCCTCGCCAAACTCATTGATCGAACCGCCTACTCTCAACTTAACGCCTTTGTTGAAGCCAACAAACTCCTAGACCCCGCCCAATCAGGCTTCAGAACTTGTCACGGAACTGAAACCACCCTAATCTCTATCTGGGACGACCTTAAAATGACTGCTGACTCCGCGGGATGCGCCGCACTAATCCTTCTCGACCTATCAGCCGCCTTTGACACGATCAATCACTCAATACTCCTTGATCGCCTCCACTCCCTAGGAATACGTGGAACCGCCCTCAAATGGATAGCCTCATTCCTCAAGGACAGGCACCAAATAACGACACTCTCCAACTTTACCTCCCAAGCCCGACCAGTTGACACAGGAGTCCCACAAGGAGCGTGTCTATCTGCCCTCCTCTTCAATCTCTACCTGATCACCCTCCCACCGATAATTCGTGCACACAACAACCTATGTTACAATTACGCCGATGACACACAACTAATTCTAAAATTCTTGAACACGAATCCTAACTCACGACCTGACCTGGCATCCTGCCTCCTTAACATTGAACGCTGGATGACCCAAAACCACCTCCTGTTAAACCCCTCCAAAACAGAAATCATGGTGTGCGGCAACCCGGATCTTCTCCCGCACCCTCTACCCTGGCCAACCGCCATGGGCAACTCACCGATACCCTCCAACACAGTGAAAAATCTTGGATGCACCCTAGACTCTGACCTAACACTCTCGCGCCAAGTCAACAATGTCTCAAAGTCCTGCCTCTACCACCTCAAAAACCTTAGGCGCATCTTTCCATATCTATCATTTCCTAACAGAGTCTCTGCGGTACAATCAATCGTCATCTCACGGCTGGACTACGGCAACCCCCTATACCTCGGAATCCATGCCTACCAAATGAACAAACTTCAAAGAGCACAAAGCGCGGCGGCCAAAGTGTTACTTGCGCTTGGTCCAAGAGACCACGTATCCCCAGCCCTCAAGACACTCCACTGGCTTCCAGTAGCCCGTAGGGTAGCTTTCAAAACCTTATGCCTCACCCATCGAGCAGTACATAAAACTGGACCGCAATATCTTCAAGAAAAACTAATAGCTTATCACCCCACTCGCACCCTCAGATCAAGCACAGCCGGCCTCCTAGTAATTCCTAAGACAAACTCAGTCAGGTTAGGCGGAGCATCATTCTCAGCCCTAGCCCCAACCCTGTGGAACTCTCTCCCACCCCACATCAGGCTAACCGAGGAGCTAACAGCTTTCCGCAAACTACTGAAAACCTGGCTCTTTCCCTAAAACCAACCGGTTCCGTTCTAGCATCATCAAAATAACACCGACCCAGCGAAGCACCTAAAGCAAAACCAAAAGCAAAAAAATAAATAAATAAATAAAAAATACGGATTGTATCAAATATTCAGAAAAGAAATTAAAGCAAGTAATGTAGATGTAAACAGTGAAGTCAATAACACGAATTGACCACTGGATAAAAGAAAAAAATAGAGCATGGACGAGCTTGGAAAGACGATGAGTGTGGTGAACGGATGATTGAGACGGGCGAATGAATAAAGATGATTCTAGACAAGTATAAATGAATGTGGAGGATGAAAGCGGTTGACCGGTGCGTCTGGCAGACGGTTGGATCTGGAGACCCGATAAATAATACGAGCAAAATCGATGGGGATGACGGATGAGTATGTAAACCAATTGACTGTAGAAAGCGGTCCGAGTATGAAGAGCGGCTATGTGTACAAAGTGGAGGAAGGTGGAGAATTGGAAGAGCATGCAGAGCGAAGGAGCTTGTTGAGCGAAGAGAGCATACAGAGCAGAAGAACGTGAAGAGCAGATGCGCGTAATGAATAGAGAAAAGTATCAGCGACTGAATGGGGGAGCGACAGGGTGTGGAAGAGCGGAAGAATGTCGAAAGCGGAGGAATGTGTAGGGTGAGAGGCCGGAAGTGGGAGACCGACTGAGTACCGACGAGTGGAATGCGCGTGGAAGATGAACGCTGCTGACAGATGATTACGGAGGGCGGATGACTGTGGAAGGCGGATGATTGTGGAAGGCGGATGACTGTGGAAGGCGGATAACGGTAGAGGGCGGATGACTGTGGAGGGCAGATGACTGTGGAGGGCGAATGACTGCGGAGTGCGAGTGATTGCGGAGGGCGGATGATTACGGAGTGCGGATGATTACGGAGTGCGGGTGACTGTGGAGGGCGGATGACTGTGGAGGGCGGATGACTGTGGAGGGCGGATGACTGTGGAGGACGAATGACTGTAGAGGGCGGATGACTGTAGAGAGCGGATGACTGGGTAGGGCGGACGACTGGGCAGGGCGGATGACTGCGGAGGGTGTGTGCCTGTGGAGGGTGTATGCCTGTGGAAGATGACTGTGGAGGGCGGATTTCCGTTGGAAAGCGGTAATCTGTGGAGAGCGGATGACGGTGGAAAACGGATGACGGTGGAGGGCGGATGACGGTGGAGGGCGGATGACGGTGGAGGGCGGATGACTGGGGAAGGCGGACGACTGTGGAGGGCGAATGCCTTTGGAAAATGGGTATGGATGGCGGAAGACTGTGGAGAACGGTTGCCTGGGGAAGATGAGTGTGGAGGGCGGATGCCTGTGGAAGATGAGTGTGGAAGGCGGATGACCATGGAGGGCGGATGACCATGGAGGGCGGATGACTGTGGAAGGCGGATGACTGAGGAGGGTGGATGACTGTGGAGGGCGGATGACTGTGGAGGGCGGATGACTGTGGAGGGCGGATAACTGTGGAGGGCGGATAACTGTGGAGGGCGGACGACTGTGGAAGATGAGTGTGGATGGCGGTTGACCGTGGAAGGCGGATGACTATGGAGGGCGGATGACTATGGAGGGCGGATGAATGTGGAGGGCGGACGACTGCGGAGGGCGGACGACTGCGGAGGGCGGACGACTGCGGAGGGCGGACGACTGCGGAGGGCGGACGACTGCGGAAGGCGGACGACTGCGGAAGACGGATGACTGCGGAGGGCGGATGACTGCGAAGGGCGGATGACTGCGGAGGGCGGAGGGCGGATGACTGCGGAGGGCGGATGACTGCGGAGGGCGGACGACTGCGGAGGGCGGACGACTGCGGAGGGCGGACGACTGCGGAGGGCGGATGACTGTGGAGGGCGGATGACTGTGGAGGGCGGATAACTGTGGAGGGCGGATAACTGTGGAGGGCGGACGACTGTGGAAGATGAGTGTGGATGGCGGTTGACCGTGGAAGGCGGATGACTATGGAGGGCGGATGACTATGGAGGGCGGATGAATGTGGAGGGCGGACGACTGCGGAGGGCGGACGACTGCGGAGGGCGGACGACTGCGGAGGGCGGACGACTGCGGAGGGCGGACGACTGCGGAAGGCGGACGACTGCGGAAGACGGATGACTGCGGAGGGCGGATGACTGCGAAGGGCGGATGACTGCGGAGGGCGGAGGGCGGATGACTGCGGAGGGCGGATGACTGCGGAGGGCGGACGACTGCGGAGGGCGGACGACTGCGGAGGGCGGACGACTGCGGAGGGCGGATGACTGTGGAGGGCGGATGACTGTGGAGGGCGGATGACCGTGGAAGGCGGATGACCATGGTGGGCGGATGACTGTAGAGGGCGGATGACTACGGAGGGCGGATGACTGCGGAGGGCGGAGGGCGGATGACTGCGGAGGGCGGATGACGGATGACTGCGGAGGGCGGACGACTGCGGAGGGCGGACGACTGCGGAGGGCGGACGACTGCGGAGGGCGGATGACTGTGGAGGGCGGATGACTGTGGATGGCGGATGACCGTGGAAGGCGGATGACCATGGTGGGCGGATGACTGTAGAGGGCGGATGACTACGGAGGGCGGATGACTACGGAGGGCGGATGACTGCGGAGGGCAGATGACTGCGGAGGGCGGATGACTGCGGAGGGCGGATGACTGCGGAGGGCGGATGACTGTGGAGGGCGGTCAGCGTACAAAGCGAACGAATATGAAGAGCCAATAAATGTGGTGGACAGACAAATGTGGAGAACACATGAATGTAGAATGCGGCTGAATGAATATGGAGAACACATGAATGTAGAAAAAGGTTGAGTGTAATGAATTTAGAAGTATTCCCAATAGCCTCGCTGGAAAATCGATTTTATAGTGCGCCCAGTAGCCTCTCCGTAGAAAATTGAATTTAGATACGAGTCCAATATCTTCTGTGAAAGCTGCATTTAGAAGTGCTGATGAAATGAATTTAGAAGTGTTCCCAATAGACTCTGTATGGAAAATTGTACTTAGAAGTTCGCCCAGTTCCCTCTCTGGGAAAGTTGCATTTAGAAGTTTGCACACTGAAAGAGCATATAACCCATCACACCACACCCCTTGCTTACTCTCTCCTTACATCACCACTCAACTAGAACACAGAGATACTATGACACCATTCGGTATAACTGTTCTCATACGAACATCCACCGCTTACTCCACATCATTCTATGTAAACACTGCTGGTCCCACACCCCCAGCCAGGCGTTTTCCTCAGGTCTAACGCAGCCACATCCGTTTCGGATAAATCCTGCCAGAACGAACACATTCTCCTAATCTCTCAAACACCACACCTACCGATAAGAAGCAGCTATTACACGTGTACCGCACAAGCTGCACACATATCCGGTGCTCACACGCACCTTTTGACTCTCCCTACTCTCTCTACTGATCTGAACTTCGGTTCCCAAGGGCGTTCAACCTACCAGCGCCTTCAGACCATACCAATGGTATATAAGGCGCTATATAAGTGCAAAATAACAATAACAATAACAACATCATGCATCTGCTTCAGTGGGTTCCAGAGTGTCTCTTTGGGGAATAACTTGGAAGGTAATTGACGCAGTAGCCCTAATTCAGGGGTCGGATTGTCCGAGAGCCACCTCGTCACATGACTGAGTTGTGCTGCCACGTAGTACATTTGGAGGTCAGGGAGCTGTATCCCTCCTTCCTTGTGTGGCAGCATTAGAATAGACAAGGACAGTTCATGCCTAGATGGTCCCCATAGGAAGTCCCTAATTAGTGCTTCCAACTTCTTGAAGAAGGGTGGTCTGATATAGTGGCAGATGTTTACGAAGTGGTACAAGAATCGAGGGAGTACTATCATCTTGACAATTGCTGCTCTGCCCATCATTGCAAGTGGTAGTTTTGACCAGAATTTCATAGATTTGCGTAGACCTTTTATTACTGCTTCGGTGTTGTGTTCAGGAGTAAGCGTCGGGGTGTGCCTCAAGTTGACTCCCAGGTACCGGAACGTATCGGGTTGCCATTTTATCCCGACATCTGGCAGTTTGGCCACCTTCAAGCCCTTCAGTCTGGCCAGGGGGAATGCACAGGATTTTAGCCTGCTAAACTTAATCCCAGAGTAGTGTGCATAGTTGTCGAGGACATCCAGTGCGACTTGTGCGTTGATCTGGGGGTCTTTCAGGTATAGGAGCACATCGTCTGCATATAGTGATATTATGGAGTGCTCATCGCCCATCTTTATGCCTGCATCAAAAAACTGTTTCCTGAAGTAGATAGCTAATGGCTCCAGGCCTAAGATGTATAACATAGGCGATAGTGGACATCCTTGCCTGGTGCCCCGTTGTATTTCCCAGGGTTCAGACACCGTTCCACCTGTCTTCACTCTTGCTACAGGCGAGTTGTACAGCACCTTGACCCATCTCACGAAGCCTTCGCCAAAACCAAACTCTCTCAGCACCTCGATGAGCCACTCCCAGAATATGGAATCAAAGGCCTTGATAGCGTCGAGTGAGAGCACTGCCAGGTCTTCATCTCTCGTGTAGGTCTCGGCCATGATGTGTTGGAATCTTCTCAGGTTGGCTGTGGTATTACGTCCTGGGACAAATCTGTTTTGGTCCTCGTGTATTATGGATCCCACCACCCTTGCAAGTCTCTTGGCCAGGATGGTAGTGAGAATCGTACTATCGTAGTTCAGCATAGCTAGGGGGCCATAGGAGTCACAATCACTGTGTGGTTTGTTCGGTTTGAGCATAGGGATTATTATCCTCTCCTTCATGGTGTTGGGTAGGATCCCATTCTCGTTAGCCTCCTGGTACACCACATGAAGGATAGGGGTGAGGGTGGTTTCGTATGCTTTGTAGAATTCAGGCGGGAGGCCGTCACTCCCGGGAGCCTTACAGGTGGCTAGCGATCTCATTGCTATTGTCACATCTTCTTTGGTGATCTCCACCTCTAATGACTCTTTTTGCTCGTCAGATATTTTGGGGAGTCCTATCTCTTCTAAGGTAGGCCTGATTTCCTCTCTGGGTACTTGTTTATCGTGGGAGTACAAACTGGAGTAGAATTCAGCAAACGCTGTGTTGATTTCTAGTTGTGTCCTGTGAATTGGCCCGTTTCCGTCCAAGATCTCTGTTGGGAGGTGTCTAGGGTGATCACGCTTGCACAGCCAAGCCAACAGTCTGCCTGGTTTATCGGATTATTTATGTTCCCTGGCCGTGTATGTTGCGAAGTCTAATTTGGCTAATCTGTCCCAGGCTGATTGGCACTTCTCTCAGATTTCTTTCAACATCACCTAAACCTCTGGTGTGGCATTGGAACTGGTCTCTAGTTGTGTTATTTCCTCTTCCCATACCTCTAGTTCAGCCTTCAGTTTTCTTCGGATGCCGCCGGCTTTTGATATTGCTCCGCCTCGTGTCACTACTTTCATGGCTTCCCATAGTGTGCCCCAGCTTGCCACAGAGCCTTTGTTGATGTCTATGTATTCCTCTAGTTTTTCAGCAAGGTCTTCTCTGAATTCGGGGTCAGTGAGAGCTGTGGTAGGCATTCTCCACATGGGGATTGGTGGTCTAGGCCCCCTGAATTTCCATTGCTTGAGTAGTGGTGAGTGGTCGGAGATAGATCTGCCGAGATATGCCATGGTTTCTGTCATTGGGACTTGCTCCCTGTCTATGAACAGTGTGGATCTTGTGCGGGGCTGAATAGTAGGAGTAGTTCCTCTCATTGGGGTGTTGTTCCCGCCAGATGTCCACCAGATCTAGGTGCTCACTGGCGCCATTCATCGCATGGGTTGCAGCATTATTTGGTTGGTGGGGCGGTTCTGATCTGTCCACGGAACCGCATCCAACACAGATGAAGTCTCCTCCCCAAATAAAGATTCTTTCTCTGTGGTGTGCCATTTTAGTGTATAGTGTCTTGAGGTGTGAGGGTATTCCATGTTGTGGGAGGTATGAGTTCACTAGACAAACTGCCACATGCTCGATAGAATCCCACATTATTATGTACCTGCCTTCTTTGTCAGTCTCAAAGCCCTGCAGTTGAAAAGGTACATTTGGGTTCACCAACGTGTACACTCCCCTTGCGTATTTGGAATAAGGTGCTCCTCTCCCAATTCCACCCCATCTTTCAGTTAGTTTGGACATGGTTTCTTCCGTGAGGTGGGTCTCTTGAAGCATCATAATCAAAACCTTTTTTCTGCGGAGATAGGATTGAATCCGATTCCTTCTTCGGTATGAGCCCATCCCCCTCACGTTCCATGTCATCACCTTAAGTTGTGACGCCATTGGGTTAGTGTTTTGGGTCCATCTAGTTGGTCTTGACTGGAATCTTGGGGCAGTCTCGGTCCCAGGATGTGGGGTTTCAGACTTGGGTTCCAGGGTCCCCTCGTACCCAATTCTTGGTTTCGATTCATCTTGTGCCCCTTTGGTATTAGTGGTGTGAAGACTGTATAACTAATAAAACACTTAACATAACTAAAACTGGTGCGCCAAGCGACCACTTCCTTCTTGTGGTGCTCAGGCGCACTCGCGCTGTCTGGGCCCATCTGGGTATCGGGCACGAGCTGGGTCGGTCAGGCAACTGGCCTGTCCTGGACTGCGCGTGGGGGTCAAGCCTAGCGCCTGGCAGGAGGCCGAGCGAGGGCTGCATCTGTGTGGCCAACTGTTGACTGGATTACCGTCTATGTTTTGGTTTCCTTTTGCCTGCGATGGGAGTGTGGGTTTGTAGGTAGTTTCATTCTTTGCATTCCGATATGAGGTTTGCCTCAGTCTTCCATCTGGGGGTGGTCGTTGCCTTCTGCGAGGTTATCTTCTAACCACATATAGGCGGCTGCTGGGTTCTCTAGAAATATCGCACGCCCTTTAAAAATGACCTTCAATCTCGAAGGGTAAAGCAACATGTATTTCAGGTTTAATTGTCTGAGTCTTGCTTTCACTGGCACAAATGAGTTTCTTTCCCTCTGAACTTTCTGGGTATAATCTGGGTAGATGGCTATTTTGGAGTTACCACGTTCTATGGGTCCTTCTTCTCTGGAGTACCTCAAGATGGTTTCTCTGTCTTGAAAGTTGAGTATTTTGGCAATTATGGGGTGAGGGTGAGAGCCAGGTGGGGGTCTCTTTTGTAGGGGCCTGTGTGCCCTTTCGACTGCGAATCCTTGCGTTAGCTTCCCGGGGCCTATCTCTTGTTGTATCAGAGACTCAATGTAGGCCGTTGGGTTTGGGCCTTCGCTTCCTTCCGGTACTCCGAGTATTCTGATGTTACCCCGTCTAGCCCGAACTTCAGCCTCCTCGGATCTTGCCTCTAGCGCGGCCACTTTCCTCTCCAGGTTTCGGGCATCTTGGCGCATGAGTTGGATGTCTGTCACAACTGAACTTAGGAAGGAGGATTTCAATCCCTTCTCCCGAGCCACAGAAGCCGAATGGATTGACCCCTCCCACCGTGGTTGGCACGGGCGCCTGGATGTTCTAATTACAGGTAGCCACGTGGCAGCCAATGGGGGGAAGAAGGAGTTAGGGAAAGGGGATGGACAAATAAAGGGAAGTAGGGGAACAAGACATAAACAGCAAAAGACCTCTACAATTCCTGACTCGATAATGTAATACTCCTGCAACCTGACCTGACTCTACCTTCAGCAATTCGTAGAACATAACATAACCTTCATACCATACATAACCTATTACACATGACCTCCGGTGTTTTAGCACTCATGACTTTAAAGCCACAGTACTTAGATCGTGAGCAGAGAACATAGAGACATACATATAACATGGATTAACATAACACACTGCACATAGACAGACGCTTTTCTCCATGTGGAAAAGCCAATTGATTGGAAATGTAGATTAGTCGGGTTGTTTTTCCCTTGTTTTTAGAACGTGAAGAAAACAATGCGCCTGCAACCAGAATGGCGTTTATCTTGCCCAAAACCTAGTTGTCACATTAGACCTAGAAGGGTAAAAGCACCCATATACGTTCTTTTTATGAGAGTTCACTTAACTCATGGTCCGGACGTTTTCCTTGTTACGTCCGGACAGAAATGCATGAAGCGTCTGTACACTCCGTATCACTGCTGCAACCTGGCAAAACAAACAAACACAGAAGCACTTAACTGAGTGTCCGGGAGCCTCCTGCGGCTGACCCGGACCTGTGACCTGTAGAACTGAGGCAGATTAAAGAGTGTACACCGCCGCAGCCCGGGGAATGAAGAGGCTTGGAGGCATAGCCGGCGTGACTCCTTCACGCCGCCAGATTACCCTTCTAGCGTTCGCGTTGCTGTTTCATCCTGCCGCCGCCCGTGCTCTCCAACATTAATCAACAGCAACTGAACACGGGTGAGCGGCCGTTAAGAGCCCACTCCCTAATTACAAAGTGCCGGCAGCTGAGTACCGGCGGGCCCAAGGAACTAAACATTCCCCATGCCTACTGGGAATTGTAGTTTTCAAATATGCCGTACCTGCTTTCTCCTGCACCACAGGCCCTTATTCCTGACAATGTCAGATTTAAATTTGTCAATCTTAGAATCTATTAATGTCCTCAGAGATGCAATAGCTTGCAGTACCTAGGATTGGTTGTCAGTAGATTCTCCCTCTCTTGTCTGTGCGGGTTCCGGGGTGGAAAGGCGAGTTTGCGCAGGGGTTTTCACTTTGGTGGAGACATATGTGTCCATGGTAATTCGTTTCCATTTATTCCTGGAGGCAATGATGAAGCTTTAATCATATGCTGTTCAACTTGTTTCAGGGGCAGGGAGTTCAGGTCCCCGGTGAAGATCCGGGTCGTTTCGGGGCCGGGCGGATGTGCCAGGCCTATATTGTAATGTCCTTTGTTTGTTAGGATCCATGAGAAGAACAAGCGAAGCGGATGGTAACCCTAGCTCTTCCAGCCACACTCAGGTAAATAATATGCCTATTGTAGGAAGACAAAAGCTGTTGAAACACTTATTTAAAATGTATGGGTGTCATAATGACACTCAACACTGTGCCAATGGAGAAACATATAACAAAAGCACTTAAAAAAACAACCACTAGATGAAGCTAATCTAAAAAATTCCACTTAGAAAAATGGAGAACATTATTCACAATACATCTAAACATGATTACAGCAAATGCCGAGTTATTTACAAAGCTAAAAAACATTTGTGGGGTTAGTACGTGACAAGGAGTACTATATGGGCACTAGGTGTGCAACATCAAACATTTTAAGAGTAGAGTGCTGTTTGATTTAACAAACTCTATCGAAAGAAAAACCTATTAGATGTCTTAGGTTTCTATTTGTGGAAGTCGACATATGTTTCGGCTAAAAGCATCCAAAAAATCAGGCAATGCACAAAACAGTTGTCTGTTGATGCGGGTTTAGTCGTCTTCAGGACATGAGAAAACAAGGTAATAGTACAACTTGATGGTGTTGAGTACTTCTTAGTAAACGTATTTATTTGACAAAAAACACACTGTAAAGTAAACAACCAGGCAAAAAAATGAATAAAAGGTGGTTGAAAGGGTACATTTAAAAAAACATTAGATATGTTGCAGGAGCGGAGTCTTCCATACCAGTGCACATCATCATTATCAACACTGATAGTGGCCGAGAGATATGCATGTAGTGTTACTTTTTCATACATGAGGAGTGGGAAGGAAAATTTTCAGTTAGTAGTTTAGAGCAAAATGCCCGAAAATTGAGCCATGCAACCACAGGAAGAGACCATATGTGTCTCAAGGAAATGTTTTTAAGTGGTTATTAAGTTTTTTAAAAATTACACAATGTGGTACACTCAACTATATATTAGATGAAGTGAGAGAATTGGCCAAGGAGAAGATAACCTTTTGTCCTAGTGAGCCAAGAGGAATCTGTAAATCAAATAGGTTTGTGGTTAGTTTTATCTATTTTATCACTTGTTAATTTGGTGTTTACCTAAAACACTAAATGTGGCAGCAGCTCGACATGCACTCACCTATATTAATGCTGTAAGGATATCTATTTTTAGAGAAATGACCACGATATTCATTACTAAATAGTGCTTAGTCCGGAAAGCAGTGTGGCTCGAAATTTTCGTTGTTGAAAAAAGCTGCTGGATGGAAATTGTAGCAGGAAAGAAAAAAGAGACTTTAAGCACACGAGACGGAGTATATTTGTAGTTTGTATGCGAGAAAACAAAGTAGGCTTATTACCTTTTATTGGCTGCAAAGGTGGATACACTTGGTAACAACTCTGTTACCGAAGAAACAGCTCGTTAGTGAAAGGTACTTTTAGCCAAAGTTGCATACGAGCGGGCACGACCTACGAAGGAGTAGGTAACAGCAAATTAATGCATTGTGAACCGCTGTTTTTATTTTGCCATTTAGCACTGAACAAGAAATCCGATCATCCCGGCGTTTTACCTATTACCTAAGATACATAAAAATGAGTGTACCTGTTAACCTTTACCACACCGAAAGATTAGAGAGGCTTATGGGTCTCACTGATTTCTGACAGAAGCAGTCCTTATCAAGTGGGGGCCGCTGGATCCCAAATGCAGAAATGACACTCTTACCTTGTCTTCAAACGGACCCGCTGAGATTAAGGATCTACCTGACCCCTCCTCGCCCGACTCCCAAACAAGGCGTGTAGAGAAGGCGCCAGGGAAACCCTTTGAAGGGAAAAAACCCTGTGTAGCTGGGGTGCGCTGTGAAGCTCAGGAAGGTGCTGTTGTAGCTGGTGAGCGCAGATGGATGACAGCTGGGATGTGCTCGAAGGATTCTGGTGTCGGGTGTTTAGGATTCCGACTGTTAATATAAATGAAAGTGGTTAAAGGAAAATGAACTACGTGTGAAACTTTGTTTATGGAATTGTAAGCGCGGATACCTTGGATGCAGTCTTTGGGCCTCATTACGACCCAGGCGGTAAGTTACCGCCTGGGTTGTACCCTTACCACCATGGCGTAAACTATGTTTACGCCATGGTGGTTGGCGGATTTACCGCCCCATTCCAAGGTGAGTGGGGCGGTAAATCCCTATTTCCCATTTTACCCTTCCCCATTCCCATTTTTGCCCCATAGGGCATAATGGGAATGGGGAAAGGCGCTAATTACACCACCGTAAATTACGGTGGAGTAATTAGCACCAAGGTCCCTTTGCGGCATGGGTTTTAACGCCTGCAAAAAGCAGGCGTTAAAATCACCATCCCGCAAAGGGACCTTGGAATCAGGCGTTAAGGGTCGGCGCCGTTTACGGCGCCGTAAACCCCTTAACGCCTGGGTCCTAATGAGGGCCTTTATCTGTAGAACAGGGCAGCTGAGGAGGCTGGAGCTCGGTCTCGTGGTAGGAGAAGGTGGGAAATGACAGACCCTTTACAGAGTTCGTATGATACACAGGTAGTGTTTTAGTGTGTTCGGAAGAATGGCTTAATCTTCCCGATCTGCGAGAATGATGGGAAACGTAGCCCGTGTTCTAGCGGGTTCGGACCCTCACTTAAAGGAGAAAGGAAAGAGTTTATTTACTCCGGGAAACCAAAAGACGGAAAATGATTAAATAGGGAAATGGAAGTTAGGCACTTACTCCCATGAGGCACAGGACGGGCTTCCGATAGGAGTGAGGACCCGAGGGTACAGAAGGAGGAGTTCGAAGCTGGCGGATCTGCTAAGAATAAGAAGTGTCAACAGGGGGTGGTTAGATAGGGAGTAAAACGGGTAATAGAGATAAGAAAACTTGACGGTGAATCTTGTGAACTCACGAAGCGTGGCTGCAGTAAGTCGTAGCAACGCACTGCCTTGTCGGCGTTGCCTCCGGAAATACTTTTTCGTGAGGAAGGGCCGGAGCCACTGTCTCATCTTGCTACAGGAGGGCTGGAACGGCACTCGAAGTCTGAGACTCCATCTTAGTAGGGGGAATTCGGATTGCATGTAAATAGCGCCAGCGGCGCCAGAATGACCAGCCCCGAGTCGTACCCATGACAGTATGCCCCCTCCTAAGGGAGGCAAAACCTGGTTTACCCGGGTGGTTCCGGTAGAATTGGCGGACCAGTCGATGGGCATGTACCGCTGAAGCTGGCTCCCAGGTTCTATCTGCCGCCGTATAACCCTTCCAGTCAACAAGAAATTGCAAAACACCTCTTCTATACCTAGAGTCACAAATGCCGGAGACTTCATATTCAGGACCGGTATCAGTCATTACAGGGGGAGGTGAACCCATAGGAGTAGCGTGGAAGCGATTGCGAACATCAGGCTTTAGTTGGGACACTTCTAATGTCGGATGAATGCGTCTCCAGGAATGAGCTTGAAGACGGCTGAACCCCTCTTTTCAACCACCGGAAAGGGCCCGAAATATTTAGGAGATAGCTTGGAAGGTACTAATCTCCTGGGTAGAAATTTGCTGGCCAACCACACCGAGTCTCCTATGTGAATGGAAGGAGCAGGAGTACGGTGTTTATCAGCTTGCTTCTTACTACGGTCCTGAGCCTCCTCTAGAGCGGTCTTTGCCTCCTTGTGGCCGTTTTGAATGGTCTCCACCAATCTATGTCCGGGCACGGAGAGGCTTGTGGTACTTGGGAGGGAAAAACTGAAGGGTGGAATCCATAAGTACAAAAGAAAGGACTTGTGTGTAGGACTGAATGCGCCGTGTTGTTATATGTAAATTCGGCAAATGGTAGTAATTCTGACCAATTATCCTGGGCTGATGATATGTAACACCGAAGGAATCCCTCCAATGTTTGATTTAGACGTTCTGTCTGCCCATTTGTCTGTGGGTGATAGCCAGAACTCAGGGCTCGTGATACCCCCACGGTTTTGCATAGGGTCTCCCAATATCTAGAGGTGTACTGTGGACCACGGTCAGATATTATTGTGTCAGGTAGACCGTGGAGTGAAAATATGCGCTCCAAAAAGGTTTTTGCCATTACTGCTGTCGCAGGAACCTCTGGTAGTGGAATGAAATGAGCCATTTTTGTCAATGTGTCAACTGTCACCATGATAGTGGTGTTTCCATCGGATTTAGGTAGATCTACAATAAAATCTGTGGATATTATCTGCCAAGGTCTCGTAGGCAGAGGCATCTTTACCAATTCACCCAAAGGAGGTCTTCTGGGGGTTTTGGTCTGGAGGCAAACAGGATAGGAAGCAATATATTCACGTACATCTGATTGTAGGTCTGGCCACCAGAAATGTCTTAGTATTAACTCCAAAGTATTGTGTATTCCTCAATGACCTGCTGCTCGAGAATCATGGCACATTCTTAACACTTCTCTCTGAAGACCTTCGTTGGGAATAAACATCTGCTGATTCCTAAACAGAAGGTTATTACTCTTGGTCAATTTCCATTTTGTTATTAGATCCGGATGTGATGTCTCCAAATCTTGGGATTCATTAGCTATTTTGCTAAGAAAGTCTTGAATCACTGATACAAAGAGGGTGGTGGGAAACAAGGGTTCCTGTTGAAATGGGGATTTCTGCAGAGTTTCTATTTGAGAGAGTGCATCCGCTTTCAGGTTTTGATTGCCTGGGACGAAGGTAAATTTTATCCGAAAAGGGGAGAAGAAGTGGGCCCACCTGGCTTGCTGACTGTTGCAAGTTTGTGCATATTGAAGAGCACAGAGGTTGTGATGGTCGGTTCTAACTTCTATCGGATGAACCGACCCAAGAAGAAGATGGCGCCATTCTTCGAAGGCTCTTTTTATTGCTAATAACTCCTTCTCTAAGACCGTATAATTGATTTCAGCAGGGGATAATGTCCTGGACAGATAGGCTATGGGATGTTCTATGTTGTCATCATCGGGCTGCAGGAGTACAGCTCCTAAAGCTTGTTGGGAGGCATCAGATTCTACGATGAACTGTCTTTGTTGATCTGGCACTGCAAGAATGGGAGCTTGGGTGAAAAGGGTTTTCAGCTCCTCAAAGGATTCCTGTGCTTCCGGAGACCAGTTGAAAGGGATTCCCTTTTTTAGTAGATGTGTTAAAGGCTGAGATAGGGAGGAAAAATGAGGGATAAACCTTCTATAAAAGTTAGCGAAGCCCAGGAATCTTTGGATTTCTTTGACTGTTCTGGGAGCAGGCCAATTCTTAACGTCCGACACTTTAGTAGGATCCATGGAAATGCCCTTGCCTGAAAGTATGTATCCAAGATAGGCTACTGAGGATTTGTGGAATTCGCACTTTTTGATCTTGCAGTACAGATGGTTTTGTTGTTGACGACGGAGTACTTCTTCTACATGAATTACATGCTCTGACATCGTGGAAGAGAAAACCAGTATATTATCCAGGTAAATGATGACATAATGCAGGGCGATGTCGGCAAAGATGTGGTCCATGAACCTTTGGAAGACAGCGGGCGCATTAGAAAGGCCAAAGGGCATTACCCTGTACTGGAAGTGGCCGAAAGGGATTCGGAATGCAGTCTTCCACTCATCGCCCGCTCTAATACGTATGAGATGATACGCCCCTCTTAAATCTAGTTTGGTGTAAATGTGGGCTCCTCGAACTGCCTCCAAGATATCAGGGATGAGTGGCATAGGATATTTATCCGGTATGGTAATCTTGTTCAGTCCCCTGAAATCTATACAAGGAAGAAGTTCCGTGGTGTTTTTCTTCGGAATAAAGAAAAGAGAGGCTGCAGCTGGTGTATGGGATTCGGTGATAAGACCGTTTTGTAGATTGGTGTGGAGGTACTCTCTTAATACTTCTTTTTCTCTGGCAGACAAGATGTACATCCTGCCGAATGGGAGAGGACGGTCTGGAATCAAATCAATAGCGCAATCGTCTCTGCGGTGTGGTGGTTACTCTGTGTATTCAGTTTGGGAAAAAACCCGATGATATTCGTGGTATTGTGTGGGTAGTGCTGAGATCTCATTCACCGTGGTTGTTCCGAGATCCGGTTGGACGTTCTGGGGCTATGCTTCCAGTTGTCGCTTGTCTTGAACGATACATTGGTGGATACAATATTCGGATCCCAAAAATAGAGTGCCAGCGGTCCAGTTAATATAAGGGTTATGATTCTTCAACCAAGGAAGACCTAAGATCACCGGGTAATGGGCTGTTCTGATAATGTCTAATTCCAATGTCTCATAGTGATTAGACAAGGATATAATGACAGGAACAGTGTGATCAGTAATTGGTCCTGAGTTAAGGGGGCTACCGTCTACGCTTTCCACAGGGATGGCCTGAGGCTTACGGGAGCGGGGAATGCCTTGATTTTTAGCCCACAGGTCGTCTATAAAATTTCCCGCAGCTCCACTGTCAATTAACGCCGGTACGTTTTCCAAACGGTGGTTATTCCAGGAGAGGGAAACCCCCAATATGATCATAGAGTGATCAGTTGAAGAAGTTAGAGGAGAGGGGAGAGCGTTATGAAGGGAACTAGAAGTAGAAGGTGAACCCGGCACCGTGGTTCCCTTCACTGCCGGGCACTGCCATTTCCCGGCTTTCGGGGAGGCGCAATTGGGCATTCCTTTACCGTGTGAGTGTTAGCCCCGCAGTACATGCATAAGCCTAAAGTTTTTCTTCTACACCTTTCTTTTACTGAAAGTGGGCCTCGGGTGGTACCCAATTGCATGGGTTCTTCAGTGGGGAAAGTTTTAGGAGGCTTAGGAGGATAATCAGCGAAGGATCGGAGATTCCGGTTCTTTCTTTCACAATTTCTCTCTTGAAGTCGGTAGTCCAGTTGCATCACTAATGCAATGAACTCAGACATGTTATTTGGACGAGGAACTCGAGAAACCTCGTCTTTTAACTCCTCTGACAACCCTCGTCTAAATATTGTCATTAATGCCCAGGCCGTGTCTGAAGCATACTGCTTAAATTTGGTGACATAAGTCAAAATGTCAAGGTTGCCTTGTTTTAGGTCTATAAGACGTTCTTGTGAAGCTATGACTATCTCTTGCCTACCAAACATGTTTTTTACGCTATTGCAAAAGGCTTGGTAGGAATCCAAGATTGGGTTGTTGTTGACTACCAGGGGAGTTGCCCATGCCAGGGCTGCTCCCGTCATTTGGGCTATCATGTGTCCTACTTTATCCCTATCGGTAGGAAAAAAGGCATTTTTGAAAGTAAACTGGACGGTACAAGATTCTAGGAATTCTTTGACCATGTGGGGGTTACCGTCGAAACGCCTTGAAGGAAGAGGATCCGGCGGAACCCCGGCACCCTGTGAGGCTTTGTTCACCTGTTGCCGCAATGACGTGTTTTCCTGTTTTAGCTGTTGCACTTCTGCTGAAAGTGCCTGTACAGCCGAGACTAACTGTTGTATCTGTTGCTCCATTTTAGTTTCCAACAGCCAACACCGATAGGGCTACCACTGTCAATATTTTTTGAGGCGTTGCTATCTGTTAACCTTTACCACACCGAAAGATTAGAGAGGCTTATGGGTCTCACGGTTTTCTGACAGAAGCAGTCCTTATCAAGTGGGGGCCGCTGGATCCCAAATGCAGAAATGACACTCTTACCTTGTCTTCAAATGGACCCGCTGAGATTAAGGATCTACCTGACCCCTCTTTGCCCCGCCTCCCAAACAAGGCGTGTAGAGAAGGCGCCAGGGAAACCCTTTGAAGGGAAAAAACCCTGTGTAGCTGGGGTGCGCTGTGAAGCTCAGGAAGGTGCTGTTGTAGCTGGTGAGCGCAGATGGATGACAGCTGGGATGTGCTCGAAGGATTCTGGTGTCGGGTGTTTAGGGTTCCGACTGTTAATATAAATGAAAGTGGTTGAAGGAAAATGAACTACGTGTGAAACTTTGTTTATGGAATTGTAAGCGCGGATACCTTGGATGCAGTCTTTATCTGTAGAACAGGGCAACTGAGGAGGCTGGAGCTCGGTCTCGTGGTAGGAGAAGGAAGGAAATGACAGACCCTTTACAGAGTTAGTACGATACACAGGTAGTGTTTTGAGTGTGTTCGGAAGAATGGCTTAATCTTCCCGATCTGCGAGAATGATGGGAAACGTAGACCGTGTTCTAACGGGTTCGGACCCTCACTTAAAGGAGAAAGGAAAGAGTTTATTTACTCCGGGAAACCAAAAGACGGAAAATGATGAAATAGGGAAATGGAAGTTAGGCACTTACTCCCATGAGGCACAGGACGGGCTTCCGATAGGAGTGAGGACCCGAGGGTACAGAAGGAGGAGTTTGAAGCCGGCGGTTCTGCTAAGAATAAGAAGTGTGAACAGGGGGTGGTTAGATAGGGAGTAAGACGGGTAATAGAGATAAGGAAACTTGACGGTGAATCTTGTGAACTCACGAAGCGTGGCTGCAGTAAGTCGTAGCAACGCACTGCCTTGTCGGCGTTGCCTCCGGAAATACTCTTTCGTGAGGAAGGGGCGGAGCCACTGTCTCCTCTTGCTACAGGAGGGCTGGAACGGCACTCGAAGTCTGAGACTCCATCTTAGTAGGGGGAATTCGGATTGCATGTAAATAGCGCCAGCGGCGCCAGAATGACCAGCCCCGAGTCGTACCCATGACAGTACCACATTGTGTAATTTAAAAAAAACTTAAAACCACTTAAAAACTATTTCCTTGAGACACATATGGTCTCTTCCTGTGGTTGCACGGCTCCATTTTCAGGCATTTTGCTCTAAACTACTAACGGAAAATTTTCCTTCCCTCGCCTCATGTTTGAAAAAGTAACACTACATGCATATCTCTCGGCCACTATCAGTGTTGATAATGATGATGTGCACTGGTATGGAAGACTCCGCTCCTGCAACATATGGAATGTTTTTTAAATGTACCCTTTCAACCACTTTTTATTCATTTTTTTGCCTGTTTGTTTACTTTACAGTGGATTTTTTTGTCAAATAAATACGTTTACTAAGTACTCAACACCATCAAGTTGTGCTATCACCTTGTTTTCTCATGTCCTGAAGACGGCTACACCCGCATCAACAGACAACTGTTTTGTGCATTGCCTGATTTTTTGGATGCTTTTAGCCGAAACATATGTCGACTTCCACAAACAGAAACCTAAGACATCTAATAGGTTTTTCTTTCGATAGAGCTTGTTAAATCAAACAGCACTCTACTCTTAAAATGTTTGATGTTGCTAGTGCCCATATGGCACTACTTGTCACGTACTAACCCCACAACATTCTTTTAGCTTTGTAAATAACTCAGCATTTGCTGTAATCATGTTTAGATGTATTGTGAATAATGTTCTCCATTTTTCTAAGTGGAATTTTTAGATTAGCTTCATCATGAAGACAAATAAAATTATTTGTGTTACTATCTAGTGGTTGTTTTTTGAAGTGCCTTTGTTATATGTTTCTCCATTGGCACAGTATTGAGTGTCATTATGACACCCATACATTTTAAATAAGTGTTGCAACAGCTTTTGTCTTCCTACAATAGGCATATTATTTACCTGAGTGTGGCTGGAAGTGATAGGGTTGCCATCCCCTTCGCTTGTTATTCTCATAGATCCTTTTTGATCCCCGAGGGTGGTATTCCCATAATCCGGATCTTCCCAATTTGTTAAATTAGTCCTTTGTTTGTTAGGGCCGGGGCCAAGTTTGTGACCCCCAGTACGAGTGGCCCGTTGGTTTGGGTGCAGAGAGCCTTCTCCCAGCACCTCGTTACTCTATATGTAGTTCCCAGGGTGATGGGTTTTATTATCAATGCGACCCCTAGGTTCTGGTGCCGTGGACCTTCTGGTCAGTTCCTGGGGGGGCCCACTCACTATGATGATGGCGTGTTTCACTGCACCCGTTTATGTGTGAGGTGCAGCGGTTCCTCTGCTAGCGCGTTGACCCCTCCATCCTCACCTTTAGTGGTGTGTCTCTGCTTCTCTGAGGCCGGATGGTTCAGAGGCAGGGGGGAAGGCCTTCTCCGCTGCCTTCTCTCGTTCTATCCGATGCGCTTGTGTCGCTCTCCAGTCCGGGTTCGGGCGCGAGCTCCTCGCTTCTGGGGTTTCCCAACAGCGCTGGGTCGGAGTCCTGGGTGGCTGCAACCGGCGTCTCCAAGTTGCTCCCTCCGTTCTCACTGCGTGCGCGGTGATCGATCAGCGCGGCTTCCAGCTCGTGCCGGGGTGGGTGTCCCGCAGCGGCCCCAAGCACAGTGAGGGCCGCCATGGGTGAGCAGCTTCAGTATTTGGGCAATCTTGTGCAGGAGCCCGGGACCCAGAGTGGTCACTGCTCACTCCGGCGTGAGTTATTGCTGCAGATGTGGCGCGCGGGGCCGCTTCCTCGAGAGGCTCCACAGTCACAGGCAGGCCGCCATCTTGGATGCGCGCCGGGGGGGATCAGTTCAAGTGTGGACCCGCTAGCCCCTGAGGTCCAATTTTTCGGCAAACCAGGTGGATTGTGCTGGGGACCGCTTCTGCTACCCACGTAGCTGCTTTTCACCGTCAGGGCATAAGTCGATTTAGGCAAAAAGGATCAAGAAACAGCGCCTCGGCCGGAGCACGGCAACTCAGCCTCTACTCGCCATGAGCTCCAGGCCACGCCCCTAATACTTGCCATCTATAATGTAAATTTATATTGACCTCTTTGGAGGCATCAGGCGCGGTGCTGTCTTCTATTGCTAATAGCGTTACAAAGACATTGTGGAGACTTGATTGGTTATCTACCAACTCTGAATGTAAGTCATATTAGCTGTTTTCATACATCACGGCTGTTGAGAAACCCCTAAGTGAGATTCCATTGCATCTTGAAAAATCGCCAAACTCTCATCTACGTATCCTTTTTTTTTTAGATTACGGTCTTAATCTATTCCCTATGTATGAAATATTGGGCGCGCACAACAAAATTGTAATAGAAAAGCGATCAGTCCCTTTTTACATTGTTTCGGGGTAATTGAAACATTACATCGTATATTGGTTGAATGTGATAATCTAAATGATCTCAGAGCTCAATGTTTTAAACGTTTGGTGGGCCATTCTATTTTTTTTTGTTGATAAAACATTTTTTATTGTTTTAAGATAACAATCACAAAAACAAAACCAACATAGGGACTATCATGTTTATTCATAATCAAAGGGTATTACACATGTTATCAATGACAAAAAGGCTTTTTACGTGAGTACGTTTGTGTATTGTTCGTGCTCATATCACTTGTGACAGAGAGTCCTAAGTCACTTCCTCTTCCCATCTTTCCCATATGTTCGAGGCTTTGTTGGGGCAGCCCCTTGCTTTGTAGATCCTGCGCTCCAACATGGCACATGTGTCCATATCCGCTATCCATTGGTCCAGCGTCGGGGAGTCTCGGGCTCCCCATTTCTGCGCTATGTTGCGCTTAATCAGCCCTGTTGCCGTGTGTAGGAGCAGTCTCTCCCATTTATTAACATCTATTTCGTTAGGTATGCCTAGGAGTAAGGCCCTTGGGTCCAGTGGTATGGTGCGGGCCAGGACTCTAGCGGTTTCATTACAGCATGCAATCCAAAAGGTTTGTATCCGGGGGCATGTCCATAGGATGTGTGAAGGTTCCTTCTTCCTCTCCACATCGAAGACAGTTTGGGTTTGGAGCTCGTTTCCAACCATATAAGCGTGTGCTAGGATAGTGTACTCAGTGCAATATTTTCAGCTGTACTAGGCGAAGCCTGGAGGAGATAGCGATCTCCCGGGGGTGCATGAGCACCTGTATCCAGACCTGGATCTACTTCCCCCACATCTACTTCCCATTTCGCCTTTAAACTGTTCAATTCGGGGGTTCCGAAGGATGATATAGCGTTATATAGGATTTAAGTGCATTTGGTGGAAATATATGCTGGCAGCATGTTGCGCTCTATATCAGTGTAGTCCGGTACAGTAGCGTCTGCTGGTATGTGAGTTTTCAGGGCATGGGCCAGCCGCACATAGTGATATCACTCTGTACCTGGGATCTGGAATTGCAGTTGCAATGTGTCAAATGAGGCCAGTTTCCCATCTGCGAGAATATCCCCAACCTTCAGGATTCCCTCCCTCACCCATTTGGGCAATGGCTCAAACTTTACGATTTCGGTCAAGTTGCTATTTTGCAATAGGGGTTGTTCGGCAGTAATTTTGTTTTTCCACCCTACAAATGTGTGTGCTTGTTTCCAAACGGTAATGATGTGTGTTGTGGTTGTAGGTGGAGGGGGTCTCGGAAGGGGCCGATATAGGAGACTAAGTGGGTCTACGTTGTGAATGGTGGCTAACTCGGCCCATATGTGGGGCAGCTCCCGGTCCCCAGGGAGTAGGTCATTAATCACTGTTAATTGTGAAGCCCAGTAATAGGTTTGGAGGCGGGGCACTCCTATCCCACCTTCCCATATCGACCTCTTGAGCGTGGTTGGCCTCCACCCCATATGAGTTCTCTAAGGAGTATCTCTACTTGGTCGAATTCCGAGTTCGGGATCTTGAGCGGGGCATTTTGCAGGATGTAAAGAAATCTTGGGAGAGTCATCATTTTGAAGAGTGTGGCTCTGCCATTAAGAGTCAGGGGGAGAAGTTTCCAATGTTGAACATCATTGATAAATCGGTCCATAATCGGTTGGAGATTGTGTTTTATATACCCCGCCAAGTCCTCGGATATCCAGATTCCCAGATACAGGAAGCCCTGCCGTTCCACTCGGTACGGGCAGTCCTGGGGGATGGCCTGCACCCCACCCTTTACCGGAAAGAAAACGGATTTTCCCCAGTTGATTCTTAGTCCACTTAACTCGCCAAAACATATGAGCATCTGCGTCACTATGGGGTAGGACCAGGTTGGATCCCCCAGATATATCAAGAGATCGTCTGCATATAGGGATGTTCGGTCATCGTATCCCTTTGGCCATCTGAACCCTATCCAGTCTGCATTCTGGCGAAGCCGTAGAGCGAGCGTCTCGATCGCGAGGGCAAAGAGAAGGGGGCAAAGTGGGCAACCCTGTCGGGTGCCCTGCCGAAAGGGAAGGATCGGGATGACCATCCGTTTACTTTCACTTCTGCCTGGGTATTGGTGTAGAGCAATTGTACCCATCCCAAAAAGGCCTACCTGAACCCCATACGTCGCATGATTTCCCACAGGCTGTCCCAGTGAATCGAATCAAACGCCTTCTCAAAATCTATTGCAAATAGGGCTAGTGGTCCATCTATAATAGTGGCTTGTTCTAGTGCCAGATGGAGACGTTGCAGATTCATCTGGGTCGATTTGTGTGGCATAAAGCTGCATTGGTCCGGGTGGATCAGGGTAGTTGCGACCAATTGTAATCGATTAGCTAGGAGCTTAGGCTTTGCTGTTAATTAGTGATATGGGTCTGTAGGAAGTGCATTTTTCAGGGGGTTTGTCGGGTTTGGGGATGACTACGATGGTTGCCCTACATAAGTCTGGCGGAAGGGTCCCCTGCTCTCGGGCACTGAGGAACATTTTATGAAGGGGGTGGGGGGGCGCTATTTTGTCTCCAACTAGTTTTTGCCAGGTTTCAACTGGGAATCCGTTAGGACCCGGTGTTTTCCCTGTTTGAAGTTGTGTTATGGCTTCTGTGATTTCCGCATCTGATAGAGCGGAGTCAAATTGTTCCTTCTGTTGCGTTGAGAGGACTGGCAGTGTGATGTTATCTAAGAGGGAGGGGTCAAGCGGAAGAGTTGGGGCTTGGTATAGGACCGCATAAAACTCGGCAAAGGCCTCTGCTATCTCAGCGTCCTACTGACACCGTTTGTCATGTGGAGTGACTATTTCCCGGACGTGGCGTTGTCCCTCATCTCTTTTCTCAAGCCAGGCAAGCATTTTGCCCGCTTTGGTGGGCCATTCTAGAGTGATGACTGAAGGCTATTTAAGAGCTCAGAGGTGGAACTATCAAGTTAGGTAGCTCTTCAGATTAGCGAGCCTGAGTCCTCTTCAGGAATCTCAAAATATTCCCCCTCAGAGGAAGTCTCCAACTGTCCCTGCTCCGTTTTGCTGCCAGAATGCTGCGACCTTCCTAAGACTTCAAAGGAATTACATAGACGTGTTCCTAGGCAGGAGCAAGCAAGGAGCGCATGAATCACCATTCCTACAGGGGTGATAGTGACAGAAGAAGAGTGTTGCTTCGTGGGGAGCACACATGTACCAGCTTGCTTGAATTAGTAAACCATGCTCTGGGAAAGATTTCTGAGGCATCAGAGGTGTTGTTTGGGAGGCAAGGAGGGAGGGTGGGGCTATAACCCCAGGTCCTTTGGTTGTAGCTTAAGGCTACAACCAAAAGGCAAGCTAGCCCCAAGTCCCGACAGTCCCCACATTAGTGTAGCCCCGGATTTTTTGCAAACCTAGCAACCCCCCTTGAGGCATAGTCCAAATGTCATTCCGGGAAAGTCTCCTAATTGTATCTTCATGTACTGTGTCCCCAGAGCATGTCTCCATCCAATTAATCCACATAAAATGAGAGTGCACGCAATTTCCATTGCATATGAGACCGGAATATTATTAACCCATACATAGCCTGCAGAACAAACAGACATTTATGAACAGCGTTCCGCAATACTAAACACTGAGCAGTAGCAGCAAGAAAAGAGGGCATGGGGTCGAGGCGAAGCCTTTTCTGTTATGATTTGGAAGAAACTCGAGGAGACTCTATGCACATTGAAATTATCCGTTTTGTAGTGCCTGTTGAAAAAGGTTTTGAATACATTTCTTACTGCGATCAGAAAATCAAAGCAATTTTAATGTGTAACAAGAAGCCTATGTCCTCTGCCATTAAGCCTGCCCACACGTGTGTTGGCAAAGCACAGAAATGAAATGGCTTGGAAGTCAGCTAAGGGGCCCAGATTTGAAGCTTGGTGGGCGGATTTAAAGCGTTGGTCAATGGCTGAGACTATGGCATGTTATAGGGCTGTATGGACTGGGATGAGGGAAGGAAGTACAGAATTAGTTGCCTGGAATGAGCCGACACAGACAATGATTGCCCCCTGCGACGAGGAGCCCCCGTGATCATGTCAACTTGGGGAGGCTTCGGCGGCTGAAGAGTAACAGAAGTTGCCGAAAAGGGGTGGGCAATTACCAGGGGAGGCGAGGGGGGAGTGCCTGGAAGATAACCAGACCATGTGCATGCCATGGATTCCTTTTGGTAGAGTTTAGGTTTCAGGGTTACGCGGCATACTATTCTTTAAATCCAATATTAAATGGCACTTTTTGTTGTAAA
This sequence comes from Ambystoma mexicanum, assembly GCF_040938575.1. Classification (NCBI taxonomy): domain Eukaryota; kingdom Metazoa; phylum Chordata; class Amphibia; order Caudata; family Ambystomatidae; genus Ambystoma; species Ambystoma mexicanum. The sequence goes on along the minus strand of NC_090921.1, from coordinate 1,054,614,470 downwards.
AATCAGTTGTACTGTGAAATCTGAGTACTGTTTTACTTTCTTATTCAAAATTACTATAATTGGGGTTTTATGAATCCAGTTGCATTGCAGAGCAAGTTACCTTATGAATTCCATCGCAACCGTGCATCATGCAGTTTCAGAACTACACAATCAAAAATAATTTCTAACTTGTTTAATTATTTTTGTATGTAGGGAATGTTATGACGTTATCTGATTGTATGCAAATAGTTGCCGTCAGGCCTGCTGTATATAGAATACTGAATGTTTCATGCACATGATGCAACTTAGTTCTATGTAGAATCTTACAGCCTAGTTAGACCTAAAGAATGTTTATATTTAATGTTGGTTCTATACAGTGCTTAAAGTGGGCCGGGGCCTGCCGGGGCCGGGCCCCGGCAGTCTCCAAAAAGTGGGACTGAGCCGGGGCCCTGCCGGGGCCCCGTCCTACCACAACATTGGCGGGATGCATTAACCCGTCGCGGCTGTAGCCGCGACGGGATAATGCGCCTGCAATGAAGTCAGGCAAGCTGACCGAAGTGGCAGCCAGCCACAGCGACGCTGTGACTGGCTGCCACTTCCGTCAGTCACAGTAACTGCATCTGGTGACCCCTCGCGCGAGAGGTCACCAGAGGCAGTTACTGTCCCTTTGTTTCCCCAGGTCGCCGAGGCGTCTTTAATCCTCGGCGAACCTGGGGATTCCTCGACATATTTCGAGGTTTATAAAAAATGGCTTTGAAAGTACACATTTCAAGCCATCTTTTATAAAGCTTTGCCGATGGACAATTTTGTCCGTAGTCAAAGCTTTATAAAAGATGGCTTGAATTGTGTACTTTCAAAGCCATCTTTTATAAACCTGAAATGTTAGAAAAGATGGCCTGAAAACTAGGCAAACCGTAGGGTATGCACACAAATATATATAAACGTTATATATTTGTGTGCGTACCTTACTATGGTTTGTGTACTATGCAAGCCATCTTTTCTAAACATAGAAATATGTAACATATTTCTACGTTTATAAAAGATGGCTTGCAAAGTACACAAACCATAGTAAGGTACGCACACAAATATATAACATTTATATATATTTGTGTGTATACCCTACGATTTGCGTACTTTTTAGGCCACGCCCCTCCCACAAGCCACGCCCCCAAACGAGGGCCCCCCCTCGATTTCTTACCCCACTTAAAGCCCTGGTTCTATAACAGTTTGTAGTACCCAGCCTGGTCTAAAGACGTGCTGGGGGTCTGTACTATATGCCCTGATTAAACCCTTTTTAATCTATTGGAATTGGGCCTGCCTATCTTTCATTGGTGACGAGTATCTCCAAACAGACCCCTGGCACCGCAGATCAATGGATTAGCAACCCATTTATCCTGCAATAACGATTGCATTGTCGCTCCGCCACCCAGCGTTTACAGTGGGCGACGTGGGGGCAAGGAGTGCCTTTCCTTTTAATGTACGCAGCTCCATGCCTAGAGAATAGAAAGCCGTTCCGCCTTATCTGGCTGAGGCATCTGCAGCAGCCAACGCTCTGCGGGTATATGAGCCCGTTTAGTTTTATGAACAGTGAGGAAACAGCTCACTCGTCAATCACACGTCCGCAAGATTGAGAAGTAAGTAAAATATTCACTGTACCAGCAGTAAAAGAAGTGAGACAGCCGCGACGCATCTTTCAAAGATAATTTACACATGCGCAGCAACTTGCCTGACCATCCTGAAGACAGAAGCGAATCACGCATGTGCAAGGAGGGAGACGCGCAAGCGCATGAGCAGTGCTGCATCTTTCTAAGGTCATTTGCACATGCGCAGCAGCTTGCCTGACCGTCCTGAAGACAGAAGCAAATTGCGCATGTGCAAAGAGGGAGACGCGCATGCGCACGTCAACTCCTAACGCGGACTAGGAAAGCAAGAAGTTTCCGCACATGCTGTCTGCAAAATGAACATGTGGGGCACGTTTAGATAGAGTATTAGTATTAGACCTTGTTAACTAAGGAAGAGAGTGTAAGGGACACAACATCCCGCACGATGGAAACAAGGAAAGAGTAATAACATTGTACAAAACATTTCTTACACCACTAACAGAGAGAAAGAATACACAGTAAGATAAAGGGCATCAAGTAGTAAGAAGAAGTAGAACATATCACAGCTGGCTAACATATAAGAATGTGAAGTGTTCAAAGTTCAAGTATAAAGGCCACCAAGAAATAAAAAGAAGTACAGCATATCACTACTTGCATACAAGGTAGCACAGGCATCCTGACATGATCATGGCAATGACAGGTCTACTGGGACCATCTTTATTTATGGCATTTCCAGGAAACCCAAAAGTGAAGTGGTCACAGTGGAAGAAGGGGTTTCAGCATTATACCAGGGCGGCAGGTGGTAATTAATTTTCCATGGACAGAAAAGTAACTTTACCCATGCACTTTCTAGGCTATGAAGGACAGAGAATATATGATACATTGTCATATCTACCAGAAGCAGGAGACGGAGATGGCATATCGGATTTGGACATAGCTCTGAGGAAACTGAACATTCATTTTGATCCCAAAACGAGTACAATACTCTAATGATATAACTTTGGAATTAGAGTTCAGGAACCTGGTGAGAGTGCAGAAGAATTTGTTACAGCTTTAAGACATTTAGCCCTATCTTGCAAGTTCAAAGTTCAAATTCAATGAACATATCAGGCACCAATTTTGTATCAATTGCAGCAGCAACAAGATACGTGAAGAGTTATGGTTGAGAGATGATTCATTGTTAGAGGAAGTGTTGAGTATTGCGAAAAGAGTGGAGCATTCCATGGCCTGTGGGGCTAAGATATCAGAAAAAGATAACAATGAAGGAAAGATTGAAGTTCTCAATGTGGTTGAGTCGTAACAGAAGAAAAGGGAAAGGCTAAACCTTGTAGGAAGGAAAAGGTTGAATTCAAGAAGAATACATGAAAAAGCGAAAGAAAAGATGAGGAGCGTTTATGCTTCAGATGTGCCAGTAACACACATTTTACGGCTGCATTGGCATGCCCAGGAAAGAGGGAAGTGTGTGCCAAATGTAAAAGGAGAGGGCATTTTGCCAACTGTTGCAAAAACTACCAAACGAACCAAAGAAGAGTTATGGTGGTGAATGATGAAGATGGAATTGGTTATTCGGAAGAAATAGGAAATATTACTGTAAACGTAATTCATGATAAGGATGAGATTGAATGTGAGCATCCATATGCGACTGTGAAATTGAATGGTAGGAGTGTTAGGATGTTGGCAGATTCTGGGTCTAAGATTTCCTTAATGTCTAGAAAGGTATTCGAGGAGCAAATGGATGGTAATGTCAGAAATCTACTCAAACCAGATATAAATCCAGTGGTGTATAACCAAGACCGTATAGAATTACTAGGATATTTCATGGCAGATTTTGAATTGAAGGAAAGATATATCAAAGGAAAGGTTTATATTACGAAAAAAGGATGACCTGGTTTGGTTGCAGGGACCAAAAGAGATTGATGGTAAGTTAGACCCTAATCAACCTAATCAAGATGATCAAGTGTTGCAGATAAATACCTCTGTGTGTGTTGAAGATACATATGAGGGAGTGTTCAGAAAAGGCATTGGCAAGGTGAGAGGGATGCAACATCTGATTGTGTTGAAGAAGGCATGTGTGCCAGTGACAGCGACATTGAGACCTGTTCCATTTTCTTTGAGAGAGGAAGTGAAGAAGGAATTGGAGAAACTGTTGAATATGGGTATAATTGAAAGAGCTGGTGTGTGGAATGGACTTCCCCCATTAGTAATAGTAAAAAAGCCATCAAGGGATTTTAGGCTATGTGTGGATTTAAGGGAAGTGAATTGAGCTGTCATGATGGACAAACATCCCTTACCAAATATGAGCGAAATGCTTTCTATGGTGGGACAAGGAAATTTGTTTTCAAAACTTTGACATGGCATCTGCATATCACCAGGTGGAACGTGAAGAGAAATGCAGAAAATTAACAACTTTTATTACACATGAGGGTGTGTTTTCAGAAGATTATGGACAAATTATTTTGTAAAATCCGTGGTGTATTCTGTTTTCAGGATGACATCCTAGTTTCTGGTGAGAATGTGGAGAACCATGATGAAAGGTTGGGTGAAGGTTTGAAAATATTGGGTGAGAGAGGAATAACATTGAGGAAAGAAAAAAGTGTATATTTCGTGTCAACAAAGTAGAATATCTGGGTCACAAGACTTCAGCCCAGGGTATAAAGCCCAAGAGCTCTATGGTGAGTGCAATCAAAGAGGTTATGGAACCTAAGAGTAAAGGAGAGTTGCGTTCCTTTCTTGGTATGCTTGAATTTTATCAGAAATTCATAAAGAATTATGCCGAGAGGGTTACCAAAATGAAGAAGGAAGAAGAATTTGTGTGGAATGATGGGGGTCAAAGGGAGTGTGATAGATTTGGCTACGCCATTGAAAATTGAAAAAATATGACACACGGTGGAGAAGTACAATCACTGTTGATGCCAGTGATGTGGGTTTAGGGGCAATATTGTCCCAAGTGCATTCTGAAGGAGGAGAAGAAATCATAGCACATGCTTCAAGAGCATTGAGAGGTGCAGAATTAAGGAATTCTGTCCTGGAAAAGGAGGCTTTGGGGTGCTTTTGGGCTCTGGAAAAAGTTTTGTATGGGGGCCACATTTCATGAGTAAGACTGATCATAGGCTTTTGAAGGCAATATTTGAACAGAAAGGTTTAGATAAAGTTTCTAGAAGAGTAGCGGGATGGGTCACCAGATTACAATGCCAAAGTTTTAAAGTGTGTGTGGTACCAGGAAAGGATAATGTGTTAGCGGATTGTCTGAGGCTAGCAAGGACGGAAGAGGGAAAAACTACAAAATGAGGATATGGAATTGGTTTTTGCCACTGGTGACAATGTTGTGAGTAAGGAGGAATGGATGAGGTCAGTAGAAAATGATGAGATATTGACAAAAGTAAAGAGGTCCATAGAAAGTTGTTGGCCTGCAAAAGGTGAGTTGTCCCCGAAGGAGAGGTCGTTTTGGAATGTTCGGGAAGAATTGAGTGTTGAGGATGGTATTATATTTCGGTGGGGTAGAGCAGTAGTTCCTGAAGAGATCAGAAAAAGGATGTTTGATATAGCTCATAAAGGTCGTATAGGTGTTAGTAAAACCAAGGCAGTCTTGAGGGCAGATTACTGGTGGCCTGGATTTGATAAAGAAGTAGAGAAGAGATTGAAAGGCTGCACGGGTTGTGCTGAAAATTGTAAAGGGTTAATGGCAAAAAGACAGCCCTTGATGCTCAAGGATGTTCCGGGGAGAGTATGGGAAGAGGTGGCTTTGGACATTCTGGGTCCTGTAGAAATCGGTAGGTTTATCCTGGTAATTGTGGATGCATTCTCCAGATGGTGTGAATACAAAATTGTTAGAGACATTAATGGAGGGAGAATAGTGGAATTTTTGCGTGAGGATTTCGGAACAGAAGGAATTCCGAAGTATATATTGAGCGATAATGCTCTCCAGTTTACGAGAGGATGTTTTAATGAGTATGTGAGAAGTTGTGGTAAAGAGAAGCATTCTACCATCCCGAAGGAAATGGATTGGTGTGAAGAATAAATCGATGTATTATGGAGGGTGTTCCATTGGCGGGTGCTTGTGGTGTGAGTAGGAAGATGGTGGTTGAAGAATTAATGTGTGCATTATGAATGGCACCACATTCTGTCACTGGAGTGTCTACATTTGAATTGATGAGAGGGTGCAAGGGGTTTTCGGAAGGGTATCCTCCATGGATGGAGAGAGGAGGTGAGTCAGATTGTGTCATTGGTAAATTGAGGAAGACACTCAAAGAGAAAAAGGAACAGTATGTTATGAGGGAAAATGTGAGAATAGGTATTAAGGAACTCAGAGTGGAGTGTGGAGATTATGTAAGAATTAGGAAGGCAGTGATAAAGAGAAAGGGAGATCCCTTATATTCTGATCCTGTGCATGTGGTTGCAGTAATGAAGGGTGCCGTAAGAGTGAGTGGGGGGCAAACTTGGAATAAAAATAGAATAGCTGCTGTGAGAATATCTTGTGTGGGATAAGAGAGGGAGATATGTTATGAAGTTATTTAATTGTATGTAAATAGTTGCTGCCAGGCCTGCTGTATATAGAATACAGAATGTTTCATGCACATGATGCAATATAGTTCTATGTAGAATCTTACAGCCTGGTTAGGCCTAAAGAATATTTATATTTAATGTTGGTTCTATAACAGTTTGTAGTGCCCAGCCTGGTGTAAGGATGTGCTGGAGGTCTGTACTATATGGCCTAGATTAAACCCTTTTTAATCTATTGGAATTGTGCCTGACTATCTTTCAGGGAAGTAATTGGGGAATCATTAAAAACATGTTCATGCTCTGTTTTTGTTTTATATTTGGTACAACTGAACTACTTTGTACTTTGAAGGAAAAGTTTAGTAACTTCTGATTTGGTGGCTTTTTCCCTTTTATGTAGGAAAACAAAAAAAAGTATAGAAGTTGGGACAACCTGTTATGATTCCATCTTGCTTTGTTTGCTCTCTAAAATGTAGATTTCAAACAACCAGAAAAGTTTTGCATTTCATTCTAAATCTACTTTGAATTGCAGGGCCATCAATCATGCAACAAAGGGCTGTATCATGCACCAGGGCAATATTCTGTTTTACAATACCTTTTCAAAAATAATCTTTGAGTTAAAATGTACTCCTATAATGGAATGCAAAAATGTATCAAAGTTCAAATGCAAAAAGCACTTGTTTTTGCATGTAATATAGATAAAGCTTCCAGTTTTCAATTCTTACAGATTTGTACCTACAGATATAAGATGAAAATCACTGTTTCAGTATTTATTTGCAAAAAATGGAAAAAGGTGGAAATTCATGGGGCTTCACATTTTCAATTACACAACGGAGAGCTAGAAAAACGAATGTATTGTCCTTTGAAATTATTTAAAGGCTACAGAGATGTTTATCACGGTAGCATAAGAAACAACTGTGTGTTTCGGTTGAAAAGGAATCTTGTCATCATGGCAAGCACCCAGGACTATGAGCTTCTCATTACAGGCATAAAAGCCTGTAATGAAAAGCCCTCGCAGGACAAGGCTGTGGTGTTCTGTGACGCAGGTACACAGGAGACGCTGCCCGACGACACGTAGCACACAATGCAACTTCTACGCTTCCGAGCATTTAAGAACCAAGGATCAGACCCTCTGCGGCAAAGCCCTCGCAGGACAAGGCCACTGTATTGTGCGATGCAGGTACACAGGAGACGGTGCCTGATGAAACTTAGCACTAAACGCAAGGCAACCTCCACACTTCCGAGCATTTAAGAACCAAGGATCAGACCCTCTGCTGTAAAGCCCTCGCAGGACAAGGCCACAATATTTTCCGATGCAGGTACACAGGAGATGCTGCCTGATGAAACTTAGTACGCCACGCAAGGCAACCTCCACACTTCCGAGCCTTTACGAACCGAGGAACAGACCATCTACGGCAAAGCCCTCGCAGGACAAGGCCGCTGTGTTGTACGATACAGGTAAGCAGGAGACGCTGTCCGACAACACGTGGCATGCAATGCAACTTTAACGCTTCGGAGCCTTTAAGAACTGTGTATCAGACCCTCTGCGACAAAGCCCTTGCAGGACAAGGGCGTAGTGTTGTGCATCACAGGTACGCAAGAGACGCTGCCTGACGACACGTAGCACGCAGCGCAACTTCCATGCTTCTGAGCCTTTAAGACCTGAGGATCAATCCCTCTGTGACAAAGCCCTAGCAGGAGAAGGCTGCAGTGTTGTGAGACACAGGTACACAGGAGATGCTGCCCGTTGACACATAGCACGCAACTTCCATGCTCCCAAGCATTTAAGAACCGAGGATCGGACCCACTGCGGCAAGGCCCTCGCAGGATAAGGCTGCAGTGCTGTGCGACGCAGGTGTTTGGTGGCAATGGCGAAGCAGCATCCATTGTGAGCATGGATGACACTCTGTCCATCCGCGTCTGTAAGGTAAGAAGGTGCGGGGACGGAGAGTAGCACAGCTGCACTCCACGCAACTCCTGACTCTTGCATGTCCTTCCCCTCTCTTCATGTCTCCATGTGCGCTTTCCACCTGCAACTCAGGCTCCGCTCTCCCGGCCGTGCGTGCCCCTCCTCACTTCCCGTTTCTACGTGCGCTTTCCACCTGCAACTCAGGCTATGCTCTCACTGCCTTTTGCGTCCATCTCCTCTCTTTCCGTCTCTTTGTGAGTTTTCCACCCGCATCTCAGGCTCCGCTCTCCAGGCCATGCGAGTCCCTCCCCACTCTTCCCGTCTCCATGTGCGCTTTCCCCATGTTCTTGGGTCATTCTCCTCCTCTCCAATAAGTCCCCCCAATTGTGACTATTTATTGAATACTTGCTGTATTGTATGCATTCTCTTCTTCTCCTCTAGGTCCCCCAGGGTTCTAGTGTCTTGCTTATATTGTACTGTATTTGCATTCCCCTCTAACTCTATATTGTTTTGTGTATATTGTATTGTATTTTTGTGGCATTGTGCATTCTCTTCTTACTCCTCTAGGTTCCCCATGGTTACTAGTGTTCTGCGTATTCTGTACTGTATTGCATTTCTCCTCTCACTCTTGTTCCCCCACAAGTTATCTCCAGTGTGTTATTGCATACTTTTGCACTGTCTCCATCTCATTAGGTCCTTTCCTACACCCTAACTGCGAGCATTGTGGTTAGGTTCTCTCTGCTCACTGTACGCATCCTCCTCTTGTGTCTTCTCCTTTGTGTGCCCCTAGTGTGTGACCCCTCCCCTCTCCTGCTTGGGCTGCCTTCTCTTGCTCTCCGCCTCGCAGCCCTCCATGGTGCTCTCTGTCTCACCTATCTTCTCTAACTGCTACTCTATCTCCTATCCTATCTGTCGCACTAACTCTGGCAGGAAGAAGCTCAAAAGGGGCATACTGGTCTCCAACCCATGTCTTCCTATCGCTGATACCTACACCAGTGCTTCCTCCAGACAGACCCTCACCAGCATCGTCTTTGTGGTTCCCTCCGTCTCCAGGCCTATGGACCCCCCACATATGGTCTCTTTTCTCTCTGCTATCTCCTCCTCTCCCATTAATTGTGGCACTCAGTGGGAGTGGGCCCCCTTCCACTCCTCCAAGACCATCACTAATGTCTATCTGAATGGCACTGTCTTGGTCCATGGCCCTCAGCCCAATTTCTTCCTTTTCGATAGATGCTTCCTGCATCTTATCAACTTCCTTCCTTCTCCTGCTACTCCTACCTAAACCTCTCTGCCTCCCCCGCTACCTGCCACTTCTCTGACACCCTCCTCTGCTTCTCTGGCTGCTCGGCCTCCTCCTTCCTCTGCCACTCCTCTGGCACCCTCTTCTTCCTCTCTGACTACTCTGCTATCTCATTCTTCCTCATCTGCCCACGCTTGGGCACCTATAGCACCTATGCAGGGCGTACCTTATGCCTGTACCCCTCCACGGAAGTCTTTCAAATGTGGCAGCCTGCTCCACATTGCTACCCTTAACTCTTGCTCTGCTGTCAAACATTCCTCTGACATCTGCCGATTGCTCCAAGAACTTGATCTGGATGTCCTCAGTCTCACTCAGACATGTTTCATGGCCATCTCTGTTACAAGTTTCAATACTCTCCTCCCTGATGGCTATAAGATCCTCTCTGTACCCAGAACCAACTGCCCAGGAGGTGGAGTAGCCCTGATTTTCCCAGAGCGGATCCCTGCTTCTGCCATTCCCATGCAGGCCTACTCCTCCTATGAATTCCTGGTCTGCAGGCGCTCTACATCTCCTGGCTTCTCTCTTACTGTGGCCACCATCTACAGACCACCTGGCTAGGTCCCCCTCCTCCTCTCTGAGTGGGCCAACCTCTCCTCCTCTCTCCTTGCCTCTACCTCTCAACTTCTCCTCCTCTGAGACCTCAACATCCACTTAGATGCCTCTAGCCCCTCCTCTGGGCTCTTTCACAATCTCTGCAACTCTCTCTCTCTCTCTCCCTCTCTCTCTCTCTATTCTTCCCTCTAGCCCAACTCACTCTGCTGGGCACAATCTGGATGTTCTTATCTCGTCAGACATCCCCCTCTCCAACCCTCTAACCACTCCTCTCTCCAGGACTGACCACTTTCTTCTCTCCTCTCACCTGTCACTCTCTGTCCCCCAGGCAAAGCTGACCCCAGCACTGCCACCTACTTTCTCGGTCATCCGGCCCATGAAGCATGTGTCAGTGGAGGCTTTTGACGCTACTTTCTCTCCTCCTCCTTCACCTGCGGCTGACTCACACTGTGACACAGTCCTCTCCAGGCTGCATCTCCCAATCTCTAACACTCTTGATGTTCTTGAACCTGTCACGAGGATCTGTCTGAAGCCCACATCCAAGGGCAGTTCTTGTTATGATTCCAACCTTGCCACCCTTCAACGCAAGTGTAGGGTGGCTGAGAGGAAGTGGAGGGCATCGGGATAATACTCCGACAAACTGGCCTGCCGCCTGCTCCAAAGGCAATATATACTCTCTGTCTGGTCCATGAAGAGAGCCTACATCCAATCCTGTGCCTCTGCGGCCTCTAACAACTCAGCCAAACTCTTCAAAATCTGCAAGGAGCTGGCCAATCCTGCTGCAGTATCTACCTCTCCTGTTCCCTCCCAGGCCCTTTGCATGGCTCTGGCTTCTATCTTCACCACTAAAACTCAGGACATCTTGTCCACTATCTCCTCTTCCGCTCCCTCTACCACTCCTGGCCCCTCTCTGGATGGTCTCTCCTCCTCTTTTCTCCTCCTTCCCCGCGTTCACTCCCAACAATGTTTCTAGACAAGTATGATCTCTGAACATCTTGTCAAAGCAGGTGCTCCCTGCTCCTCCAGAATCATCAAGAACCACATTGACACCCTCACTCCAGCCTTAGCCGATTTCTGCAATCACTCTTTTGTCACTGGAACCTTCCCTCCCCCCCCTAAAGCACTCCCCTGTGCACCCCCTTTTCAGGAAGCCCTCTGCCAATCTCTCCTCTCTGGAAAACTATGGCCCGATCTCTATCACTCCTTTCCTGGGCAAACCCCTGGAAAAGCTGCCCAGCTCCCAGTTTACTCTCCATACTGAATCTGTTGGTTGTCTCCATGACCACCAGTCTGGCTTCAGAGCACCCAGAAGCACAGAAACTGCTCTCCTGAATACCTGCTCTCAAATCTCGACTCTAACCTTACTTCTGTACTCATTCTTCTTGATCTATCCTCTGCTTTCGATACGGTCAACCACACCATCCTGATATATCGTCTCCATAACAACCTGGGCATCACGGGTCAGGCTCTAGCATGGTTGACCTCCTTTCTATCCAATCAAACCTACCAGGTCCAACTTGGGTCCTTTCTCTCTCCCACCTTTCCCTCTGCATGGGGTGTTCCCCAGGGTTCTAACCTCTCACACTGGCTCTTGTCCTGGGAGTATAGCTCAGCGGCAACGTGCGCGCCTTGGAAGCAAGACGACACAAAGCAACACAGTTTCGATCCCCGGGTCCGCGCTTAGAAACCTCTGGGTGTTTAAACGCGTTATAAATACGCAACTAAGACACAAACAAAAAAAAAAGAAACAATTATTCAACTAAACAAACAAATTCTGTAAGAGCGCCTTGATGCCTGCGGGCTGTGTGAGCGCTTTAATAATGTAAAAAAAAAAAAAATACTTGTTCCTCTGGCCCACCTCATCTCTACCTTCTGTTCTAACTTTCAGTGTTATGCAAATGACACTCAGCTCTCCTTCAGGTTCCCCTAAGCCTCCTCTGATCTCTCGCTCATTCCTGACTGCCTATCCGCAATTCAGGAATGGTGTGCCTCCAACGATCTCTGCCTTAATGCCAGTAAGACGGAGATCCTTCTCATTGGAATCCCTGCTCCAGCTTTCCCTTTTGCTCTCTGACCACCCACCCTGTGACCTCCACCCTCACCTTCCTGTGAGGCAAAGAACCTTGACGTCCTCTTCGACTCCTCCCTCTCCTTCTCTCCTCACATATCTGACATCTCTAAGAAGTCACACTACCAGCTGCACCTCCTCAGAGGTATTCTTCCTTGTCTCACTTTGCCCCAGAAGCTCACTGTCTCCAGAGCCTTGCTTCTTTCTAGGCTGGACTATTGCAACAACCTCTTTCTAACCATCACTACGTGGAATAACTACCCTTGTGGCTCCTCGTCCTCCGTGCTTTCTCTCGCTTCCGCTCTTTCTCTCTTCTTGGTCCACTTGCATGGAATTCTCTTCCCCCGGATATCCGAGAAACAGTCCACACAGATTTGCTCAAAACCAAACTAAAAGCGTATTGCCTCGCCTCTGAGTTATACTCTTCACCTACCTCTCATCTCCCTGCTAGATAACAATGTTCCCTCACCTCTAACCTGCCTCTGTCCCTCACTCCCTCTGCCTCCACTGTAGCACTTCACCCATCATGGTCACATCCTGTGCACAGCTGGCTGTACCGCCTACCTGCACTTAAAAATGTCCACTGCTGGTTGTCCTTAATATATGTATGTTCACTTATGCATTGTCCTCGAAATGTCCCTCAAAGTCACCCCATTGTAAGAAGTTCACTGCTTCCCGTCACATCTGATTTCTTATGTATTGTACATTCTTTTGTGATCAAAAGAGCATTGTTCCTTTTAGATATGAATAAATAAAATAAATCACAAAGGACTGAATTATATTCGAGGAGGTGTGGCCCGCATTGATACATCCTGTCTACATATATCAGACATTGGGCCTCATTAGGACCCAAGCGGTAAGGGGTTTACGGCGGCGTAAACAGCGCCGACCCTTACCACCTGATTCCGAGGTCCCTTAGCGCCATGGAGGATTTAACACCTGCTTTTAGCAGGTGTTAAAATCCATGGCGCTAAGGGACCATGTTGTTAATTAGGCCACCGTAATTTACGGTGGCGTAATTAACGCCTTCCCCACTCCCATTATGCCCTATGGGGCAAAAATGGGAATGGGGAAGGGTAAATGGGTTAATGGGGACTTACCGCCCCGCCAACCTCGGAATGGGGCGGTAAGTCCGCCAACCACCATGGCGTAAACGTAGTTTACGCCATGGCGGTAAAGGTACGGCCCAGGCGGTAACTTACCGCCTGGGTCGTAATGAGGCCCATTGACAGTCCACCCACATATCCTGCTCACCGTAAACCTAACAGTCACATGTTAATCCCATGTTGTCCCCATCACAGTGCAATCCCAAAGGCTCCTGGAAGACGTCTCGACTTTCCCCACTCAGATCTTCCTGACATTAGGCCTTTCTCTGGTCGCTGATACTTCAACCTTTGACTGCAGGATAACCCACACCCTCCTTCTGGAAATCCTTTAACATATAGTGTACAACAGCCTCAATCTTGAAATACTTTTTGGAAAACCATCTCAAAAGCATGTGCCATACCTTAACAACACCCATGGATTCGTTATTCCCTAGTACTTCACTGCATCCCCTGTCATCTACAACAAGTCACACAAACTCTGCAAAGTAGTAAACTCCTTCAATACACTTCACCGCACAAGGACATAGAGATCATACCCTTCAACCAGATAAACCACTGACCCCCAGCTACACGCTCAGCATTTGGCGTGGCACGCCCTCTGACTATTTATTTCCAAGAATTGAACGAGAACACCACTTTCAGGGTAATAAAAGCCTGGCATCCTGCTTGAGATGACCATTCACCACCCCTGAATACATACTGCCCCACCACCTCGCTACACTCCTCTGCAGCCCACTGTCTACCAGCTTTGTACTTAGTTCACTAAAATACTCCCTTATCATTGCACTTCTAAGAAAAATAAACTTCCTGTTCTAAGGAGGAGCTTCCGAGCATCAGTAGTCAGTGGATTTCCAAACATCTGGAAACAGAGGTCGCCATCCACCTTCAAAGGTATAGGGATGACTCAGACCCTGCTTGGCCATATTTATTCAGGCTCCCGTCTCCGCCATGGCACAGACAGAATTCCCTTAGTCTCCATCTGGACAACACATTCGAATTTCCATCATCAGTGCAGCCATTTGGATACTGCTCAAATGTTAAGGTGGTCGGCCACCCCATCCTACTACATGCTACATGCACTGCAGTCACTGCAGGCGTCTCCAGCGATGACCTGCAATTGATTTCCTCCTTCCTCTCTGGAAATGAACAGAGATAACACTGGGTAACCTCACCATCCCCCTGCCCCCAAGTCTTTGGCATTTTACAATGGGGTGTCCACCTGCAACCAGCGCAATGTGTGGCATTCCGAGTGTATATTCAAACTTGACTCCCCAAAATGTTCTTTTATTGCTTCTCAAGCTAAATATTTGATAGCATTGGAGCAGAATTGTTAGAGCTCTCTTATGAAGGACTTGTGCTGTTTAAATGATGCAGGCATGTAGCAAGAAAATAGAGCGTTGATTTGTTTTCAGCAGGTTTTTTGCAGAGCTGCTTTCAGATCATGTTGTGCTCAAGGAGCAGCAAGACCAGGTACAGCAAGTGTCGCGTTTGATTATTTTTTTAATGTTTTTCTTTTTCACAGTCAGGGTTCGCCACTTGCAATCCTATAGTTTTTGTTCGGTTGGTGGTGTGGGCTTTTTGAGTCTACTTGATGATGTATCTGTAAATATAGTGGTGGGGGGGTCACCAAACTGTTTATGTCAGTGCCACTCAAACCTGCATGGGTGCGTCGAGGTTTGTTAGTTCCAGGGGCACGTCATTCCAGAGCCAAGAGCAAATGCCTGTCTTCCCTTCACCTGCCTTTTCAGTGCAGAACTGTTAGAAGGTTAGTGTTGGCTGATCTTAGGGGTGGGTGAATTGCTAGTGAAGGATTTTGTCCTGGAGATACTGGGGGGCTCTGCTTTTTTAAACTTTTATGTATCAAGCCTAGCAACTTGAGGCTAATCATTAAACATGCTGATAGTGAGCGCACCTTAGTTGGGTTTCCTGAGGTTGATGGTCTCTCAGGTCAGAGAGTTGGGGTTCGGATGCATTTTGCAACCATTGGCGTCTTTGGAGCTGGTACTTTGGGATGCCTAAAAACAGTGCATTCCTACCACAAGACTGCCCTACCACACCATCCATCGAAGGGGGGCATCTTAAAGGATGTATTAGAGTATGTTTTGATGATGCAATACTACACTGACCTTTTATTCTAGGGTCATGCCTACATGATAGGTGCATGACATGTGACGCCCAGGTTTCTCACATTCTTCTGTATTGAAGTTTTTCTCCTGAGAAGGAGAGGCTTGGCCGAGGGGGGTTGAATTTGCTACAAAAGTGTTTGGGGCCCAGGGACAAAAATCATCAACCAGTGAGTATCAAACCCTTTGTGCCCATCCACGCTTTGCTTGCTGCCCTTTTGGCACTGCATGCAGTGAACGGGGCCTTCATGCAGATACAGCTCCTGGTTTTACATGTACGCATGGAAATGGAGGTGGGTGTCCCCGAGTAGGTCCATCACTAGCTTAACATTAATGTTGAATTGCAACTAAAACTGAAGCAATCCCTGGGAGAGTCATAAGGATATTACTCTTAAACTGGGATTAATGTCTGAGTCTAACACTGAGACAAGGACATTGCAAACCCCTTCAGGACCTGTTGTGATATTGTGTTGGTGCTGGAATGAGATCCTGTGTCAAATGCATAGCAGAATCTGCCGTAGACTTTTTAAGGTCACCACATACAGCTATGTGGGCCGATTGCATGCCATGTCAGGGATGTGAGCCACATTGACATTGGTCAGTTATTGGGCGGCTTGCCACATGGTCCTGAAGCTGGAGGGGACCTCTTTCTCCATCATTGGGCCTATCCAGCGGAGGCCTACTTTGAGCCAGCAATGTTTAGGGGCAAGACACACATTTCTTAGTAGAGAGAATATTGGAGCATTTCAATGTCTGGGAACTCTTGCCATTAATAGGGGCTTTGGATAAATGCCATCACCAGGCAGACTGGGTGATTTCATGGCGGGCATCAATGACTGCAGGGTCTAAGCAGCTGGTGTCTTTGCTTCCTACCAACTATGAAAATTTAAATTGTGCAAGCACAGTGTGGGTCATTTTAGTGTGAGGGCTGGTAATAAAAGGGTCTATCTGGTCTGTGGCAGGTGGGATAGTGTGACAGAATCTTTAATGTTCTCGATCTTCTCATTGAAGAATGTGGAGATGCTGAGCTCCTTAGTCGGGGAAATACAGGATGGTGTGTATTGGAGGGATATGCATGAATGCACAATTGTGAAGTGTTCTTGTGCCGGCTCGTGGCTTCCAAGGCCTTTAGGACAGTAGTGCTCCTATTTGGCTGCGAACGTAGCCTGTGGTAGACCATGAGGGTTATCTTCAGGCCAGCTTTGATGGCGGGGTCTCTGGATTTGTTCAAGGATGTTTCTGGTTTTAATAACTGAACACTGTCACTGTGATTCATTGTATCTTTTAACTTAACAAACATGTGACTTGTACAAATTAACTGAGCATTTATACCATTTGTGTCCAATAAATGACCATCCACAACCCTGCCTTCCAATAAACAAACTCTCACATCCTTCTGTATTCTTTCTGGGCACATATAGCCGTCACTCTTCAACAGCACCTGTGATCCCCAGGACCTGTTTCTGAGTCTCAGGGCGAGGCTACACATTCTCTAAACATACACAATATTCTTTTGGCTACAGGAATTGAAGGCCCTGGCGTCAGAACATTCCAACCTGGTGGTGCTTCAGCTAGGTAAGTCGTACTTCAAAGACGTTTTGTGTGTATGGGGGGGACGAATATGGGGAGATTTCTTTAGGGAAATATGGGAGACAGCTTGAACTAAATTTGTAAGGAACTTTAGTGAGATTTCCGAAATGTAATGTTGTCAAAAGTCATCCATTCTAAGGAAGTGTTTATTCTGTGATGTGTAGATCTGTACGGTGTCCTCCATACTTCTATGCTGAGTGCATCCTGGGACATGTTGTCCTATTGGATGAGGGGGGCATTCTGGGGCGTGTAGGTCTGCTAGAGCATTCTCCCCAAAGCGAGACCGAATTCATTCTAATATGTGAAGTCCTGTAGGAAGCCCTATATGAGTGGACCAAAGTACATTCTGAGACATGTAATTATTTGGGTGAGAGCTCTGAACTTAGGTAGACTCTGTATAGATGTAAAGATGATCTTTTGAGGGAATTTATACTTGGAGATGTAAATTTGAATTGTGGGGCATTTTGTCACCTAGAGGCATCAGTCCTGTGCAGGGGAGAGGGTATTTGTAGAAAGTAAGTCCTGTGAAGTCCACTGAGTGTAGTAATGTGCATTCATTGACATGTAGCTTTGTGAGTGGCTGGGGTGGCATCTGAACTATTAGGCAGAGTTCCTCTTTCGACACGTAGTCCTGCTGAGGCACTAGTATTGAGGGAGGCCGGCTGGTGTATAGGACAGTTCTGTAGAGGCATTTTTGTCATTTTTGTCAAGTGCGCTGCAGTGCATTTTGGGATACATAGTCCGATATGGTTACTTATACGTTACTTACACGTATGAGAATTAAAGTGTATTCAGGGGCCTGTAGTTCACTATGGAGACTTCGATACTGAGCGAGAGAATGCATTCTGGGTTATGCAGCCCTGTGGTGGAATTTGCACAGGGTGAGGCCAAAGTTATATACAAGTCTAAACAATGGGTTAGTACTGTAGATCCGCGCACTGTCCAAAAAATATTAAGTAAGCATAGTCGCAAATGTCCTTAAGTAGATTGTTCGCTGGTTTATTGATATGTTCAGCCGACACGTGTTTCGACAGTAGGTCGTTTTCAAGGCCATACGTTCCTGGTTTTGATGCCCAATATATGCAGTCTTAGGTTCTATCCTTCAGTTGGGCTGATTGGCGAGCTTCATGTAAATACTATCCATGTGTAATATTTACATGAAGCTCGCTAATCAGCCCAACTGAAAGATAACCTAAAACTGCATAAATTGGGCAACAAAACCAGGAATTTTTTTGGAAGAATATTTTGGGCCTTCCCAAAAGTACTCCAATTCAACTAATCTGATTAAAGGGCTCTTGTCTGTAAAAGCTATGGTCTACTGGAAAAGGCTGGCTTTTATTGAAAGTTCTTGATAGCTGATGACTTCACTCTCCTTTTAGTTGTAGAGAAATGTGATATAATTTTAAAGTGGGAGGAAGACTGTCTACAGGGCTTTAGAGGGGCGGATTGGGCAATAGAGATTTTGATTGTGAACTCACAAGAGGTTAAAGGGAAGCTGTGGAGACACGTCTGGATTCTACACAAGGGCAATGTAGTGCATATAAGGCAGATTTGCTGGTGGAAAACGCTCTGTCTGTGTGTAACTGCAGTGCTCCTGCAGCAATGCTGTGCCTTTACAAAAACTATACATGTGTTGTGTATTTTAGAATGCTTCAATGGTGCCAACAATGTATGTTTTGTATTTTCCTGTGATGCAAAGCATTAGTTTTGAAACTTGAAAAATCCTACATCTTTTTGGCCACAAAATGTTGGCAAGTATGCACCTCCCGTCCGGTGAGGTGAGTGATCACCCTCACCCAGAAAGCTGCGGTAGCCGCAGGGCTGCTCTCCTGTGCTAGCAGCCCTGGAAGTCGCTTCCGCGCTGCTGGCGGTATAATAAATAACTGCTGAACCCATATGCATGCATTGTTATTGGCCGACCCCTTACCCTCACCCAGAATAGTTTGGCTCACACAATGTTGTCAAGTGTTGGCAATAAAAGGCTGTAGGTTTTTATTGTACAGATATGGTTATGGAGATAACAATTATCACATATCATAATAATAACATGCTTTTGGGCACCGGGTCCTGAGGTTAGCCCCTCTGGCCCATGCCGCCTTCTCATGTCCCATGACTTGTTGTGGGCACCGTACAGTACCTTGTACCTCTTTTTCTTTGTTCTTCTCCCTTATTTTGTAGGGTGGGAGGGTTTTGTGGTAAAGAAGCAAAGGTTGGAAGACACTGGGTAAACAGTGAACCTCCAGTTTGTTTGGGTCCCCGTTCAGGGTCCACAAACAGATTGTGTTTTCTGAGAGCATGCTGCTCTTATTTACAAGACCCAGGGGAGCCCTGGGTCTTTGATGTGTATAGTAGTGGGGGCTGGGTTCGAGCCCCCGGCCTTGTAGCCGACTGTCTGGCCCCTGGGGGGGGCAGATCTTTGAACCTGGGCCCTGCCTGACTGTTGGTTTCCTTAGGTGCTTAGCACCTTGCTGCTTGGAGGAAGGGTGAGGTGATTGTTCACACCCCACCCTTCCTCAGCTTTGTGTGGCAGAGACTGTGTGTCTCTGCAGCTAGGAAGAGGAGAGGAGCAGACAGGGGGCAGGGAGGTTGGGCTGCCCCTCTCCTGGTCTGCTGATGTTAAGACCAGTTACCCTGCCTTGCCTTGGGGGGCCCTGCTGCATTGCCCATAACTGCTGAACCCATATGCATGCATTGGTATTGGCCGACTCCTTACCCAGAATAATTTGGCTCACACAATGTTGTCAAGTGTTGCCAATAAAAGGCTGTAGGTTTTTATTGTACAGAAATGGTTATGGAGATAACAATAATCACATATCATAATAGTAACATACTTTTGGGAACCGGGTCCTGAGGTTACCCCCTCTGGCCTGTGCCGCCACACGTGGGCAGGTTGACGGCTGACCGTGTTCCCCCAAAAGTATCTCCTAGTGACAACCCCTGGAGGCTAGAGTTGCTGTGATTTCTTGAAAGAAGTGTTCTATGCCCTGATTTGGTAAATGAGTGCCGTTTTTGAGAAAAAGGCCCGGGTCACCCAGTGTAATGGCTGGGTGCTTTATGAAGCCCAGTCCTCTTGTTGTACAGAATTTCTCAAGCCCCTGTTCAGTTTTCTTCCAGAGATGTCTACTGATTGGTAGCAGTTTGCCCCTTGCCATTTCTTTCTGGGTACGATGGCAGAGAAATATATTTCTGTTCCCCTCCAGTTGTGAGAAATGCCTGCTAGGCAGGAGCAAATGTCCTCGAATAAGGTTCTCCTTCCAATGGAAACCAGGTAATTGCCCCCTAGGTGTATAATCATAAATTCTGGCGGGTCTCTGTATGCGACCAACTCTGCTAGTGTTTCGTGGATATCGGCCCATTTTAGGCCTCTGTATCCCCACCATGAAGCAATGGTGTTTCTGAAGGGTGGCCTTTCTTTGGTCTCTTCCGCCCATCGGCCCATCCTGAAGATAAATGAGTGGCCGACTATCCATGCTGATCGGAGTGGGGACCTCCCTTCACCTGTCATTTCTGCAGCGGGGACGGGGGGCAGGAGAAAGCAAAATGAGGAAAGATGGCTACATTAACTGTGGTCTGATGTATCTTTTGTAGCAATCTGACATCCATCACCCTATGTTTTTTAGCTGTTGAGGTGCTAAGCCTCCTTGCCATGCTGAGGTGGCGGCACCTATCCTGAAGGAGTGGGTGCCAAAACCCTTTGGGTCCCACCCTGCTTTGCTGGTTGCTTTCATCAGCACCCCTTTACATTGGTAGCGGCTTAGTGCCAAGACGTCCTTGTGGATTAGGAACCTCTGCCCCACTTTGGGCCTTTGTGTGTAATAAAGATTGCTGATACATACCGGGCAGTTTGTTGTCTCATCAATACAACAAATGTTGATGGTTCTTTTGGCCCCAGTTTTTGACTGTTGGATTTCTATGCTGTCGCTCTCCTGTCTAACCCTGACCTCCATGACACCCAAGCCGTTTGTGGCCTTGGTGCTGGAGGCGATAAATTCACCTACCCAGAACGCCCCGAAGTATGCCAGGAAAAAAGCTGTATTGAATAATATTGTCATGATCTCTGCTTCCAAAAGATCAGGACTTGCCCAACTCCCTTGGAAGCAGACCCATAACCCCGGTTCCGAGTGCCAGCCAGTCCCAATTGGGACCTTTTGGACCTTGTCCTGGCGCCAGTGGCACCAGGCTCATAAAGATGCCCAGTCCCAGTGCTGAAAGCGCCGGGCTCATAATGCTTGGGTGGACTTAACTGCAGCAGACCATGCTGCTTACTTACATGCCAGTTGAGCCCCCGATCCTCTTCTGTTTGGGACTACTTTTCCTGTTGGGTGGGGCAGGAGCCACTCCCTAGGTTCAGAACACTGGAACTCTTCTGGAAAGCAGGAACTCTTTTCTTACCTAGGCGAGGCTGTGGAAGGAGACACCTAAGCACTACAGGAGGCTATTTAAACCACACCCGATGGATGAATCTTGCTTTGCGTTATTCTGCATTCTCTGCAGCAGAACGCTCATCGTGTCTTCAGCTTCTGATCCTGGGCCTAAGGGAACAAAGGCTTATCATCCTGGAATCCAGTCTTCAGCAGCACCTGTAAAGACAAAGAAAGAACAGGTTAGCACTACGGTCTTCAGTGGCAGCGCATCTCTTACCTGGTCCATCGGCTGTCACCAACGCCTCGCGCTGCATTCCGGCATCTGAAAGACAAAGGCTTACCTACTCTTCGCATGCTCCGGAGGTCTTCGCACTGCATTCCGGCATCTGAAAGACAAAGGCTTACCTACTCTTCGCATGCTCCGGAGGTCTTCGCACTGCATTCCGGCATCTGAAAGACAAAAGCTTACCAGCTCTTTGCACGCTCCGGAGGTCTTCGCCGCTGCATCCCACATCTGAAAGACAAAAGAAGGTGCGTTTAAAGACATTGGGCAACTTTATTACTCACGTGCCATTACTCCTTCCCACGCCGAATCCAGTGGGTATTCCAGCACCCTTCAGCTTCTCTAAAGCTCCGAACTTGTACCTGCAAGATAAAAGGGACAGTTAGTGCGCATCGTGAAGCAGGCTACAAGCGCTTACTTACGTGCTTCCAGGCGCTTCTATTCCTCACGCGGGTTCGATCCTCAATTCTCTTCAGCCCGCCATCCGCCATCGCCGGAACCCTGCAAAACAAGAGATATCATTACAAAAGACTTTTAAGACATTTGAAGTGCCCAGAACTTACCGTTCGTGCAGTTAACGACGGACAGCAGTCCTCTGAGGTCAAGAGGCCTGCACCCTTATCCAGTGAAGAAACTGGTTACGGCACCCTGCCCCGAGGCAGATAGAGAGCTCGGCGTTCACTTACCTAAGGTGAGGGCGTTAACCTTTGGGGTTCTACAGGAGAAGAGAAAGGGAAGAGGAGAGAGGCACCCAATAACCCCAGTTCATTAATCCCATATTTTCTATCTGCAGACATCTTACTCTTCGAGTCAGACATACAGTGCACAGAGGTCCAGCCCAAAGAGCCAACCGTGTGTTACACATCACCTTTGAAGATACGGCATTCACCCAGTCAAGACCGGCGCCTCTGCGGGAATCAGGTGAGCGTTACAGAACGCAAAGCCGACCGCAAAACTCCCACCCAGGCGCTATGGAAACCTCGGATACCGACCAGCTAGCCCAGTTACTTGGGGAACTAAGAGCAGAAGTGCATGCAGCCCGTCAGGAAATGAATGCTCTAAGAAGGGAACTGATTATTTCCAAGGAGCGAATAGACGATCTCGCTAGACAATTGCTACAGTCACAAGCCGGACAAACTCTGTTACCCGCATCAGGGGCAAATCTTCCTTCAACATCCTCTACGAACCCAGTGCAGATCAACCTACCTGGGAATGTACCTCTGGCTCCGCCCGAACGATTTTCTGGTGACCCAAAGAGGTTTTCAGTATTTATTAATCAGTGCCGGTTGCACTTCTTATGCCGGCCAGCAGCCTTTCCAACTGATCAAGCTAAGGTAGCTTTCGTGCTTTCGTACCTTAGTGGCAATGCGGCAGACTGGTCGATCCCTCTAGTTAATCAAGATGATCCTGTTCTCCATGATTTTCAAGCTTTTCAGCTCAGTATGGAAAAACTGTTTGCAAGACATTCACAGGGGCAGGCCTTGGACAATGAGCTCCTTTCATTGCGACAGGGTAATCAAGACCTTTTGGCTTATATTGCGTCTTTCAACAGACTGATAGTGGAAACTCGATGGCCTGAGGACAAAAGGATTACGCTGTTTTATAGAGGTTTACGTGGAGAGCTCAAAGATGTGTTAGCCCAAGTAGTGAATCCCCCGCAAGACTGTTCGGACTATATTGACTTAGTCGTTCAAATTGACCACAGACTGCAGAACAGGAAGGCCGATCGTTCCAAGTTTGATGCTCGAGTATTTTCCAAATCACCAACTCCTACCAAAGGAGTAGACTCCGGGGAACCCATGCAAATAGGGGGCCTGAAAGGACCACTAACACAAAAGGAGCGGGAAAGGTGAAAACAGCTGCAATTATGCCTCTATTGCGGAAACTCGGGGCACTTTCTTCGAGACTGTCCGGTGAAACCAGCCAAGAAGGCAGTAGGAGCTGCAGTTACCAGGGTCACAAACTCTGAGCAGGGAAACAACCTCGCCCGACAAGAATAGAGGTCCTCTTGCCGAGCGTTAAAACCAGTTCCGTGACCTCGCATTTCGTGATACCTATGGTCCTCATTAGCCCTGAACATCCGGATCGATTACATGCGATTGAAGCTTACGTCGACAGCGGTGGCATCGGCAATTATGTGGATCATGAAATGGTTTTGAGGATGAATCTGACTCTTTGTCCAAAGGCTGTAAAGGACGTCATTACTACGGTGGATGGTACGGAGATAGCCTCCGGACCAGTAACGCATACCACCCAAGAAGTGACGCTAATAAGTCAAGATGGACACCATGAGAAGATCGTGTTCGATGTGATCAAGGCCCCTCAGTTCCAGATTATTCTAGGAATTCCTTGGTTAGAAAAGCACAATCCTCAGATCGATTGGCGAGCAAGAACGGTTCAGTTTCCAGAATGTGTCTCTACTTGTCACCCTCGACCTGGTGTTGCACTGGCAGCAATTTCCTCGGAGGCTCCCCAGTTACCTCCTGAATACCTAGAATTCCAAGATGTTTTCCGGAAGGATCAGGCTAACTCTCTACCTCCTCATAGGTCTTATGACTGCCAGATAGACCTGATACCTGGATCTACTCCTCCTTGTAGTAGAATTTATGCCCTCACCGAGCCTGAGAATCTTCACCTCCGACAATACCTGGATCAATACCTAGCGAATAGGTTTATTCGTCCTTCCAAGTCCCCTGCTTCCTCAGCTTTGTTCTTCGTTCCAAAAAAAGAAGGGGACCTTAGAACTTGTATAGATTATCGCGCCCTGAACCAGATCACCGTTAAGAATAGATATCCGTTACCTTTGATCCCTGAACTCCTGGACCAAGTCAGAAAAGCATGCATATATACAAAGCTGGATCTTAGAGGAACCTACCACTTGGTACGAGTAAAAGAGGGCGATGAATGGAAGACGGCCTTCCGCACCAAGTATGGGCTATTTGAATATCAGGTCATGCCCTTCGGACTTTGCAATGCCCCAGCCGCCTTTCAATATTTTATGAACGATGTCCTCAGAGAGCTCATAGATGTGTGTGTTGTTGTTTACATTGACGACATCCTCGTTCATTCTTCATCGGAAACTGAACATCGGAAACACGTGAAAATGGTCCTCGAGAGATTGCGTCAACACAAACTTTTCGCTAAGTTGGAAAAATGTGTTTTCAACGTGACTGAAGTTGAATTCTTGGGATTCATATTATCACCTAGCGGAGTGCGTATGGATTCAAAGAAGGTCGATGCAATTCTCAAATGGCCATCGCCATGTTCAAAGCATGTTAGGCTTCGCTAACTTTTACCGCAGGTTTATCCCTGAATTCTCTCGAATAGTCCAGCCCATCACCGCCTTGTTAAAGAAAAACAAACGTTTTGAATGGTCTACCGAGGCGGAACAAGCTTTCCAGAATTTGAAGACTAGATTTATCTCTGCACCGATCTTAAAACATCCTCGCCCAGAACTCCCCTACATCGTTGAAACTGATGCTTCGAGCCTTGCCATGGGGACAGTTCTATCACAAAAGGACCCAGTAACCAATCAGTTGCATCCCGTGGCATTTTGGTCCCGCAAATTCTCGCCTCCTGAAATCAATTACACTATTACTGATAAGGAACTTCTAGCTATCAAGTCCGCCTTTAAGGCTTGGCGGCATTATCTTCTGGGGGCCCGACACACCGTTACTGTGATTACAGATCACCGAAACCTGCAATATTTGAAAACCGCAAAAGCTCAATCCTCTAGGCAACTCCGTTGGGCACTATTCTTTGCCGAGTTTGACTTCGTAATCACCTATCGACCTGGTACAAAAAACGGTAAAGCTGATGCCCTTTCTCGGATGGGAGTGGAAGAACATTTGATCAATCCTAAACCTGTACCTATCATTCCCGAACAAAGAATTCTGGGTGTAATCGCCACACAATCCATAGAGGAAGTTAAGGATAAAGCCAGGCTACTGGTAACTCCAGCAGACATACAGAATTGGCATCTGCAGGGAAAGGACTTTACGGTGAAGGACAACCTATTATATTTCCAAGAACGGTTATACCTGCCCAGCACAGATTTACAGAAAAAGGTAATCTCTTGTTATCACGATTCTTTAATGGAAGGACATCCCGGTATGGCCAAAACCTCGGAAAAGATCAAGCGCTACTTCTGGTGGCCGTCTTGGAAAAAAGATATCAGAGACTTTATAATGTCCTGTGGAGTATGCGCCCAAAACAAGAGTCAAAAGAAAAACCAGCCGGCCTCTTACGCCCTATTGACATCCCACCTCGCCCTTGGCATACGCTTTCTATGGACTTCATCACCGATCTACCTCCATGCTCCGGATACAATACGATCCTAGTAATCGTGGACCTATTCTCCAAGATGGCGCATTTCATTCCACTCAAAGGCTTACCAACAGCAGCAACTCTGGCCCGAGAATTTCTCGAAAACATCGTACGACTGCATGGTTTTCCTTCAGTTCTAATTTCGGATCGAGGGAGTCAATTTATTTCTCATTTTTGGCGAAGTTGCTGTCGGTCGGCTCAAATTGATGTGAGACTTTCGACCAGCCACCACCCTCAAACCGACGGACAAACCGAGAGGACCAATCAAACTCTGGAACAGTATTTGCGCTGCATGCTGCAACAAACTGAAAAAACTTGGAAAGATATCCTTTGGATAGCCGAATATGCCTACAATAATTCTGTCCACTCGGGAACTGGGAAGACCCCGTTTTTTCTTTTATACGGTAGTCACCCTCGAACCTCGGAGTTGGATCCACTCCAAGATCTTGGAACACCAGCAGTAGACCACCTGCATTCTACAATCACCCAAGCCTTTAAGGAAGCCGTTTCTCACCTTCAAAGGGCTAAAGAACAATACAAGAAAGGAGCAGACCAACATCGGAAGGAAGCCCCCCAGTATCAAGTAGGAGATCAAGTCTGGTTATCCACCAAATATCTACCTCTAAAAGGACCACGCACATTCAACCCAAGATACCTTGGTCCCTATTCCATCACTACCATAGTAAATCCAGTAGCGGTCAAGTTGGACTTGCCCCCTCACATGAAGATACATCCGGTCTTCCACGTCTCTCCATTAAAACCCGTGCAACCTCAAACCCGACTAACTAAATCTCCAAAACCTATTCTAGTTGACGGAGAACTCGAGTTTGAAGTCGAAAGCATCCTGGATTCCAAGATCTCCAAATCTAAACTATTTTACCTGATTGACTGGAAAGGCTACGGTCCCCAAGAAAGATCCTGGGAACCTGCAGAATATGTCCACGCGCCTCGTCTAATCAAAAGATTTCATCGAACATTTCCTAACAAGCCAAAACCCCCGGAGAAGCCCGGTTTGGGAGGGGCCTTGAGGGGGGGTGCTGTCATGATCTCTGCTTCCAAAAGATCAGGACTTGCCCAACTCCCTTGGAAGCAGACCCATAACCCCGGTTCCGAGTGCCAGCCAGTCCCAATTGGGACCTTTTGGACCCTGTCCTGGCGCCAGTGGCACCAGGCTCATAAAGATGCCCAGTCCCAGCGCTGGAAGCGCCGGGCTCATAATGCTTGGGTGGACTTACCTGCAGCAGACCATGCTGCTTACTTACCTGCCAGTTGAGCCCCCGATCCTCTTCTGTTTGGGACTACTTTTCCTGTTGGGTGGGGCAGGAGCCACTCCCTAGGTTCAGAACACTGGAACTCTTCTGGAAAGCAGGAACTCTTTTCTTACCTAGGCGAGGCTGTGGAAGGAGACACCGAAGCACTACAGGAGGCTATTTAAACCACACCCGATGGATGAATCTTGCTTTGCGTTATTCTGCATTCTCTACAGCAGAACGCTCATTGTGTCTTCAGCTTCTGATCCTGGGCCTAAGGGAACAAAGGCTTATCATCCTGGAATCCAGTCTTCAGCAGCACCTGTAAAGACAAAGAAAGAACAGGTTAGCACTACGGTCTTCAGTGGCAGCGCATCTCTTACCTGGTCCATCGGCTGTCACCAACGCCTCGCGCTGCATTCCGGCATCTGAAAGACAAAGACTTACCTACTCTTCGCATGCTCCGGAGGTCTTCGCACTGCATTCCGGCATCTGAAAGACAAAGGCTTACCTACTCTTCGCATGCTCCGGAGGTCTTCGCACTGCATTCCGGCATCTGAAAGACAAAAGCTTACCAGCTCTTCGCACGCTCCGGAGGTCTTCGGCGCTGCATCCCGCATCTGAAAGACAAAAGAAGGTGCGTTTAAAGACATTGGGCAACTTTATTACTCACGTGCCATTACTCCTTCCCAGGCCGAATCCAGTGGGTATTCCAGCACCCTTCAGCTTCTCTAAAGCTCCGAACTTGTACCTGCAAGATAAAAGGGACAGTTAGTGCGCATCGTGAAGCAGGCTACAAGTGCTTACTTACGTGCTTCCAGGCGCTTCTATTCCTCACGCGGGTTCGATCCTCAATTCTCTTCAGCCCGCCATCCGCCATCGCCGGAACCCTGCAAAACAAGAGATATCATTACAAAAGACTTTTAAGACATTTGAAGTGCCCAGAACTTACCGTTCGTGCAGTTAACGACGGACAGCAGTCCTCTGAGGTCAAGAGGCCTGCACCCTTATCCAGTGAAGAAACTGGTTACGGCACCCTGCCCCGAGGCAGATGGAGAGCTCGGCGTTCACTTACCTAAGGTGAGGGCGTTAACCTTTGGGGTTCTACAGGAGAAGAGAAAGGGAAGAGGAGAGAGGCACCCAATAACCCCAGTTCATTAATCCCATATTTTCTATCTGCAGACATCTTACTCTTCGAGTCAGACATACAGTGCACAGAGGTCCAGCCCAAAGAGCCAACCGTGTGTTACACATCACCTTTGAAGATACGGCATTCACCCAGTCAAGACCGGCGCCTCTGCGGGAATCAGGTGAGCGTTACAAATATGATCTCGTATGGATGCCAACATATGGCTTACAGCTGGCTTGCTATTTGTACCAGCTAGTTGAAGTCAGGAGGGCGGCAGGTGTCCACCTCGGGGCCCTCTAGTCTGCCCCATCCTTTCATTGCATAGGCAATGAGGGCGTTCTGGGTGGGGTCTGAATCGCCCCGTATTTTTGAGAAATATGAGATTGCAACTAGGTGTCTTTTTGCCCAGTCTCTCTTAAAGCCCTGTTCATGCGCCCATTTTAAAAATATTTCTATGTCTTTAATTGTTATTAACTCTACATGGTTTAAACCTGTGACTCTAAATACTGTTTGTAGGCACTTACTGTACTGCTCTGCGGTAGTGCTGGCTAGTGCTTTTTCTGCCATCTCTGTTAGGAACCCTGGGCCAGGGTTCGTGATTCCTGTGGGCAGTGGGTTGTTGGCACCCGTTTTTGAGGTGCCTGGTTCTTGCTGAGCATCCCGGCCTGGGCTCTCTGGCGCTGGCGTTGATGCCGTTATGTTGTTGGCACCCGTGTTTGAGGTGCCTGGTTCTTGTTGGGCATCCTGGCCTGGGCTCGCTGGCGCTGGCGTTGATGCCGTTATTCTTGTTTTCACATTATTACCCAGCATTCCGCTGGTATTGGCGTCATCTGCTCCTGGGCATGTGGCGCTAGCTCCCGGAATCTTGGCCACTGAAAGCGAGATAAAGCATCTGCAATGTTATTATCCACCCCCAGATGTGCTTTGCTTTGACCACAAGGTTTTCTTGTAGTGTGACTGCTGTGATGGCTCGTAGGACTTTCAGTACTAGAGAGCATTTGGTAGACCTTCTGTTTAAGGAGCCCACTACAGCCATGTTGTCGCACCAGACCAAGAGTTCCATGTTAGCTAGCTGCCTGCCCCAGATGTGTAAAGGTAGCCAAATGGGAAATATTTCTAGGAGGGTGATGTTTTTTGTCCACCCTGCCAGTTGCCATGAGTTGGGCCAGTGTCCTGCCACCCATTCTGAGTCTAATATGGCTCCAAATCCCTTGCTCCCGGCTGCATCGGTGAAAAGGACCCTTTTTGTTCATGTGTTCAATGGCGTTCGCCAAAGTGAGGTCCTGTTGAAATCTTTAAGGAAATTCCCCCAAATCTCCAGATCTTGTTTCACCTCTGTGCCTAGCCGGATGTGTAGGTGGGTTTTGGTGTATGATTTGATTTTAACTCCAGACTTCTGGAAAATACCTTCCCCTGAGGGATTATTCTGGCTGCAAAGTTGAGGCTACCTGCTAATGATTGAATTTCTTTTACTGTGCCCTTGTCTTTTGATATCAGGGCTTGTATTTTCTCCAGGAGTTCTGCTATTTTTGTTTTCAGGATTTTACATAAGCCGCTTGCAGAGTCTATTTCGATACCCAGAAAAATTATGTTGGTGGCAGGTTTGGTAGTTTTTTCCCTTGCTAGAGGTATGCCCCAATGTGAGGCCATTCCTTCTAGTGTTGCCAGAGCCCTGCTGCATTCCTCAGAATTTGCTGGTCCCATTAACATGAAATCATCGAGGTAATGTACTATTTTGGTCCCTGGTCTCTGTTTTTGGAAAGCCCATTGAAAAAAGGAGCTGAATTGCTCAAATAGGGCACAGGATACTGCGCACCCCATGGGGAGGCATCTGTCTAGATAGAATTTGTTATTAAAAGTACAACCTAGCCATTGCTGGGAATCCGGATTGGCTGGCAATAGTCTGAAAGCGGATTCGATTTCCAGTTTGGCCATCAGGGCGCACTTGCTGCATTCCTGTATGAGTCTTACCGCCTCTTGGAAGTGTGTGTAGGATACCGTGGATTCTGTGTGTGGAATGCCGTCGTTTATAGATTGACCTTTGGGATAGGATAGATGATGAATTAACCTCATTTTCCCGGGTTCCTTTTTGGGGTCCAAATCTAGTGGAGATATTATGTAGTCTTTGAGGGGCATGTGGTCCCAGGATCCTGCAATTCTGCCTAGTAGTAGTTCCTTCTTGATTTTACTCTCCATCATCAGGGGGTTTCCCTGGCTGATTTCAGGTTCATCGGGACATTCTGTGACCCTGTGCCCTTGAAAGGGATGATGAAACCCTTGGTGGTGAAATCCTGCCATATCGCGTTGCTGGTTTCCCTGTCTGGGTAATTACTGAGTGTTTCTCTAAAATTGTTTGGGTTCATGGGAGTTCTGCCTGGTGCTAAAATTTGGGTTGGTGGGGAGGGGTTGTTGCTAGTCTTTTGAATTTTTGGCTGGCAGTCTGGTGCAGTTGTTTGTTGCATGGTCACCGTTGCAGTTTGTGCAAGTGTGCTTGTACCAGCATTCCTTCCACCATGTGCACAGGGTTTTGCCAAATTTCCTGCATGGAATGTTGGCCTTTGGAGAGTGGTTTTTGTTCTGCCTGTGGGCATTAGACTTAGCCGCCCATGGCTGATTCTTCCGAAAGGGCTGTTCCCCTTTTTTGTGTTTTTCGTTGTCATTTATTCTGGGGCTCTGTGCATTTTTGTTATTTTTGGAGATTGTTTGTGGGGCCTCTTCCTCTGATGGAGGCTCGGCGTTCAGCATGTATAAGTCATTCTGGACCTCGTCCCATTCTATGGCTGGCCTCTCTGACATGCTTCTCCTAAATCTAATATCATATGCTAGCCAGGTCTTCCCTCTTTGAGCGATTTTTACTTCTCGTATTTTATCCATGTATGCCCATAGTTTTCTGCCATCATTGGGGAATTTCTCTTCATATATTGTTGCCAGGATTGCAAAGGCCTGCATCCAGTTGTCCCAATTCTGTTCTACCTGGGCGTATCTGGCTATGGCTTTCTCCTCTATCTTTTTGGGATCCCTAAAATCATCTTTCCCTTTGCGTTGGCCTTCTATAAGTGAAAAGATTTCAATGAACTCCTTGGCCCAAATGGCCTCTTTGATTGTGGTGTCAATGATCCATGCTAGGCATCTTTTGTATCTATTTAGTATTTCAGTCTGAAAGGATTTCATTTTTAAGTCTATTAGGCATTGCAGATCATTGCTATGCCTGTTGGGTTGTTGCTGCTTGCCCCTGTCTGCCCCAGAGTGTCTGTAATGGGGGTTGCCCATGCTTTTAAAGCACTTGCTGGGTCTGTTGTTGCTGTTGTTGGCACAATTGTGGTGGCTGTTGTTGGTGTTGCTGGCATCTGTGGCAGTGGTGTTGCTGGTGCTGGTGTTGTTGGGATTGTTGCTGATGGCGGGGTGACCGTTATGGTGGGTTCTATAGGTATGCTGGGGTTTATGGGCCTATTTCCCCCTGTGGCGGATAGTTGTTTTCCCCTGATTTTGAGCAATAATTGTTGCAATTCAGACATGTTTTCGCATAATTTTACCAGTTTCTTGTTACCTTTTCTTGCGCCTTCTGTTACCTTCCTTCTCTTTGTTGGTGTTGTGTCGTCATCTTGACTGGGTGGTATGGGTGCCCCTTCTTTTGGTAGGCCATACATATTTTTCCTGATCCGAGCCCAACCATAGTGTTCCACCGCCTCTATGGCTGCTAGGAGGTGAGGTGACTTGGGCTTTTGTGCTGGTGTTAGGGGTTAAGGGAAATTTCTTTTTCGCTTTGAATGGCTGGGCTCTTGTATTTGTGAGAGTTTCTCACAAAGTTTGTTATGTTGCTGCCCATGTTAGGTAGCTGCCAGATGTTGCACACTAGTTACAAGGCTTCTGTTTAGCCAATTGCCTTCAGCCCACAGAGCTGGCTTGCTCCCGGGC